>NW_027363516.1:0-710718 GCF_046119375.1 Phyllobates terribilis | reverse complement strand
GCTACTGGACTAGGAATGAAAGGAGGCTGGCATCTCACTCTCTTTGAATCATCTTTATCATGGCTAGGATTAACAGGAAAAAGCTAAAATTTCAGAATTGCACGTGCAATGTGGAGATATTACTGTTTGTGCATTTACAATATTCATTGATTTTTGCCATTGAAAAACGTCCAGAAAATGTTTGAAGCTACTGACTGAATGAAAGGAGCTGGCATCTCACTCTCTTTGAATCTTCTTTATCATGCTAGGATTAACAGGAAAAAGCTAAAAATTTCAGAATTGCACCGTGCAATGTGGAGATATTTCTGTTTGTGCATTTACAATATTCATTGATTTTTGCCATTGAAAAACATGTTTTTCATATACCAGAAATGTTTGAAGCTACTGACTGAATGAAAGGAGCTGGCATCTCACTCTCTTTGAATCTTCTTTATCATGCTAGGATTAACAGAAAAAGCTAAAAATTTCAGAATTGCACCGTGCAATGTGGAGATATTATGTTTGTGCATTTACAATATTCATTGATTTTTGCCATTGAAAAACGTCCAGAAATGTTTGAAGCTACTGACTGAATGAAAGGAGCTGGCATCTCACTCTCTTTGAATCTTCTTTATCATGCTAGGATTAACAGGAAAAAGCTAAAATTTCAGAATTGCACCGTGCAATGTGGAGATATTACTGTTTGTGCATTTACATTATTCATTGATTTTTGCCATTGAAAAACGTCCAGAAATGTTTGAAGCTACTGACTGAATGAAAGGAGCTGGCATCTCACTCTCTTTGAATCTTCTTTATCATGCTAGGATTAACAGGAAAAAGCTAAAAATTTCAGAATTGCACCGTGCAATGTGGAGATATTACTGTTTGTGCATTTACAATATTCATTGATTTTTGCCATTGAAAAACGTCCAGAAATGTTTGAAGCTACTGACTGAATGAAAGGAGCTGGCATCTCACTCTCTTTGAATCTTCTTTATCATGCTAGGATTAACAGGAAAAAGCTAAAAATTTCAGATTGCACCGTGCAATGTGGAGATATTACTGTTTGTGCATTTACAATATTCATTGATTTTTGCCATTGAAAAACATGTTTTTCATATACCAGAAATGTTTGAAGCTACTGACTGAATGAAAGGAGCTGGCATCTCACTCTCTTTGAATCTTCTTTATCATGCTAGGATTAACAGGAAAAAGCTAAAAATTTCAGAATTGCACCGTGCAATGTGGAGATATTACTGTTTGTGCATTTACAATATTCATTGATTTTTGCCATTGAAAAAATGTTTTTCATATACCAGAAATGTTGAAGCTACTGACTGAATGAAAGGAGCTGGCATCTCACTCTCTTTGAATCTTCTTTATCATGCTAGGATTAACAGGAAAAAGCTAAAAATTTCAGAATTGCACCGTGCAATGTGGAGATATTACTGTTTGTGCATTTACAATATTCATTGATTTTTGCCATTGAAAAACGTCCAGAAATGTTTGAAGCTACTGACTGAATGAAAGGAGCTGGCATCTCACTCTCTTTGAATCTTCTTTATCATGCTAGGATTAACAGGAAAAAGCTAAAAATTTCAGAATTGCACCGTGCAATGTGGAGATATTACTGTTTGTGCATTTACAATATTCATTGATTTTTGCCATTGAAAAACATGTTTTTCATATACCAGAAATGTTTGAAGCTACTGACTGAATGAAAGGAGCTGGCATCTCACTCTCTTTGAATCTTCTTTATCATGCTAGGATTAACAGGAAAAAGCTAAAAATTTCAGAATTGCACCGTGCAATGTGGAGATATTACTGTTTGTGCATTTACAATATTCATTGATTTTTGCCATTGAAAAACGTCCAGAAATGTTTGAAGCTACTGACTGAATGAAAGGAGCTGGCATCTCACTCTCTTTGAATCTTCTTTATCATGCTAGGATTAACAGGAAAAAGCTAAAAATTTCAGAATTGCACCGTGCAATGTGGAGATATTACTGTTTGTGCATTTACAATATTCATTGATTTTTGCCATTGAAAAACGTCCAGAAATGTTTGAAGCTACTGACTGAATGAAAGGAGCTGGCATCTCACTCTCTTTGAATCTTCTTTATCATGCTAGGATTAGCAGGAAAAAGCTAAAAATTTCAGAATTGCACCGTGCAATGTGGAGATATTACTGTTTGTGCATTTACAATATTCATTGATTTTTGCCATTGAAAAACGTCCAGAAATGTTTGAAGCTACTGACTGAATGAAAGGAGCTGGCATCTCACTCTCTTTGAATCTTCTTTATCATGCTAGGATTAACAGGAAAAAGCTAAAAATTTCAGAATTGCACCGTGCAATGTGGAGATATTACTGTTTGTGCATTTACAATATTCATTGATTTTTGCCATTGAAAAACATGTTTTTCATATACCAGAAATGTTTGAAGCTACTGACTGAATGAAAGGAGCTGGCATCTCTCTTTGAATCTTCTTTATCATGCTAGGATTAACAGGAAAAAGCTAAAAATTTCAGAATTGCACCGTGCAATGTGGAGATATTACTGTTTGTGCATTTACAATATTCATTGATTTTTGCCATTGAAAAACATGTTTTTCATATACCAGAAATGTTTGAAGCTACTGACTGAATGAAAGGAGCTGGCATCTCACTCTCTTTGAATCTTGTTTATCATGCTAAGAGAGCAGGAAAAAGCAAAAAATTTCAGAATTGCACCTTGCAATGCAGAGAAATTACTGTTTGTGCATTTACAATATTCATTGATTTTTGCCATTGAAAAACGTCCAGAAATGATTGAAGCTACTGACTGAATGAAAGGAGCTGGCATCTCACTCTCTTTGAATCTTCTTTATCATGCTAAGAGGAGCAGGAAAAAGCAAAAAATTTCAGAATTGCACCTTGCAATGCGGAGAAATTACTGTTTGTGCATTTACAATATTCATTGATTTTTGCCATTGAAAAACATCATGTTATTCATATACCAGAAATGATTGAAGCTACTGACTGAATGAAAGGAGCTGGCATCTCACTCTCTTTGAATCTTCTTTATCATGCTAAGAGGAGCAGGAAAAAGCAAAAAATTTCAGAATTGCACCTTGCAATGCGGAGAAATTACTGTTTGTGCATTTACAATATTCATTGATTTTTGCCATTAAAAAACGTCCAGAAATGATTGAAGCTACTGACTGAATGAAAGGAGCTGGCATCTCACTCTCTTTGAATCTTCTTTATCATGCTAAGAGGAGCAGGAAAAAGCAAAAAATTTCAGAATTGCACCTTGCAATGCGGAGAAATTACTGTTTGTGCATTTACAAAATTCATTGATTTTTGCCATTGAAAAACATCATCTTATTCATATACCAGAAATGATTGAAGCTACTGACTGAATGAAAGGAGCTGGCATCTCACTCTCTTTGAATCTTCTTTATCATGTTAAGAGGAGCAGGAAAAAGCAAAAATTTCAGAATTGCACCTTGCAATGCGGAGAAATTACTGTTTGTGCATTTACAATATTCATTGATTTTTGCCATTGAAAAACGTCCAGAAATGATTGAAGCTACTGACTGAATGAAAGGAGCTGGCATCTCACTCTCTTTGAATCTTCTTTATCATGCTAAGAGGAGCAGGAAAAAGCAAAAAATTTCAGAATTGCACCTTGCAATGCGGAGAAATTACTGTTTGTGCATTTACAATATTCATTGATTTTTGCCATTGAAAAACGTCCAGAAATGATTGAAGCTACTGACTGAATGAAAGGAGCTGGCATCTCACTCTCTTTGAATCTTGTTTATCATGCTAAGAGGAGCAGGAAAAAGCAAAAATTTCAGAATTGCACCTTGCAATGCAGAGAAATTACTGTTTGTGCATTTACAATATTCATTGATTTTTGCCATTGAAAAACGTCCAGAAATGATTGAAGCTACTGACTGAATGAAAGGAGCTGGCATCTCACTCTCTTTGAATCTTCTTTATCATGCTAAGAGGAGCAGGAAAAAGCAAAAAATTTCAGAATTGCACCTTGCAATGCGGAGAAATTACTGTTTGTGCATTTACAATATTCATTGATTTTTGCCTTTGAAAAACATCATGTTATTCATATACCAGAAATGATTGAAGCTACTGACTGAATGAAAGGAGCTGGCATCTCACTCTCTTTGAATCTTCTTTATCATGCTAAGAGGAGCAGGAAAAAGCAAAAAATTCAGAATTGCACCTTGCAATGCGGAGAAATTACTGTTTGTGCATTTACAATATTCATTGATTTTTGCCATTGAAAAACGTCCAGAAATGATTGAAGCTACTGACTGAATGAAAGGAGCTGGCATCTCACTCTCTTTGAATCTTCTTTATCATGCTAAGAGGAGCAGGAAAAAGCAAAAAATTTCAGAATTGCACCTTGCAATGCGGAGAAATTACTGTTTGTGCATTTACAAAATTCATTGATTTTTGCCATTGAAAAACATCATGTTATTCATATACCAGAAATGATTGAAGCTACTGACTGAATGAAAGGAGCTGGCATCTCACTCTCTTTGAATCTTCTTTATCATGCTAAGAGGAGCAGGAAAAAGCAAAAAATTTCAGAATTGCACCTTGCAATGCGGAGAAATTACTGTTTGTGCATTTACAATATTCATTGATTTTTGCCATTGAAAAACGTCCAGAAATGATTGAAGCTACTGACTGAATGAAAGGAGCTGGCATCTCACTCTCTTTGAATCTTCTTTATCATGCTAAGAGGAGCAGGAAAAATCAAAAAATTTCAGAATTGCACCTTGCAATGCGGAGAAATTACTGTTTGTGCATTTACAATATTCATTGATTTTTGCCATTGAAAAACATCATGTTATTCATATACCAGAAATGTTTGAAGCTACTGACTGAATGAAAGGAGCTGGCATCTCACTCTCTTTGAATCTTCTTTATCATGCTAAGAGGAGCAGGAAAAAGCAAAAAATTTCAGAATTGCACCTTGCAATGCGGATAAATTACTGTTTGTGCATTTACAAATATTCATTGATTTTTGCCATTGAAAAACATCATGTTATTCATATACCAGATATGATTGAAGCTACTGACTGAATGAAAGGAGCTGGCATCTCACTCTCTTTGAATCTTCTTTATCATGCTAAGAGGAGCAGAAAAAGCAAAAAATTTCAGAATTGCACCTTGCAATGCGGAGAAATTACTGTTTGTGCATTTACAATATTCATTGATTTTTGCCATTGAAAAACGTCCAGAAATGATTGAAGCTACTGACTGAAAGAAAGGAGCTGGCATCTCACTCTCTTTGAATCTTCTTTATCATGCTAAGAGGAGCAGGAAAAAGCAAAAAATTTCAGAATTGCACCTTGCAATGCGGAGAAATTACTGTTTGTGCATTTACAATATTCATTGATTTTTGCCATTGAAAAACGTCAGAAATGATTGAAGCTACCTGACTGAATGAAAGAGCTGGCATCTCACTCTCTTTGAATCTTCTTTATCATGCTAAGAGGAGCAGGAAAAAGCAAAAAATTTCAGAATTGCACCTTGCAATGCGGAGAAATTACTGTTTGTTCATTTACAATATTCATTGATTTTTGCCATGGAAAAACATCATGTTATTCATATACCAGAAATGTTTGAAGCTACTGACTGAATGAAAGGAGCTGGCATCTCACTCTCTTTGAATCTTCTTTATCATGCTAAGAGGAGCAGGAAAAAGCAAAAAATTTCAGAATTGCACCTTGCAATGCGGATAAATTACTGTTTGTGCATTTACAATATTCATTGATTTTTGCCATTGAAAAACATCATGTTATTCATATACCAGAAATGATTGAAGCTACTGACTGAATGAAAGGAGCTGGCATCTCACTCTCTTTGAATCTTCTTTATCATGCTAAGAGGAGCAGGAAAAAGCAAAAAATTTCAGAATTGCACCTTGCAATGCGGAGAAATTACTGTTTGTGCATTTACAATATTCATTGATTTTTGCCATTGAAAAACATCATGTTATTCATATACCAGAAATGATTGAAGCTACTGACTGAATGAAAGGAGCTGGCATCTCACTCTCTTTGAATCTTCTTTATCATGCCAAGAGGAGCAGGAAAAAGCAAAAAATTTCTGAATTGCACCTTGCAATGCGGAGAAATTACTGTTTGTGCATTTACAATATTCATTGATTTTTGCCATTGAAAAACATCCAGAAATGATTGAAGCTACTGACTGAATGAAAGGAGCTGGCATCTCACTCTCTTTGAATCTTGTTTATCATGCTAAGAGGAGCAGGAAAAAGCAAAAAATTTCAGAATTGCACCTTGCAATGCAGAGAAATTACTGTTTGTGCATTTACAATATTCATTGATTTTTGCCATTGAAAAACGTCCAGAAATGATTGAAGCTACTGACTGAATGAAAGGAGCTGGCATCTCACTCTCTTTGAATCTTCTTTATCATGCTAAGAGGAGCAGGAAAAAGCAAAAAATTTCAGAATTGCACCTTGCAATGCGGAGAAATTACTGTTTGTGCATTTACAATATTCATTGATTTTTGCCATTGAAAAACATCATGTTATTCATATACCAGAAATGATTGAAGCTACTGACTGAATGAAAGGAGCTGGCATCTCACTCTCTTTGAATCTTCTTTATCATGCTAAGAGGAGCAGGAAAAAGCAAAAAATTTCAGAATTGCACCTTGCAATGCGGAGAAATTACTGTTTGTGCATTTACAATATTCATTGATTTTTGCCATTGAAAAACGTCCAGAAATGATTGAAGCTACTGACTGAATGAAAGGAGCTGGCATCTCACTCTCTTTGAATCTTCTTTATCATGCTAAGAGGAGCAGGAAAAAGCAAAAAATTTCAGAATTGCACCTTGCAATGCGGAGAAATTACTGTTTGTGCATTTACAAAATTCATTGATTTTTGCCATTGAAAAACATCATGTTATTCATATACCAGAAATGATTGAAGCTACTGACTGAATGAAAGGAGCTGGCATCTCACTCTCTTTGAATCTTCTTTATCATGCTAAGAGGAGCAGGAAAAAGCAAAAAATTTCAGAATTGCACCTTGCAATGCGGAGAAATTACTGTTTGTGCATTTACAATATTCATTGATTTTTGCCATTGAAAAACGTCCAGAAATGATTGAAGCTACTGACTGAATGAAAGGAGCTGGCATCTCACTCTCTTTGAATCTTCTTTATCATGCTAAGAGGAGCAGGAAAAATCAAAAAATTTCAGAATTGCACCTTGCAATGCGGAGAAATTACTGTTTGTGCATTTACAATATTCATTGATTTTTGCCATTGAAAAACATCATGTTATTCATATACCAGAAATGTTTGAAGCTACTGACTGAATGAAAGGAGCTGGCATCTCACTCTCTTTGAATCTTCTTTATCATGCTAAGAGGAGCAGGAAAAAGCAAAAAATTTCAGAATTGCACCTTGCAATGCGGATAAATTACTGTTTGTGCATTTACAATATTCATTGATTTTTGCCATTGAAAAACATCCAGAAATGATTGAAGCTACTGACTGAATTAAAGGAGCTGGCATCTCACTCTCTTTGAATCTTCTTTATCATGCTAAGAGGAGCAGGAAAAAGCAAAAAATTTCAGAATAGCACCTTGCAATGCGGAGAAATTACTGTTTGTGCATTTACAATATTCATTGATTTTTGCCATTGAAAAACATCATGTTATTCATATACCAGAAATGATTGAAGCTACTGACTGAATGAAAGTAGCTGGCATCTCACTCTCTTTGAATCGTCTTTATCATGCTAAGAGGAGCAGGAAAAAGCAAAAAATTTCAGAATTGCACCTTGCAATGCGGAGAAATTACTGTTTGTGCATTTACAATATTCATTGATTTTTGCAATTGAAAAACGTCCAGAAATGATTGAAGCTACTGACTGAATGAAAGGAGCTGGCATCTCACTCTCTTTGAATCTTCTTTATCATGCTAAGAGGAGCAGGAAAAAGCAAAAAATTTCAGAATTGCACCTTGCAATGCGGAGAAATTACTGTTTGTGCATTTACAATATTCATTGATTTTTGCCATTGAAAAACATCATGTTATTCATATACCAGAAATGTTTGAAGCTACTGACTGAATGAAAGGAGCTGGCATCTCACTCTCTTTGAATCTTCTTTATCATGCTAAGAGGAGCAGGAAAAAGCAAAAAATTTCAGAATTGCACCTTGCAATGCGGAGAAATTACTGTTTGTGCATTTACAATATTCATTGATTTTTGCCATTGAAAAACGTCCAGAAATGATTGAAGCTACTGACTGAATGAAAGGAGCTGGCATCTCACTCTCTTTGAATCTTGTTTATCATGCTAAGAGGAGCAGGAAAAAGCAAAAAATTTCAGAATTGCACCTTGCAATGCGGAGAAATTACTGTTTGTGCATTTACAATATTCATTGATGTTTGCCATTGAAAAACGTCCAGAAATGATTGAAGCTACTGACTGAATGAAAGGAGCTGGCATCTCACTCTCTTTGAATCTTCTTTATCATGCTATGAGGAGCAGGAAAAAGCAAAAAATTTCAGAATTGCACCTTGCAATGCGGAGAAATTACTGTTTGTGCATTTACAATATTCATTGATTTTTGCCATTGAAAAACATCATGTTATTCATATACCAGAAATGATTGAAGCTACTGACTGAATGAAAGGAGCTGGCATCTCACTCTCTTTGAATCTTCTTTATCATGCTAAGAGGAGCAGGAAAAAGTAAAAAATTTCAGAATTGCACCTTGCAATGCGGAGAAATTTCTGTTTGTGCATTTATAATATTCAATGATTTTTGCCATTGAAAAACGTCCAGAAATGATTGAAGCTACTGACTGAACGAAAGGAGCTGGCATCTCACTCTCTTTGAATCTTCTTTATCATGCTAAGAGGAGCAGGAAAAAGCAAAAAATTTCAGAATTGCACCTTGCAATGCGGAGAAATTACTGTTTGTGCATTTACAATATTCATTGATTTTTGCCATTGAAAAACATCATGTTATTCATATACCAGAAATGTTTGAAGCTACTGACTGAATGAAAGGAGCTGGCATCTCACTCTCTTTGAATCTTCTTTATCATGCTAAGAGGAGCAGGAAAAAGCAAAAAATTTCAGAATTGCACCTTGCAATGCGGAGAAATTACTGTTTGTGCATTTACAATATTCATTGATTTTTGCCATTGAAAAACGGCCAGAAATGATTGAAGCTACTGACTGAATGAAAGGAGCTGGCATCTCACTCTCTTTGAATCTTCTTTATCATGCTAAGAGGAGCAGGAAAAAGCAAAAAATTTCAGAATTGCACCTTGCAATGCGGAGAAATTACTGTTTGTGCATTTACAATATTCATTGATTTTTGCCATTGAAAAACGTCCAGAAATGATTGAAGCTACTGACTGAATGAAAGGAGCTGGCATCTCACTCTCTTTGAATCTTGTTTATCATGCTAAGAGGAGCAGGAAAAAGCAAAAAATTTCAGAATTGCACCTTGCAATGCGGAGAAATTACTGTTTGTGCATTTACAATATTCATTGATTTTTGCCATTGAAAAACGTCCAGAAATGATTGAAGCTACTGACTGAATGAAAGGAGCTGGCATCTCACTCTCTTTGAATCTTCTTTATCATGCTAAGAGGAGCAGGAAAAACCAAAAAATTTCAGTATTGCACCTTGCAATGCGGAGAAATTACTGTTTGTGCATTTACAATATTCATTGATTTTTGCCATTGAAAAACATCATGTTATTCATATACCAGAAATGTTTGAAGCTACTGACTGAATGAAAGGAGCTGGCATCTCACTCTCTTTGAATCTTCTTTATCATGCTAAGAGGAGCAGGAAAAAGCAAAAAATTTCAGAATTGCACCTTGCAATGCGGAGAAATTACTGTTTGTGCATTTACAATATTCATTGATTTTTGCCATTGAAAAACATCATGTTATTCATATACCAGAAATGATTGAAGCTACTGACTGAATGAAAGGAGCTGGCATCTCACTCTCTTTGAATCTTCTTTATCATGCTAAGAGGAGCAGGAAAAAGCAAAAAAATTCAGAATTGCACCTTGCAATGCGGAGAAATTACTGTTTGTGCATTTACAATATTCATTGATTTTTGACATTGAAAAACGTCCAGAAATGATTGAAGCTACTGACTGAATGAAAGGAGCTGGCATCTCACTCTCTTTGAATCTTGTTTATCATGCTAAGAGGAGCAGGAAAAAGCAAAAAATTTCAGAATTGCACCTTGCAATGCGGAGAAATTACTGTTTGTGCATTTACAAAATTCATTGATTTTTGCCATTGAAAAACATCATGTTATTCATATACCAGAAATGATTGAAGCTACTCACTGAATGAAAGGAGCTGGCATCTCACTCTCTTTGAATCTTCTTTATCATGCTAAGAGGAGCAGGAAAAAGCAAAAAATTTCAGAATTGCACCTTGCAATGCGGAAAAATTACTGTTTGTGCATTTACAATATTCATTGATTTTTGCCATTGAAAAACATCATGTTATTCATATACCAGAAACGATTGAAGCTACTGACTGAATGAAAGGAGCTGGCATCTCACTCTCTTTGAATCTTCTTTATCATGCTAAGAGGAGCAGGAAAAAGCAAAAAATTTCTGAATTGCACCTTGCAATGCGGAGAAATTACTGTTTGTGCATTTACAATATTCATTGATTTTTGCCATTGAAAAACGTCCAGAAATGATTGAAGCTACTGACTGAATGAAAGGAGCTGGCATCTCACTCTCTTTGAATCTTGTTTATCATGCTAAGAGGAGCAGGAAAAAGCAAAAAATTTCAGAATTGCACCTTGCAATGCAGAGAAATTACTGTTTGTGCATTTACAATATTCATTGATTTTTGCCATTGAAAAACGTCCAGAAATGATTGAAGCTACTGACTGAATGAAAGGAGCTGGCATCTCACTCTCTTTGAATCTTCTTTATCATGCTAAGAGGAGCAGGAAAAAGCAAAAAATTTCAGAATTGCACCTTGCAATGCGGAGAAATTACTGTTTGTGCATTTACAATATTCATTGATTTTTGCCATTGAAAAACATCATGTTATTCATATACCAGAAATGATTGAAGCTACTGACTGAATGAAAGGAGCTGGCATCTCACTCTCTTTGAATCTTCTTTATCATGCTAAGAGGAGCAGGAAAAAGTAAAAAATTTCAGAATTGCACCTTGCAATGCGGAGAAATTACTGTTTGTGCATTTATAATATTCAATGATTTTTGCCATTGAAAAACGTCCAGAAATGATTGAAGCTACTGACTGAACGAAAGGAGCTGGCATCTCACTCTCTTTGAATCTTCTTTATCATGCTAAGCGGAGCAGGAAAAAGCAAAAAATTTCAGAATTGCACCTTGCAATGCGGAGAAATTACTGTTTGTGCATTTACAATATTCATTGATTTTTGCCATTGAAAAACGTCCAGAAATGATTGAAGCTACTGACTGAATGAAAGGAGCTGGCATCTCACTCTCTTTGAATCTTCTTTATCATGCTAAGAGGAGCAGGAAAAAGCAAAAAATTTCAGAATTGCACCTTGCAATGCGGAGAAATTACTGTTTGTGCATTTACAATATTCATTGATTTTTGCCATTGAAAAACATCATGTTATTCATATACCAGAAATGATTGAAGCTACTGACTGAATGAAAGTAGCTGGCATCTCACTCTCTTTGAATCGTCTTTATCATGCTAAGAGGAGCAGGAAAAAGCAAAAAATTTCAGAATTGCACCTTGCAATGCGGAGAAATTACTGTTTGTGCATTTACAATATTCATTGATTTTTGCAATTGAAAAACGTCCAGAAATGATTGAAGCTACTGACTGAATGAAAGGAGCTGGCATCTCACTCTCTTTGAATCTTCTTTATCATGCTAAGAGGAGCAGGAAAAAGCAAAAAATTTCAGAATTGCACCTTGCAATGCGGAGAAATTACTGTTTGTGCATTTACAATATTCATTGATTTTTGCCATTGAAAAACATCATGTTATTCATATACCAGAAATGTTTGAAGCTACTGACTGAATGAAAGGAGCTGGCATCTCACTCTCTTTGAATCTTCTTTATCATGCTAAGAGGAGCAGGAAAAAGCAAAAAATTTCAGAATTGCACCTTGCAATGCGGAGAAATTACTGTTTGTGCATTTACAATATTCATTGATTTTTGCCATTGAAAAACGTCCAGAAATGATTGAAGCTACTGACTGAATGAAAGGAGCTGGCATCTCACTCTCTTTGAATCTTGTTTATCATGCTAAGAGGAGCAGGAAAAAGCAAAAAATTTCAGAATTGCACCTTGCAATGCGGAGAAATTACTGTTTGTGCATTTACAATATTCATTGATGTTTGCCATTGAAAAACGTCCAGAAATGATTGAAGCTACTGACTGAATGAAAGGAGCTGGCATCTCACTCTCTTTGAATCTTCTTTATCATGCTAAGAGGAGCAGGAAAAAGCAAAAAATTTCAGAATTGCACCTTGCAATGCGGAGAAATTACTGTTTGTGCATTTACAATATTCATTGATTTTTGCCATTGAAAAACATCATGTTATTCATATACCAGAAATGATTGAAGCTACTGACTGAATGAAAGGAGCTGGCATCTCACTCTCTTTGAATCTTCTTTATCATGCTAAGAGGAGCAGGAAAAAGTAAAAAATTTCAGAATTGCACCTTGCAATGCGGAGAAATTTCTGTTTGTGCATTTATAATATTCAATGATTTTTGCCATTGAAAAACGTCCAGAAATGATTGAAGCTACTGACTGAACGAAAGGAGCTGGCATCTCACTCTCTTTGAATCTTCTTTATCATGCTAAGAGGAGCAGGAAAAAGCAAAAAATTTCAGAATTGCACCTTGCAATGCGGAGAAATTACTGTTTGTGCATTTACAATATTCATTGATTTTTGCCATTGAAAAACATCATGTTATTCATATACCAGAAATGTTTGAAGCTACTGACTGAATGAAAGGAGCTGGCATCTCACTCTCTTTGAATCTTCTTTATCATGCTAAGAGGAGCAGGAAAAAGCAAAAAATTTCAGAATTGCACCTTGCAATGCGGAGAAATTACTGTTTGTGCATTTACAATATTCATTGATTTTTGCCATTGAAAAACGGCCAGAAATGATTGAAGCTACTGACTGAATGAAAGGAGCTGGCATCTCACTCTCTTTGAATCTTCTTTATCATGCTAAGAGGAGCAGGAAAAAGCAAAAAATTTCAGAATTTCACCTTGCAATGCGGAGAAATTACTGTTTGTGCATTTACAATATTCATTGATTTTTGCCATTGAAAAACGTCCAGAAATGATTGAAGCTACTGACTGAATGAAAGGAGCTGGCATCTCACTCTCTTTGAATCTTGTTTATCATGCTAAGAGGAGCAGGAAAAAGCAAAAAATTTCAGAATTGCACCTTGCAATGCGGAGAAATTACTGTTTGTGCATTTACAATATTCATTGATTTTTGCCATTGAAAAACGTCCAGAAATGATTGAAGCTACTGACTGAATGAAAGGAGCTGGCATCTCACTCTCTTTGAATCTTCTTTATCATGCTAAGAGGAGCAGGAAAAACCAAAAAATTTCAGTATTGCACCTTGCAATGCGGAGAAATTACTGTTTGTGCATTTACAATATTCATTGATTTTTGCCATTGAAAAACATCATGTTATTCATATACCAGAAATGTTTGAAGCTACTGACTGAATGAAAGGAGCTGGCATCTCACTCTCTTTGAATCTTCTTTATCATGCTAAGAGGAGCAGGAAAAAGCAAAAAATTTCAGAATTGCACCTTGCAATGCGGAGAAATTACTGTTTGTGCATTTACAATATTCATTGATTTTTGCCATTGAAAAACATCATGTTATTCATATACCAGAAATGATTGAAGCTACTGACTGAATGAAAGGAGCTGGCATCTCACTCTCTTTGAATCTTCTTTATCATGCTAAGAGGAGCAGGAAAAAGCAAAAAAATTCAGAATTGCACCTTGCAATGCGGAGAAATTACTGTTTGTGCATTTACAATATTCATTGATTTTTGCCATTGAAAAACGTCCAGAAATGATTGAAGCTACTGACTGAATGAAAGGAGCTGGCATCTCACTCTCTTTGAATCTTGTTTATCATGCTAAGAGGAGCAGGAAAAAGCAAAAAATTTCAGAATTGCACCTTGCAATGCGGAGAAATTACTGTTTGTGCATTTACAAAATTCATTGATTTTTGCCATTGAAAAACATCATGTTATTCATATACCAGAAATGATTGAAGCTACTCACTGAATGAAAGGAGCTGGCATCTCACTCTCTTTGAATCTTCTTTATCATGCTAAGAGGAGCAGGAAAAAGCAAAAAATTTCAGAATTGCACCTTGCAATGCGGAAAAATTACTGTTTGTGCATTTACAATATTCATTGATTTTTGCCATTGAAAAACATCATGTTATTCATATACCAGAAACGATTGAAGCTACTGACTGAATGAAAGGAGCTGGCATCTCACTCTCTTTGAATCTTCTTTATCATGCTAAGAGGAGCAGGAAAAAGCAAAAAATTTCTGAATTGCACCTTGCAATGCGGAGAAATTACTGTTTGTGCATTTACAATATTCATTGATTTTTGCCATTGAAAAACGTCCAGAAATGATTGAAGCTACTGACTGAATGAAAGGAGCTGGCATCTCACTCTCTTTGAATCTTGTTTATCATGCTAAGAGGAGCAGGAAAAAGCAAAAAATTTCAGAATTGCACCTTGCAATGCAGAGAAATTACTGTTTGTGCATTTACAATATTCATTGATTTTTGCCATTGAAAAACGTCCAGAAATGATTGAAGCTACTGACTGAATGAAAGGAGCTGGCATCTCACTCTCTTTGAATCTTCTTTATCATGCTAAGAGGAGCAGGAAAAAGCAAAAAATTTCAGAATTGCACCTTGCAATGCGGAGAAATTACTGTTTGTGCATTTACAATATTCATTGATTTTTGCCATTGAAAAACATCATGTTATTCATATACCAGAAATGATTGAAGCTACTGACTGAATGAAAGGAGCTGGCATCTCACTCTCTTTGAATCTTCTTTATCATGCTAAGAGGAGCAGGAAAAAGTAAAAAATTTCAGAATTGCACCTTGCAATGCGGAGAAATTACTGTTTGTGCATTTATAATATTCAATGATTTTTGCCATTGAAAAACGTCCAGAAATGATTGAAGCTACTGACTGAACGAAAGGAGCTGGCATCTCACTCTCTTTGAATCTTCTTTATCATGCTAAGCGGAGCAGGAAAAAGCAAAAAATTTCAGAATTGCACCTTGCAATGCGGAGAAATTACTGTTTGTGCATTTACAATATTCATTGATTTTTGCCATTGAAAAACGTCCAGAAATGATTGAAGCTACTGACTGAATGAAAGGAGCTGGCATCTCACTCTCTTTGAATCTTCTTTATCATGCTAAGAGGAGCAGGAAAAAGCAAAAAATTTCAGAATTGCACCTTGCAATGCGGAGAAATTACTGTTTGTGCATTTACAATATTCATTGATTTTTGCCATTGAAAAACGTCCAGAAATGATTGAAGCTACTGACTGAATGAAAGGAGCTGGCATCTCACTCTCTTTGAATCTTGTTTATCATGCTAAGAGGAGCAGGAAAAAGCAAAAAATTTCAGAATTGCACCTTGCAATGCGGAGAAATTACTGTTTGTGCATTTACAATATTCATTGATTTTTGCCATTGAAAAACGTCCAGAAATGATTGAAGCTACTGACTGAATGAAAGGAGCTGGCATCTCACTCTCTTTGAATCTTCTTTATCATGCTAAGAGGAGCAGGAAAAAGCAAAAAATTTCAGAATTGCACCTTGCAATGCGGAGAAATTAGTGTTTGTGCATTTACAATATTCATTGATTTTTGCCATTGAAAAACATCATGTTATTCATATACCAGAAATGATTGAAGCTACTGACTGAATGAAAGGAGCTGGCATCTCACTCTCTTTGAATCTTCTTTATCATGCTAAGAGGAGCAGGAAATAGTAAAAAATTTCAGAATTGCACCTTGCAATGCGGAGAAATTACTGTTTGTGCATTTATAATATTCAATGATTTTTGCCATTGAAAAACGTCCAGAAATGATTGAAGCTACTGACTGAACGAAAGGAGCTGGCATCTCACTCTCTTTGAATCTTCTTTATCATGCTAAGAGGAGCAGGAAAAAGCAAAAAATTTCAGAATTGCACCTTGCAATGCGGAGAAATTACTGTTTGTGCATTTACAATATTCATTGATTTTTGCCATTGAAAAACGTCCAGAAATGATTGAAGCTACTGACTGAATGAAAGGAGCTGGCATCTCACTCTCTTTGAATCTTCTTTATCATGCTAAGAGGAGCAGGAAAAAGCAAAAAATTTCAGAATTGCACCTTGCAATGCGGAGAAATTACTGTTTGTGCATTTACAATATTCATTGATTTTTGCCATTGAAAAACATCATGTTATTCATATACCAGAAATGATTGAAGCTACTGACTGAATGAAAGTAGCTGGCATCTCACTCCCTTTGAATCGTCTTTATCATGCTAAGAGGAGCAGGAAAAAGCAAAAAATTTCAGAATTGCACCTTGCAATTCGGAGAAATTACTGTTTGTGCATTTACAATATTCATTGATTTTTGCAATTGAAAAACGTCCAGAAATGATTGAAGCTACTGACTGAATGAAAGGAGCTGGCATCTCACTCTCTTTGAATCTTCTTTATCATGCTAAGAGGAGCAGGAAAAAGCAAAAAATTTCAGAATTGCACCTTGCAATGCGGAGAAATTACTGTTTGTGCATTTACAATATTGATTGATTTTTGCCATTGAAAAACATCATGTTATTCATATACCAGAAACGATTGAAGCTACTGACTGAATGAAAGGAGCTGGCATCTCACTCTCTTTGAATCTTCTTTATCATGCTAAGAGGAGCAGGAAAAAGTAAAAAATTTCAGAATTGCACCTTGCAATGCGGAGAAATTACTGTTTGTGCATTTATAATATTCAATGATTTTTGCCATTGAAAAACGTCCAGAAATGATTGAAGCTACTGACTGAACGAAAGGAGCTGGCATCTCACTCTCTTTGAATCTTCTTTATCATGCTAAGAGGAGCAGGAAAAAGCAAAAAATTTCAGAATTGCACCTTGCAATGCGGAGAAATTACTGTTTGCGCATTTACAATATTCATTGATTTTTGCCATTGAAAAACATCATGTTATTCATATACCAGAAATGTTTGAAGCTACTGACTGAATGAAAGGAGCTGGCATCTCACTCTCTTTGAATCTTCTTTACCATGCTAAGAGGAGCAGGAAAAAGCAAAAAATTTCAGAATTGCACCTTGCAATGCGGAGAAATTACTGTTTGTGCATTTACAATATTCATTGATTTTTGCCATTGAAAAACGTCCAGAAATGATTGAAGCTACTGACTGAATGAAAGGAGCTGGCATCTCACTCTCTTTGAATCTTCTTTATCATGCTAAGAGGAGCAGGAAAAAGCAAAAAATTTCAGAACTGCACCTTGCAATGCGGAGAAATTACTGTTTGTGCATTTACAATATTCATTGATTTTTGCCATTGAAAAACGTCCAGAAATGATTGAAGCTACTGACTGAATGAAAGGAGCTGGCATCTCACTCTCTTTGAATCTTGTTTATCATGCTAAGAGGAGCAGGAAAAAGCAAAAAATTTCAGAATTGCACCTTGCAATGCGGAGAAATTACTGTTTGTGCATTTACAATATTCATTGATTTTTGCCATTGAAAAACGTCCAGAAATGATTGAAGCTACTGACTGAATGAAAGGAGCTGGCATCTCACTCTCTTTGAATCTTCTTTATCATGCTAAGAGGAGCAGGAAAAAGCAAAAAATTTCAGAATTGCACCTTGCAATGCGGAGAAATTACTGTTTGTGCATTTACAATATTCATTGATTTTTGCCATTGAAAAACATCATGTTATTCATATACCAGAAATGATTGAAGCTACTGACTGAATGAAAGGAGCTGGCATCTCACTCTCTTTGAATCTTCTTTATCATGCTAAGAGGAGCAGGAAAAAGTAAAAAATTTCAGAATTGCACCTTGCAATGCGGAGAAATTACTGTTTGTGCATTTATAATATTCAATGATTTTTGCCATTGAAAAACGTCCAGAAATGATTGAAGCTACTGACTGAACGAAAGGAGCTGGCATCTCACTCTCTTTGAATCTTCTTTATCATGCTAAGAGGAGCAGGAAAAAGCAAAAAATTTCAGAATTGCACCTTGCAATGCGGAGAAATTACTGTTTGTGCATTTACAATATTCATTGATTTTTGCCATTGAAAAGCGTCCAGAAATGATTGAAGCTACTGACTGAATGAAAGGAGCTGGCATCTCACTCTCTTTGAATCTTCTTTATCATGCTAAGAGGAGCAGGAAAAAGCAAAAAATTTCAGAATTGCACCTTGCAATGCGGAGAAATTACTGTTTGTGCATTTACAATATTCATTGATTTTTGCCATTGAAAAACATCATGTTATTCATATACCAGAAATGATTGAAGCTACTGACTGAATGAAAGTAGCTGGCATCTCACTCCCTTTGAATCGTCTTTATCATGCTAAGAGGAGCAGGAAAAAGCAAAAAATTTCAGAATTGCACCTTGCAATGCGGAGAAATTACTGTTTGTGCATTTACAATATTCATTGATTTTTGCAATTGAAAAACGTCCAGAAATGATTGAAGCTACTGACTGAATGAAAGGAGCTGGCATCTCAATCTCTTTGAATCTTCTTTATCATGCTAAGAGGAGCAGGAAAAAGCAAAAAATTTCAGAATTGCACCTTGCAATGCGGAGAAATTACTGTTTGTGCATTTACAATATTCATTGATTTTTGCCATTGAAAAACATCATGTTATTCATATACCAGAAATGTTTGAAGCTACTGACTGAATGAAAGGAGCTGGCATCTCACTCTCTTTGAATCTTCTTTATCATGCTAAGAGGAGCAGGAAAAAGCAAAAAATTTCAGAATTGCACCTTGCAATGCGGAGAAATTACTGTTTGTGCATTTACAATATTCATTGATTTTTGCCATTGAAAAACGTCCAGAAATGATTGAAGCTACTGACTGAATGAAAGGAGCTGGCATCTCACTCTCTTTGAATCATGTTTATCATGCTAAGAGGAGCAGGAAAAAGCAAAAAATTTCAGAATTGCACCTTGCAATGCGGAGAAATTACTGTTTGTGCATTTACAATATTCATTGATTTTTGCCATTGAAAAACGTCCAGAAATGATTGAAGCTACTGACTGAATGAAAGGAGCTGGCATCTCACTCTCTTTGAATCTTCTTTATCATGCTAAGAGGAGCAGGAAAAAGCAAAAAATTTCAGAATTGCACCTTGCAATGCGGAGAAATTACTGTTTGTGCATTTACAATATTCATTGATTTTTGCTATTGAAAAACATCATGTTATTCATATACCAGAAATGATTGAAGCTACTGACTGAATGAAAGGAGCTGGCATCTCACTCTCTTTGAATCTTCTTTATCATGCTAAGAGGAGCAGGAAAAAGTAAAAAATTTCAGAATTGCACCTTGCAATGCGGAGAAATTACTGTTTGTGCATTTATAATATTCAATGATTTTTGCCATTGAAAAACGTCCAGAAATGATTGAAGCTACTGACTTAACGAAAAGAGCTGGAATCTCACTCTCTTTGAATCTTCTTTATCATGCAAAGAGGAGCAGGAAAAAGCAAAAAATTTCAGAATTGCACCTTGCAATGCGGAGAAATTACTGTTTGTGCATTTACAATATTCATTGATTTTTACCATTGAAAAACATCATGTTATTCATATACCAGAAATGTTTGAAGCTACTGACTGAATGAAAGGAGCTGGCATCTCACTCTCTTTGAATCTTCTTTATCATGCTAAGAGGAGCAGGAAAAAGCAAAAAATTTCAGAATTGCACCTTGCAATGCGGAGAAATTACTGTTTGTGCATTTACAATATTCATTGATTTTTGCCATTGAAAAACGTCCAGAAATGATTGAAGCTACTGACTGAATGAAAGGAGCTGGCATCTCACTCTCTTTGAATCTTCTTTATCATGCTAAGAGGAGCAGGAAAAAGCAAAAAATTTCAGAATTGCACCTTGCAATGCGGAGAAATTACTGTTTGTGCATTTACAATATTCATTGATTTTTGCCATTGAAAAACATCATGTTATTCATATACCAGAAATGATTGAAGCTACTGACTGAATGAAAGTAGCTGGCATCTCACTCCCTTTGAATCGTCTTTATCATGCTAAGAGGAGCAGGAAAAAGCAAAAAATTTCAGAATTGCACCTTGCAATGCGGAGAAATTACTGTTTGTGCATTTACAATATTCATTGATTTTTGCAATTGAAAAACGTCCAGAAATGATTGAAGCTACTGACTGAATGAAAGGAGCTGGCATCTCACTCTCTTTGAATCTTCTTTATCATGCTAAGAGGAGCAGGAAAAAGCAAAAAATTTCAGAATTGCACCTTGCAATGCGGAGAAATTACTGTTTGTGCATTTACAATATTCATTTATTTTTGCCATTGAAAAACATCATGTTATTCATATACCAGAAATGTTTGAAGCTACTGACTGAATGAAAGGAGCTGGCATCTCACTCTCTTTGAATCTTCTTTATCATGCTAAGAGGAGCAGGAAAAAGCAAAAAATTTCAGAATTGCACCTTGCAATGCGGAGAAATTACTGTTTGTGCATTTACAATATTCATTGATTTTTGCCATTGAAAAACGTCCAGAAATGATTGAAGCTACTGACTGAATGAAAGGAGCTGGCATCTCACTCTCTTTGAATCTTCTTTATCATGCTAAGAGGAGCAGGAAAAAGCAAAAAATTTCAGAATTGCACCTTGCAATGCGGAGAAATTACTGTTTGTGCATTTACAATATTCATTGATTTTTGCCATTGAAAAACATCATGTTATTCATATACCAGAAATGATTGAAGCTACTGACTGAATGAAAGGAGCTGGCATCTCACTCTCTTTGAATCTTCTTTATCATGCTAAGAGGAGCAGGAAAAAGTAAAAAATTTCAGAATTGCACCTTGCAATGCGGAGAATTTACTGTTTGTGCATTTACAATATTCATTGATTTTTGCCATTGAAAAACGTCCAGAAATGATTGAAGCTACTGACTGAATGAAAGGAGCTGGCATCTCACTCTCTTTGAATCTTGTTTATCATGCTAAGAGGAGCAGGAAAAAGCAAAAAATTTCAGAATTGCACCTTGCAATGCGGAGAAATTACTGTTTGTGCATTTACAATATTCATTGATTTTTGCCATTGAAAAACGTCCAGAAATTATTGAAGCTACTGACTGAATGAAAGGAGCTGGCATCTCACTCTCTTTGAATCTTCTTTATCATGCTAAGAGGAGCAGGAAAAAGCAAAAAATTTCAGAATTGCACCTTGCAATGCGGAGAAATTACTGTTTGTGCATTTACAATATTCATTGATTTTTGCCATTGAAAAACATCATGTTATTCATATACCAGAAATGATTGAAGCTACTGACTGAATGAAAGGAGCTGGCATCTCACTCTCTTTGAATCTTCTTTATCATGCTAAGAGGAGCAGGAAAAAGTAAAAAATTTCAGAATTGCACCTTGCAATGCGGAGAAATTACTGTTTGTGCATTTATAATATTCAATGATTTTTGCCATTGAAAAACGTCCAGAAATGATTGAAGCTACTGACTGAACGAAAGGAGCTGGCATCTCACTCTCTTTGAATCTTCTTTATCATGCTAAGAGGAGCAGGAAAAAGCAAAAAATTTCAGAATTGCACCTTGCAATGCGGAGAAATTACTGTTTGTGCATTTACAATATTCATTGATTTTTGCCATTGAAAAACGTCCAGAAATGATTGAAGCTACTGACTGAATGAAAGGAGCTGGAATCTCACTCTCTTTGAATCTTCTTTATCATGCTAAGAGGAGCAGGAAAAAGCAAAAAATTTCAGAATTGCACCTTGCAATGCGGAGAAATTACTGTTTGTGCATTTACAATATTCATTGATTTTTGCCATTGAAAAACATCATGTTATTCATATACCAGAAATGTTTGAAGCTACTGACTGAATGAAAGGAGCTGACATCTCACTCTCTTTGAATCTTCTTTATCATGCTAAGAGGAGCAGGAAAAAGCAAAAAATTTCAGAATTGCACCTTGCAATGCGGAGAAATTACTGTTTGTGCATTTACAATATTCATTGATTTTTGCCATTGAAAAACGTCCAGAAATGATTGAAGCTACTGACTGAATGAAAGGAGCTGGCATCTCACTCTCTTTGAATCTTCTTTATCATGCTAAGAGGAGCAGGAAAAAGCAAAAAATTTCAGAATTGCACCTTGCAATGCGGAGAAATTACTGTTTGTGCATTTACAATATTCATTGATTTTTGCCATTGAAAAACATCATGTTATTCATATACCAGAAATGTTTGAAGCTACTGACTGAATGAAAGGAGCTGGCATCTCACTCTCTTTGAATCTTCTTTATCATGCTAAGAGGAGCAGGAAAAAGCAAAAAATTTCAGAATTGCACCTTGCAATGCGGAGAAATTACTGTTTGTGCATTTACAATATTCATTGATTTTTGCCATTGAAAAACATCATGTTATTCATATACCAGAAATGTTTGAAGCTACTGACTGAATGAAAGGAGCTGGCATCTCACTCTCTTTGAATCTTCTTTATCATGCTAAGAGGAGCAGGAAAAAGCAAAAAATTTCAGAATTGCACCTTGCAATGTGGAGAAATTACTGTTTGTGCATTTACAATATTCATTGATTTTTACCATTGAAAAACGTCCAGAAATGATTGAAGCTACTGACTGAATGAAAGTAGCTGGCATCTCACTCTCTTTGAATCTTCTTTATCATGCTAAGAGGAGCAGGAAAAAGCAAAAAATTTCAGACTTGCACCTTGCAATGCGGAGAAATTACTGTTTGTGCATTTACAATATTCATTGATTTTTGCCATTGAAAAACATCATGTTATTCATATACCAGAAATGTTTGAAGCTACTGACTGAATGAAAGGAGCTGGCATCTCACTCTCTTTGAATCTTCTTTATCATGCTAAGAGGAGCAGGAAAAAGCAAAAAATTTCAGAATTGCACCTTGCAATGCGGAGAAATTACTGTTTGTGCATTTACAATATTCATTGATTTTTGCCATTGAAAAACGTCCAGAAATGATTGAAGCTACTGACTGAATGAAAGGAGCTGGCATCTCACTCTCTTTGAATCTTCTTTATCATGCTAAGAGGAGCAGGAAAAAGCAAAAAATTTCAGAATTGCACCTTGCAATGCGGAGAAATTACTGTTTGTGCATTTACAATATTCATTGATTTTTGCCATTGAAAAACGTCCAGAAATGATTGAAGCTACTGACTGAATGAAAGGAGCTGGCATCTCACTCTCTTTGAATCTTCTTTATCATGCTAAGAGGAGCAGGAAAAAGCAAAAAATTTCAGAATTGCACCTTGCAATGCGGAGAAATTACTGTTTGTGCATTTACAATATTCATTGATTTTTGCCATTGAAAAACATGTTATTCATATACCAGAAATGTTTGAAGCTACTGACTGAATGAAAGGAGCTGGCACCTCACTCTCTTTGAATCTTCTTTATCATGCTAAGAGGAGCGGGAAAAAGCAAAAAATTTCAGAATTGCACCTTGCAATGCGGTGAAATTACTGTTTGTGCATTTACAATATTCATTGATTTTTGCCATTGAAAAACGTCCAGAAATGATTGAAGGTACTGACTGAATGAAAGGAGCTGGCATCTCACTCTCTTTGAATCTTCTTTATCATGCTAAGAGGAGCAGGAAAAAGCAAAAAATTTCAGAATTGCACCTTGCAATGCGGAGAAATTACTGTTTGTGCATTTACAATATTCATTGATTTTTGCCATTGAAAAACGTCCAGAAATGATTGAAGCTACTGACTGAATGAAAGGAGCTGGCATCTCACTCTCTTTGAATCTTCTTTATCATGCTAAGAGGAGCAGGAAAAAGCAAAAAATTTCAGAATTGCACCTTGCAATGCGGAGAAATTATGTTTGTGCATTTACAATATTCATTGATTTTTGCCATTGAAAAACATCATGTTATTCATACCAGAAATGTTTGAAGCTACTGACTGAATGAAAGGAGCTGGCATCTCACTCTCTTTGAATCTTCTTTATCATGCTAAGAGGAGCAGGAAAAAGCAAAAAATTTCAGAATTGCACCTTGCAATGCGGAGAAATTACTGAATGTGCATTTACAATATTCATTGATGTTTGCCATTGAAAAACATCATGTTATTCATATACCAGAAATGTTTGAAGCTACTGACTGAATGAAAGGAGCTGGCATCTCACTCTCTTTGAATCTTCTTTATCATGCTAAGAGGAGCAGGAAAAAGCAAAAAATTTCAGAATTGCACCTTGCAATGCGGAGAAATTACTGTTTGTGCATTTACAATATTCATTGATTTTTGCCATTGAAAAACATCATGTTATTCATATACCAGAAATGTTTGAAGCTACTGACTGAATGAAAGGAGCTGGCATCTCACTCTCTTTGAATCTTCTTTATCATGCTAAGAGGAGCAGGAAAAAGCAAAAAATTTCAGAATTGCACCTTGCAATGCGGAGAAATTACTGTTTGTGCATTTACAATATTCATTGATTTTTGCCATTGAAAAACGTCCAGAAATGATTGAAGCTACTGACTGAATGAAAGGAGCTGGCATCTCACTCTCTTTGAATCTTCTTTATCATGCTAAGAGGAGCAGGAAAAAGCAAAAAATTTCAGAATTGCACCTTGCAATGCGGAGAAATTACTGTTTGTGCATTTACAATATTCATTGATTTTTGCCATTGAAAAACGTCCAGAAATGATTGAAGCTACTGACTGAATGAAAGGAGCTGGCATCTCACTCTCTTTGAATCTTCTTTATCATGCTAAGAGGAGCAGGAAAAAGCAAAAAATTTCAGAATTGCACCTTGCAATGCGGAGAAATTACTGTTTGTGCATTTACAATATTCATTGATTTTTGCCATTGAAAAACATGTTATTCATATACCAGAAATGTTTGAAGCTACTGACTGAATGAAAGGAGCTGGCACCTCACTCTCTTTGAATCTTCTTTATCATGCTAAGAGGAGCGGGAAAAAGCAAAAAATTTCAGAATTGCACCTTGCAATGCGGTGAAATTACTGTTTGTGCATTTACAATATTCATTGATTTTTGCCATTGAAAAACGTCCAGAAATGATTGAAGGTACTGACTGAATGAAAGGAGCTGGCATCTCACTCTCTTTGAATCTTCTTTATCATGCTAAGAGGAGCAGGAAAAAGCAAAAAATTTCAGAATTGCACCTTGCAATGCGGAGAAATTACTGTTTGTGCATTTACAATATTCATTGATTTTTGCCATTGAAAAACGTCCAGAAATGATTGAAGCTACTGACTGAATGAAAGGAGCTGGCATCTCACTCTCTTTGAATCTTCTTTATCATGCTAAGAGGAGCAGGAAAAAGCAAAAAATTTCAGAATTGCACCTTGCAATGCGGAGAAATTATGTTTGTGCATTTACAATATTCATTGATTTTTGCCATTGAAAAACATCATGTTATTCATACCAGAAATGTTTGAAGCTACTGACTGAATGAAAGGAGCTGGCATCTCACTCTCTTTGAATCTTCTTTATCATGCTAAGAGGAGCAGGAAAAAGCAAAAAATTTCAGAATTGCACCTTGCAATGCGGAGAAATTACTGAATGTGCATTTACAATATTCATTGATTTTTGCCATTGAAAAACATCATGTTATTCATATACCAGAAATGTTTGAAGCTACTGACTGAATGAAAGGAGCTGGCATCTCACTCTCTTTGAATCTTCTTTATCATGCTAAGAGGAGCAGGAAAAAGCAAAAAATTTCAGAATTGCACATTGCAATGCGGAGAAATTACTGTTTGTGCATTTACAATATTCATTGATTTTTGCCATTGAAAAACATCATGTTATTCATATACCAGAAATGTTTGAAGCTACTGACTGAATGAAAGGAGCTGGCATCTCACTCTCTTTGAATCTTCTTTATCATGCTAAGAGGAGCAGGAAAAAGCAAAAAATTTCAGAATTGCACCTTGCAATGCGGAGAAATTACTGTTTGTGCATTTACAATATTCATTGATTTTTGCCATTGAAAAACATCATGTTATTCATATACCAGAAATGTTTGAAGCTACTGACTGAATGAACGGAGCTGGCATCTCACTCTCTTTGAATCTTCTTTATCATGCTAAGAGGAGCAGGAAAAAGCAAAAAATTTCAGAATTGCACCTTGCAATGTGGAGAAATTACTGTTTGTGCATTTACAATATTCATTGATTTTTACCATTGAAAAACGTCCAGAAATGATTGAAGCTACTGACTGAATGAAAGTAGCTGGCATCTCACTCTCTTTGAATCTTCTTTATCATGCTAAGAGGAGCAGGAAAAAGCAAAAAATTTCAAACTTGCACCTTGCAATGCGGAGAAATTACTGTTTGTGCATTTACAATATTCATTGATTTTTGCCATTGAAAAACATCATGTTATTCATATACCAGAAATGTTTGAAGCTACTGACTGAATGAAAGGAGCTGGCATCTCACTCTCTTTGAATCTTCTTTATCATGCTAAGAGGAGCAGGAAAAAGCAAAAAATTTCAGAATTGCACCTTGCAATGCGGAGAAATTACTGTTTGTGCATTTACAATATTCATTGATTTTTGCCATTGAAAAACGTCCAGAAATGATTGAAGCTACTGACTGAATGAAAGGAGCTGGCATCTCACTCTCTTTGAATCTTCTTTATCATGCTAAGAGGAGCAGGAAAAAGCAAAAAATTTCAGAATTGCACCTTGCAATGCGGAGAAATTACTGTTTGTGCATTTACAATATTCATTGATTTTTGCCATTGAAAAACGTCCAGAAATGATTGAAGCTACTGACTGAATGAAAGGAGCTGGCATCTCACTCTCTTTGAATCTTCTTTATCATGCTAAGAGGAGCAGGAAAAAGCAAAAAATTTCAGAATTGCACCTTGCAATGCGGAGAAATTACTGTTTGTGCATTTACAATATTCATTGATTTTTGCCATTGAAAAACGTCCAGAAATGATTGAAGGTACTGACTGAATGAAAGAAGCTGGCATCTCACTCTCTTTGAATCTTCTTTATCATGCTAAGAGGAGCAGGAAAAAGCAAAAAATTTCAGAATTGCACCTTGCAATGCGGAGAAATTACTGTTTGTGCATTTACAATATTCATTGATTTTTGCCATTGAAAAACGTCCAGAAATGATTGAAGCTACTGACTGAATGAAAGGAGCTGGCATCTCACTCTCTTTGAATCTTCTTTATCATGCTAAGAGGAGCAGGAAAAAGCAAAAAATTTCAGAATTGCACCTTGCAATGCGGAGAAATTACTGTTTGTGCATTTACAATATTCATTGATTTTTGCCATTGAAAAACATCATGTTATTCATATACCAGAAATGTTTGAAGCTACTGACTGAATGAAAGGAGCTGGCATCTCACTCTCTTTGAATCTTCTTTATCATGCTAAGAGGAGCAGGAAAAAGCAAAAAATTTCAGAATTGCACCTTGCAATGCGGAGAAATTACTGTTTGTGCATTTACAATATTCATTGATTTTTGCCATTGAAAAACATCATGTTATTCATATACCAGAAATGTTTGAAGCTACTGACTGAATGAAAGGAGCTGGCATCTCACTCTCTTTGAATCTTCTTTATCATGCTAAGAGGAGCAGGAAAAAGCAAAAAATTTCAGAATTGCACCTTGCAATGTGGAGAAATTACTGTTTGTGCATTTACAATATTCATTGATTTTTACCATTGAAAAACGTCCAGAAATGATTGAAGCTACTGACTGAATCAAAGTAGCTGGCATCTCACTCTCTTTGAATCTTCTTTATCATGCTAAAAGGAGCAGGAAAAAGCAAAAAATTTCAGACTTGCACCTTGCAATGCGGAGAAATTACTGTTTGTGCATTTACAATATTCATTGATTTTTGCCAAAGAAAAACATCATGTTATTCATATACCAGAAATGTTTGAAGCTACTGACTGAATGAAAGGAGCTGGCATCTCACTCTCTTTGAATCTTCTTTATCATGCTAAGAGGAGCAGGAAAAAGCAAAAAATTTCAGAATTGCACCTTGCAATGCGGAGAAATTACTGTTTGTGCATTTACAATATTCATTGATTTTTGCCATTGAAAAATGTCCAGAAATGATTGAAGCTACTGACTGAATGAAAGGAGCTGGCATCTCACTCTCTTTGAATCTTCTTTATCATGCTAAGAGGAGCAGGAAAAAGCAAAAAATTTCAGAATTGCACCTTGCAATGCGGAGAAATTACTGTTTGTGCATTTACAATATTCATTGATTTTTGCCATTGAAAAACATCATGTTATTCATATACCAGAAATGTTTGAAGCTACTGACTGAATGAAAGGAGCTGGCATCTCACTCTCTTTTAATCTTCTTTATCATGCTAAGAGGAGCAGGAAAAAGCAAAAAATTTCAGAATTGCACCTTGCAATGCGGAGAAATTACTGTTTGTGCATTTATAATATTCAATGATTTTTGCCATTGAAAAACGTCCAGAAATGATGGACGCTACTGACTGAACGAAAGGAGCTGGCATCTCACTCTCTTTGAATCTTCTTTATCATGCTAAGAGGAGCAGGAAAAAGCAAAAAATTTCAGAATTGCACCTTGCAATGCGGAGAAATTACTGTTTGTGCATTTACAATATTCATTGATTTTTGCCATTGAAAAACATCATGTTATTCATATACTAGAAATGTTTGAAGCTACTGACTGAATGAAAGGAGCTGGCATCTCACTCTCTTTGAATCTTCTTTATCATGCTAAGAGGAGCAGGAAAAAGCAAAAAATTTCAGAATTGCACCTTGCAATGCGGAGAAATTACTGTTTGTGCATTTACAATATTCATTGATTTTTGCCATTGAAAAACGTCCAGAAATGATTGAAGCTACTGACTGAATGAAAGGAGCTGGCATCTCACTCTCTTTGAATCTTCTTTATCATGCTAAGAGGAGCAGGAAAAAGCAAAAAATTTCAGAATTGCACCTTGCAATGCGGAGAAATTACTGTTTGTGCATTTACAATATTCATTGATTTTTGCCATTGAAAAACATCATGTTATTCATATTCCAGAAATGTTTGAAGCTACTGACTGAATGAAAGGAGCTGACATCTCACTCTCTTTGAATCTTCTTTATCATGCTAAGAGGAGCAGGAAAAAGCAAAAAATTTCAGAATTGCACCTTGCAATGCGGAGAAATTACTGTTTGTGCATTTACAATATTCATTGATTTTTGCCATTGAAAAACGTCCAGAAATGATTGAAGCTACTGACTGAATGAAAGGAGCTGGCATCTCACTCTCTTTGAATCTTCTTTATCATGCTAAGAGGAGCAGGAAAAAGCAAAAAATTTCAGAATTGCACCTTGCAATGCGGAGAAATTACTGTTTGTGCATTTACAATATTCATTGATTTTTGCCATTGAAAAACATCATGTTATTCATATACCAGAAATGTTTGAAGCTACTGACTGAATGAAAGGAGCTGGCATCTCACTCTCTTTGAATCTTCTTTATCATGCTAAGAGGAGCAGGAAAAAGCAAAAAATTTCAGAATTGCACCTTGCAATGCGGAGAAATTACTTTTTGTGCATTTACAATATTCATTGATTTTTGCCATTGAAAAACATCATGTTATTCATATACCAGAAATGTTTGAAGCTACTGACTGAATGAAAGGAGCTGGCATCTCACTCTCTTTGAATCTTCTTTATCATGCTAAGAGGAGCAGGAAAAAGCAAAAAATTTCAGAATTGCACCTTGCAATGCGGAGAAATTACTGTTTGTGCATTTACAATATTCATTGATTTTTGCCATTGAAAAACATCATGTTATTCATATACCAGAAATGTTTGAAGCTACTGACTGAATGAAAGGAGCTGGCATCTCACTCTCTTTGAATCTTCTTTATCATGCTAAGAGGAGCAGGAAAAAGCAAAAAATTTCAGAATTGCACCTTGCAATGCGGAGAAATTACTGTTTGTGCATTTACAATATTCATTGATTTTTGCCATTGAAAAACATCATGTTATTCATATACCAGAAATGTTTGAAGCTACTGACTGAATGAACGGAGCTGGCATCTCACTCTCTTTGAATCTTCTTTATCATGCTAAGAGGAGCAGGAAAAAGCAAAAAATTTCAGAATTGCACCTTGCAATGTGGAGAAATTACTGTTTGTGCATTTACAATATTCATTGATTTTTACCATTGAAAAACGTCCAGAAATGATTGAAGCTACTGACTGAATGAAAGTAGCTGGCATCTCACTCTCTTTGAATCTTCTTTATCATGCTAAGAGGAGCAGGAAAAAGCAAAAAATTTCAAACTTGCACCTTGCAATGCGGAGAAATTACTGTTTGTGCATTTACAATATTCATTGATTTTTGCCATTGAAAAACATCATGTTATTCATATACCAGAAATGTTTGAAGCTACTGACTGAATGAAAGGAGCTGGCATCTCACTCTCTTTGAATCTTCTTTATCATGCTAAGAGGAGCAGGAAAAAGCAAAAAATTTCAGAATTGCACCTTGCAATGCGGAGAAATTACTGTTTGTGCATTTACAATATTCATTGATTTTTGCCATTGAAAAACGTCCAGAAATGATTGAAGGTACTGACTGAATGAAAGGAGCTGGCATCTCACTCTCTTTGAATCTTCTTTATCATGCTAAGAGGAGCAGGAAAAAGCAAAAAATTTCAGAATTGCACCTTGCAATGCGGAGAAATTACTGTTTGTGCATTTACAATATTCATTGATTTTTGCCATTGAAAAACGTCCAGAAATGATTGAAGCTACTGACTGAATGAAAGGAGCTGGCATCTCACTCTCTTTGAATCTTCTTTATCATGCTAAGAGGAGCAGGAAAAAGCAAAAAATTTCAGAATTGCACCTTGCAATGCGGAGAAATTACTGTTTGTGCATTTACAATATTCATTGATTTTTGCCATTGAAAAACATCATGTTATTCATATACCAGAAATGTTTGAAGCTACTGACTGAATGAAAGGAGTTGGCATCTCACTCTCTTTGAATCTTCTTTATCATGCTAAGAGGAGCAGGAAAAAGCAAAAAATTTCAGAATTGCACCTTGCAATGTGGAGAAATTACTGTTTGTGCATTTACAATATTCATTGATTTTTACCATTGAAAAACGTCCAGAAATGATTGAAGCTACTGACTGAATGAAAGTAGCTGGCATCTCACTCTCTTTGAATCTTCTTTATCATGCTAAAAGGAGCAGGAAAAAGCAAAAAATTTCAGACTTGCACCTTGCAATGTGGAGAAATTACTGTTTGTGCATTTACAATATTCATTGATTTTTGCCAAAGAAAAACATCATGTTATTCATATACCAGAAATGTTTGAAGCTACTGACTGAATGAAAGGAGCTGGCATCTCACTCTCTTTGAATCTTCTTTATCATGCTAAGAGGAGCAGGAAAAAGCAAAAAATTTCAGAATTGCACCTTGCAATGCGGAGAAATTACTGTTTGTGCATTTACAATATTCATTGATTTTTGCCATTGAAAAACGTCCAGAAATGATTGAAGCTACTGACTGAATGAAAGGAGCTGGCATCTCACTCTCTTTGAATCTTCTTTATCATGCTAAGAGGAGCAGGAAAAAGCAAAAAATTTCAGAATTGCACCTTGCAATGCGGAGAAATTACTGTTTGTGCATTTACAATATTCATTGATTTTTGCCATTGAAACACATCATGTTATTCATATACCAGAAATGTTTGAAGCTACTGACTGAATGAAAGGAGCTGGCATCTCACTCTCTTTGAATCTTCTTTATCATGCTAAGAGGAGCAGGAAAAAGCAAAAAATTTCAGAATTGCACCTTGCAATGCGGAGAAATTACTGTTTGTGCATTTATAATATTCAATGATTTTTGCCATTGAAAAACGTCCAGAAATGATGGACGCTACTGACTGAACGAAAGGAGCTGGCATCTCACTCTCTTTGAATCTTCTTTATCATGCTAAGAGGAGCAGGAAAAAGCAAAAAATTTCAGAATTGCACCTTGCAATGCGGAGAAATTACTGTTTGTGCATTTACAATATTCATTGATTTTTGCCATTGAAAAACATCATGTTATTCATATACCAGAAATGTTTGAAGCTACTGACTGAATGAAAGGAGCTGGCATCTCACTCTCTTTGAATCTTCTTTATCATGCTAAGAGGAGCAGGAAAAAGCAAAAAATTTCAGAATTGCACCTTGCAATGCGGAGAAATTACTGTTTGTGCATTTACAATATTCATTGATTTTTGCCATTGAAAAACGTCCAGAAATGATTGAAGCTACTGACTGAATGAAAGGAGCTGGCATCTCACTCTCTTTGAATCTTCTTTATCATGCTAAGAGGAGCAGGAAAAAGCAAAAAATTTCAGAATTGCACCTTGCAATGCGGAGAAATTACTGTTTGTGCATTTACAATATTCATTGATTTTTGCCATTGAAAAACATCATGTTATTCATATTCCAGAAATGTTTGAAGCTACTGACTGAATGAAAGGAGCTGACATCTCACTCTCTTTGAATCTTCTTTATCATGCTAAGAGGAGCAGGAAAAAGCAAAAAATTTCAGAATTGCACCTTGCAATGCGGAGAAATTACTGTTTGTGCATTTACAATATTCATTGATTTTTGCCATTGAAAAACGTCCAGAAATGATTGAAGCTACTGACTGAATGGAAGGAGCTGGCATCTCACTCTCTTTGAATCTTCTTTATCATGCTAAGAGGAGCAGGAAAAAGCAAAAAATTTCCGAATTGCACCTTGCAATGCGGAGAAATTACTGTTTGTGCATTTACAATATTCATTGATTTTTGCCATTGAAAAACGTCCAGAAATGATTGAAGCTACTGACTGAATGAAAGGAGCTGGCATCTCACTCTCTTTGAATCTTCTTTATCATGCTAAGAGGAGCAGGAAAAAGCAAAAAATTTCAGAATTGCACCTTGCAATGCGGAGAAATTACTGTTTGTGCATTTACAATATTCATTGATTTTTGCCATTGAAAAACGTCCAGAAATGATTGAAGCTACTGACTGAATGAAAGGAGCTGGCATCTCACTCTCTTTGAATCTTCTTTATCATGCTAAGAGGAGCAGGAAAAAGCAAAAAATTTCAGAATTGCACCTTGCAATGCGGAGAAATTACTGTTTGTGCATTTACAATATTCATTGATTTTTGCCATTGAAAAACATCATGTTATTCATATTCCAGAAATGTTTGAAGCTACTGACTGAATGAAAGGAGCTGACATCTCACTCTCTTTGAATCTTCTTTATCATGCTAAGAGGAGCAGGAAAAAGCAAAAAATTTCAGAATTGCACCTTGCAATGCGGAGAAATTGCTGTTTGTGCATTTACAATATTCATTGATTTTTGCCATTGAAAAACGTCCAGAAATGATTGAAGCTACTGACTGAATGAAAGGAGCTGGCATCTCACTCTCTTTGAATCTTCTTTATCATGCTAAGAGGAGCAGGAAAAAGCAAAAAATTTCAGAATTGCACCTTGCAATGCGGAGAAATTACTGTTTGTGCATTTACAATATTCATTGATATTTGCCATTGAAAAACATCATGTTATTCATATACCAGAAATGTTTGAAGCTACTGACTGAATGAAAGGAGCTGGCATCTCACTCTCTTTGAATCTTCTTTATTATGCTAAGAGGAGCAGGAAAAAGCAAAAAATTTCAGAATTGCACCTTGCAATGCGGAGAAATTACTGTTTGTGCATTTACAATATTCATTGATTTTTGCCATTGAAAAACATCATGTTATTCATATACCAGAAATGTTTGAAGCTACTGACTGAATGAAAGGAGCTGGCATCTCACTCTCTTTGAATCTTCTTTATCATGCTAAGAGGAGCAGGAAAAAGCAAAAAATTTCAGAATTGCACCTTGCAATGTGGAGAAATTACTGTTTGTGCATTTACAATATTCATTGATTTTTACCATTGAAAAACGTCCAGAAATGATTGAAGCTACTGACTGAATGAAAGTAGCTGGCATCTCACTCTCTTTGAATCTTCTTTATCATGCTAAGAGGAGCAGGAAAAAGCAAAAAATTTCAGACTTGCACCTTGCAATGCGGAGAAATTACTGTTTGTGCATTTACAATATTCATTGATTTTTGCCATTGAAAAACATCATGTTATTCATATACCAGAAATGTTTGAAGCTACTGACTGAATGAAAGGAGCTGGCATCTCACTCTCTTTGAATCTTCTTTATCATGCTAAGAGGAGCAGGAAAAAGCAAAAAATTTCAGAATTGCACCTTGCAATGCGGAGAAATTACTGTTTGTGCATTTACAATATTCATTGATTTTTGCCATTGAAAAACATCATGTTATTCATATACCAGAAATGTTTGAAGCTACTGACTGAATGAAAGGAGCTGGCATCTCACTCTCTTTGAATCTTCTTTATCATGCTAAGAGGAGCAGGAAAAAGCAAAAAATTTCAGAATTGCACCTTGCAATGTGGAGAAATTACTGTTTGTGCATTTACAATATTCATTGATTTTTACCATTGAAAAACGTCCAGAAATGATTGAAGCTACTGACTGAATGAAAGTAGCTGGCATCTCACTCTCTTTGAATCTTCTTTATCATGCTAAGAGGAGCAGGAAAAAGCAAAAAATTTCAGACTTGCACCTTGCAATGCGGAGAAATTACTGTTTGTGCATTTACAATATTCATTGATTTTTGCCATTGAAAAACATCATGTTATTCATATACCAGAAATGTTTGAAGCTACTGACTGAATGAAAGGAGCTGGCATCTCACTCTCTTTGAATCTTCTTTATCATGCTAAGAGGAGCAGGAAAAAGCAAAAAATTTCAGAATTGCACCTTGCAATGCGGAGAAATTACTGTTTGTGCATTTACAATATTCATTGATTTTTGATATTGAAAAACGTCCAGAAATGATTGAAGCTACTGACTGAATGAAAGGAGCTGGCATCTCACTCTCTTTGAATCTTCTTTATCATGCTAAGAGGAGCAGGAAAAAGCAAAAAATTTCAGAATTGCACCTTGCAATGCGGAGAAATTACTGTTTGTGCATTTACAATATTCATTGATTTTTGCCATTGAAAAACATCATGTTATTCATATACCAGAAATGTTTGAAGCTACTGACTGAATGAAAGGAGCTGGCATCTCACTCTCTTTGAATCTTCTTTATCATGCTAAGAGGAGCAGGAAAAAGCAAAAAATTTCAGAATTGCACCTTGCAATGCGGAGAAATTACTGTTTGTGCATTTATAATATTCAATGATTTTTGCCATTGAAAAACGTCCAGAAATGATTGAAGCTACTGACTGAACGAAAGAAGCTGGCATCTCACTCTCTTTGAATCTTCTTTATCATGCTAAGAGGAGCAGGAAAAAGCAAAAAATTTCAGAATTGCACCTTGCTATGCGGAGAAATTACTGTTTGTGCATTTACAATATTCATTGATTTTTGCCTTTGAAAAACATCATGTTATTCATATACCAGAAATGTTTGAAGCTACTGACTGAATGAAAGGAGCTGGCATCTCACTCTCTTTGAATCTTCTTTATCATGCTAAGGGGAGCAGGAAAAAGCAAATAATTTCAGAATTGCACCTTGCAATGCGGAGAAATTACTGTTTGTGCATTTACAATATTCATTGATTTTTGCCATTGAAAAACGTCCAGAAATGATTTAAGCTACTGACTGAATGAAAGGAGCTGGCATCTCACTCTCTTTGAATCTTCTTTATCATGCTAAGAGGAGCAGGAAAAAGCAAAAAATTTCAGAATTGCACCTTGCAATGCGGAGAAATTACTGTTTGTGCATTTACAATATTCATTGATTTTTGCCATTGAAAAACGTCCAGAAATGATTGAAGCTACTGACTGAATGAAAGGAGCTGGCATCTCACTCTCTTTGAATCTTGTTTATCATGCTAAGAGGAGCAGGAAAAAGCAAAAAATTTCAGAATTGCACCTTGCAATGGGGAGAAATTACTGTTTGTGCATTTACAATATTCATTGATTTTTGCCATTGAAAAACGTCCAGAAATGATTGAAGCTACTGACTGAATGAAAGGAGCTGGCATCTCACTCTCTTTGAATCTTCTTTATCATGCTAAGAGGAGCAGGAAAAAGCAAAAAATTTCAGAATTGCACCTTGCAATGCGGAGAAATTACTGTTTGTGCATTTACAATATTCATTGATTTTTGCCATTGAAAAACATCATGTTATTCATATATCAGAAATGATTGAAGCTACTGACTGAATGAAAGGAGCTGGCATCTCACTCTCTTTGAATCTTCTTTATCATGCTAAGAGGAGCAGGAAAAAGTAAAAAATTTCAGAATTGCACCTTGCAATGCGGAGAAATTACTGTTTGTGCATTTATAATATTCAATGATTTTTGCCATTGAAAAACGTCCAGAAATGATTGAAGCTGCTGACTGAACGAAAGGAGTTGGCATCTCACTCTCTTTGAATCTTCTTTATCATGCTAAGAGGAGCAGGAAAAAGCAAAAAATTTCAGAATTGCACCTTGCAATGCGGAGAAATTACTGTTTGTGCATTTACAATATTCATTGATTTTTGCCATTGAAAAACGTCCAGAAATGATTGAAGCTACTGACTGAATGAAAGGAGCTGGCATCTCACTCTCTTTGAATCTTCTTTATCATGCTAAGAGGAGCAGGAAAAAGTAAAAAATTTCAGAATTGCACCTTGCAATGCGGAGAAATTACTGTTTGTGCATTTACAATATTCATTGATTTTTGCCATTGAAAAACATCATGTTATTCATATACCAGAAATGTTTGAAGCTACTGACTGAATGAAAGGAGCTGGCATCTCACTCTCTTTGAATCTTCTTTATCATGCTAAGAGGAGCAGGAAAAACAAAAAATTTCAGAATTGCACCTTGCAATGCGGAGAAATTACTGTTTGTGCATTTACAATATTCATTGATTTTTGCCATTGAAAAACATCATGTTATTCATATACCAGAAATGTTTGAAGCTACTGACTGAATGAAAGGAGCTGGCATCTCACTCTCTTTGAATCTTCTTTATCATGCTAAGAGGAGCAGGAAAAAGCAAAAAATTTCAGAATTGCACCTTGCAATGTGGAGAAATTACGGTTTGTGCATTTACAATATTCATTGATTTTTACCATTGAAAAACGTCCAGAAATGATTGAAGCTACTGACTGAATGAAAGTAGCTGGCATCTCACTCTCTTTGAATCTTCTTTATCATGCTAAGAGGAGCAGGAAAAAGCAAAAAATTTCAGACTTGCACCTTGCAATGCGGAGAAATTACTGTTTGTGCATTTACAATATTCATTGATTTTTGCCATTGAAAAACATCATGTTTTTCATATACCAGAAATGTTTGAAGCTACTGACTGAATGAAAGGAGCTGGCATCTCACTCTCTTTGAATCTTCTTTATCATGCTAAGAGGAGCAGGAAAAAGCAAAAAATTTCAGAATTGCACCTTGCAATGCGGAGAAATTACTGTTTGTGCATTTACAATATTCATTGATTTTTGCCATTGAAAAACGTCCAGAAATGATTGAAGCTACTGACTGAATGAAAGGAGCTGGCATCTCACTCTCTTTGAATCTTCTTTATCATGCTAAGAGGAGCAGGAAAAAGCAAAAAATTTCAGAATTGCACCTTGCAATGCGGAGAAATTACTGTTTGTGCATTTACAATATTCATTGATTTTTGCCATTGAAAAACGTCCAGAAATGATTGAAGCTACTGACTGAATGAAAGGAGCTGGCATCTCACTCTCTTTGAATCTTCTTTATCATGCTAAGAGGAGCAGGAAAAATCAAAAAATTTCAGAATTGCACCTTGCAATGCGGAGAAATTACTGTTTGTGCATTTACAATATTCATTGATTTTTGCCATTGAAAAACATGTTATTCATATACCAGAAATGTTTGAAGCTACTGACTGAATGAAAGGAGCTGGCACCTCACTCTCTTTGAATCTTCTTTATCATGCTAAGAGGAGCGGGAAAAAGCAAAAAATTTCAGAATTGCACCTTGCAATGCGGAGAAATTACTGTTTGTGCATTTACAATATTCATTGATTTTTGCCATTGAGAAACGTCCAGAAATGATTGAAGGTACTGACTGAATGAAAGGAGCTGGCATCTCACTCTCTTTGAATCTTCTTTATCATGCTAAGAGGAGCAGGAAAAAGCAAAAAATTTCAGAATTGCACCTTGCAATGCGGAGAAATTACTGTTTGTGCATTTACAATATTCATTGATTTTTGCCATTGAAAAACGTCCAGAAGTGATTGAAGCTACTGACTGAATGAAAGGAGCTGGCATCTCACTCTCTTTGAATCTTCTTTATCATGCTAAGAGGAGCAGGAAAAAGCAAAAAATTTCAGAATTGCACCTTGCAATGCGGAGAAATTACAGTTTGTGCATTTACAATATTCATTGATTTTTGCCATTGAAAAACATCCAGAAATGATTGAAGCTACTGACTGAATGAAAGGAGCTGGCATCTCACTCTCTTTGAATCTTCTTTATCATGCTAAGAGGAGCAGGAAAAAGCAAAAAATTTCAGAATTGCACCTTGCAATGTGGAGAAATTACTGTTTGTGCATTTACAATATTCATTGATTTTTACCATTGAAAAACGTCCAGAAATGATTGAAGCTACTGACTGAATGAAAGTAGCTGGCATCTCACTCTCTTTGAATCTTCTTTATCATGCTAAGAGGAGCAGGAAAAAGCAAAAAATTTCAGACTTGCACCTTGCAATGCGGAGAAATTACTGTTTGTGCATTTACAATATTCATTGATTTTTGCCATTGAAAAACATCATGTTATTCATATACCAGAAATGTTTGAAGCTACTGACTGAATGAAAGGAGCTGGCATCTCACTCTCTTTGAATCTTCTTTATCATGCTAAGAGGAGCAGGAAAAAGCAAAAAATTTCAGAATTGCACCTTGCAATGCGGAGAAATTACTGTTTGTGCATTTACAATATTCATTGATTTTTGCCATTGAAAAACATCATGTTATTCATATACCAGAAATGTTTGAAGCTACTGACTGAATGAAAGGAGCTGGCATCTCACTCTCTTTGAATCATCTTTATCATGCTAAGAGGAGCAGGAAAAAGCAAAAAATTTCAGAATTGCACCTTGCAATGTGGAGAAATTACTGTTTGTGCATTTACAATATTCATTGATTTTTACCATTGAAAAACGTCCAGAAATGATTGAAGCTACTGACTGAATGAAAGTAGCTGGCATCTCACTCTCTTTGAATCTTCTTTATCATGCTAAGAGGAGCAGGAAAAAGCAAAAAATTTCAGAATTGCACCTTGCAATGCGGAGAAATTACTGTTTGTGCATTTATAATATTCAATGATTTTTGCCATTGAAAAACGTCCAGAAATGATTGAAGCTACTGACTGAACGAAAGAAGCTGGCATCTCTCTCTCTTTGAATCTTCTTTATCATGCTAAGAGGAGCAGGAAAAAGCAAAAAATTTCAGAATTGCACCTTGCTATGCGGAGAAATTACTGTTTGTGCATTTACAATATTCATTGATTTTTGCCATTGAAAAACATCATGTTATTCATATACCAGAAATGTTTGAAGCTACTGACTGAATGAAAGGAGCTGGCATCTCACTCTCTTTGAATCTTCTTTATCATGCTAAGGGGAGCAGGAAAAAGCAAATAATTTCAGAATTGCACCTTGCAATGCGGAGAAATTACTGTTTGTGCATTTACAATATTCATTGATTTTTGCCATTGAAAAACGTCCAGAAATGATTTAAGCTACTGACTGAATGAAAGGAGCTGGCATCTCACTCTCTTTGAATCTTCTTTATCATGCTAAGAGGAGCAGGAAAAAGCAAAAAATTTCAGAATTGCACCTTGCAATGCGGAGAAATTACTGTTTGTGCATTTACAATATTCATTGATTTTTGCCATTGAAAAACGTCCAGAAATGATTGAAGCTACTGACTGAATGAAAGGAGCTGGCATCTCACTCTCTTTGAATCTTGTTTATCATGCTAAGAGGAGCAGGAAAAAGCAAAAAATTTCAGAATTGCACCTTGCAATGCGGAGAAATTACTGTTTGTGCATTTACAATATTCATTGATTTTTGCCATTGAAAAACGTCCAGAAATGATTGAAGCTACTGACTGAATGAAAGGAGCTGGCATCTCACTCTCTTTGAATCTTCTTTATCATGCTAAGAGGAGCAGGAAAAAGCAAAAAATTTCAGAATTGCACCTTGCAATGCGGAGAAATTACTGTTTGTGCATTTACAATATTCATTGATTTTTGCCATTGAAAAACATCATGTTATTCATATATCAGAAATGATTGAAGCTACTGACTGAATGAAAGGAGCTGGCATCTCACTCTCTTTGAATCTTCTTTATCATGCTAAGAGGAGCAGGAAAAAGTAAAAAATTTCAGAATTACACCTTGCAATGCGGAGAAATTACTGTTTGTGCATTTATAATATTCAATGATTTTTGCCATTGAAAAACGTCCAGAAATGATTGAAGCTGCTGACTGAACGAAAGGAGCTGGCATCTCACTCTCTTTGAATCTTCTTTATCATGCTAAGAGGAGCAGGAAAAAGCAAAAAATTTCAGAATTGCACCTTGCAATGCGGAGAAATTACTGTTTGTGCATTTACAATATTCATTGATTTTTGCCATTGAAAAACGTCCAGAAATGATTGAAGCTACTGACTGAATGAAAGGAGCTGGCATCTCACTCTCTTTGAATCTTCTTTATCATGCTAAGAGGAGCAGGAAAAAGTAAAAAATTTCAGAATTGCAAATTGCAATGCGGAGAAATTACTGTTTGTGCATTTACAATATTCATTGATTTTTGCCATTGAAAAACATCATGTTATTCATATACCAGAAATGTTTGAAGCTACTGACTGAATGAAAGGAGCTGGCATCTCACTCTCTTTGAATCTTCTTTATCATGCTAAGAGGAGCAGGAAAAAGCAAAAAATTTCAGAATTGCACCTTGCAATGCGGAGAAATTACTGTTTGTGCATTTACAATATTCATTGATTTTTGCCATTGAAAAACATCATGTTATTCATATACCAGAAATGTTTGAAGCTACTGACTGAATGAAAGGAGCTGGCATCTCACTCTCTTTGAATCTTCTTTATCATGCTAAGAGGAGCAGGAAAAAGCAAAAAATTTCAGAATTGCACCTTGCAATGTGGAGAAATTACGGTTTGTGCATTTACAATATTCATTGATTTTTACCATTGAAAAACGTCCAGAAATGATTGAAGCTACTGACTGAATGAAAGTAGCTGGCATCTCACTCTCTTTGAATCTTCTTTATCATGCTAAGAGGAGCAGGAAAAAGCAAAAAATTTCAGACTTGCACCTTGCAATGCGGAGAAATTACTGTTTGTGCATTTACAATATTCATTGATTTTTGCCATTGAAAAACATCATGTTTTTCATATACCAGAAATGTTTGAAGCTACTGACTGAATGAAAGGAGCTGGCATCTCACTCTCTTTGAATCTTCTTTATCATGCTAAGAGGAGCAGGAAAAAGCAAAAAATTTCAGAATTGCACCTTGCAATGCGGAGAAATTACTGTTTGTGCATTTACAATATTCATTGATTTTTGCCATTGAAAAACGTCCAGAAATGATTGAAGCTACTGACTGAATGAAAGGAGCTGGCATCTCACTCTCTTTGAATCTTCTTTATCATGCTAAGAGGAGCAGGAAAAAGCAAAAAATTTCAGAATTGCACCTTGCAATGCGGAGAAATTACTGTTTGTGCATTTACAATATTCATTGATTTTTGCCATTGAAAAACGTCCAGAAATGATTGAAGCTACTGACTGAATGAAAGGAGCTGGCATCTCACTCTCTTTGAATCTTCTTTATCATGCTAAGAGGAGCAGGAAAAATCAAAAAATTTCAGAATTGCACCTTGCAATGCGGAGAAATTACTGTTTGTGCATTTACAATATTCATTGATTTTTGCCATTGAAAAACATGTTATTCATATACCAGAAATGTTTGAAGCTACTGACTGAATGAAAGGAGCTGGCACCTCACTCTCTTTGAATCTTCTTTATCATGCTAAGAGGAGCGGGAAAAAGCAAAAAATTTCAGAATTGCACCTTGCAATGCGGAGAAATTACTGTTTGTGCATTTACAATATTCATTGATTTTTGCCATTGAAAAACGTCCAGAAATGATTGAAGGTACTGACTGAATGAAAGGAGCTGGCATCTCACTCTCTTTGAATCTTCTTTATCATGCTAAGAGGAGCAGGAAAAAGCAAAAAATTTCAGAATTGCACCTTGCAATGCGGAGAAATTACTGTTTGTGCATTTACAATATTCATTGATTTTTGCCATTGAAAAACGTCCAGAAGTGATTGAAGCTACTGACTGAATGAAAGGAGCTGGCATCTCACTCTCTTTGAATCTTCTTTATCATGCTAAGAGGAGCAGGAAAAAGCAAAAAATTTCAGAATTGCACCTTGCAATGCGGAGAAATTACAGTTTGTGCATTTACAATATTCATTGATTTTTGCCATTGAAAAACATCCAGAAATGATTGAAGCTACTGACTGAATGAAAGGAGCTGGCATCTCACTCTCTTTGAATCTTCTTTATCATGCTAAGAGGAGCAGGAAAAAGCAAAAAATTTCAGAATTGCACCTTGCAATGTGGAGAAATTACTGTTTGTGCATTTACAATATTCATTGATTTTTACCATTGAAAAACGTCCAGAAATGATTGAAGCTACTGACTGAATGAAAGTAGCTGGCATCTCACTCTCTTTGAATCTTCTTTATCATGCTAAGAGGAGCAGGAAAAAGCAAAAAATTTCAGACTTGCACCTTGCAATGCGGAGAAATTACTGTTTGTGCATTTACAATATTCATTGATTTTTGCCATTGAAAAACATCATGTTATTCATATACCAGAAATGTTTGAAGCTACTGACTGAATGAAAGGAGCTGGCATCTCACTCTCTTTGAATCTTCTTTATCATGCTAAGAGGAGCAGGAAAAAGCAAAAAATTTCAGAATTGCACCTTGCAATGCGGAGAAATTACTGTTTGTGCATTTACAATATTCATTGATTTTTGCCATTGAAAAACATCATGTTATTCATATACCAGAAATGTTTGAAGCTACTGACTGAATGAAAGGAGCTGGCATCTCACTCTCTTTGAATCTTCTTTATCATGCTAAGAGGAGCAGGAAAAAGCAAAAAATTTCAGAATTGCACCTTGCAATGTGGAGAAATTACTGTTTGTGCATTTACAATATTCATTGATTTTTACCATTGAAAAACGTCCAGAAATGATTGAAGCTACTGACTGAATGAAAGTAGCTGGCATCTCACTCTCTTTGAATCTTCTTTATCATGCTAAGAGGAGCAGGAAAAAGCAAAAAATTTCAGACTTGCACCTTGCAATGCGGAGAAATTACTGTTTGTGCATTTACAATATTCATTGATTTTTGCCATTGAAAAACATCATGTTATTCATATACCAGAAATGTTTGAAGCTACTGACTGAATGAAAGGAGCTGGCATCTCACTCTCTTTGAATCTTCTTTATCATGCTAAGAGGAGCAGGAAAAAGCAAAAAATTTCAGAATTGCACCTTGCAATGCGGAGAAATTACTGTTTGTGCATTTACAATATTCATTGATTTTTGCCATTGAAAAACGTCCAGAAATGATTGAAGCTACTGACTGAATGAAAGGAGCTGGCATCTCACTCTCTTTGAATCTTCTTTATCATGCTAAGAGGAGCAGGAAAAAGCAAAAAATTTCAGAATTGCACCTTGCAATGCGGACAAATTACTGTTTGTGCATTTACAATATTCATTGATTTTTGCCATTGAAAAACATCATGTTATTCATATACCAGAAATGTTTGAAGCTACTGACTGAATGAAAGGAGCTGGCATCTCACTCTCTTTGAATCTTCTTTATCATGCTAAGAGGAGCAGGAAAAAGCAAAAAATTTCAGAATTGCACCTTGCAATGCGGAGAAATTACTGTTTGTGCATTTATAATATTCAATGATTTTTGCCATTGAAAAACGTCCAGAAATGATTGAAGCTACTGACTGAACGAAAGAAGCTGGCATCTCACTCTCTTTGAATCTTCTTTATCATGCTAAGAGGAGCAGGAAAAAGCAAAAAATTTCAGAATTGCACCTTGCTATGCGGAGAAATTACTGTTTGTGCATTTACAATATTCATTGATTTTTGCCATTGAAAAACATCATGTTATTCATATACCAGAAATGTTTGAAGCTACTGACTGAATGAAAGGAGCTGGCATCTCACTCTCTTTGAATCTTCTTTATCATGCTAAGGGGAGCAGGAAAAAGCAAATAATTTCAGAATTGCACCTTGCAATGCGGAGAAATTACTGTTTGTGCATTTACAATATTCATTGATTTTTGCCATTGAAAAACGTCCAGAAGTGATTGAAGCTACTGACTGAATGAAAGGAGCTGGCATCTCACTCTCTTTGAATCTTCTTTATCATGCTAAGAGGAGCAGGAAAAAGCAAAAAATTTCAGAATTGCACCTTGCAATGCGGAGAAATTACAGTTTGTGCATTTACAATATTCATTGATTTTTGCCATTGAAAAACATCCAGAAATGATTGAAGCTACTGACTGAATGAAAGGAGCTGGCATCTCACTCTCTTTGAATCTTCTTTATCATGCTAAGAGGAGCAGGAAAAAGCAAAAAATTTCAGAATTGCACCTTGCAATGTGGAGAAATTACTGTTTGTGCATTTACAATATTCATTGATTTTTACCATTGAAAAACGTCCAGAAATGATTGAAGCTACTGACTGAATGAAAGTAGCTGGCATCTCACTCTCTTTGAATCTTCTTTATCATGCTAAGAGGAGCAGGAAAAAGCAAAAAATTTCAGACTTGCACCTTGCAATGCGGAGAAATTACTGTTTGTGCATTTACAATATTCATTGATTTTTGCCATTGAAAAACATCATGTTATTCATATACCAGAAATGTTTGAAGCTACTGACTGAATGAAAGGAGCTGGCATCTCACTCTCTTTGAATCTTCTTTATCATGCTAAGAGGAGCAGGAAAAAGCAAAAAATTTCAGAATTGCACCTTGCAATGCGGAGAAATTACTGTTTGTGCATTTACAATATTCATTGATTTTTGCCATTGAAAAACATCATGTTATTCATATACCAGAAATGTTTGAAGCTACTGACTGAATGAAAGGAGCTGGCATCTCACTCTCTTTGAATCTTCTTTATCATGCTAAGAGGAGCAGGAAAAAGCAAAAAATTTCAGAATTGCACCTTGCAATGTGGAGAAATTACTGTTTGTGCATTTACAATATTCATTGATTTTTACCATTGAAAAACGTCCAGAAATGATTGAAGCTACTGACTGAATGAAAGTAGCTGGCATCTCACTCTCTTTGAATCTTCTTTATCATGCTAAGAGGAGCAGGAAAAAGCAAAAAATTTCAGACTTGCACCTTGCAATGCGGAGAAATTACTGTTTGTGCATTTACAATATTCATTGATTTTTGCCATTGAAAAACATCATGTTATTCATATACCAGAAATGTTTGAAGCTACTGACTGAATGAAAGGAGCTGGCATCTCACTCTCTTTGAATCTTCTTTATCATGCTAAGAGGAGCAGGAAAAAGCAAAAAATTTCAGAATTGCACCTTGCAATGCGGAGAAATTACTGTTTGTGCATTTACAATATTCATTGATTTTTGCCATTGAAAAACGTCCAGAAATGATTGAAGCTACTGACTGAATGAAAGGAGCTGGCATCTCACTCTCTTTGAATCTTCTTTATCATGCTAAGAGGAGCAGGAAAAAGCAAAAAATTTCAGAATTGCACCTTGCAATGCGGAGAAATTACTGTTTGTGCATTTACAATATTCATTGATTTTTGCCATTGAAAAACATCATGTTATTCATATACCAGAAATGTTTGAAGCTACTGACTGAATGAAAGGAGCTGGCATCTCACTCTCTTTGAATCTTCTTTATCATGCTAAGAGGAGCAGGAAAAAGCAAAAAATTTCAGAATTGCACCTTGCAATGCGGAGAAATTACTGTTTGTGCATTTATAATATTCAATGATTTTTGCCATTGAAAAACGTCCAGAAATGATTGAAGCTACTGACTGAACGAAAGAAGCTGGCATCTCACTCTCTTTGAATCTTCTTTATCATGCTAAGAGGAGCAGGAAAAAGCAAAAAATTTCAGAATTGCACCTTGCTATGCGGAGAAATTACTGTTTGTGCATTTACAATATTCATTGATTTTTGCCATTGAAAAACATCATGTTATTCATATACCAGAAATGTTTGAAGCTACTGACTGAATGAAAGGAGCTGGCATCTCACTCTCTTTGAATCTTCTTTATCATGCTAAGGGGAGCAGGAAAAAGCAAATAATTTCAGAATTGCACCTTGCAATGCGGAGAAATTACTGTTTGTGCATTTACAATATTCATTGATTTTTGCCATTGAAAAACGTCCAGAAATGATTTAAGCTACTGACTGAATGAAAGGAGCTGGCATCTCACTCTCTTTGAATCTTCTTTATCATGCTAAGTGGAGCAGGAAAAAGCAAAAAATTTCAGAATTGCACCTTGCAATGCGGAGAAATTACTGTTTGTGCATTTACAATATTCATTGATTTTTGCCATTGAAAAACGTCCAGAAATGATTGAAGCTACTGACTGAATGAAAGGAGCTGGCATCTCACTCTCTTTGAATCTTGTTTATCATGCTAAGAGGAGCAGGAAAAAGCAAAAAATTTCAGAATTGCACCTTGCAATGCGGAGAAATTACTGTTTGTGCATTTACAATATTCATTGATTTTTACCATTGAAAAACGTCCAGAAATGATTGAAGCTACTGACTGAATGAAAGGAGCTGGCATCTCACTCTCTTTGAATCTTCTTTATCATGCTAAGAGGAGCAGGAAAAAGCAAAAAATTTCAGAATTGCACCTTGCAATGCGGAGAAATTACTGTTTGTGCATTTACAATATTCATTGATTTTTGCCATTGAAAAACATCATGTTATTCATATATCAGAAATGATTGAAGCTACTGACTGAATGAAAGGAGCTGGCATCTCACTCTCTTTGAATCTTCTTTATCATGCTAAGAGGAGCAGGAAAAAGTAAAAAATTTCAGAATTGCACCTTGCAATGCGGAGAAATTACTGTTTGTGCATTTATAATATTCAATGATTTTTGCCATTGAAAAACGTCCAGAAATGATTGAAGCTGCTGACTGAACGAAAGGAGCTGGCATCTCACTCTCTTTGAATCTTCTTTATCATGCTAAGAGGAGCAGGAAAAAGCAAAAAATTTCAGAATTGCACCTTGCAATGCGGAGAAATTACTGTTTGTGCATTTACAATATTCATTGATTTTTGCCATTGAAAAACGTCCAGAAATGATTGAAGCTACTGACTGAATGAAAGGAGCTGGCATCTCACTCTCTTTGAATCTTCTTTATCATGCTAAGAGGAGCAGGAAAAAGTAAAAAATTTCAGAATTGCACCTTGCAATGCGGAGAAATTACTGTTTGTGCATTTACAATATTCATTGATTTTTGCCATTGAAAAACATCATGTTATTCATATACCAGAAATGTTTGAAGCTACTGACTGAATGAAAGGAGCTGGCATCTCACTCTCTTTGAATCTTCTTTATCATGCTAAGAGAAGCAGGAAAAAGCAAAAAATTTCAGAATTGCACCTTGCAATGCGGAGAAATTACTGTTTGTGCATTTACAATATTCATTGATTTTTGCCATTGAAAAACATCATGTTATTCATATACCAGAAATGTTTGAAGCTACTGACTGAATGAAAGGAGCTGGCATCTCACTCTCTTTGAATCTTCTTTATCATGCTAAGAGGAGCAGGAAAAAGCAAAAAATTTCAGAATTGCACCTTGCAATGTGGAGAAATTACTGTTTGTGCATTTACAATATTCATTGATTTTTACCATTGAAAAACGTCCAGAAATGATTGAAGCTACTGACTGAATGAAAGTAGCTGGCATCTCACTCTCTTTGAATCTTCTTTATCATGCTAAGAGGAGCAGGAAAAAGCAAAAAATTTCAGACTTGCACCTTGCAATGCGGAGAAATTACTGTTTGTGCATTTACAATATTCATTGATTTTTGCCATTGAAAAACATCATGTTTTTCATATACCAGAAATGTTTGAAGCTACTGACTGAATGAAAGGAGCTGGCATCTCACTCTCTTTGAATCTTCTTTATCATGCTAAGAGGAGCAGGAAAAAGCAAAAAATTTCAGAATTGCACCTTGCAATGCGGAGAAATTACTGTTTGTGCATTTACAATATTCATTGATTTTTGCCATTGAAAAACGTCCAGAAATGATTGAAGCTACTGACTGAATGAAAGGAGCTGGCATCTCACTCTCTTTGAATCTTCTTTATCATGCTAAGAGGAGCAGGAAAAAGCAAAAAATTTCAGAATTGCACCTTGCAATGCGGAGAAATTACTGTTTGTGCATTTACAATATTCATTGATTTTTGCCATTGAAAAACGTCCAGAAATGATTGAAGCTACTGACTGAATGAAAGGAGCTGGCATCTCACTCTCTTTGAATCTTCTTTATCATGCTAAGAGGAGCAGGAAAAATCAAAAAATTTCAGAATTGCACCTTGCAATGCGGAGAAATTACTGTTTGTGCATTTACAATATTCATTGATTTTTGCCATTGAAAAACATGTTATTCATATACCAGAAATGTTTGAAGCTACTGACTGAATGAAAGGAGCTGGCACCTCACTCTCTTTGAATCTTCTTTATCATGCTAAGAGGAGCGGGAAAAAGCAAAAAATTTCAGAATTGCACCTTGCAATGCGGAGAAATTACTGTTTGTGCATTTACAATATTCATTGATTTTTGCCATTGAAAAACGTCCAGAAATGATTGAAGGTACTGACTGAATGAAAGGAGCTGGCATCTCACTCTCTTTGAATCTTCTTTATCATGCTAAGAGGAGCAGGAAAAAGCAAAAAATTTCAGAATTGCACCTTGCAATGCGGAGAAATTACTGTTTGTGCATTTACAATATTCATTGATTTTTGCCATTGAAAAACGTCCAGAAGTGATTGAAGCTACTGACTGAATGAAAGGAGCTGGCATCTCACTCTCTTTGAATCTTCTTTATCATGCTAAGAGGAGCAGGAAAAAGCAAAAAATTTCAGAATTGCACCTTGCAATGCGGAGAAATTACAGTTTGTGCATTTACAATATTCATTGATTTTTGCCATTGAAAAACATCCAGAAATGATTGAAGCTACTGACTGAATGAAAGGAGCTGGCATCTCACTCTCTTTGAATCTTCTTTATCATGCTAAGAGGAGCAGGAAAAAGCAAAAAATTTCAGAATTGCACCTTGCAATGCGGAGAAATTACTGTTTGTGCATTTACAATATTCATTGATTTTTGCCATTGAAAAACATCATGTTATTCATATACCAGAAATGTTTGAAGCTACTGACTGAATGAAAGGAGCTGGCATCTCACTCTCTTTGAATCTTCTTTATCATGCTAAGAGGAGCAGGAAAAAGCTAAAAATTTCAGAATTGCACCTTGCAATGTGGAGAAATTACTGTTTGTGCATTTACAATATTCATTGATTTTTACCATTGAAAAACGTCCAGAAATGATTGAAGCTACTGACTGAATGAAAGTAGCTGGCATCTCACTCTCTTTGAATCTTCTTTATCATGCTAAGAGGAGCAGGAAAAAGCAAAAAATTTCAGACTTACACCTTGCAATGCGGAGAAATTACTGTTTGTGCATTTACAATATTCATTGATTTTTGCCATTGAAAAACATCATGTTATTCACATACCAGAAATGTTTGAAGCTACTGACTGAATGAAAGGAGCTGGCATCTCACTCTCTTTGAATGTTCTTTATCATGCTAAGAGGAGCAGGAAAAAGCAAAAAATTTCAGAATTGCACCTTGCAATGCGGAGAAATTACTGTTTGTGCATTTACAATATTCATTGATTTTTGCCATTGAAAAACATCATGTTATTCATATACCAGAAATGTTTGAAGCTACTGACTGAATGAAAGGAGCTGGCATCTCACTCTCTTTGAATCTTCTTTATCATGCTAAGAGGAGCAGGAAAAAGCAAAAAATTTCAGAATTGCACCTTGCAATGTGGAGAAATTACTGTTTGTGCATTTACAATATTCATTGATTTTTACCATTGAAAAACGTCCAGAAATGATTGAAGCTACTGACTGAATGAAAGTAGCTGGCATCTCACTCTCTTTGAATCTTCTTTATCATGCTAAGAGGAGCAGGAAAAAGCAAAAAATTTCAGACTTGCACCTTGCAATGCGGAGAAATTACTGTTTGTGCATTTACAATATTCATTGATTTTTGCCATTGAAAAACATCATGTTATTCATATACCAGAAATGTTTGAAGCTACTGACTGAATGAAAGGAGCTGGCATCTCACTCTCTTTGAATCTTCTTTATCATGCTAAGAGGAGCAGGAAAAAGTAAAAAATTTCAGAATTGCACCTTGCAATGCGGAGAAATTACTGTTTGTGCATTTATAATATTCAATGATTTTTGCCATTGAAAAACGTCCAGAAATGATTGAAGCTGCTGACTGAACGAAAGGAGCTGGCATCTCACTCTCTTTGAATCTTCTTTATCATGCTAAGAGGAGCAGGAAAAAGCAAAAAATTTCAGAATTGCACCTTGCAATGCGGAGAAATTACTGTTTGTGCATTTACAATATTCATTGATTTTTGCCATTGAAAAACGTCCAGAAATGATTGAAGCTACTGACTGAATGAAAGGAGCTGGCATCTCACTCTCTTTGAATCTTCTTTATCATGCTAAGAGGAGCAGGAAAAAGTAAAAAATTTCAGAATTGCACCTTGCAATGCGGAGAAATTACTGTTTGTGCATTTACAATATTCATTGATTTTTGCCATTGAAAAACATCATGTTATTCATATACCAGAAATGTTTGAAGCTACTGACTGAATGAAAGGAGCTGGCATCTCACTCTCTTTGAATCTTCTTTATCATGCTAAGAGAAGCAGGAAAAAGCAAAAAATTTCAGAATTGCACCTTGCAATGCGGAGAAATTACTGTTTGTGCATTTACAATATTCATTGATTTTTGCCATTGAAAAACATCATGTTATTCATATACCAGAAATGTTTGAAGCTACTGACTGAATGAAAGGAGCTGGCATCTCACTCTCTTTGAATCTTCTTTATCATGCTAAGAGGAGCAGGAAAAAGCAAAAAATTTCAGAATTGCACCTTGCAATGTGGAGAAATTACTGTTTGTGCATTTACAATATTCATTGATTTTTACCATTGAAAAACGTCCAGAAATGATTGAAGCTACTGACTGAATGAAAGTAGCTGGCATCTCACTCTCTTTGAATCTTCTTTATCATGCTAAGAGGAGCAGGAAAAAGCAAAAAATTTCAGACTTGCACCTTGCAATGCGGAGAAATTACTGTTTGTGCATTTACAATATTCATTGATTTTTGCCATTGAAAAACATCATGTTTTTCATATACCAGAAATGTTTGAAGCTACTGACTGAATGAAAGGAGCTGGCATCTCACTCTCTTTGAATCTTCTTTATCATGCTAAGAGGAGCAGGAAAAAGCAAAAAATTTCAGAATTGCACCTTGCAATGCGGAGAAATTACTGTTTGTGCATTTACAATATTCATTGATTTTTGCCATTGAAAAACGTCCAGAAATGATTGAAGCTACTGACTGAATGAAAGGAGCTGGCATCTCACTCTCTTTGAATCTTCTTTATCATGCTAAGAGGAGCAGGAAAAAGCAAAAAATTTCAGAATTGCACCTTGCAATGCGGAGAAATTACTGTTTGTGCATTTACAATATTCATTGATTTTTGCCATTGAAAAACGTCCAGAAATGATTGAAGCTACTGACTGAATGAAAGGAGCTGGCATCTCACTCTCTTTGAATCTTCTTTATCATGCTAAGAGGAGCAGGAAAAATCAAAAAATTTCAGAATTGCACCTTGCAATGCGGAGAAATTACTGTTTGTGCATTTACAATATTCATTGATTTTTGCCATTGAAAAACATGTTATTCATATACCAGAAATGTTTGAAGCTACTGACTGAATGAAAGGAGCTGGCACCTCACTCTCTTTGAATCTTCTTTATCATGCTAAGAGGAGCGGGAAAAAGCAAAAAATTTCAGAATTGCACCTTGCAATGCGGAGAAATTACTGTTTGTGCATTTACAATATTCATTGATTTTTGCCATTGAAAAACGTCCAGAAATGATTGAAGGTACTGACTGAATGAAAGGAGCTGGCATCTCACTCTCTTTGAATCTTCTTTATCATGCTAAGAGGAGCAGGAAAAAGCAAAAAATTTCAGAATTGCACCTTGCAATGCGGAGAAATTACTGTTTGTGCATTTACAATATTCATTGATTTTTGCCATTGAAAAACGTCCAGAAGTGATTGAAGCTACTGACTGAATGAAAGGAGCTGGCATCTCACTCTCTTTGAATCTTCTTTATCATGCTAAGAGGAGCAGGAAAAAGCAAAAAATTTCAGAATTGCACCTTGCAATGCGGAGAAATTACAGTTTGTGCATTTACAATATTCATTGATTTTTGCCATTGAAAAACATCCAGAAATGATTGAAGCTACTGACTGAATGAAAGGAGCTGGCATCTCACTCTCTTTGAATCTTCTTTATCATGCTAAGAGGAGCAGGAAAAAGCAAAAAATTTCAGAATTGCACCTTGCAATGCGGAGAAATTACTGTTTGTGCATTTACAATATTCATTGATTTTTGCCATTGAAAAACATCATGTTATTCATATACCAGAAATGTTTGAAGCTACTGACTGAATGAAAGGAGCTGGCATCTCACTCTCTTTGAATCTTCTTTATCATGCTAAGAGGAGCAGGAAAAAGCTAAAAATTTCAGAATTGCACCTTGCAATGTGGAGAAATTACTGTTTGTGCATTTACAATATTCATTGATTTTTACCATTGAAAAACGTCCAGAAATGATTGAAGCTACTGACTGAATGAAAGTAGCTGGCATCTCACTCTCTTTGAATCTTCTTTATCATGCTAAGAGGAGCAGGAAAAAGCAAAAAATTTCAGACTTACACCTTGCAATGCGGAGAAATTACTGTTTGTGCATTTACAATATTCATTGATTTTTGCCATTGAAAAACATCATGTTATTCACATACCAGAAATGTTTGAAGCTACTGACTGAATGAAAGGAGCTGGCATCTCACTCTCTTTGAATGTTCTTTATCATGCTAAGAGGAGCAGGAAAAAGCAAAAAATTTCAGAATTGCACCTTGCAATGCGGAGAAATTACTGTTTGTGCATTTACAATATTCATTGATTTTTGCCATTGAAAAACATCATGTTATTCATATACCAGAAATGTTTGAAGCTACTGACTGAATGAAAGGAGCTGGCATCTCACTCTCTTTGAATCTTCTTTATCATGCTAAGAGGAGCAGGAAAAAGCAAAAAATTTCAGAATTGCACCTTGCAATGTGGAGAAATTACTGTTTGTGCATTTACAATATTCATTGATTTTTACCATTGAAAAACGTCCAGAAATGATTGAAGCTACTGACTGAATGAAAGTAGCTGGCATCTCACTCTCTTTGAATCTTCTTTATCATGCTAAGAGGAGCAGGAAAAAGCAAAAAATTTCAGACTTGCACCTTGCAATGCGGAGAAATTACTGTTTGTGCATTTACAATATTCATTGATTTTTGCCATTGAAAAACATCATGTTATTCATATACCAGAAATGTTTGAAGCTACTGACTGAATGAAAGGAGCTGGCATCTCACTCTCTTTGAATCTTCTTTATCATGCTAAGAGGAGCAGGAAAAAGCAAAAAATTTCAGAATTGCACCTTGCAATGCGGATAAATTACTGTTTGTGCATTTACAATATTCATTGATTTTTGCCATTGAAAAACGTCCAGAAATGATTGAAGCTACTGACTGAATGAAAGGAGCTGGCATCTCACTCTCTTTGAATCTTGTTTATCATGCTAAGAGGAGCAGGAAAAAGCAAAAAATTTCAGAATTGCACCTTGCAATGCGGAGAAATTACTGTTTGTGCATTTACAATATTCATTGATTTTTGCCATTGAAAAACGTCCAGAAATGATTGAAGCTACTGACTGAATGAAAGGAGCTGGCATCTCACTCTCTTTGAATCTTCTTTATCATGCTAAGAGGAGCAGGAAAAAGCAAAAAATTTCAGAATTGCACCTTGCAATGCGGAGAAATTACTGTTTGTGCATTTACAATATTCATTGATTTTTGCCATTGAAAAACATCATGTTATTCATATACCAGAAATGATTGAAGCTACTGACTGAATGAAAGGAGCTGGCATCTCACTCTCTTTGAATCTTCTTTATCATGCTAAGAGGATCAGGAAAAAGTAAAAAATTTCAGAATTGCACCTTGCAATGCGGAGAAATTACTGTTTGTGCATTTATAATATTCAATGATTTTTGCCATTGAAAAACGTCCAGAAATGATTGAAGCTACTGACTGAACGAAAGGAGCTGGCATCTCACTCTCTTTGAATCTTCTTTATCATGCTAAGAGGAGCAGGAAAAAGCAAAAAATTTCAGAATTGCACCTTGCAATGCGGAGAAATTACTGTTTGTGCATTTACAATATTCATTGATTTTTGCCATTGAAAAACGTCCAGAAATGATTGAAGCTACTGACTGAATGAAAGGAGCTGGCATCTCACTCTCTTTGAATCTTCTTTATCATGCTAAGAGGAGCAGGAAAAAGCAAAAAATTTCAGAATTGCACCTTGCAATGTGGAGAAATTACTGTTTGTGCATTTACAATATTCATTGATTTTTACCATTGAAAAACGTCCAGAAATGATTGAAGCTACTGACTGAATGAAAGTAGCTGGCATCTCACTCTCTTTGAATCTTCTTTATCATGCTAAGAGGAGCTGGAAAAAGCAAAAAATTTCAGACTTGCACCTTGCAATGCGGAGAAATTACTGTTTGTGCATTTACAATATTCATTGATTTTTGCCATTGAAAAACATCATGTTATTCATATACCAGAAATGTTTGAAGCTACTGACTGAATGAAAGGAGCTGACATCTCACTCTCTTTGAATCTTCTTTATCATGCTAAGAGGAGCAGGAAAAAGCAAAAAATTTCAGAATTGCACCTTGGAATGCGGAGAAATTACTGTTTGTGCATTTACAATATTCATTGATTTTTGCCATTGAAAAACGTCCAGAAATGATTGAAGCTACTGACTGAATGAAAGGAGCTGGCATCTCACTCTCTTTGAATCTTCTTTATCATGCTAAGAGGAGCAGGAAAAAGCAAAAAATTTCAGAATTGCACCTTGCAATGCGGAGAAATTACTGTTTGTGCATTTACAATATTCATTGATTTTTGCCATTGAAAAACATCATGTTATTCATATTCCAGAAATGTTTGAAGCTACTGACTGAATGAAAGGAGTTGGCATCTCACTCTCTTTGAATCTTCTTTATCATGCTAAGAGGAGCAGGAAAAAGCAAAAAATTTCAGAATTGCACCTTGCAATGCGGAGAAATTACTGTTTGTGCATTTACAATATTCATTGATTTTTGCCATTGAAAAACATCATGTTATTCATATACCAGAAATGTTTGAAGCTACTGACTGAATGAAAGGAGCTGGCATCTCACTCTCTTTGAATCTTCTTTATCATGCTAAGAGGAGCAGGAAAAAGCAAAAAATTTCAGAATTGCACCTTGCAATGCGGAGAAATTACTGTTTGTGCATTTACAATATTCATTGATTTTTGCCATTGAAAAACGTCCAGAAATGATTGAAGCTACTGACTGAATGAAAGGAGCTGGCATCTCACTCTCTTTGAATCTTCTTTATCATGCTAAGAGGAGCAGGAAAAAGCAAAAAATTTCAGAATTGCACCTTGCAATGCGGAGAAATTACTGTTTGTGCATTTACAATATTCATTGATTTTTGCCATTGAAAAACGTCCAGAAATGATTGAAGCTACTGACTGAATGAAAGGAGCTGGCATCTCACTCTCTTTGAATCTTCTTTATCATGCTAAGAGGAGCAGGAAAAAGCAAAAAATTTCAGAATTGCACCTTGCAATGCGGAGAAATTACTGTTTGTGCATTTACAATATTCATTGATTTTTGCCATTGAAAAACATGTTATTCATATACCAGAAATGTTTGAAGCTACTGACTGAATGAAAGGAGCTGGCACCTCACTCTCTTTGAATCTTCTTTATCATGATAAGAGGAGCGGGAAAAAGCAAAAAATTTCAGAATTGCACCTTGCAATGCGGAGAAATTACTGTTTGTGCATTTACAATATTCATTGATTTTTGCCATTGAAAAACGTCCAGAAATGATTGAAGGTACTGACTGAATGAAAGGAGCTGGCATCTCACTCTCTTTGAATCTTCTTTATCATGCTAAGAGGAGCAGGAAAAAGCAAAAAATTTCAGAATTGCACCTTGCAATGCGGAGAAATTACAGTTTGTGCATTTACAATATTCATTGATTTTTGCCATTGAAAAACATCCAGAAATGATTGAAGCTACTGACTGAATGAAAGGAGCTGGCATCTCACTCTCTTTGAATCTTCTTTATCATGCTAAGAGGAGCAGGAAAAAGCAAAAAATTTCAGAATTGCACCTTGCAATGCGGAGAAATTACTGTTTGTGCATTTACAATATTCATTGATTTTTGCCATTGAAAAACATCATGTTATTCATATACCAGAAATGTTTGAAGCTACTGACTGAATGAAAGGAGCTGGCATCTCACTCTCTTTGAATCTTCTTTATCATGCTAAGAGGAGCAGGAAAAAGCAAAAAATTTCAGACTTGCACCTTGCAATGCGGAGAAATTACTGTTTGTGCATTTACAATATTCATTGATTTTTACCATTGAAAAACGTCCAGAAATGATTGAAGCTACTGACTGAATGAAAGTAGCTGGCATCTCACTCTCTTTGAATCTTCTTTATCATGCTAAGAGGAGCAGGAAAAAGCAAAAAATTTCAGACTTGCACCTTGCAATGCGGAGAAATTACTGTTTGTGCATTTACAATATTCATTGATTTTTGCCATTGAAAAACATCATGTTATTCATATACCAGAAATGATTGAAGCTACTGACTGAATGAAAGGAGCTGGCATCTCACTCTCTTTGAATCTTCTTTATCATGCTAAGAGGAGCAGGAAAAAGTAAAAAATTTCAGAATTGCACCTTGCAATGCGGAGAAATTACTGTTTGTGCATTTATAATATTCAATGATTTTTGCCATTGAAAAACGTCCAGAAATGATTGAAGCTACTGACTGAACGAAAGGAGCTGGCATCTCACTCTCTTTGAATCTTCTTTATCATGCTAAGAGGAGCAGGAAAAAGCAAAAAATTTCAGAATTGCACCTTGCAATGCGGAGAAATTACTGTTTGTGCATTTACAATATTCATTGATTTTTGCCATTGAAAAACGTCCAGAAATGATTGAAGCTACTGACTGAATGAAAGGAGCTGGCATCTCACTCTCTTTGAATCTTCTTTATCATGCTAAGAGGAGCAGGAAAAAGCAAAAAATTTCAGAATTGCACCTTGCAATGTGGAGAAATTACTGTTTGTGCATTTACAATATTCATTGATTTTTACCGTTGAAAAACGTCCAGAAATGATTGAAGCTACTGACTGAATGAAAGTAGCTGGCATCTCACTCTCTTTGAATATTCTTTATCATGCTAAGAGGAGCAGGAAAAAGCAAAAAATTTCAGACTTGCACCTTGCAATGCGGAGAAATTACTGTTTGTGCATTTATAATATTCAATGATTTTTGCCATTGAAAAACTTCCAGAAATGATTGAAGCTACTGACTGAACGAAAGGAGCTGGCATCTCACTCTCTTTGAATCTTCTTTATCATGCTAAGAGGAGCAGGAAAAAGCAAAAAATTTCAGAATTGCACCTTGCAATGCGGAGAAATTACTGTTTGTGCATTTACAATATTCATTGATTTTTGCCATTGAAAAACATCATGTTATTCATATACCAGAAATGATTGAAGCTACTGACTGAATGAAAGGAGCTGGCATCTCACTCTCTTTGAATCTTGTTTATCATGCTAAGAGGAGCAGGAAAAATCAAAAAATTTCAGAATTGCACCTTGCAATGCGGAGAAATTACTGTTTGTGCATTTACAATATTCATTGATTTTTGCCATTGAAAAACATGTTATTCATATACCAGAAATGTTTGAAGCTACTGACTGAATGAAAGGAGCTGGCACCTCACTCTCTTTGAATCTTCTTTATCATGCTAAGAGGAGCGGGAAAAAGCAAAAAATTTCAGAATTGCACCTTGCAATGTGGAGAAATTACTGTTTGTGCATTTACAATATTCATTGATTTTTACCATTGAAAAACGTCCAGAAATGATTGAAGCTACTGACTGAATGAAAGTAGCTGGCATCTCACTCTCTTTGAATCTTCTTTATCATGCTAAGAGGAGCAGGAAAAAGCAAAAAATTTCAGACTTGCACCTTGCAATGCGGAGAAATTACTGTTTGTGCATTTACAATATTCATTGATTTTTGCCATTGAAAAACATCATGTTATTCATATACCAGAAATGTTTGAAGCTACTGACTGAATGAAAGGAGCTGGCATCTCACTCTCTTTGAATCTTCTTTATCATGCTAAGAGGAGCAGGAAAAAGCAAAAAATTTCAGAATTGCACCTTGCAATGCGGAGAAATTACTGTTTGTGCATTTACAATATTCATTGATTTTTGCCATTGAAAAACTTCCAGAAATGATTGAAGCTACTGACTGAATGAAAGGAGCTGGCATCTCACTCTCTTTGAATCTTGTTTATCATGCTAAGAGGAGCAGGAAAAAGCAAAAAATTTCAGAATTGCACCTTGCAATGCGGAGAAATTACTGTTTGTGCATTTACAATATTCATTGATTTTTGCCATTGAAAAACATCATGTTATTCATATACCAGAAATGATTGAAGCTACTGACTGAATGAAAGGAGCTGGCATCTCACTCTCTTTGAATCTTCTTTATCATGCTAAGAGGAGCAGGAAAAAGTAAAAAATTTCAGAATTGCACCTTGCAATGCGGAGAAATTACTGTTTGTGCATTTATAATATTCAATGATTTTTGCCATTGAAAAACGTCCAGAAATGATTGAAGCTACTGACTGAACGAAAGGAGCTGGCATCTCACTCTCTTTGAATCTTCTTTATCATGCTAAGAGGAGCAGGAAAAAGCAAAAAATTTCAGAATTGCACCTTGCAATGCGGAGAAATTACTGTTTGTGCATTTACAATATTCATTGATTTTTGCCATTGAAAAACGTCCAGAAATGATTGAAGCTACTGACTGAATGAAAGGAGCTGGCATCTCACTCTCTTTGAATCTTCTTTATCATGCTAAGAGGAGCAGGAAAAAGCAAAAAATTTCAGAATTGCACCTTGCAATGTGGAGAAATTACTGTTTGTGCATTTACAATATTCATTGATTTTTACCGTTGAAAAACGTCCAGAAATGATTGAAGCTACTGACTGAATGAAAGTAGCTGGCATCTCACTCTCTTTGAATCTTCTTTATCATGCTAAGAGGAGCAGGAAAAAGCAAAAAATTTCAGACTTGCACCTTGCAATGCGGAGAAATTACTGTTTGTGCATTTACAATATTCATTGATTTTTGCCATTGAAAAACATCATGTTATTCATATACCAGAAATGTTTGAAGCTACTGACTGAATGAAAGGAGCTGGCATCTCACTCTCTTTGAATCTTCTTTATCATGCTAAGAGGAGCAGGAAAAAGCAAAAAATTTCAGAATTGCACCTTGCAATGCGGAGAAATTACTGTTTGTGCATTTACAATATTCATTGATTTTTGCCATTGAAAAACGTCCAGAAATGATTGAAGCTACTGACTGAATGAAAGGAGCTGGCATCTCACTCTCTTTGAATCTTCTTTATCATGCTAAGAGGAGCAGGAAAAAGCAAAAAATTTCAGAATTGCACCTTGCAATGCGGAGAAATTACTGTTTGTGCATTTACAATATTAATTGATTTTTGCCATTGAAAAACATCATGTTATTCATATACCAGAAATGTTTGAAGCTACTGACTGAATGAAAGGAGCTGGCATCTCACTCTCTTTGAATCTTCTTTATCATGCTAAGAGGAGCAGGAAAAAGCAAAAAATTTCAGAATTGCACCTTGCAATGCGGAGAAATTACTGTTTGTGCATTTATAATATTCAATGATTTTTGCCATTGAAAAACTTCCAGAAATGATTGAAGCTACTGACTGAATGAAAGGAGCTGGCATCTCACTCTCTTTGAATCTTCTTTATCATGCTAAGAGGAGCAGGAAAAAGCAAAAAATTTCAGAATTGCACCTTGCAATGCGGAGAAATTACTGTTTGTGCATTTACAATATTCATTGATTTTTGCCATTGAAAAACATCATGTTATTCATATACCAGAAATGTTTGAAGCTACTGACTGAATGAAAGGAGCTGGCATCTCACTCTCTTTGAATCTTCTTTATCATGCTAAGAGGAGCAGGAAAAAGCAAAAAATTTCAGAATTGCACCTTGCAATGCGGAGAAATTACTGTTTGTGCATTTACAATATTAATTGATTTTTGCCATTGAAAAACATCATGTTATTCATATACCAGAAATGTTTGAAGCTACTGACTGAATGAAAGGAGCTGGCATCTCACTCTCTTTGAATCTTCTTTATCATGCTAAGAGGAGCAGGAAAAAGCAAAAAATTTCAGAATTGCACCTTGCAATGCGGAGAAATTACTGTTTGTGCATTTATAATATTCAATGATTTTTGCCATTGAAAAACTTCCAGAAATGATTGAAGCTACTGACTGAATGAAAGGAGCTGGCATCTCACTCTCTTTGAATCTTCTTTATCATGCTAAGAGGAGCAGGAAAAAGCAAAAAATTTCAGAATTGCACCTTGCAATGCGGAGAAATTACTGTTTGTGCATTTACAATATTCATTGATTTTTGCCATTGAAAAACATCATGTTATTCATATACCAGAAATGTTTGAAGCTACTGACTGAATGAAAGGAGCTGGCATCTCACTCTCTTTGAATCTTCTTTATCATGCTAAGAGGAGCAGGAAAAAGCAAAAAATTTCAGAATTTTACCTTGCAATGCGGAGAAATTACTGTTTGTGCATTTACAATATTCATTGATTTTTGCCATTGAAAAACATCATGTTATTCATATACCAGAAATGATTGAAGCTACTGACTGAATGAAAGGAGCTGGCATCTCACTCTCTTTGAATCTTCTTTATCATGCTAAGAGGAGCAGGAAAAATCAAAAAATTTCAGAATTGCACCTTGCAATGCGGAGAAATTACTGTTTGTGCATTTACAATATTCATTGATTTTTGCCATTGAAAAACATGTTATTCATATACCAGAAATGTTTGAAGCTACTGACTGAATGAAAGGAGCTGGCACCTCACTCTCTTTGAATCTTCTTTATCATGCTAAGAGGAGCGGGAAAAAGCAAAAAATTTCAGAATTGCACCTTGCAATGCGGAGAAATTACTGTTTGTGCATTTACAATATTCATTGATGTTTGCCATTGAAAAACGTCCAGAAATGATTGAAGGTACTGACTGAATGAAAGGAGCTGGCATCTCACTCTCTTTGAATATTCTTTATCATGCTAAGAGGAGCAGGAAAAAGCAAAAAATTTCAGAATTGCACCTTGCAATGCGGAGAAATTACTGTTTGTGCATTTATAATATTCAATGATTTTTGCCATTGAAAAACTTCCAGAAATGATTGAAGCTACTGACTGAATGAAAGGAGCTGGCATCTCACTCTCTTTGAATCTTCTTTATCATGCTAAGAGGAGCAGGAAAAAGCAAAAAATTTCAGAATTGCACCTTGCAATGCGGAGAAATTACTGTTTGTGCATTTACAATATTCATTGATTTTTGCCATTGAAAAACATCATGTTATTCATATACCAGAAATGTTTGAAGCTACTGACTGAATGAAAGGAGCTGGCATCTCACTCTCTTTGAATATTCTTTATCATGCTAAGAGGAGCAGGAAAAAGCAAAAAATTTCAGAATTGCACCTTGCAATGCGGAGAAATTACTGTTTGTGCATTTACAATATTCATTGATTTTTGCCATTGAAAAACGTCCAGAAATGATTGAAGCTACTGACTGAATGAAAGGAGCTGGCATCTCACTCTCTTTGAATCTTCTTTATCATGCTAAGAGGAGCAGGAAAAAGCAAAAAATTTCAGAATTGCACCTTGCAATGTGGAGAAATTACTGTTTGTGCATTTACAATATTCATTGATTTTTACCGTTGAAAAACGTCCAGAAATGATTGAAGCTACTGACTGAATGAAAGTAGCTGGCATCTCACTCTCTTTGAATATTCTTTATCATGCTAAGAGGAGCAGGAAAAAGCAAAAAATTTCAGACTTGCACCTTGCAATGCGGAGAAATTACTGTTTGTGCATTTATAATATTCAATGATTTTTGCTATTGAAAAACTTCCAGAAATGATTGAAGCTACTGACTGAACGAAAGGAGCTGGCATCTCACTCTCTTTGAATCTTCTTTATCATGCTAAGAGGAGCAGGAAAAAGCAAAAAATTTCAGAATTGCACCTTGCAATGCGGAGAAATTACTGTTTGTGCATTTACAATATTCATTGATTTTTGCCATTGAAAAACATCATGTTATTCATATACCAGAAATGATTGAAGCTACTGACTGAATGAAAGGAGCTGGCATCTCACTCTCTTTGAATCTTGTTTATCATGCTAAGAGGAGCAGGAAAAATCAAAAAATTTCAGAATTGCACCTTGCAATGCGGAGAAATTACTGTTTGTGCATTTACAATATTCATTGATTTTTGCCATTGAAAAACATGTTATTCATATACCAGAAATGTTTGAAGCTACTGACTGAATGAAAGGAGCTGGCACCTCACTCTCTTTGAATCTTCTTTATCATGCTAAGAGGAGCGGGAAAAAGCAAAAAATTTCAGAATTGCACCTTGCAATGTGGAGAAATTACTGTTTGTGCATTTACAATATTCATTGATTTTTACCATTGAAAAACGTCCAGAAATGATTGAAGCTACTGACTGAATGAAAGTAGCTGGCATCTCACTCTCTTTGAATCTTCTTTATCATGCTAAGAGGAGCAGGAAAAAGCAAAAAATTTCAGACTTGCACCTTGCAATGCGGAGAAATTACTGTTTGTGCATTTACAATATTCATTGATTTTTGCCATTGAAAAACATCATGTTATTCATATACCAGAAATGTTTGAAGCTACTGACTGAATGAAAGGAGCTGGCATCTCACTCTCTTTGAATCTTCTTTATCATGCTAAGAGGAGCAGGAAAAAGCAAAAAATTTCAGAATTGCACCTTGCAATGCGGAGAAATTACTGTTTGTGCATTTACAATATTCATTGATTTTTGCCATTGAAAAACTTCCAGAAATGATTGAAGCTACTGACTGAATGAAAGGAGCTGGCATCTCACTCTCTTTGAATCTTGTTTATCATGCTAAGAGGAGCAGGAAAAAGCAAAAAATTTCAGAATTGCACCTTGCAATGCGGAGAAATTACTGTTTGTGCATTTACAATATTCATTGATTTTTGCCATTGAAAAACATCATGTTATTCATATACCAGAAATGATTGAAGCTACTGACTGAATGAAAGGAGCTGGCATCTCACTCTCTTTGAATCTTCTTTATCATGCTAAGAGGAGCAGGAAAAAGTAAAAAATTTCAGAATTGCACCTTGCAATGCGGAGAAATTACTGTTTGTGCATTTATAATATTCAATGATTTTTGCCATTGAAAAACGTCCAGAAATGATTGAAGCTACTGACTGAACGAAAGGAGCTGGCATCTCACTCTCTTTGAATCTTCTTTATCATGCTAAGAGGAGCAGGAAAAAGCAAAAAATTTCAGAATTGCACCTTGCAATGCGGAGAAATTACTGTTTGTGCATTTACAATATTCATTGATTTTTGCCATTGAAAAACGTCCAGAAATGATTGAAGCTACTGACTGAATGAAAGGAGCTGGCATCTCACTCTCTTTGAATCTTCTTTATCATGCTAAGAGGAGCAGGAAAAAGCAAAAAATTTCAGAATTGCACCTTGCAATGTGGAGAAATTACTGTTTGTGCATTTACAATATTCATTGATTTTTACCGTTGAAAAACGTCCAGAAATGATTGAAGCTACTGACTGAATGAAAGTAGCTGGCATCTCACTCTCTTTGAATCTTCTTTATCATGCTAAGAGGAGCAGGAAAAAGCAAAAAATTTCAGACTTGCACCTTGCAATGCGGAGAAATTACTGTTTGTGCATTTACAATATTCATTGATTTTTGCCATTGAAAAACATCATGTTATTCATATACCAGAAATGTTTGAAGCTACTGACTGAATGAAAGGAGCTGGCATCTCACTCTCTTTGAATCTTCTTTATCATGCTAAGAGGAGCAGGAAAAAGCAAAAAATTTCAGAATTGCACCTTGCAATGCGGAGAAATTACTGTTTGTGCATTTACAATATTCATTGATTTTTGCCATTGAAAAACGTCCAGAAATGATTGAAGCTACTGACTGAATGAAAGGAGCTGGCATCTCACTCTCTTTGAATCTTCTTTATCATGCTAAGAGGAGCAGGAAAAAGCAAAAAATTTCAGAATTGCACCTTGCAATGCGGAGAAATTACTGTTTGTGCATTTATAATATTCAATGATTTTTGCCATTGAAAAACTTCCAGAAATGATTGAAGCTACTGACTGAATGAAAGGAGCTGGCATCTCACTCTCTTTGAATCTTCTTTATCATGCTAAGAGGAGCAGGAAAAAGCAAAAAATTTCAGAATTGCACCTTGCAATGCGGAGAAATTACTGTTTGTGCATTTACAATATTCATTGATTTTTGCCATTGAAAAACATCATGTTATTCATATACCAGAAATGTTTGAAGCTACTGACTGAATGAAAGGAGCTGGCATCTCACTCTCTTTGAATCTTCTTTATCATGCTAAGAGGAGCAGGAAAAAGCAAAAAATTTCAGAATTTTACCTTGCAATGCGGAGAAATTACTGTTTGTGCATTTACAATATTCATTGATTTTTGCCATTGAAAAACATCATGTTATTCATATACCAGAAATGATTGAAGCTACTGACTGAATGAAAGGAGCTGGCATCTCACTCTCTTTGAATCTTCTTTATCATGCTAAGAGGAGCAGGAAAAATCAAAAAATTTCAGAATTGCACCTTGCAATGCGGAGAAATTACTGTTTGTGCATTTACAATATTCATTGATTTTTGCCATTGAAAAACATGTTATTCATATACCAGAAATGTTTGAAGCTACTGACTGAATGAAAGGAGCTGGCACCTCACTCTCTTTGAATCTTCTTTATCATGCTAAGAGGAGCGGGAAAAAGCAAAAAATTTCAGAATTGCACCTTGCAATGCGGAGAAATTACTGTTTGTGCATTTACAATATTCATTGATGTTTGCCATTGAAAAACGTCCAGAAATGATTGAAGGTACTGACTGAATGAAAGGAGCTGGCATCTCACTCTCTTTGAATATTCTTTATCATGCTAAGAGGAGCAGGAAAAAGCAAAAAATTTCAGAATTGCACCTTGCAATGCGGAGAAATTACTGTTTGTGCATTTATAATATTCAATGATTTTTGCCATTGAAAAACTTCCAGAAATGATTGAAGCTACTGACTGAATGAAAGGAGCTGGCATCTCACTCTCTTTGAATCTTCTTTATCATGCTAAGAGGAGCAGGAAAAAGCAAAAAATTTCAGAATTGCACCTTGCAATGCGGAGAAATTACTGTTTGTGCATTTACAATATTCATTGATTTTTGCCATTGAAAAACATCATGTTATTCATATACCAGAAATGTTTGAAGCTACTGACTGAATGAAAGGAGCTGGCATCTCACTCTCTTTGAATCTTATTTATCATGCTAAGAGGAGCAGGAAAAAGCAAAAAATTTCAGAATTGCACCTTGCAATGCGGAGAAATTACTGTTTGTGCATTTACAATATTCATTGATTTTTGCCATTGAAAAACATCATGTTATTCATATACCAGAAATGATTGAAGCTACTGACTGAATGAAAGGAGCTGGCATCTCACTCTCTTTGAATCTTCTTTATCATGCTAAGAGGAGCAGGAAAAATCAAAAAATTTCAGAATTGCACCTTGCAATGCGGAGAAATTACTGTTTGTGCATTTACAATATTCATTGATTTTTGCCATTGAAAAACATGTTATTCATATACCAGAAATGTTTGAAGCTACTGACTGAATGAAAGGAGCTGGCACCTCACTCTCTTTGAATCTTCTTTATCATGCTAAGAGGAGCGGGAAAAAGCAAAAAATTTCAGAATTGCATCTTGCAATGCGGAGAAATTACTGTTTGTGCATTTACAATATTCATTGATGTTTGCCATTGAAAAACGTCCAGAAATGATTGAAGGTACTGACTGAATGAAAGGAGCTGGCATCTCACTCTCTTTGAATATTCTTTATCATGCTAAGAGGAGCAGGAAAAAGCAAAAAATTTCAGAATTGCACCTTGCAATGCGGAGAAATTACTGTTTGTGCATTTACAATATTCATTGATTTTTGCCATTGAAAAACGTCCAGAAATGATTGAAGCTACTGACTGAATGAAAGGAGCTGGCATCTCACTCTCTTTGAATCTTCTTTATCATGCTAAGAGGAGCAGGAAAAAGCAAAAAATTTAAGAATTGCACCTTGCAATGCGGAGAAATTACAGTTTGTGCATTTACAATATTCATTGATTTTTGCCATTGAAAAACATCCAGAAATGATTGAAGCTACTGACTGAATGAAAGTAGCTGTCATCTCACTCTCTTTGAATCTTCTTTATCATGCTAAGAGGAGCAGGAAAAAGCAAAAAATTTCAGACTTGCACCTTGCAATGCGGAGAAATTACTGTTTGTGCATTTACAATATTCATTGATTTTTGCCATTGAAAAACATCATGTTATTCATATACCAGAAATGTTTGAAGCTACTGACTGAATGAAAGGAGCTGGCATCTCACTCTCTTTGAATCTTCTTTATCATGCTAAGAGGAGCAGGAAAAAGCAAAAAATTTCAGAATTGCACCTTGCAATGTGGAGAAATTACTGTTTGTGCATTTACAATATTCATTGATTTTTACCATTGAAAAACGTCCAGAAATGATTGAAGCTACTGACTGAATGAAAGTAGCTGGCATCTCACTCTCTTTGAATCTTCTTTATCATGCTAAGAGGAGCAGGAAAAAGCAAAAAATTTCAGACTTGCACCTTGCAATGCGGAGAAATTACTGTTTGTGCATTTACAATATTCATTGATTTTTGCCATTGAAAAACATCATGTTATTCATATACCAGAAATGTTTGAAGCTACTGACTGAATGAAAGGAGCTGGCATCTCACTCTCTTTGAATCTTCTTTATCATGCTAAGAGGAGCAGGAAAAAGCAAAAAATTTCAGAATTGCACCTTGCAATGCGGAGAAATTACTGTTTGTGCATTTACAATATTCATTGATTTTTGCCATTGAAAAACGTCCAGAAATGATTGAAGCTACTGACTGAATGAAAGGAGCTGGCATCTCACTCTCTTTGAATCTTGTTTATCATGCTAAGAGGAGCAGGAAAAAGCAAAAAATTTCAGAATTGCACCTTGCAATGCGGAGAAATTACTGTTTGTGCATTTACAATATTCATTGATTTTTGCCATTGAAAAACGTCCAGAAATGATTGAAGCTACTGACTGAATGAAAGGAGCTGGCATCTCACTCTCTTTGAATCTTCTTTATCATGCTAAGAGGAGCAGGAAAAAGCAAAAAATTTCAGAATTGCACCTTGCAATGCGGAGAAATTACTGTTTGTGCATTTACAATATTCATTGATTTTTGCCATTGAAAAACGTCCAGAAATGATTGAAGCTACTGACTGAATGAAAGGAGCTGGCATCTCACTCTCTTTGAATCTTCTTTATCATGCTAAGAGGAGCAGGAAAAAGCAAAAAATTTCAGAATTGCACCTTGCAATGCGGAGAAATTACTGTTTGTGCATTTATAATATTCAATGATTTTTGCCATTGAAAAACGTCCAGAAATGATTGAAGCTACTGACTGAACGAAAGGAGCTGGCATCTCACTCTCTTTGAATCTTCTTTATCATGCTAAGAGGAGCAGGAAAAAGCAAAAAATTTCAGAATTGCACCTTGCAATGCGGAGAAATTACTGTTTGTGCATTTACAATATTCATTGATTTTTGCCATTGAAAAACGTCCAGAAATGATTGAAGCTACTGACTGAATGAAAGGAGCTGGCATCTCACTCTCTTTGAATCTTCTTTATCATGCTAAGAGGAGCAGGAAAAAGCAAAAAATTTCAGAATTGCACCTTGCAATGTGGAGAAATTACTGTTTGTGCATTTACAATATTCATTGATTTTTACCATTGAAAAACGTCCAGAAATGATTGAAGCTACTGACTGAATGAAAGTAGCTGGCATCTCACTCTCTTTGAATCTTCTTTATCATGCTAAGAGGAGCAGGAAAAAGCAAAAAATTTCAGACTTGCACCTTGCAATGCGGAGAAATTACTGTTTGTGCATTTACAATATTCATTGATTTTTGCCATTGAAAAACATCATGTTATTCATATACCAGAAATGTTTGAAGCTACTGACTGAATGAAAGGAGCTGGCATCTCACTCTCTTTGAATCTTCTTTATCATGCTAAGAGGAGCAGGAAAAAGCAAAAAATTTCAGAATTGCACCTTGCAATGCGGAGAAATTACTGTTTGTGCATTTACAATATTCATTGATTTTTGCCATTGAAAAACATCATGTTATTCATATACCAGAAATGTTTGAAGCTACTGACTGAATGAAAGGAGCTGGCATCTCACTCTCTTTGAATCTTCTTTATCATGCTAAGAGGAGCAGGAAAAAGCAAAAAATTTCAGAATTGCACCTTGCAATGCGGAGAAATTACTGTTTGTGCATTTACAATATTCATTGATTTTTGCCATTGAAAAACGTCCAGAAATGATTGAAGCTACTGACTGAATGAAAGGAGCTGGCATCTCACTCTCTTTGAATCTTCTTTATCATGCTAAGAGGAGCAGGAAAAAGCAAAAAATTTCAGAATTGCACCTTGCAATGCGGAGAAATTACTGTTTGTGCATTTACAATATTAATTGATTTTTGCCATTGAAAAACATCATGTTATTCATATACCAGAAATGTTTGAAGCTACTGACTGAATGAAAGGAGCTGGCATCTCACTCTCTTTGAATCTTCTTTATCATGCTAAGAGGAGCAGGAAAAAGCAAAAAATTTCAGAATTGCACCTTGCAATGCGGAGAAATTACTGTTTGTGCATTTATAATATTCAATGATTTTTGCCATTGAAAAACTTCCAGAAATGATTGAAGCTACTGACTGAATGAAAGGAGCTGGCATCTCACTCTCTTTGAATCTTCTTTATCATGCTAAGAGGAGCAGGAAAAAGCAAAAAATTTCAGAATTGCACCTTGCAATGCGGAGAAATTACTGTTTGTGCATTTACAATATTCATTGATTTTTGCCATTGAAAAACATCATGTTATTCATATACCAGAAATGTTTGAAGCTACTGACTGAATGAAAGGAGCTGGCATCTCACTCTCTTTGAATCTTCTTTATCATGCTAAGAGGAGCAGGAAAAAGCAAAAAATTTCAGAATTTTACCTTGCAATGCGGAGAAATTACTGTTTGTGCATTTACAATATTCATTGATTTTTGCCATTGAAAAACATCATGTTATTCATATACCAGAAATGATTGAAGCTACTGACTGAATGAAAGGAGCTGGCATCTCACTCTCTTTGAATCTTCTTTATCATGCTAAGAGGAGCAGGAAAAATCAAAAAATTTCAGAATTGCACCTTGCAATGCGGAGAAATTACTGTTTGTGCATTTACAATATTCATTGATTTTTGCCATTGAAAAACATGTTATTCATATACCAGAAATGTTTGAAGCTACTGACTGAATGAAAGGAGCTGGCACCTCACTCTCTTTGAATCTTCTTTATCATGCTAAGAGGAGCGGGAAAAAGCAAAAAATTTCAGAATTGCACCTTGCAATGCGGAGAAATTACTGTTTGTGCATTTACAATATTCATTGATGTTTGCCATTGAAAAACGTCCAGAAATGATTGAAGGTACTGACTGAATGAAAGGAGCTGGCATCTCACTCTCTTTGAATATTCTTTATCATGCTAAGAGGAGCAGGAAAAAGCAAAAAATTTCAGAATTGCACCTTGCAATGCGGAGAAATTACTGTTTGTGCATTTATAATATTCAATGATTTTTGCCATTGAAAAACTTCCAGAAATGATTGAAGCTACTGACTGAATGAAAGGAGCTGGCATCTCACTCTCTTTGAATCTTCTTTATCATGCTAAGAGGAGCAGGAAAAAGCAAAAAATTTCAGAATTGCACCTTGCAATGCGGAGAAATTACTGTTTGTGCATTTACAATATTCATTGATTTTTGCCATTGAAAAACATCATGTTATTCATATACCAGAAATGTTTGAAGCTACTGACTGAATGAAAGGAGCTGGCATCTCACTCTCTTTGAATCTTATTTATCATGCTAAGAGGAGCAGGAAAAAGCAAAAAATTTCAGAATTGCACCTTGCAATGCGGAGAAATTACTGTTTGTGCATTTACAATATTCATTGATTTTTGCCATTGAAAAACATCATGTTATTCATATACCAGAAATGATTGAAGCTACTGACTGAATGAAAGGAGCTGGCATCTCACTCTCTTTGAATCTTCTTTATCATGCTAAGAGGAGCAGGAAAAATCAAAAAATTTCAGAATTGCACCTTGCAATGCGGAGAAATTACTGTTTGTGCATTTACAATATTCATTGATTTTTGCCATTGAAAAACATGTTATTCATATACCAGAAATGTTTGAAGCTACTGACTGAATGAAAGGAGCTGGCACCTCACTCTCTTTGAATCTTCTTTATCATGCTAAGAGGAGCGGGAAAAAGCAAAAAATTTCAGAATTGCATCTTGCAATGCGGAGAAATTACTGTTTGTGCATTTACAATATTCATTGATGTTTGCCATTGAAAAACGTCCAGAAATGATTGAAGGTACTGACTGAATGAAAGGAGCTGGCATCTCACTCTCTTTGAATATTCTTTATCATGCTAAGAGGAGCAGGAAAAAGCAAAAAATTTCAGAATTGCACCTTGCAATGCGGAGAAATTACTGTTTGTGCATTTACAATATTCATTGATTTTTGCCATTGAAAAACGTCCAGAAATGATTGAAGCTACTGACTGAATGAAAGGAGCTGGCATCTCACTCTCTTTGAATCTTCTTTATCATGCTAAGAGGAGCAGGAAAAAGCAAAAAATTTAAGAATTGCACCTTGCAATGCGGAGAAATTACAGTTTGTGCATTTACAATATTCATTGATTTTTGCCATTGAAAAACATCCAGAAATGATTGAAGCTACTGACTGAATGAAAGTAGCTGTCATCTCACTCTCTTTGAATCTTCTTTATCATGCTAAGAGGAGCAGGAAAAAGCAAAAAATTTCAGACTTGCACCTTGCAATGCGGAGAAATTACTGTTTGTGCATTTACAATATTCATTGATTTTTGCCATTGAAAAACATCATGTTATTCATATACCAGAAATGTTTGAAGCTACTGACTGAATGAAAGGAGCTGGCATCTCACTCTCTTTGAATCTTCTTTATCATGCTAAGAGGAGCAGGAAAAAGCAAAAAATTTCAGAATTGCACCTTGCAATGTGGAGAAATTACTGTTTGTGCATTTACAATATTCATTGATTTTTACCATTGAAAAACGTCCAGAAATGATTGAAGCTACTGACTGAATGAAAGTAGCTGGCATCTCACTCTCTTTGAATCTTCTTTATCATGCTAAGAGGAGCAGGAAAAAGCAAAAAATTTCAGACTTGCACCTTGCAATGCGGAGAAATTACTGTTTGTGCATTTACAATATTCATTGATTTTTGCCATTGAAAAACATCATGTTATTCATATACCAGAAATGTTTGAAGCTACTGACTGAATGAAAGGAGCTGGCATCTCACTCTCTTTGAATCTTCTTTATCATGCTAAGAGGAGCAGGAAAAAGCAAAAAATTTCAGAATTGCACCTTGCAATGCGGAGAAATTACTGTTTGTGCATTTACAATATTCATTGATTTTTGCCATTGAAAAACGTCCAGAAATGATTGAAGCTACTGACTGAATGAAAGGAGCTGGCATCTCACTCTCTTTGAATCTTGTTTATCATGCTAAGAGGAGCAGGAAAAAGCAAAAAATTTCAGAATTGCACCTTGCAATGCGGAGAAATTACTGTTTGTGCATTTACAATATTCATTGATTTTTGCCATTGAAAAACGTCCAGAAATGATTGAAGCTACTGACTGAATGAAAGGAGCTGGCATCTCACTCTCTTTGAATCTTCTTTATCATGCTAAGAGGAGCAGGAAAAAGCAAAAAATTTCAGAATTGCACCTTGCAATGCGGAGAAATTACTGTTTGTGCATTTACAATATTCATTGATTTTTGCCATTGAAAAACGTCCAGAAATGATTGAAGCTACTGACTGAATGAAAGGAGCTGGCATCTCACTCTCTTTGAATCTTCTTTATCATGCTAAGAGGAGCAGGAAAAAGCAAAAAATTTCAGAATTGCACCTTGCAATGCGGAGAAATTACTGTTTGTGCATTTATAATATTCAATGATTTTTGCCATTGAAAAACGTCCAGAAATGATTGAAGCTACTGACTGAACGAAAGGAGCTGGCATCTCACTCTCTTTGAATCTTCTTTATCATGCTAAGAGGAGCAGGAAAAAGCAAAAAATTTCAGAATTGCACCTTGCAATGCGGAGAAATTACTGTTTGTGCATTTACAATATTCATTGATTTTTGCCATTGAAAAACGTCCAGAAATGATTGAAGCTACTGACTGAATGAAAGGAGCTGGCATCTCACTCTCTTTGAATCTTCTTTATCATGCTAAGAGGAGCAGGAAAAAGCAAAAAATTTCAGAATTGCACCTTGCAATGTGGAGAAATTACTGTTTGTGCATTTACAATATTCATTGATTTTTACCATTGAAAAACGTCCAGAAATGATTGAAGCTACTGACTGAATGAAAGTAGCTGGCATCTCACTCTCTTTGAATCTTCTTTATCATGCTAAGAGGAGCAGGAAAAAGCAAAAAATTTCAGACTTGCACCTTGCAATGCGGAGAAATTACTGTTTGTGCATTTACAATATTCATTGATTTTTGCCATTGAAAAACATCATGTTATTCATATACCAGAAATGTTTGAAGCTACTGACTGAATGAAAGGAGCTGGCATCTCACTCTCTTTGAATCTTCTTTATCATGCTAAGAGGAGCAGGAAAAAGCAAAAAATTTCAGAATTGCACCTTGCAATGCGGAGAAATTACTGTTTGTGCATTTACAATATTCATTGATTTTTGCCATTGAAAAACATCATGTTATTCATATACCAGAAATGTTTGAAGCTACTGACTGAATGAAAGGAGCTGGCATCTCACTCTCTTTGAATCTTCTTTATCATGCTAAGAGGAGCAGGAAAAAGCAAAAAATTTCAGAATTGCACCTTGCAATGCGGAGAAATTACTGTTTGTGCATTTACAATATTCATTGATTTTTGCCATTGAAAAACGTCCAGAAATGATTGAAGCTACTGACTGAATGAAAGGAGCTGGCATCTCACTCTCTTTGAATCTTCTTTATCATGCTAAGAGGAGCAGGAAAAAGCAAAAAATTTCAGAATTGCACCTTGCAATGCGGAGAAATTACTGTTTGTGCATTTACAATATTCATTGATTTTTGCCATTGAAAAACATCATGTTATTCATATACCAGAAATGTTTGAAGCTACTGACTGAATGAAAGGAGCTGGCATCTCACTCTCTTTGAATCTTCTTTATCATGCTAAGAGGAGCAGGAAAAAGCAAAAAATTTCAGAATTGCACCTTGCAATGCGGAGAAATTACTGTTTGTGCATTTATAATATTCAATGATTTTTGCCATTGAAAAACGTCCAGAAATGATTGAAGCTACTGACTGAACGAAAGGAGCTGGCATCTCACTCTCTTTGAATCTTCTTTATCATGCTAAGAGGAGCAGGAAAAAGCAAAAAATTTCAGAATTGCACCTTGCAATGCGGAGAAATTACTGTTTGTGCATTTACAATATTCATTGATTTTTGCCATTGAAAAACATCATGTTATTCATATACCAGAAATGTTTGAAGCTACTGACTGAATGAAAGGAGCTGGCATCTCACTCTCTTTGAATCTTCTTTATCATGCTAAGAGGAGCAGGAAAAAGCAAAAAATTTCAGAATTGCACCTTGCAATGCGGAGAAATTACTGTTTGTGCGTTTACAATATTCATTGATTTTTGCCATTGAAAAACGTCCAGAAATGATTGAAGCTACTGACTGAATGAAAGGAGCTGGCATCTCACTCTCTTTGAATCTTCTTTATCATGCTAAGAGGAGCAGGAAAAAGCAAAAAATTTCAGAATTGCACCTTGCAATGCGGAGAAATTACTGTTTGTGCATTTACAATATTCATTGATTTTTGCCATTGAAAAACGTCCAGAAATGATTGAAGCTACTGACTGAATGAAAGGAGCTGGCATCTCACTCTCTTTGAATCTTGTTTATCATGCTAAGAGGAGCAGGAAAAAGCAAAAAATTTCAGAATTGCACCTTGCAATGCGGAGAAATTACTGTTTGTGCATTTACAATATTCATTGATTTTTGCCATTGAAAAACGTCCAGAAATTATTGAAGCTACTGACTGAATGAAAGGAGCTGGCATCTCACTCTCTTTGAATCTTCTTTATCATGCTAAGAGGAGCAGGAAAAAGCAAAAAATTTCAGAATTGCACCTTGCAATGCGGAGAAATTACTGTTTGTGCATTTACAATATTCATTGATTTTTGCCATTGAAAAACATCATGTTATTCATATACCAGAAATGATTGAAGCTACTGACTGAATGAAAGGAGCTGGCATCTCACTCTCTTTGAATCTTCTTTATCATGCTAAGAGGAGCAGGAAAAAGTAAAAAATTTCAGAATTGCACCTTGCAATGCGGAGAAATTACTGTTTGTGCATTTATAATATTCAATGATTTTTGCCATTGAAAAACGTCCAGAAATGATTGAAGCTACTGACTGAACGAAAGGAGCTGGCATCTCACTCTCTTTGAATCTTCTTTATCATGCTAAGAGGAGCAGGAAAAAGCAAAAAATTTCAGAATTGCACCTTGCAATGCGGAGAAATTACTGTTTGTGCATTTACAATATTCATTGATTTTTGCCATTGAAAAACGTCCAGAAATGATTGAAGCTACTGACTGAATGAAAGGAGCTGGCATCTCACTCTCTTTGAATCTTCTTTATCATGCTAAGAGGAGCAGGAAAAAGCAAAAAATTTCAGAATTGCACCTTGCAATGCGGAGAAATTACTGTTTGTGCATTTACAATATTCATTGATTTTTGCCATTGAAAAACATCATGTTATTCATATACCAGAAATGTTTGAAGCTACTGACTGAATGAAAGGAGCTGGCATCTCACTCTCTATGAATCTTCTTTATCATGCTAAGAGGAGCAGGAAAAAGCAAAAAATTTCAGAATTGCACCTTGCAATGCGGAGAAATTACTGTTTGTGCATTTACAATATTAATTGATTTTTGCCATTGAAAAACATCATGTTATTCATATACCAGAAATGTTTGAAGCTATTGACTGAATGAAAGGAGCTGGCATCTCCCTCTCTTTGAATCTTCTTTATCATGCTAAGAGGAGCAGGAAAAAGCAAAAAATTTCAGAATTGCACCTTGCAATGTGGAGAAATTACTGTTTGTGCATTTACAATATTCATTGATTTTTACCATTGAAAAACGTCCAGAAATGATTGAAGCTACTGACTGAATGAAAGTAGCTGGCATCTCACTCTCTTTGAATCTTCTTTATCATGCTAAGAGGAGCAGGAAAAAGCAAAAAATTTCAGACTTGCACCTTGCAATGCGGAGAAATAACTGTTTGTGCATTTACAATATTCATTGATTTTTGCCATTGAAAAACATCATGTTATTCATATACCAGAAATGTTTGAAGCTACTGACTGAATGAAAGGAGCTGGCATCTCACTCTCTTTGAATCTTCTTTATCATGCTAAGAGGAGCAGGAAAAAGCAAAAAATTTCAGAATTGCACCTTGCAATGCGGAGAAATTACTGTTTGTGCATTTACAATATTCATTGATTTTTGCCATTGAAAAACATCATGTTATTCATATACCAGAAATGTTTGAAGCTACTGACTGAATGAAAGGAGCTGGCATCTCACTCTCTTTGAATCTTCTTTATCATGCTAAGAGGAGCAGGAAAAAGCAAAAAATTTCAGAATTGCACCTTGCAATGTGGAGAAATTACTGTTTGTGCATTTACAATATTCATTGATTTTTACCATTGAAAAACGTCCAGAAATGATTGAAGCTACTGACTGAATGAAAGTAGCTGGCATCTCACTCTCTTTGAATCTTCTTTATCATGCTAAGAGGAGCAGGAAAAAGCAAAAAAATTTCAGACTTGCACCTTGCAATGCGGAGAAATTACTGTTTGTGCATTTACAATATTCATTGATTTTTGCCATTGAAAAACATCATGTTATTCATATACCAGAAATGTTTGAAGCTACTGACTGAATGAAAGGAGCTGGCATCTCACTCTCTTTGAATCTTCTTTATCATGCTAAGAGGAGCAGGAAAAAGCAAAAAATTTCAGAATTGCACCTTGCAATGCGGAGAAATTACTGTTTGTGCATTTACAATATTCATTGATTTTTGCCATTGAAAAACGTCCAGAAATGATTGAAGCTACTGACTGAATGAAAGGAGCTGGCATCTCACTCTCTTTGAATCTTCTTTATCATGCTAAGAGGAGCAGGAAAAAGCAAAAAATTTCAGAATTTCACCTTGCAATGCGGAGAAATTACTGTTTGTGCATTTACAATATTCATAGATTTTTTGCCATTGAAAAACATCATGTTATTCATATACCAGAAATGTTTGAAGCTACTGACTGAATGAAAGGAGCTGGCATCTCACTCTCTTTGAATCTTCTTTATCATGCTAAGAGGAGCAGGAAAAAGCAAAAAATTTCAGAATTGCACCTTGCAATGCGGAGAAATTACTGTTTGTGCATTTATAATATTCAATGATTTTTGCCATTGAAAAACGTCCAGAAATGATTGAAGCTACTGACTGAACGAAAGAAGCTGGCATCTCACTCTCTTTGAATCTTCTTTATCATGCTAAGAGGAGCAGGAAAAAGCAAAAAATTTCAGAATTGCACCTTGCTATGCGGAGAAATTACTGTTTGTGCATTTACAATATTCATTGATTTTTGCCATTGAAAAACATCATGTTATTCATATACCAGAAATGTTTGAAGCTACTGACTGAATGAAAGGAGCTGGCATCTCACTCTCTTTGAATCTTCTTTATCATGCTAAGGGGAGCAGGAAAAAGCAAAAAATTTCAGAATTGCACCTTGCAATGCGGAGAAATTACTGTTTGTGCATTTACATTATTCATTGATTTTTGCCATTGAAAAACGTCCAGAAATGATTGAAGCTACTGACTGAATGAAAGGAGCTGGCATCTCACTCTCTTTGAATCTTCTTTATCATGCTAAGAGGAGCAGGAAAAAGCAAAAAATTTCAGAATTGCACCTTGCAATGCGGAGAAATTACTGTTTGTGCATTTACAATATTCATTGATTTTTGCCAATGAAAAACGTCCAGAAATGATTGAAGCTACTGACTGAATGAAAGGAGCTGGCATCTCACTCTCTTTGAATCTTGTTTATCATGCTAAGAGGAGCAGGAAAAAGCAAAAAATTTCAGAATTGCACCTTGCAATGCGGAGAAATTACAGTTTGTGCATTTACAATATTCATTGATTTTTGCCATTGAAAAACGTCCAGAAATGATTGAAGCTACTGACTGAATGAAAGGAGCTGGCATCTCACTCTCTTTGAATCTTCTTTACCATGCTAAGAGGAGCAGGAAAAAGCAAAAAATTTCAGAATTGCACCTTGCAATGCGGAGAAATTACTCTTTGTGCATTTACAATATTCATTGATTTTTGCCATTGAAAAACGTCCAGAAATGATTGAAGCTACTGACTGAATGAAAGGAGCTGGCATCTCACTCTCTTTGAATCTTCTTTATCATGCTAAGAGGAGCAGGAAAAAGCAAAAAATTTCAGAATTGCACCTTGCAATGCGGAGAAATTACTGTTTGTGCATTTACAATATTCATTGATTTTTGCCATTGAAAAACATCATGTTATTCATATACCAGAAATGATTGAAGCTACTGACTGAATGAAAGGAGCTGGCATCTCACTCTCTTTGAATCTTCTTTATCATGCTAAGAGGAGCAGGAAAAAGTAAAAAATTTCAGAATTGCACCTTGCAATGCGGAGAAATTACTGTTTGTGCATTTATAATATTCAATGATTTTTGCCATTGAAAAACGTCCAGAAATGATTGAAGCTACTGACTGAACGAAAGGAGCTGGCATCTCACTCTCTTTGAATCTTCTTTATCATGCTAAGAGGAGCAGGAAAAAGCAAAAAATTTCAGAATTGCACCTTGCAATGCGGAGAAATTACTGTTTGTGCATTTACAATATTCATTGATTTTTGCCATTGAAAAACGTCCAGAAATGATTGAAGCTACTGACTGAATGAAAGGAGCTGGCATCTCACTCTCTTTGAATCTTCTTTATCATGCTAAGAGGAGCAGGAAAAAGCAAAAAATTTCAGAATTGCACCTTGCAATGCGGAGAAATTGCTGTTTGTGCATTTACAATATTCATTGATTTTTGCCATTGAAAAACATCATGTTATTCATATTCCAGAAATGTTTGAAGCTACTGACTGAATGAAAGGAGCTGACATCTCACTCTCTTTGAATCTTCTTTATCATGCTAAGAGGAGCAGGAAAAAGCAAAAAATTTCAGAATTGCACCTTGCAATGCGGAGAAATTACTGTTTGTGCATTTACAATATTCATTGATTTTTGCCATTGAAAAACGTCCAGAAATGATTGAAGCTACTGACTGAATGAAAGGAGCTGGCATCTCACTCTCTTTGAATCTTCTTTATCATGCTAAGAGGAGCAGGAAAAAGCAAAAAATTTCAGAATTGCACCTTGCAATGCGGAGAAATTACTGTTTGTGCATTTACAATATTCATTGATTTTTGCCATTGAAAAACATCATGTTATTCATATACCAGAAATGTTTGAAGCTACTGACTGAATGAAAGGAGCTGGCATCTCACTCTCTATGAATCTTCTTTATCATGCTAAGAGGAGCAGGAAAAAGCAAAAAATTTCAGAATTGCACCTTGCAATGCGGAGAAATTACTGTTTGTGCATTTACAATATTAATTGATTTTTGCCATTGAAAAACATCATGTTATTCATATACCAGAAATGTTTGAAGCTACTGACTGAATGAAAGGAGCTGGCATCTCCCTCTCTTTGAATCTTCTTTATCATGCTAAGAGGAGCAGGAAAAAGCAAAAAATTTCAGAATTGCACCTTGCAATGTGGAGAAATTACTGTTTGTGCATTTACAATATTCATTGATTTTTACCATTGAAAAACGTCCAGAAATGATTGAAGCTACTGACTGAATGAAAGTAGCTGGCATCTCACTCTCTTTGAATCTTCTTTATCATGCTAAGAGGAGCAGGAAAAAGCAAAAAATTTCAGACTTGCACCTTGCAATGCGGAGAAATAACTGTTTGTGCATTTACAATATTCATTGATTTTTGCCATTGAAAAACATCATGTTATTCATATACCAGAAATGTTTGAAGCTACTGACTGAATGAAAGGAGCTGGCATCTCACTCTCTTTGAATCTTCTTTATCATGCTAAGAGGAGCAGGAAAAAGCAAAAAATTTCAGAATTGCACCTTGCAATGCGGAGAAATTACTGTTTGTGCATTTACAATATTCATTGATTTTTGCCATTGAAAAACATCATGTTATTCATATACCAGAAATGTTTGAAGCTACTGACTGAATGAAAGGAGCTGGCATCTCACTCTCTTTGAATCTTCTTTATCATGCTAAGAGGAGCAGGAAAAAGCAAAAAATTTCAGAATTGCACCTTGCAATGTGGAGAAATTACTGTTTGTGCATTTACAATATTCATTGATTTTTACCATTGAAAAACGTCCAGAAATGATTGAAGCTACTGACTGAATGAAAGTAGCTGGCATCTCACTCTCTTTGAATCTTCTTTATCATGCTAAGAGGAGCAGGAAAAAGCAAAAAATTTCAGACTTGCACCTTGCAATGCGGAGAAATTACTGTTTGTGCATTTACAATATTCATTGATTTTTGCCATTGAAAAACATCATGTTATTCATATACCAGAAATGTTTGAAGCTACTGACTGAATGAAAGGAGCTGGCATCTCACTCTCTTTGAATCTTCTTTATCATGCTAAGAGGAGCAGGAAAAAGCAAAAAATTTCAGAATTGCACCTTGCAATGCGGAGAAATTACTGTTTGTGCATTTACAATATTCATTGATTTTTGCCATTGAAAAACGTCCAGAAATGATTGAAGCTACTGACTGAATGAAAGGAGCTGGCATCTCACTCTCTTTGAATCTTCTTTATCATGCTAAGAGGAGCAGGAAAAAGCAAAAAATTTCAGAATTTCACCTTGCAATGCGGAGAAATTACTGTTTGTGCATTTACAATATTCATTGATTTTTGCCATTGAAAAACATCATGTTATTCATATACCAGAAATGTTTGAAGCTACTGACTGAATGAAAGGAGCTGGCATCTCACTCTCTTTGAATCTTCTTTATCATGCTAAGAGGAGCAGGAAAAAGCAAAAAATTTCAGAATTGCACCTTGCAATGCGGAGAAATTACTGTTTGTGCATTTATAATATTCAATGATTTTTGCCATTGAAAAACGTCCAGAAATGATTGAAGCTACTGACTGAACGAAAGAAGCTGGCATCTCACTCTCTTTGAATCTTCTTTATCATGCTAAGAGGAGCAGGAAAAAGCAAAAAATTTCAGAATTGCACCTTGCAATGCGGAGAAATTACTGTTTGTGCATTTACAATATTCATTGATTTTTGCCATTGAAAAACATCATGTTATTCATATACCAGAAATGTTTGAAGCTACTGACTGAATGAAAGGAGCTGGCATCTCACTCTCTTTGAATCTTCTTTATCATGCTAAGAGGAGCAGGAAAAAGCAAAAAATTTCAGAATTGCACCTTGCAATGCGGAGAAATTACTGTTTGTGCATTTACAATATTCATTGATTTTTGCCATTGAAAAACGTCCAGAAATGATTGAAGCTACTGACTGAATGAAAGGAGCTGGCATCTCATTCTCTTTGAATCTTCTTTATCATGCTAAGAGGAGCAGGAAAAAGCAAAAAATTTCAGAATTTCACCTTGCAATGCGGAGAAATTACTGTTTGTGCATTTACAATATTCATTGATTTTTGCCATTGAAAAACATCATGTTATTCATATACCAGAAATGTTTGAAGCTACTGACTGAATGAAAGGAGCTGGCATCTCACTCTCTTTGAATCTTCTTTATCATGCTAAGAGGAGCAGGAAAAAGCAAAAAATTTCAGAATTGCACCTTGCAATGCGGAGAAATTACTGTTTGTGCATTTATAATATTCAATGATTTTTGCCATTGAAAAACGTCCAGAAATGATTGAAGCTACTGACTGAACGAAAGAAGCTGGCATCTCACTCTCTTTGAATCTTCTTTATCATGCTAAGAGGAGCAGGAAAAAGCAAAAAATTTCAGAATTGCACCTTGCTATGCGGAGAAATTACTGTTTGTGCATTTACAATATTCATTGATTTTTGCCATTGAAAAACATCATGTTATTCATATACCAGAAATGTTTGAAGCTACTGACTGAATGAAAGGAGCTGGCATCTCACTCTCTTTGAATCTTCTTTATCATGCTAAGGGGAGCAGGAAAAAGCAAAAAATTTCAGAATTGCACCTTGCAATGCGGAGAAATTACTGTTTGTGCATTTACATTATTCATTGATTTTTGCCATTGAAAAACGTCCAGAAATGATTGAAGCTACTGACTGAATGAAAGGAGCTGGCATCTCACTCTCTTTGAATCTTCTTTATCATGCTAAGAGGAGCAGGAAAAAGCAAAAAATTTCAGAATTGCACCTTGCAATGCGGAGAAATTACTGTTTGTGCATTTACAATATTCATTGATTTTTGCCAATGAAAAACGTCCAGAAATGATTGAAGCTACTGACTGAATGAAAGGAGCTGGCATCTCACTCTCTTTGAATCTTGTTTATCATGCTAAGAGGAGCAGGAAAAAGCAAAAAATTTCAGAATTGCACCTTGCAATGCGGAGAAATTACAGTTTGTGCATTTACAATATTCATTGATTTTTGATATTGAAAAACGTCCAGAAATGATTGAAGCTACTGACTGAATGAAAGGAGCTGGCATCTCACTCTCTTTGAATCTTCTTTACCATGCTAAGAGGAGCAGGAAAAAGCAAAAAATTTCAGAATTGCACCTTGCAATGCGGAGAAATTACTCTTTGTGCATTTACAATATTCATTGATTTTTGCCATTGAAAAACGTCCAGAAATGATTGAAGCTACTGACTGAATGAAAGGAGCTGGCATCTCACTCTCTTTGAATCTTCTTTATCATGCTAAGAGGAGCAGGAAAAAGCAAAAAATTTCAGAATTGCACCTTGCAATGCGGAGAAATTACTGTTTGTGCATTTACAATATTCATTGATTTTTGCCATTGAAAAACATCATGTTATTCATATACCAGAAATGTTTGAAGCTACTGACTGAATGAAAGGAGCTGACATCTCACTCTCTTTGAATCTTCTTTATCATGCTAAGAGGAGCAGGAAAAAGCAAAAAATTTCAGAATTGCACCTTGCAATGCGGAGAAATTACTGTTTGTGCATTTACAATATTCATTGATTTTTGCCATTGAAAAACGTCCAGAAATGATTGAAGCTACTGACTGAATGAAAGGAGCTGGCATCTCACTCTCTTTGAATCTTCTTTATCATGCTAAGAGGAGCAGGAAAAAGCAAAAAATTTCAGAATTGCACCTTGCAATGCGGAGAAATTACTGTTTGTGCACTTACAATATTCATTGATTTTTGCCATTGAAAAACATCATGTTATTCATATACCAGAAATGTTTGAAGCTACTGACTGAATGAAAGGAGCTGGCATCTCACTCTCTTTGAATCTTCTTTATCATGCTAAGAGGAGCAGGAAAAAGCAAAAAATTTCAGAATTGCACCTTGCAATGCGGAGAAATTACTGTTTGTGCATTTACAATATTCATTGATTTTTGCCATTGAAAAACATCATGTTATTCATATACCAGAAATGTTTGAAGCTACTGACTGAATGAAAGGAGCTGGCATCTCACTCTCTTTGAATCTTCTTTATCATGCTAAGAGGAGCAGGAAAAAGCAAAAAATTTCAGAATTGCACCTTGCAATGTGGAGAAATTACTGTTTGTGCATTTACAATATTCATTGATTTTTACCATTGAAAAACGTCCAGAAATGATTGAAGCTACTGACTGAATGAAAGTAGCTGGCATCTCACTCTCTTTGAATCTTCTTTATCATGCTAAGAGGAGCAGGAAAAAGCAAAAAATTTCAGACTTGCACCTTGCAATGCGGAGAAATTACTGTTTGTGCATTTACAATATTCATTGATTTTTGCCATTGAAAAACATCATGTTATTCATATACCAGAAATGTTTGAAGCTACTGACTGAATGAAAGTAGCTGGCATCTCACTCTCTTTGAATCTTCTTTATCATGCTAAGAGGAGCAGGAAAAAGCAAAAAATTTCAGAATTGCACCTTGCAATGCGGAGAAATTACTGTTTGTGCATTTACAATATTCATTGATTTTTGCCATTGAAAAACGTCCAGAAATGATTGAAGCTACTGACTGAATGAAAGGAGCTGGCATCTCACTCTCTTTGAATCTTCTTTATCATGCTAAGAGGAGCAGGAAAAAGCAAAAAATTTCAGAATTGCACCTTGCAATGCGGAGAAATTACTGTTTGTGCATTTACAATATTCATTGATTTTTGCCATTGAAAAACATCATGTTATTCATATACCAGAAATGTTTGAAGCTACTGACTGAATGAAAGGAGCTGGCATCTCACTCTCTTTGAATCTTCTTTACCATGCTAAGAGGAGCAGGAAAAAGCAAAAAATTTCAGAATTGCACCTTGCAATGCGGAGAAATTACTGTTTGTGCATTTACAATATTCATTGATTTTTGCCATTGAAAAACATCATGTTATTCATATACCAGAAATGTTTGAAGCTACTGACTGAATGAAAGGAGCTGGCATCTCACTCTCTTTGAATCTTCTTTATCATGCTAAGAGGAGCAGGAAAAAGCAAAAAATTTCAGAATTGCACCTTGCAATGTGGAGAAATTACTGTTTGTGCATTTACAATATTCATTGATTTTTACCATTGAAAAACGTCCAGAATTGATTGAAGCTACTAACTGAATGAAAGTAGCTGGCATCTCACTCTCTTTGAATCTTCTTTATCATGCTAAGAGGAGCAGGAAAAAGCAAAAAATTTCAGACTTGCACCTTGCAATGCGGAGAAATTACTGTTTGTGCATTTACAATATTCATTGATTTTTGCCATTGAAAAACATCATGTTATTCATATACCAGAAATGTTTGAAGCTACTGACTGAATGAAAGGAGCTGGCATCTCACTCTCTTTGAATCTTCTTTATCATGCTAAGAGGAGCAGGAAAAAGCAAAAAATTTCAGAATTGCACCTTGCATTGCGGAGAAATTACTGTTTGTGCATTTACAATATTCATTGATTTTTGCCATTGAAAAACGTCCAGAAATGATTGAAGCTACTGACTGAATGAAAGGAGCTGGCATCTCACTCTCTTTGAATCTTCTTTATCGTGCTAAGAGGAGCAGGAAAAAGCAAAAAATTTCAGAATTGCACCTTGCAATGCAGAGAAATTACTGTTTGTGCATTTACAATATTCATTGATTTTTGCCATTGAAAAACGTCCAGAAATGATTGAAGCTACTGACTGAATGAAAGGAGCTGGCATCTCACTCTCTTTGAATCTTCTTTATCATGCTAAGAGGAGCAGGAAAAATCAAAAAATTTCAGAATTGCACCTTGCAATGCGGAGAAATTACTGTTTGTGCATTTACAATATTCATTGATTTTTGCCATTGAAAAACATGTTATTCATATACCAAAATGTTTGAAGCTACTGACTGAATGAAAGGAGCTGGCACCTCACTCTCTTTGAATCTTCTTTATCATGCTAAGAGGAGCGGGAAAAAGCAAAAAATTTCAGAATTGCACCTTGCAATGCAGAGAAATTACTGTTTGTGCATTTACAATATTCATTGATTTTTGCCATTGAAAAACGTCCAGAAATGATTGAAGGTACTGACTGAATGAAAGGAGCTGGCATCTCACTCTCTTTGAATCTTCTTTATCATGCTAAGAGGAGCAGGAAAAAGCAAAAAATTTCAGAATTGCACCTTGCAATGCGGAGAAATTACTGTTTGTGCATTTACAATATTCATTGATTTTTGCCATTGAAAAACGTCCAGAAATGATTGAAGCTACTGACTGAATGAAAGGAGCTGGCATCTCACTCTCTTTGAATCTTCTTTATCATGCTAAGAGGAGCAGGAAAAAGCAAAAAATTTCAGAATTGCACCTTGCAATGCGGAGAAATTACAGTTTGTGCATTTACAATATTCATTGATTTTTGCCATTGAAAAACATCCAGAAATGATTGAAGCTACTGACTGAATGAAAGGAGCTGGCATCTCACTCTCTTTGAATCTTCTTTATCATGCTAAGAGGAGCAGGAAAAAGCAAAAAATTTCAGAATTGCACCTTGCAATGCGGAGAAATTACTGTTTGTGCATTTACAATATTCATTGATTTTTGCCATTGAAAAACATCATGTTATTCATATACCAGAAATGTTTGAAGCTACTGACTGAATGAAAGGAGCTGGCATCTCACTCTCTTTGAATCTTCTTTATCATGCTAAGAGGAGCAGGAAAAAGCAAAAAATTTCAGAATTGCACCTTGCAATGTGGAGAAATTACTGTTTGTGCATTTACAATATTCATTGATTTTTACCATTGAAAAACGTCCAGAAATGATTGAAGCTACTGACTGAATGAAAGTAGCTGGCATCTCACTCTCTTTGAATCTTCTTTATCATGCTAAGAGGAGCAGGAAAAAGCAAAAAATTTCAGACTTGCACCTTGCAATGCGGAGAAATGACTGTTTGTGCATTTACAATATTCATTGATTTTTGCCATTGAAAAACATCATGTTATTCACATACCAGAAATGTTTGAAGCTACTGACTGAATGAAAGGAGCTGGCATCTCACACTCTTTGAATCTTCTTTATCATGCTAAGAGGAGCAGGAAAAAGCAAAAAATTTCAGAATTGCACCTTGCAATGCGGAGAAATTACTGTTTGTGCATTTACAATATTCATTGATTTTTGCCATTGAAAAACATCATGTTATTCATATACCAGAAATGTTTGAAGCTACTGACTGAATGAAAGGAGCTGGCATCTCACTCTCTTTGAATCTTCTTTATCATGCTAAGAGGAGCAGGAAAAAGCAAAAAATTTCAGAATTGCACCTTGCAATGTGGAGAAATTACTGTTTGTGCATTTACAATATTCATTGATTTTTACCATTGAAAAACGTCCAGAAATGATTGAAGCTACTGACTGAATGAAAGAAGCTGGCATCTCACTCTCTTTGAATCTTCTTTATCATGCTAAGAGGAGCAGGAAAAAGCAAAAAATTTCAGACTTGCACCTTGCAATGCGGAGAAATTACTGTTTGTGCATTTACAATATTCATTGATTTTTGCCATTGAAAAACATCATGTTATTCATATACCAGAAATGTTTGAAGCTACTGACTGAATGAAAGGAGCTGGCATCTCACTCTCTTTGAATCTTCTTTATCATGCTAAGAGGAGCAGGAAAAAGCAAAAAATTTCAGAATTGCACCTTGCAATGCGGAGAAATTACTGTTTGTGCATTTACAATATTCATTGATTTTTGCCATTGAAAAACGTCCAGAAATGATTGAAGCTACTGACTGAATGAAAGGAGCTGGCATCTCACTCTCTTTGAATCTTGTTTATCATGCTAAGAGGAGCAGGAAAAAGCAAAAAATTTCAGAATTGCACCTTGCAATGCGGAGAAATTACTGTTTGTGCATTTACAATATTCATTGATTTTTGCCATTGAAAAACGTACAGAAATGATTGAAGCTACTGACTGAATGAAAGGAGCTGGCATCTCACTCTCTTTGAATCTTCTTTATCATGCTAAGAGGAGCAGGAAAAAGCAAAAAATTTCAGAATTGCACCTTGCAATGCGGAGAAATTACTGTTTGTGCATTTACAATATTCATTGATTTTTGCCATTGAAAAACGTCCAGAAATGATTGAAGCTACTGACTGAATGAAAGGAGCTGGCATCTCACTCTCTTTGAATCTTCTTTATCATGCTAAGAGGAGCAGGAAAAAGCAAAAAATTTCAGAATTGCACCTTGCAATGCGGAGAAATTACTGTTTGTGCATTTACAATATTCATTGATTTTTGCCATTGAAAAACATCATGTTATTCATATACCAGAAATGTTTGAAGCTACTGACTGAATGAAAGGAGCTGGCATCTCACTCTCTTTGAATCTTCTTTATCATGCTAAGAGGAGCAGGAAAAAGCAAAAAATTTCAGAATTGCACCTTGCAATGCGGAGAAATTACTGTTTGTGCATTTACAATATTCATTGATTTTTGCCATTGAAAAACGTCCAGAAATGATTGAAGCTACTGACTGAATGAAAGGAGCTGGCATCTCATTCTCTTTGAATTTTCTTTATCATGCTAAGAGGAGCAGGAAAAAGCAAAAAATTTCAGAATTGCACCTTGCAATGCGGAGAAATTACTGTTTGTGCATTTACAATATTCATTGATTTTTGCCATTGAAAAACATCATGTTATTTATATACCAGAAATGTTTGAAGCTACTGACTGAATGAAAGGAGCTGGCATCTCACTCTCTTTGAATCTTCTTTATCATGCTAAGAGGAGCAGGAAAAAGCAAAAAATTTCAGAATTGCACCTTGCAATGCGGAGAAATTACTGTTTGTGCATTTACAATATTCATTGATTTTTGCCATTGAAAAACATCATGTTATTCATATACCAGAAATGTTTGAAGCTACTGACTGAATGAAAGGAGCTTGCATCTCACTCTCTTTGAATCTTCTTTATCATGCTAAGAGGAGCAGGAAAAAGCAAAAAATTTCAGAATTGCACCTTGCAATGTGGAGAAATTACTGTTTGTGCATTTACAATATTCATTGATTTTTACCATTGAAAAACGTCCAGAAATGATTGAAGCTACTGACTGAATGAAAGTAGCTGGCATCTCACTCTCTTTGAATCTTCTTTATCATGCTAAGAGGAGCAGGAAAAAGCAAAAAATTTCAGACTTGCACCTTGCAATGCGGAGAAATTACTGTTTGTGCATTTACAATATTCATTGATTTTTGCCATTGAAAAACATCATGTTATTCATATACCAGAAATGTTTGAAGCTACTGACTGAATGAAAGGAGCTGGCATCTCACTCTCTTTGAATCTTCTTTATCATGCTAAGAGGAGCAGGAAAAAGCAAAAAATTTCAGAATTGCACCTTGCAATGCGGAGAAATTACTGTTTGTGCATTTACAATATTCATTGATTTTTGCCATTGAAAAACGTCCAGAAATGATTGAAGCTACTGACTGAATGAAAGGAGCTGGCATCTCACTCTCTTTGAATCTTCTTTATCATGCTAAGAGGAGCAGGAAAAAGCAAAAAATTTCAGAATTGCACCTTGCAATGCGGAGAAATTACTGTTTGAGCATTTACAATATTCATTGATTTTTGCCATTGAAAAACATCATGTTATTCATATACCAGAAATGTTTGAAGCTACTGACTGAATGAAAGGAGCTGGCATCTCACTCTCTTTGAATCTTCTTTATCATGCTAAGAGGAGCAGGAAAAAGCAAAAAATTTCAGAATTGCACCTTGCAATGTGGAGAAATTACTGTTTGTGCATTTACAATATTCATTGATTTTTACCATTGAAAAACGTCCAGAAATGATTGAAGCTACTGACTGAATGAAAGTAGCTGGCATCTCACTCTCTTTGAATCTTCTTTATCATGCTAAGAGGAGCAGGAAAAAGCAAAAAATTTCAGACTTGCACCTTGCAATGCGGAGAAATGACTGTTTGTGCATTTACAATATTCATTGATTTTTGCCATTGAAAAACATCATGTTATTCACATACCAGAAATGTTTGAAGCTACTGACTGAATGAAAGGAGCTGGCATCTCACTCTCTTTGAATCTTCTTTATCATGCTAAGAGGAGCAGGAAAAAGCAAAAAATTTCAGAATTGCACCTTGCAATGCGGAGAAATTACTGTTTGTGCATTTACAATATTCACTGATTTTTGCCATTGAAAAACATCATGTTATTCATATACCAGAAATGTTTGAAGCTACTGACTGAATGAAAGGAGCTGGCATCTCACTCTCTTTGAATCTTCTTTATCATGCTAAGAGGAGCAGGAAAAAGCAAAAAATTTCAGAATTGCACCTTGCAATGTGGAGAAATTACTGTTTGTGCATTTACAATATTCATTGATTTTTACCATTGAAAAACGTCCAGAAATGATTGAAGCTACTGACTGAATGAAAGTAGCTGGCATCTCACTCTCTTTGAATCTTCTTTATCATGCTAAGAGGAGCAGGAAAAAGCAAAAAATTTCAGACTTGCACCTTGCAATGCGGAGAAATTACTGTTTGTGCATTTACAATATTCATTGATTTTTGCCATTGAAAAACATCATGTTATTCATATACCAGAAATGTTTGAAGCTACTGACTGAATTAAAGGAGCTGGCATCTCACTCTCTTTGAATCTTCTTTATCATGCTAAGAGGAGCAGGAAAAAGCAAAAAATTTCAAAATTGCACCTTGCAATGCGGAGAAATTACTGTTTGTGCATTTACAATATTCATTGATTTTTGCCATTGAAAAACATCCAGAAATGATTGAAGCTACTGACTGAATGAAAGGAGCTGGCATCTCACTCTCTTTGAATCTTGTTTATCATGCTAAGAGGAGCAGGAAAAAGCAAAAAATTTCAGAATTGCACCTTGCAATGCGGAGAAATTACTGTTTGTGCATTTACAATATTCATTGATTTTTGCCATTGAAAAACGTCCAGAAATGATTGAAGCTACTGACTGAATGAAAGGAGCTGGCATCTCACTCTCTTTGAATCTTCTTTATCATGCTAAGAGGAGCAGGAAAAAGCAAAAAATTTCAGAATTGCACCTTGCAATGCGGAGAAATTACTGTTTGTGCATTTACAATATTCATTGATTTTTGCCATTGAAAAACGTCCAGAAATGATTGAAGCTACTGACTGAATGAAAGGAGCTGGCATCTCACTCTCTTTGAATCTTCTTTATCATGCTAAGAGGAGCAGGAAAAAGCAAAAAATTTCAGAATTGCACCTTGCAATGCGGAGAAATTACTGTTTGTGCATTTACAATATTCATTGATTTTTGCCATTGAAAAACATCATGTTATTCATATACCAGAAATGATTGAAGCTACTGACTGAATGAAAGGAGCTGGCATCTCACTCTCTTTGAATCTTCTTTATCATGCTAAGAGGAGCAGGAAAAAGTAAAAAATTTCAGAATTGCACCTTGCAATGCGGAGAAATTACTGTTTGTGCATTTATAATATTCAATGATTTTTGCCATTGAAAAACGTCCAGAAATGATTGAAGCTACTGACTGAACGAAAGGAGCTGGCATCTCACTCTCTTTGAATCTTCTTTATCATGCTAAGAGGAGCAGGAAAAAGCAAAAAATTTCAGAATTGCACCTTGCAATGCGGAGAAATTACTGTTTGTGCATTTACAATATTCATTGATTTTTGCCATTGAAAAACATCATGTTATTCATATACCAGAAATGTTTGAAGCTACTGACTGAATGAAAGGAGCTGGCATCTCACTCTCTTTGAATCTTCTTTATCATGCTAAGAGGAGCAGGAAAAAGCAAAAAATTTCAGAATTGCACCTTGCAATGCGGAGAAATTACTGTTTGTGCATTTACAATATTCATTGATTTTTGCCATTGAAAAACGTCCAGAAATGATTGAAGCTACTGACTGAATGAAAGGAGCTGGCATCTCATTCTCTTTGAATCTTCTTTATCATGCTAAGAGGAGCAGGAAAAAGCAAAAAATTTCAGAATTGCACCTTGCAATGCGGAGAAATTACTGTTTGTGCATTTACAATATTCATTGATTTTTGCCATTGAAAAACATCATGTTATTCATATACCAGAAATGTTTGAAGCTACTGACTGAATGAAAGGAGCTGGCATCTCACTCTCTTTGAATCTTCTTTATCATGCTAAGAGGAGCAGGAAAAAGCAAAAAATTTCAGAATTGCACCTTGCAATGCGGAGAAATTACTGTTTGTGCATTTACAATATTCATTGATTTTTGCCATTGAAAAACATCATGTTATTCATATACCAGAAATGTTTGAAGCTACTGACTGAATGAAAGGAGCTGGCATCTCACTCTCTTTGAATCTTCTTTATCATGCTAAGAGGAGCAGGAAAAAGCAAAAAATTTCAGAATTGCACCTTGCAATGTGGAGAAATTACTGTTTGTGCATTTACAATATTCATTGATTTTTACCATTGAAAAACGTCCAGAAATGATTGAAGCTACTGACTGAATGAAAGTAGCTGGCATCTCACTCTCTTTGAATCTTCTTTATCATGCTAAGAGGAGCAGGAAAAAGCAAAAAATTTCAGACTTGCACCTTGCAATGCGGAGAAATTACTGTTTGTGCATTTACAATATTCATTGATTTTTGCCATTGAAAAACATCATGTTATTCATATACCAGAAATGTTTGAAGCTACTGACTGAATGAAAGGAGCTGGCATCTCACTCTCTTTGAATCTTCTTTATCATGCTAAGAGGAGCAGGAAAAAGCAAAAAATTTCAGAATTGCACCTTGCAATGCGGAGAAATTACTGTTTGTGCATTTACAATATTCATTGATTTTTGCCATTGAAAAACATCATGTTATTCATATACCAGAAATGATTGAAGCTACTGACTGAATGAAAGGAGCTGGCATCTCACTCTCTTTGAATCTTCTTTATCATGCTAAGAGGAGCAGGAAAAAGTAAAAAATTTCAGAATTGCACCTTGCAATGCGGAGAAATTACTGTTTGTGCATTTATAATATTCAATGATTTTTGCCATTGAAAAACGTCCAGAAATGATTGAAGCTACTGACTGAACGAAAGGAGCTGGCATCTCACTCTCTTTCAATCTTCTTTATCATGCTAAGAGGAGCAGGAAAAAGCAAAAAATTTCAGAATTGCACCTTGCAATGCGGAGAAATTACTGTTTGTGCATTTACAATATTCATTGATTTTTGCCATTGAAAAACGTCCAGAAATGATTGAAGCTACTGACTGAATGAAAGGAGCTGGCATCTCACTCTCTTTGAATCTTCTTTATCATGCTAAGAGGAGCAGGAAAAAGCAAAAAATTTCAGAATTGCACCTTGCAATGCGGAGAAATTACTGTTTGTGCATTTACAATATTCATTGATTTTTGCCATTGAAAAACATCATGTTATTCATATACCAGAAATGTTTGAAGCTACTGACTGAATGAAAGGAGCTGGCATCTCACTCTCTTTGAATCTTCTTTATCATGCTAAGAGGAGCAGGAAAAAGCAAAAAATTTCAGAATTGCACCTTGCAATGCGGAGAAATTACTGTTTGTGCATTTACAATATTCATTGATTTTTGCCATTGAAAAACGTCCAGAAATGATTGAAGCTACTGACTGAATGAAAGGAGCTGGCATCTCACTCTCTTTGAATCTTCTTTATCATGCTAAGAGGAGCAGGAAAAAGCAAAAAATTTCAGAATTGCACCTTGCAATGCGTAGAAATTACTGTTTGTGCATTTACAATATTCATTGATTTTTGCCATTGAAAAACATCATGTTATTCATATACCAGAAATGTTTGAAGCTACTGACTGAATGAAAGGAGCTGGCATCTCACTCTCTTTGAATCTTCTTTATCATGCTAAGAGGAGCAGGAAAAAGCAAAAAATTTCAGAATTGCACCTTGCAATGCGGAGAAATTACTGTTTGTGCATTTACAATATTCATTGATTTTTGCCATTGAAAAACATCATGTTATTCATATACCAGAAATGTTTGAAGCTACTGACTGAATGAAAGGAGCTGGCATCTCACTCTCTTTGAATCTTCTTTATCATGCTAAGAGGAGCAGGAAAAAGCAAAAAATTTCAGAATTGCACCTTGCAATGTGGAGAAATTACTGTTTGTGCATTTACAATATTCATTGATTTTTACCATTGAAAAACGTCCAGAAATGATTGAAGCTACTGACTGAATGAAAGTAGCTGGCATCTCACTCTCTTTGAATCTTCTTTATCATGCTAAGAGGAGCAGGAAAAAGCAAAAAATTTCAGACTTGCACCTTGCAATGCGGAGAAATTACTGTTTGTGCATTTACAATATTCATTGATTTTTGCCATTGAAAAACATCATGTTATTCATATACCAGAAATGTTTGAAGCTAATGACTGAATGAAAGGAGCTGGCATCTCACTCTCTTTGAATCTTCTTTATCATGCTAAGAGGAGCAGGAAAAAGCAAAAAATTTCAGAATTGCACCTTGCAATGCGGAGAAATTACTGTTTGTGCATTTACAATATTCATTGATTTTTGCCATTGAAAAACGTCCAGAAATGATTGAAGGTACTGACTGAATGAAAGGAGCTGGCATCTCACTCTATTTGAATCTTCTTTATCATGCTAAGAGGAGCAGGAAAAAGCAAAAAATTTCAGAATTGCACCTTGCAATGCGGAGAAATTACTGTTTGTGCATTTACAATATTCATTGATTTTTGCCATTGAAAAACGTCCAGAAATGATTGAAGCTACTGACTGAATGAAAGGAGCTGGCATCTCACTCTCTTTGAATCTTCTTTATCATGCTAAGAGGAGCAGGAAAAAGCAAAAAATTTCAGAATTGCACCTTGCAATGCGGAGAAATTACAGTTTGTGCATTTACAATATTCATTGATTTTTGAAATTGAAAAACATCCAGAAATGATTGAAGCTACTGACTGAATGAAAGGAGCTGGCATCTCACTCTCTTTGAATCTTCTTTATCATGCTAAGAGGAGCAGGAAAAAGCAAAAAATTTCAGAATTGCACCTTGCAATGCGGAGAAATTACTGTTTGTGCATTTACAATATGTATTGATTTTTGCCATTGAAAAACATCATGTTATTCATATACCAGAAATGTTTGAAGCTACTGACTGAATGAAAGGAGCTGGCATCTCACTCTCTTTGAATCTTCTTTATCATGCTAAGAGGAGCAGGAAAAAGCAAAAAATTTCAGAATTGCACCTTGCAATGTGGAGAAATTACTGTTTGTGCATTTACAATATTCATTGATTTTTACCATTGAAAAACGTCCAGAAATGATTGAAGCTACTGACTGAATGAAAGTAGCTGGCATCTCACTCTCTTTGAATCTTCTTTATCATGCTAAGAGGAGCAGGAAAAAGCAAAAAATTTCAGACTTGCACCTTGCAATGCGGAGAAATTACTGTTTGTGCATTTACAATATTCATTGATTTTTGCCATTGAAAAACATCATGTTATTCATATACCAGAAGTGTTTGAAGCTACTGACTGAATGAAAGGAGCTGGCATCTCACTCTCTTTGAATCTTCTTTATCATGCTAAGAGGAGCAGGAAAAAGCAAAAAATTTCAGAATTGCACCTTGCAATGCGGAGAAATTACTGTTTGTGCATTTACAATATTCATTGATTTTTGCCATTGAAAAACGTCCAGAAATGATTGAAGCTACTGACTGAATGAAAGGAGCTGGCATCTCACTCTCTTTGAATCTTCTTTATCATGCTAAGAGGAGCAGGAAAAAGCAAAAAATTTCAGAATTGCACCTTGCAATGCGGAGAAATTACTGTTTGTGCATTTACAATATTCATTGATTTTTGCCATTGAAAAACATGTTATTCATATACCAGAAATGTTTGAAGCTACTGACTGAATGAAAGGAGCTGGCACCTCACTCTCTTTGAATCTTCTTTATCATGCTAAGAGGAGCGGGAAAAAGCAAAAAATTTCAGAATTGCACCTTGCAATGCGGAGAAATTACTGTTTGTGCATTTACAATATTCATTGATTTTTGCCATTGAAAAACGTCCAGAAATGATTGAAGGTACTGACTGAATGAAAGGAGCTGGCATCTCACTCTCTTTGAATCTTCTTTATCATGCTAAGAGGAGCAGGAAAAAGCAAAAAATTTCAGAATTGCACCTTGCAATGTGGAGAAATTACTGTTTGTGCATTTACAATATTCATTGATTTTTACCATTGAAAAACGTCCAGAAATGATTGAAGCTACTGACTGAATGAAAGTAGCTGGCATCTCACTCTCTTTGAATCTTCTTTATCATGCTAAGAGGAGCAGGAAAAAGCAAAAAATTTCAGACTTGCACCTTGCAATGCGGAGAAATTACTGTTTGTGCATTTACAATATTCATTGATTTTTTCCATTGAAAAACATCATGTTATTCATATACCAGAAATGTTTGAAGCTACTGACTGAATGAAAGGAGCTGGCATCTCACTCTCTTTGAATCTTCTTTATCATGCTAAGAGGAGCAGGAAAAAGCAAAAAATTTCAGAATTGCACCTTGCAATGCGGAGAAATTACTGTTTGTGCATTTACAATATTCATTGATTTTTGCCATTGAAAAACGTCCAGAAATGATTGAAGCTACTGACTGAATGAAAGGAGCTGGCATCTCACTCTCTTTGAATCTTCTTTATCATGCTAAGAGGAGCAGGAAAAAGCAAAAAATTTCAGAATTGCACCTTGCAATGCGGAGAAATTACTGTTTGTGCATTTACAATATTCATTGATTTTTGCCATTGAAAAACATGTTATTCATATACCAGAAATGTTTGAAGCTACTGACTGAATGAAAGGAGCTGGCACCTCACTCTCTTTGAATCTTCTTTATCATGCTAAGAGGAGCGGGAAAAAGCAAAAAATTTCAGAATTGCACCTTGCAATGCGGAGAAATTACTGTTTGTGCATTTACAATATTCATTGATTTTTGCCATTGAAAAACGTCCAGAAATGATTGAAGGTACTGACTGAATGAAAGGAGCTGGCATCTCACTATCTTTGAATCTTCTTTATCATGCTAAGAGGAGTAGGAAAAAGCAAAAAATTTCAGAATTGCACCTTGCAATGCGGAGAAATTACTGTTTGTGCATTTACAATATTCATTGATTTTTGCCATTGAAAAACGTCCAGAAATGATTGAAGCTACTGACTGAATGAAAGGAGCTGGCATCTCACTCTCTTTGAATCTTCTTTATCATGCTAAGAGGAGCAGGAAAAAGCAAAAAATTTCAGAATTGCACCTTGCAATGCGAAGAAATTACAGTTTGTGCATTTACCATATTCATTGATTTTTGAAATTGAAAAACATCCAGAAATGATTGAAGCTACTGACTGAATGAAAGGAGCTGGCATCTCACTCTCTTTGAATCTTCTTTATCATGCTAAGAGGAGCAGGAAAAAGCAAAAAATTTCAGAATTGCACCTTGCAATGCGGAGAAATTACTGTTTGTGCATTTACAATATTCATTGATTTTTGCCATCGAAAAACATCATGTTATTCATATACCAGAAATGTTTGAAGCTACTGACTGAATGAAAGGAGCTGGCATCTCACTCTCTTTGAATCTTCTTTATCATGCTAAGAGGAGCAGGAAAAAGCAAAAAATTTCAGACTTGCACCTTGCAATGCGGAGAAATTACTGTTTGTGCATTTACAATATTCATTGATTTTTGCCATTGAAAAACATCATGTTATTCATATACCAGAAATGTTTGAAGCTACTGACTGAATGAAAGGAGCTGGCATCTCACTCTCTTTGAATCTTCTTTATCATGCTAAGAGGAGCAGGAAAAAGCAAAAAATTTCAGAATTGCACCTTGCAATGCGGAGAAATTACTGTTTGTGCATTTACAATATTCATTGATTTTTGCCATTGAAAAACGTCCAGAAATGATTGAAGCTACTGACTGAATGAAAGGAGCTGGCATCTCACTCTCTTTGAATCTTGTTTATCATGCTAAGAGGAGCAGGAAAAAGCAAAAAATTTCAGAATTGCACCTTGCAATGCGGAGAAATTACTGTTTGTGCATTTACAATATTCATTGATTTTTGCCATTGAAAAACGTCCAGAAATGATTGAAGCTACTGACTGAATGAAAGGAGCTGGCATCTCACTCTCTTTGAATCTTCTTTATCATGCTAAGAGGAGCAGGAAAAAGCAAAAAATTTCAGAATTGCACCTTGCAATGCGGAGTAATTACTGTTTGTGCATTTACAATATTCATTGATTTTTGCCATTGAAAAACATCATGTTATTCATATACCAGAAATGTTTGAAGCTACTGACTGAATGAAAGGAGCTGGCATCTCACTCTCTTTGAATCTTCTTTATCATGCTAAGAGGAGCAGGAAAAAGCAAAAAATTTCAGAATTGCACCTTGCAATGCGGAGAAATTACTGTTTGTGCATTTACAATATTCATTGATTTTTGCCATTGAAAAACGTCCAGAAATGATTGAAGCTACTGACTGAATGAAAGGAGCTGGCATCTCACTCTCTTTGAATCATGTTTATCATGCTAAGAGGAGCAGGAAAAAGCAAAAAATTTCAGAATTGCACCTTGCAATGCGGAGAAATTACTGTTTGTGCATTTACAATATTCATTGATTTTTGCCATTGAAAAACGTCCAGAAATGATTGAAGCTACTGACTGAATGAAAGGAGCTGGCATCTCACTCTCTTTGAATCTTCTTTATCATGCTAAGAGGAGCAGGAAAAAGTAAAAAATTTCAGAATTGCACCTTGCAATGCGGAGAAATTACTGTTTGTGCATTTATAATATTCAATGATTTTTGCCATTGAAAAACGTCCAGAAATGATTGAAGCTACTGACTGAACGAAAGGAGCTGGCATCTCACTCTCTTTGAATCTTCTTTATCATGCTAAGAGGAGCAGGAAAAAGCAAAAAATTTCAGAATTGCACCTTGCAATGCGGAGAAATTACTGTTTGTGCATTTACAATATTCATTGATTTTTGCCATTGAAAAACATCATGTTATTCATATACCAGAAATGTTTGAAGCTACTGACTGAATGAAAGGAGCTGACATCTCACTCTCTTTGAATCTTATTTATCATGCTAAGAGGAGCAGGAAAAAGCAAAAAATTTCAGAATTGCGCCTTGCAATGCGGAGAAATTACTGTTTGTGCATTTACAATATTCATTGATTTTTGCCATTGAAAAACGTCCAGAAATGATTGAAGCTACTGACTGAATGAAAGGAGCTGGCATCTCACTCTCTTTGAATCTTCTTTATCATGCTAAGAGGAGCAGGAAAAAGCAAAAAATTTCAGAATTGCACCTTGCAATGCGGAGAAATTACTGTTTGTGCATTTACAATATTCATTGATTTTTGCCATTGAAAAACGTCCAGAAATGATTGAAGCTACTGACTGAATGAAAGGAGCTGGCATCTCACTCTCTTTGAATCTTGTTTATCATGCTAAGAGGAGCAGGAAAAAGCAAAAAATTTCAGAATTGCACCTTGCAATGCGGAGAAATTACTGTTTGTGCATTTACAATATTCATTGATTGTTGCCATTGAAAAACGTCCAGAAATGATTGAAGCTACTGACTGAATGAAAGGAGCTGGCATCTCACTCTCTTTGAATCTTCTTTATCATGCTAAGAGGAGCAGGAAAAAGCAAAAAATTTCAGAATTGCACCTTGCAATGCGGAGAAATTACTGTTTGTGCATTTACAATATTCATTGATTTTTGCCATTGAAAAACATCATGTTATTCATATACCAGAAATGATTGAAGCTACTGACTGAATGAAAGGAGCTGGCATCTCACTCTCTTTGAATCTTCTTTATCATGCTAAGAGGAGCAGGAAAAAGTAAAAAATTTCAGAATTGCACCTTGCAATGCGGAGAAATTACTGTTTGTGCATTTATAATATTCAATGATTTTTGCCATTGAAAAACGTACAGAAATGATTGAAGCTACTGACTGAACGAAAGGAGCTGGCATCTCACTCTCTTTGAATCTTCTTTATCATGCTAAGAGGAGCAGGAAAAAGCAAAAAATTTCAGAATTGCACCTTGCAATGCGGAGAAATTACTGTTTGTGCATTTACAATATTCATTGATTTTTGCCATTGAAAAACGTCCAGAAATGATTGAAGCTACTGACTGAATGGAAGGAGCTGGCATCTCACTCTCTTTGAATCTTCTTTATCATGCTAATAGGAGCAGGAAAAAGCAAAAAATTTCAGAATTGCACCTTGCAATGCGGAGAAATTACTGTTTGTGCATTTACAATATTCATTGAATTTTGCCATTGAAAAACATCATGTTATTCATATACCAGAAATGTTTGAAGCTACTGACTGAATGAAAGGAGCTGACATCTCACTCTCTTTGAATCTTCTTTATCATGCTAAGAGGAGCAGGAAAAAGCAAAAAATTTCAGAATTGCACCTTGCAATGCGGAGAAATTACTGTTTGTGCATTTACAATATTCATTGATTTTTGCCATTGAAAAATGTCCAGAAATGATTGAAGCTACTGACTGAATGAAAGGAGCTGGCATCTCACTCTCTTTGAATCTTCTTTATCATGCTAAGAGGAGCAGGAAAAAGCAAAAAATTTCAGAATTGCACCTTGCAATGCGGAGAAATTACTGTTTGTGCATTTACAATATTCATTGATTTTTGCCATTGAAAAACATCATGTTATTCATATACCAGAAATGTTTGAAGCTACTGACTGAATGAAAGGAGCTGGCATCTCACTCTCTTTGAATCTTCTTTATCATGCTAAGAGGAGCAGGAAAAAGCAAAAAATTTCAGAATTGCACCTTGCAATGCGGAGAAATTACTGTTTGTGCATTTACAATATTCATTGATTTTTGCCATTGAAAAACATCATGTTATTCATATACCAGAAATGTTTGAAGCTACTGACTGAATGAAAGGAGCTGGCATCTCACTCTCTTTGAATCTTCTTTATCATGCTAAGAGGAGCAGGAAAAAGCAAAAAATTTCAGAATTGCACCTTGCAATGTGGAGAAATTACTGTTTGTGCATTTACAATATTCATTGATTTTTACCATTGAAAAACGTCCAGAAATGATTGAAGCTACTGACTGAATGAAAGTAGCTGGCATCTCACTCTCTTTGAATCTTCTTTATCATGCTAAGAGGAGCAGGAAAAAGCAAAAAATTTCAGACTTGCACCTTGCAATGCGGAGAAATTACTGTTTGTGCATTTACAATATTCTTTGATTTTTGCCATTGAAAAACATCATGTTATTCATATACCAGAAATGTTTGAAGCTACTGACTGAATGAAAGGAGCTGGCATCTCACTCTCTTTGAATCTTCTTTATCATGCTAAGAGGAGCAGGAAAAAGCAAAAAATTTCAGAATTGCACCTTGCAATGCGGAGAAATTACTGTTTGTGCATTTACAATATTCATTGATTTTTGCCATTGAAAAACGTCCAGAAATGATTGAAGCTACTGACTGAATGAAAGGAGCTGGCATCTCACTCTCTTTGAATCTTCTTTATCATGCTAAGAGGAGCAGGAAAAAGCAAAAAATTTCAGAATTGCACCTTGCAATGCGGAGAAATTACTGTTTGTGCATTTACAATATTCATTGATTTTTGCCATTGAAAAACGTCCAGAAATGATTGAAGCTACTGACTGAATGAAAGGAGCTGGCATCTCACTCTCTTTGAATCTTCTTTATCATGCTAAGAGGAGCAGGAAAAAGCAAAAAATTTCAGAATTGCACCTTGCAATGCGGAGAAATTACTTTTTGTGCATTTACAATATTCATTGATTTTTGCCATTGAAAAACATGTTATTCATATACCAGAAATGTTTGAAGCTACTGACTGAATGAAAGGAGCTGGCACCTCACTCTCTTTGAATCTTCTTTATCATGCTAAGAGGAGCGGGAAAAAGCAAAAAATTTCAGAATTGCACCTTGCAATGCGGAGAAATTACTGTTTGTGCATTTACAATATTCATTGATTTTTGCCATTGAAAAACGTCCAGAAATGATTGAAGGTACTGACTGAATGAAAGGAGCTGGCATCTCACTCTCTTTGAATCTTCTTTATCATGCAAAGAGGAGCAGGAAAAAGCAAAAAATTTCAGAATTGCACCTTGCAATGCGGAGAAATTACTGTTTGTGCATTTACAATATTCATTGATTTTTGCCATTGAAAAACGTCCAGAAATGATTGAAGCTACTGACTGAATGAAAGGAGCTGGCATCTCACTCTCTTTGAATCTTCTTTATCATGCTAAGAGGAGCAGGAAAAAGCAAAAAATTTCAGAATTGCACCTTGCAATGCGGAGAAATTACTGTTTGTGCATTTACAATATTCATTGATTTTTGCCATTGAAAAACGTCCAGAAATGATTGAAGCTACTGACTGAATGAAAGGAGCTGGCATCTCACTCTCTTTGAATCTTGTTTATCATGCTAAGAGGAGCAGGAAAAAGCAAAAAATTTCAGAATTGCACCTTGCAATGCGGAGAAATTACTGTTTGTGCATTTACAATATTCATTGATTTTTGCCATTGAAAAACGTCCAGAAATGATTGAAGCTACTGACTGAATGAAAGGAGCTGGCATCTCACTCTCTTTGAATCTTCTTTATCATGCTAAGAGGAGCAGGAAAAAGCAAAAAATTTCAGAATTGCACCTTGCAATGCGGAGTAATTACTGTTTGTGCATTTACAATATTCATTGATTTTTGCCATTGAAAAACATCATGTTATTCATATACCAGAAATGTTTGAAGCTACTGACTGAATGAAAGGAGCTGGCATCTCACTCTCTTTGAATCTTCTTTATCATGCTAAGAGGAGCAGGAAAAAGCAAAAAATTTCAGAATTGCACCTTGCAATGCGGAGAAATTACTGTTTGTGCATTTACAATATTCATTGATTTTTGCCATTGAAAAACGTCCAGAAATGATTGAAGCTACTGACTGAATGAAAGGAGCTGGCATCTCACTCTCTTTGAATCATGTTTATCATGCTAAGAGGAGCAGGAAAAAGCAAAAAATTTCAGAATTGCACCTTGCAATGCGGAGAAATTACTGTTTGTGCATTTACAATATTCATTGATTTTTGCCATTGAAAAACGTCCAGAAATGATTGAAGCTACTGACTGAATGAAAGGAGCTGGCATCTCACTCTCTTTGAATCTTCTTTATCATGCTAAGAGGAGCAGGAAAAAGCAAAAAATTTCAGAATTGCACCTTGCAATGCGGAGAAATTACTGTTTGTGCATTTACAATATTCATTGATTTTTGCCATTGAAAAACATCATGTTATTCATATACCAGAAATGATTGAAGCTACTGACTGAATGAAAGGAGCTGGCATCTCACTCTCTTTGAATCTTCTTTATCATGCTAAGAGGAGCAGGAAAAAGTAAAAAATTTCAGAATTGCACCTTGCAATGCGGAGAAATTACTGTTTGTGCATTTATAATATTCAATGATTTTTGCCATTGAAAAACGTCCAGAAATGATTGAAGCTACTGACTGAACGAAAGGAGCTGGCATCTCACTCTCTTTGAATCTTCTTTATCATGCTAAGAGGAGCAGGAAAAATCAAAAAATTTCAGAATTGCACCTTGCAATGCGGAGAAATTACTGTTTGTGCATTTACAATATTCATTGATTTTTGCCATTGAAAAACATCATGTTATTCATATACCAGAAATGTTTGAAGCTACTGACTGAATGAAAGGAGCTGACATCTCACTCTCTTTGAATCTTCTTTATCATGCTAAGAGGAGCAGGAAAAAGCAAAAAATTTCAGAATTGCGCCTTGCAATGCGGAGAAATTACTGTTTGTGCATTTACAATATTCATTGATTTTTGCCATTGAAAAACGTCCAGAAATGATTGAAGCTACTGACTGAATGAAAGGAGCTGGCATCTCACTCTCTTTGAATCTTCTTTATCATGCTAAGAGGAGCAGGAAAAAGCAAAAAATTTCAGAATTGCACCTTGCAATGCGGAGAAATTACTGTTTGTGCATTTACAATATTCATTGATTTTTGCCATTGAAAAACGTCCAGAAATGATTGAAGCTACTGACTGAATGAAAGGAGCTGGCATCTCACTCTCTTTGAATCTTGTTTATCATGCTAAGAGGAGCAGGAAAAAGCAAAAAATTTCAGAATTGCACCTTGCAATGCGGAGAAATTACTGTTTGTGCATTTACAATATTCATTGATTGTTGCCATTGAAAAACGTCCAGAAATGATTGAAGCTACTGACTGAATGAAAGGAGCTGGCATCTCACTCTCTTTGAATCTTCTTTATCATGCTAAGAGGAGCAGGAAAAAGCAAAAAATTTCAGAATTGCACCTTGCAATGCGGAGAAATTACTGTTTGTGCATTTACAATATTCATTGATTTTTGCCATTGAAAAACATCATGTTATTCATATACCAGAAATGATTGAAGCTACTGACTGAATGAAAGGAGCTGGCATCTCACTCTCTTTGAATCTTCTTTATCATGCTAAGAGGAGCAGGAAAAAGTAAAAAATTTCAGAATTGCACCTTGCAATGCGGAGAAATTACTGTTTGTGCATTTATAATATTCAATGATTTTTGCCATTGAAAAACGTACAGAAATGATTGAAGCTACTGACTGAACGAAAGGACCTGGCATCTCACTCTCTTTGAATCTTCTTTATCATGCTAAGAGGAGCAGGAAAAAGCAAAAAATTTCAGAATTGCACCTTGCAATGCGGAGAAATTACTGTTTGTGCATTTACAATATTCATTGATTTTTGCCATTGAAAAACGTCCAGAAATGATTGAAGCTACTGACTGAATGGAAGGAGCTGGCATCTCACTCTCTTTGAATCTTCTTTATCATGCTAATAGGAGCAGGAAAAAGCAAAAAAATTTCAGAATTGCACCTTGCAATGCGGAGAAATTACTGTTTGTGCATTTACAATATTCATTGAATTTTGAAATTGAAAAACATCATGTTATTCATATACCAGAAATGTTTGAAGCTACTGACTGAATGAAAGGAGCTGACATCTCACTCTCTTTGAATCTTCTTTATCATGCTAAGAGGAGCAGGAAAAAGCAAAAAATTTCAGAATTGCACCTTGCAATGCGGAGAAATTACTGTTTGTGCATTTACAATATTCATTGATTTTTGCCATTGAAAAATGTCCAGAAATGATTGAAGCTACTGACTGAATGAAAGGAGCTGGCATCTCACTCTCTTTGAATCTTCTTTATCATGCTAAGAGGAGCAGGAAAAAGCAAAAAATTTCAGAATTGCACCTTGCAATGCGGAGAAATTACTGTTTGTGCATTTACAATATTCATTGATTTTTGCCATTGAAAAACATCATGTTATTCATATACCAGAAATGTTTGAAGCTACTGACTGAATGAAAGGAGCTGGCATCTCACTCTCTTTGAATCTTCTTTATCATGCTAAGAGGAGCAGGAAAAAGCAAAAAATTTCAGAATTGCACCTTGCAATGCGGAGAAATTACTGTTTGTGCATTTACAATATTCATTGATTTTTGCCATTGAAAAACATCATGTTATTCATATACCAGAAATGTTTGAAGCTACTGACTGAATGAAAGGAGCTGGCATCTCACTCTCTTTGAATCTTCTTTATCATGCTAAGAGGAGCAGGAAAAAGCAAAAAATTTCAGAATTGCACCTTGCAATGTGGAGAAATTACTGTTTGTGCATTTACAATATTCATTGATTTTTACCATTGAAAAACGTCCAGAAATGATTGAAGCTACTGACTGAATGAAAGTAGCTGGCATCTCACTCTCTTTGAATCTTCTTTATCATGCTAAGAGGAGCAGGAAAAAGCAAAAAATTTCAGACTTGCACCTTGCAATGCGGAGAAATTACTGTTTGTGCATTTACAATATTCTTTGATTTTTGCCATTGAAAAACATCATGTTATTCATATACCAGAAATGTTTGAAGCTACTGACTGAATGAAAGGAGCTGGCATCTCACTCTCTTTGAATCTTCTTTATCATGCTAAGAGGAGCAGGAAAAAGCAAAAAATTTCAGAATTGCACCTTGCAATGCGGAGAAATTACTGTTTGTGCATTTACAATATTCATTGATTTTTGCCATTGAAAAACGTCCAGAAATGATTGAAGCTACTGACTGAATGAAAGGAGCTGGCATCTCACTCTCTTTGAATCTTCTTTATCATGCTAAGAGGAGCAGGAAAAAGCAAAAAATTTCAGAATTGCACCTTGCAATGCGGAGAAATTACTGTTTGTGCATTTACAATATTCATTGATTTTTGCCATTGAAAAACGTCCAGAAATGATTGAAGCTACTGACTGAATGAAAGGAGCTGGCATCTCACTCTCTTTGAATGTTCTTTATCATGCTAAGAGGAGCAGGAAAAAGCAAAAAATTTCAGAATTGCACCTTGCAATGCGGAGAAATTACTTTTTGTGCATTTACAATATTCATTGATTTTTGCCATTGAAAAACATGTTATTCATATACCAGAAATGTTTGAAGCTACTGACTGAATGAAAGGAGCTGGCACCTCACTCTCTTTGAATCTTCTTTATCATGCTAAGAGGAGCGGGAAAAAGCAAAAAATTTCAGAATTGCACCTTGCAATGCGGAGAAATTACTGTTTGTGCATTTACAATATTCATTGATTTTTGCCATTGAAAAACGTCCAGAAATGATTGAAGGTACTGACTGAATGAAAGGAGCTGGCATCTCACTCTCTTTGAATCTTCTTTATCATGCAAAGAGGAGCAGGAAAAAGCAAAAAATTTCAGAATTGCACCTTGCAATGCGGAGAAATTACTGTTTGTGCATTTACAATATTCATTGATTTTTGCCATTGAAAAACGTCCAGAAATGATTGAAGCTACTGACTGAATGAAAGGAGCTGGCATCTCACTCTCTTTGAATCTTCTTTATCATGCTAAGAGGAGCAGGAAAAAGCAAAAAATTTCAGAATTGCACCTTGCAATGCGGAGAAATTACAGTTTATGCATTTACAATATTCATTGATTTTTGCCATTGAAAAACATCCAGAAATGATTGAAGCTACTGGCTGAATGAAAGGAGCTGGCATCTCACTCTCTTTGAATATTCTTTATCATGCTAAGAGGAGCAGGAAAAAGCAAAAAATTTCAGAATTGCACCTTGCAGTGCGGAGAAATTACTGTTTGTGCTTTTACAATATTCATTGATTTTTGCCATTGAAAAACATCATGTTATTCATATACCAGAAATGTTTGAAGCTACTGACTGAATGAAAGGAGCTGGCATCTCACTCTCTTTGAATCTTCTTTATCATGCTAAGAGGAGCAGGAAAAAGCAAAACATTTCAGAATTGCACCTTGCAATTTGGAGAAATTACTGTTTGTGCATTTACAATATTCATTGATTTTTACCATTGAAAAACGTCCAGAAATGATTGAAGCTACTGACTGAATGAAAGTAGCTGGCATCTCACTCTCTTTGAATCTTCTTTATCATGCTAAGAGGAGCAGGAAAAAGCAAAAAATTTCAGACTTGCACCTTGCAATGCGGAGAAATTACTGTTTGTGCATTTACAATATTCATTGATTTTTGCCATTGAAAAACATCATGTTATTCATATACCAGAAATGTTTGAAGCTACTGACTGAATGAAAGGAGCTGGCATCTCACTCTCTTTGAATCTTCTTTATCATGCTAATAGGAGCAGGAAAAAGCAAAAAATTTCAGAATTGCACTTTGCAATGCGGAGAAATTACTGTTTGTGCATTTACAATATTCATTGATTTTTGCCATTGAAAAACATCATGTTATTCATATACCAGAAATGTTTGAAGCTACTGACTGAATGAAAGGAGCTGACATCTCACTCTCTTTGAATCTTCTTTATCATGCTAAGAGGAGCAGGAAAAAGCAAAAAATTTCAGAATTGCACCTTGCAATGCGGAGAAATTACTGTTTGTGCATTTACAATATTCATTGATTTTTGCCATTGAAAAACGTCCAGAAATGATTGAAGCTACTGACTGAATGAAAGGAGCTGGCATCTCACTCTCTTTGAATCTTCTTTATCATGCTAAGAGGAGCAGGAAAAAGCAAAAAATTTCAGAATTGCACCTTGCAATGCGGAGAAATTACTGTTTGTGCATTTACAATATTCATTGATTTTTGCCATTGAAAAACGTCCAGAAATGATTGAAGCTACTGACTGAATGAAAGGAGCTGGCATCTCACTCTCTTTGAATCTTCTTTATCATGCTAAGAGGAGCAGGAAAAAGCAAAAAATTTCAGAATTGCACCTTGCAATGCGGAGAAATTACTGTTTGTGCATTTACAATATTCATTGATTTTTGCCATTGAAAAACATCATGTTATTCATATACCAGAAATGTTTGAAGCTACTGACTGAATGAAAGGAGCTGGCATCTCACTCTCTTTGAATCTTCTTTATCATGCTAAGAGGAGCAGGAAAAAGCAAAAAATTTCAGACTTGCACCTTGCAATGCGGAGAAATTACTGTTTGTGCATTTACAATATTCATTGATTTTTGCCATTGAAAAACATCATGTTATTCATATACCAGAAATGTTTGAAGCTACTGACTGAATGAAAGGAGCTGGCATCTCACTCTCTTTGAATCTTCTTTATCATGCTAAGAGGAGCGGGAAAAAGCAAAAAATTTCAGAATTGCACCTTGCAATGCGGAGAAATTACTGTTTGTGCATTTACAATATTCATTGATTTTTGCCATTGAAAAACGTCCAGAAATGATTGAAGGTACTGACTGAATGAAAGGAGCTGGCATCTCACTCTCTTTGAATCTTCTTTATCATGCTAAGAGGAGCAGGAAAAAGCAAAAAATTTCAGAATTGCACCTTGCAATGCGGAGAAATTACTGTTTGTGCATTTACAATATTCATTGATTTTTGCCATTGAAAAACGTCCAGAAATGATTGAAGCTACTGACTGAATGAAAGGAGCTGGCATCTCACTCTCTTTGAATCTTCTTTATCATGCTAAGAGGAGCAGGAAAAAGCAAAAAATTTCATAATTGCACCTTGCAATGCGGAGAAATTACTGTTTGTGCATTTACAATATTCATTGATTTTTGCCATTGAAAAACAACCAGAAATGATTGAAGCTACTGACTGAATGAAAGGAGCTGGCATCTCACTCTCTTTGAATCTTCTTTATCATGCTAAGAGGAGCAGGAAAAAGCAAAAAATTTCAGAATTGCACCTTGCAATGTGGAGAAATTACTGTTTGTGCATTTACAATATTCATTGATTTTTGCCATTGAAAAACATCATGTTATTCATATACCAGAAATGTTTGAAGCTACTGACTGAATGAAAGGAGCTGGCATCTCACTCTCTTTGAATCTTCTTTATCATGCTAAGAGGAGCAGGAAAAAGCAAAAAATTTCAGAATTGCACCTTGCAATGTGGAGAAATTACTGTTTGTGCATTTACAATATTCATTGATTTTTACCATTGAAAAACGTCCAGAAATGATTGAAGCTACTGACTGAATGAAAGTAGCTGGCATCTCACTCTCTTTGAATCTTCTTTATCATGCTAAGAGGAGCAAGAAAAAGCAAAAAATTTCAGACTTGCACCTTGCAATGCGGAGAAATTACTGTTTGTGCATTTACAATATTCATTGATTTTTGCCATTGAAAAACATCATGTTATTCATATACCAGAAATGTTTGAAGCTACTGACTGAATGAAAGGAGCTGGCATCTCACTCTCTTTGAATATTCTTTATCATGCTAAGAGGAGCAGGAAAAAGCAAAAAATTTCAGACTTGCACCTTGCAATGCGGAGAAATTACTGTTTGTGCATTTACAATATTCATTGATTTTTGCCATTGAAAAAGATCATGTTATTCATATACCAGAAATGTTTGAAGCTACTGACTGAATGAAAGGAGCTGGCATCTCACTCTCTTTGAATCTTCTTTATCATGCTAAGAGGAGCAGGAAAAAGCAAAAAATTTCAGAATTGCACCTTGCAATGCGGAGAAATTACTGTTTGTGCATTTACAATATTCATTGATTTTTGCCATTGAAAAACATGTTATTCATATACCAGAAATGTTTGAAGCTACTGACTGAATGAAAGGAGCTGGCACCTCACTCTCTTTGAATCTTCTTTATCATGCTAAGAGGAGCGGGAAAAAGCAAAAAATTTCAGAATTGCACCTTGCAATGCGGAGAAATTACTGTTTGTGCATTTACAATATTCATTGATTTTTGCCATTGAAAAACGTCCAGAAATGATTGAAGGTACTGACTGAATGAAAGGAGCTGGCATCTCACTCTCTTTGAATCTTCTTTATCATGCAAAGAGGAGCAGGAAAAAGCAAAAAATTTCAGAATTGCACCTTGCAATGCGGAGAAATTACTGTTTGTGCATTTACAATATTCATTGATTTTTGCCATTGAAAAACGTCCAGAAATGATTGAAGCTACTGACTGAATGAAAGGAGCTGGCATCTCACTCTCTTTGAATCTTCTTTATCATGCTAAGAGGAGCAGGAAAAAGCAAAAAATTTCAGAATTGCACCTTGCAATGCGGAGAAATTACAGTTTGTGCATTTACAATATTCATTGATTTTTGCCATTGAAAAACATCCAGAAATGATTGAAGCTACTGACTGAATGAAAGGAGCTGGCATCTCACTCTCTTTGAATATTCTTTGTCATGCTAAGAGGAGCAGGAAAAAGCAAAAAATTTCAGAATTGCACCTTGCAGTGCGGAGAAATTACTGTTTGTGCATTTACAATATTCATTGATTTTTGCCATTGAAAAACATCATGTTATTCATATACCAGAAATGTTTGAAGCTACTGACTGAATGAAAGGAGCTGGCATCTCACTCTCTTTGAATCTTCTTTATCATGCTAAGAGGAGCAGGAAAAAGCAAAAAATTTCAGAATTGCACCTTGCAATTTGGAGAAATTACTGTTTGTGCATTTACAATATTCATTGATTTTTACCATTGAAAAACGTCCAGAAATGATTGAAGCTACTGACTGAATGAAAGTAGCTGGCATCTCACTCTCTTTGAATCTTCTTTATCATGCTAAGAGGAGCAGGAAAAAGCAAAAAATTTCAGACTTGCACCTTGCAATGCGGAGAAATTACTGTTTGTGCATTTACAATATTCATTGATTTTTGCCATTGAAAAACATCATGTTATTCATATACCAGAAATGTTTGAAGCTACTGACTGAATGAAAGGAGCTGGCATCTCACTCTCTTTGAATCTTCTTTATCATGCTAATAGGAGCAGGAAAAAGCAAAAAATTTCAGAATTGCACTTTGCAATGCGGAGAAATTACTGTTTGTGCATTTACAATATTCATTGATTTTTGCCATTGAAAAACATCATGTTTTTCATATACCAGAAATGTTTGAAGCTACTGACTGAATGAAAGGAGCTGGCATCTCACTCTCTTTGAATCTTCTTTATCATGCTAAGAGGAGCAGGAAAAAGCAAAAAATTTCAGAATTGCACCTTGCAATGTGGAGAAATTACTGTTTGTGCATTTACAATATTCATTGATTTTTACCATTGAAAAACGTCCAGAAATGATTGAAGCTACTGACTGAATGAAAGTAGCTGGCATCTCACTCTCCTTGAATCTTCTTTATCATGCTAAGAGGAGCAGGAAAAAGCAAAAAATTTCAGACTTGCACCTTGCAATGCGGAGAAATTACTGTTTGTGCATTTACAATATTCATTGATTTTTGCCATTGAAAAACATCATGTTATTCATATACCAGAAATGTTTGAAGCTACTGACTGAATGAAAGGAGCTGGCATCTCACTCTCTTTGAATCTTCTTTATCATGCTAAGAGGAGCAGGAAAAAGCAAAAAATTTCAGAATTGCACCTTGCAATGTGGAGAAATTACTGTTTGTGCATTTACAATATTCATTGATTTTTACCATTGAAAAACGTCCAGAAATGATTGAAGCTACTGACTGAATGAAAGTAGCTGGCCTCTCACTCTATTTGAATCTTCTTTATCATGCTAAGAGGAGCAGGAAAAAGTAAAAAATTTCAGAATTGCACCTTGCAATGCGGAGAAATTACTGTTTGTGCATTTATAATATTCAATGATTTTTGCCATTGAAAAACGTCCAGAAATGATTGAAGCTACTGACTGAACGAAAGGAGCTGGCATCTCACTCTCTTTGAATCTTCTTTATCATGCTAAGAGGAGCAGGAAAAAGCAAAAAATTTCAGAATTGCACCTTGCAATGCGGAGAAATTACTGTTTGTGCATTTACAATATTCATTGATTTTTGCCATGGAAAAACGTCCAGAAATGATTGAAGCTACTGACTGAATGAAAGGAGCTGGCATCTCACTCTCTTTGAATCTTCTTTATCATGCTAAGAGGAGCAGGAAAAAGCAAAAAATTTCAGAATTGCACCTTGCAATGCGGATAAATTACTGTTTGTGCATTTACAATATTCATTGATTTTTGCCATTGAAAAACATCATGTTATTCATATACCAGAAATGTTTGAAGCTACTGACTGAATGAAAGGAGCTGACATCTCACTCTCTTTGAATCTTCTTTATCATGCTAAGAGGAGCAGGAAAAAGCAAAAAATTTCAGAATTGCACCTTGCAATGCGGAGAAATTACTGTTTGTGCATTTACAATATTCATTGATTTTTGCCATTGAAAAACGTCCAGAAATGATTGAAGCTACTGACTGAATGAAAGGAGCTGGCATCTCACTCTCTTTGAATCTTCTTTATCATGCTAAGAGGAGCAGGAAAAAGCAAAAAATTTCAGAATTGCACCTTGCAATGCGGAGAAATTACTGTTTGTGCATTTACAATATTCATTGATTTTTGCCATTGAAAAACGTCCAGAAATGATTGAAGCTACTGACTGAATGAAAGGAGCTGGCATCTCACTCTCTTTGAATCTTCTTTATCATGCTAAGAGGAGCAGGAAAAAGCAAAAAATTTCAGAATTGCACCTTGCAATGCGGAGAAATTACTGTTTGTGCATTTACAATATTCATTGATTTTTGCCATTGAAAAACATCATGTTATTCATATACCAGAAATGTTTGAAGCTACTGACTGAATGAAAGGAGCTGGCATCTCACTCTCTTTGAATCTTCTTTATCATGCTAAGAGGAGCAGGAAAAAGCAAAAAATTTCAGACTTGCACCTTGCAATGCGGAGAAATTACTGTTTGTGCATTTACAATATTCATTGATTTTTGCCATTGAAAAACATCATGTTATTCATATACCAGAAATGTTTGAAGCTACTGACTGAATGAAAGGAGCTGGCATCTCACTCTCTTTGAATCTTCTTTATCATGCTAAGAGGAGCGGGAAAAAGCAAAAAATTTCAGAATTGCACCTTGCAATGCGGAGAAATTACTGTTTGTGCATTTACAATATTCATTGATTTTTGCCATTGAAAAACGTCCAGAAATGATTGAAGGTACTGACTGAATGAAAGGAGCTGGCATCTCACTCTCTTTGAATCTTCTTTATCATGCTAAGAGGAGCAGGAAAAAGCAAAAAATTTCAGAATTGCACCTTGCAATGCGGAGAAATTACTGTTTGTGCATTTACAATATTCATTGATTTTTGCCATTGAAAAACGTCCAGAAATGATTGAAGCTACTGACTGAATGAAAGGAGCTGGCATCTCACTCTCTTTGAATCTTCTTTATCATGCTAAGAGGAGCAGGAAAAAGCAAAAAATTTCATAATTGCACCTTGCAATGCGGAGAAATTACTGTTTGTGCATTTACAATATTCATTGATTTTTGCCATTGAAAAACATCCAGAAATGATTGAAGCTACTGACTGAATGAAAGGAGCTGGCATCTCACTCTCTTTGAATCTTCTTTATCATGCTAAGAGGAGCAGGAAAAAGCAAAAAATTTCAGAATTGCACCTTGCAATGTGGAGAAATTACTGTTTGTGCATTTACAATATTCATTGATTTTTGCCATTGAAAAACATCATGTTATTCATATACCAGAAATGTTTGAAGCTACTGACTGAATGAAAGGAGCTGGCATCTCACTCTCTTTGAATCTTCTTTATCATGCTAAGAGGAGCAGGAAAAAGCAAAAAATTTCAGAATTGCACCTTGCAATGTGGAGAAATTACTGTTTGTGCATTTACAATATTCATTGATTTTTACCATTGAAAAACGTCCAGAAATGATTGAAGCTACTGACTGAATGAAAGTAGCTGGCATCTCACTCTCTTTGAATCTTCTTTATCATGCTAAGAGGAGCAAGAAAAAGCAAAAAATTTCAGACTTGCACCTTGCAATGCGGAGAAATTACTGTTTGTGCATTTACAATATTCATTGATTTTTGCCATTGAAAAACATCATGTTATTCATATACCAGAAATGTTTGAAGCTACTGACTGAATGAAAGGAGCTGGCATCTCACTCTTTTTGAATATTCTTTATCATGCTAAGAGGAGCAGGAAAAAGCAAAAAATTTCAGAATTGCACCTTGCAATGCGGAGAAATTACTGTTTGTGCATTTACAATATTCGTTGATTTTTGCCATTGAAAAACGTCCATAAATGATTGAAGCTACTGACTGAATGAAAGGAGCTGGCATCTCACTCTCATTGAATCTTCTTTATCATGCTAAGTGGAGCAGGAAAAAGCAAAAAATTTCAGAATTGCACCTTGCAATGCGGAGAAATTACTGTTTGTGCATTTACAATATTCATTGATTTTTGCCATTGAAAAACATCATGTTATTCATATACCAGAAATGTTTGAAGCTACTGACTGAATGAAAGGAGCTGGCATCTCACTCTCTTTGAATCTTCTTTATCATGCTAAGAGGAGCAGGAAAAAGCAAAAAATTTCAGAATTGCACCTTGCAATGCGGAGAAATTACTGTTTGTGCATTTACAATATTCATTGATTTTTGCCATTGAAAAACATCATGTTATTCATATACCAGAAATGTTTGAAGCTACTGACTGAATGAAAGGAGCTGGCATCTCACTCTCTTTGAATCTTCTTTATCATGCTAAGAGGAGCAGGAAAAAGCAAAAAATTTCAGAATTGCACCTTGCAATGTGGAGAAATTACTGTTTGTGCATTTACAATATTCATTGATTTTTACCATTGAAAAACGTCCAGAAATGATTGAAGCTACTGACTGAATGAAAGGAGCTGGCATCTCACTCTCTTTGAATCTTCTTTATCATGCTAAGAGGAGCAGGAAAAAGCAAAAAATTTCAGAATTGCACCTTGCAATGCGGAGAAATTACTGTTTGTGCATTTACAATATTCATTGATTTTTGCCATTGAAAAACGTCCAGAAATGATTGAAGGTACTGACTGAATGAAAGGAGCTGGCATCTCACTCTCTTTGAATCTTCTTTATCATGCTAAGAGGAGCAGGAAAAAGCAAAAAATTTCAGAATTGCACCTTGCAATGCGGAGAAATTACTGTTTGTGCATTTACAATATTCATTGATTTTTGCCATTGAAAAACGTCCAGAAATGATTGAAGCTACTGACTGAATGAAAGGAGCTGGCATCTCACTCTCTTTGAATCTTCTTTATCATGCTAAGAGGAGCAGGAAAAAGCAAAAAATTTCAGAATTGCACCTTGCAATGCGGAGAAATTACAGTTTGTGCATTTACAATATTCATTGATTTTTGCCATTGAAAAACGTCCAGAAATGATTGAAGCTACTGACTGAATGAAAGGAGCTGGCATCTCACTCTCTTTGAATCTTCTTTATCATGCTAAGAGGAGCAGGAAAAAGCAAAAAATTTCAGAATTGCACCTTGCAATGCGGAGAAATTACTGTTTGTGCATTTACAATATTCGTTGATTTTTGCCATTGAAAAACGTCCAGAAATGATTGAAGCTACTGACTGAATGAAAGGAGCTGGCATCTCACTCTCATTGAATCTTCTTTATCATGCTAAGTGGAGCAGGAAAAAGCAAAAAATTTCAGAATTGCACCTTGCAATGCGGAGAAATTACTGTTTGTGCATTTACAATATTCATTGATTTTTGCCATTGAAAAACATCATGTTATTCATATACCAGAAATGTTTGAAGCTACTGACTGAATGAAAGGAGCTGGCATCTCACTCTCTTTGAATCTTCTTTATCATGCTAAGAGGAGCAGGAAAAAGCAAAAAATTTCAGAATTGCACCTTGCAATGCGGAGAAATTACTGTTTGTGCATTTACAATATTCATTGATTTTTGCCATTGAAAAACATCATGTTATTCATATACCAGAAATGTTTGAAGCTACTGACTGAATGAAAGGAGCTGGCATCTCACTCTCTTTGAATCTTCTTTATCATGCTAAGAGGAGCAGGAAAAAGCAAAAAATTTCAGAATTGCACCTTGCAATGTGGAGAAATTACTGTTTGTGCATTTACAATATTCATTGATTTTTACCATTGAAAAACGTCCAGAAATGATTGAAGCTACTGACTGAATGAAAGGAGCTGGCATCTCACTCTCTTTGAATCTTCTTTATCATGCTAAGAGGAGAAGGAAAAAGCAAAAAATTTCAGAATTGCACCTTGCAATGCGGAGAAATTACTGTTTGTGCATTTACAATATTCATTGATTTTTGCCATTGAAAAACATGTTATTCATATACCAGAAATGTTTGAAGCTACTGACTGAATGAAAGGAGCTGGCACATCACTCTCTTTGAATCTTGTTTATCATGCTAAGAGGAGCGGGAAAAAGCAAAAAATTTCAGAATTGCACCTTGCAATGCGGAGAAATTACTGTTTGTGCATTTACAATATTCATTGATTTTTGCCATTGAAAAACGTCCAGAAATGATTGAAGGTACTGACTGAATGAAAGGAGCTGGCATCTCACTCTCTTTGAATCTTCTTTATCATGCTAAGAGGAGCAGGAAAAAGCAAAAAATTTCAGAATTGCACCTTGCAATGCGGAGAAATTACTGTTTGTGCATTTACAATATTCATTGATTTTTGCCATTGAAAAACGTCCAGAAATGATTGAAGCTACTGACTGAATGAAAGGAGCTGGCATCTCACTCTCTTTGAATCTTCTTTATCATGCTAAGAGGAGCAGGAAAAAGCAAAAAATTTCAGAATTGCACCTTGCAATGCGGAGAAATTACTGTTTGTGCATTTACAATATTCATTGATTTTTGCCATTGAAAAACATCATGTTATTCATATACCAGAAATGTTTGAAGCTACTGACTGAATGAAAGGAGCTGGCATCTCACTCTCTTTGAATCTTCTTTATCATGCTAAGAGGAGCGGGAAAAAGCAAAAAATTTCAGAATTGCACCTTGCAATGCGGAGAAATTACTGTTTGTGCATTTACAATATTCATTGATTTTTGCCATTGAAAAACGTCCAGAAATGATTGAAGGTACTGACTGAATGAAAGGAGCTGGCATCTCACTCTCTTTGAATCTTCTTTATCATGCTAAGAGGAGCAGGAAAAAGCAAAAAATTTCAGAATTGCACCTTGCAATGCGGAGAAATTACTGTTTGTGCATTTACAATATTCATTGATTTTTGCCATTGAAAAACGTCCAGAAATGATTGAAGCTACTGACTGAATGAAAGGAGCTGGCATCTCACTCTCTTTGAATCTTCTTTATCATGCTAAGAGGAGCAGGAAAAAGCAAAAAATTTCATAATTGCACCTTGCAATGCGGAGAAATTACTGTTTGTGCATTTACAATATTCATTGATTTTTGCCATTGAAAAACATCCAGAAATGATTGAAGCTACTGACTGAATGAAAGGAGCTGGCATCTCACTCTCTTTGAATCTTCTTTATCATGCTAAGAGGAGCAGGAAAAAGCAAAAAATTTCAGAATTGCACCTTGCAATGTGGAGAAATTACTGTTTGTGCATTTACAATATTCATTGATTTTTGCCATTGAAAAACATCATGTTATTCATATACCAGAAATGTTTGAAGCTACTGACTGAATGAAAGGAGCTGGCATCTCACTCTCTTTGAATCTTCTTTATCATGCTAAGAGGAGCAGGAAAAAGCAAAAAATTTCAGAATTGCACCTTGCAATGTGGAGAAATTACTGTTTGTGCATTTACAATATTCATTGATTTTTACCATTGAAAAACGTCCAGAAATGATTGAAGCTACTGACTGAATGAAAGTAGCTGGCATCTCACTCTCTTTGAATCTTCTTTATCATGCTAAGAGGAGCAAGAAAAAGCAAAAAATTTCAGACTTGCACCTTGCAATGCGGAGAAATTACTGTTTGTGCATTTACAATATTCATTGATTTTTGCCATTGAAAAACATCATGTTATTCATATACCAGAAATGTTTGAAGCTACTGACTGAATGAAAGGAGCTGGCATCTCACTCTCTTTGAATATTCTTTATCATGCTAAGAGGAGCAGGAAAAAGCAAAAAATTTCAGACTTGCACCTTGCAATGCGGAGAAATTACTGTTTGTGCATTTACAATATTCATTGATTTTTGCCATTGAAAAACATCATGTTATTCATATACCAGAAATGTTTGAAGCTACTGACTGAATGAAAGGAGCTGGCATCTCACTCTCTTTGAATCTTCTTTATCATGCTAAGAGGAGCAGGAAAAAGCAAAAAATTTCAGAATTGCACCTTGCAATGCGGAGAAATTACTGTTTGTGCATTTACAATATTCATTGATTTTTGCCATTGAAAAACGTCCAGAAATGATTGAAGGTACTGACTGAATGAAAGGAGCTGGCATCTCACTCTCTTTGAATCTTCTTTATCATGCTAAGAGGAGCAGGAAAAAGCAAAAAATTTCAGAATTGCACCTTGCAATGCGGAGAAATTACTGTTTGTGCATTTACAATATTCATTGATTTTTGCCATTGAAAAACGTCCAGAAATGATTGAAGCTACTGACTGAATGAAAGGAGCTGGCATCTCACTCTCTTTGAATCTTCTTTATCATGCTAAGAGGAGCAGGAAAAAGCAAAAAATTTCAGAATTGCACCTTGCAATGCGGAGAAATTACTGTTTGTGCATTTACAATATTCGTTGATTTTTGCCATTGAAAAACGTCCAGAAATGATTGAAGCTACTGACTGAATGAAAGGAGCTGGCATCTCACTCTCATTGAATCTTCTTTATCATGCTAAGTGGAGCAGGAAAAAGCAAAAAATTTCAGAATTGCACCTTGCAATGCGGAGAAATTACTGTTTGTGCATTTACAATATTCATTGATTTTTGCCATTGAAAAACATCATGTTATTCATATACCAGAAATGTTTGAAGCTACTGACTGAATGAAAGGAGCTGGCATCTCACTCTCTTTGAATCTTCTTTATCATGCTAAGAGGAGCAGGAAAAAGCAAAAAATTTCAGAATTGCACCTTGCAATGCGGAGAAATTACTGTTTGTGCATTTACAATATTCATTGATTTTTGCCATTGAAAAACATCATGTTATTCATATACCAGAAATGTTTGAAGCTACTGACTGAATGAAAGGAGCTGGCATCTCACTCTCTTTGAATCTTCTTTATCATGCTAAGAGGAGCAGGAAAAAGCAAAAAATTTCAGAATTGCACCTTGCAATGTGGAGAAATTACTGTTTGTGCATTTACAATATTCATTGATTTTTACCATTGAAAAACGTCCAGAAATGATTGAAGCTACTGACTGAATGAAAGGAGCTGGCATCTCACTCTCTTTGAATCTTCTTTATCATGCTAAGAGGAGAAGGAAAAAGCAAAAAATTTCAGAATTGCACCTTGCAATGCGGAGAAATTACTGTTTGTGCATTTACAATATTCATTGATTTTTGCCATTGAAAAACATGTTATTCATATACCAGAAATGTTTGAAGCTACTGACTGAATGAAAGGAGCTGGCACATCACTCTCTTTGAATCTTATTTATCATGCTAAGAGGAGCGGGAAAAAGCAAAAAATTTCAGAATTGCACCTTGCAATGCGGAGAAATTACTGTTTGTGCATTTACAATATTCATTGATTTTTGCCATTGAAAAACGTCCAGAAATGATTGAAGGTACTGACTGAATGAAAGGAGCTGGCATCTCACTCTCTTTGAATCTTCTTTATCATGCTAAGAGGAGCAGGAAAAAGCAAAAAATTTCAGAATTGCACCTTGCAATGCGGAGAAATTACTGTTTGTGCATTTACAATATTCATTGATTTTTGCCATTGAAAAACGTCCAGAAATGATTGAAGCTACTGACTGAATGAAAGGAGCTGGCATCTCACTCTCTTTGAATCTTCTTTATCATGCTAAGAGGAGCAGGAAAAAGCAAAAAATTTCAGAATTGCACCTTGCAATGCGGAGAAATTACTGTTTGTGCATTTACAATATTCATTGATTTTTGCCATTGAAAAACATCATGTTATTCATATACCAGAAATGTTTGAAGCTACTGACTGAATGAAAGGAGCTGGCATCTCAATCTCTTTGAATCTTCTTTATCATGCTAAGAGGAGCAGGAAAAAGCAAAAAATTTCAGAATTGCACCTTGCAATGTGGAGAAATTACTGTTTGTGCATTTACAATATTCATTGATTTTTACCATTGAAAAACGTCCAGAAATGATTGAAGCTACTGACTGAATGAAAGTAGCTGGCATCTCACTCTCTTTGAATCTTCTTTATCATGCTAAGAGGAGCAGGAAAAAGCAAAAAATTTCAGACTTGCACCTTGCAATGGGGAGAAATTACTGTTTGTGCATTTACAATATTCATTGATTTTTGCCATTGAAAAACATCATGTTATTCATATACCAGAAATGTTTGAAACTACTGACTGAATGAAAGGAGCTGGCATCTCACTCTCTTTGAATCTTCTTTATCATGCTAAGAGGAGCAGGAAAAAGCAAAAAATTTCAGACTTGCACCTTGCAATGCGGAGAAATTACTGTTTGTGCATTTACAATATTCATTGATTTTTGCCATTGGAAAACATCATGTTATTCATATACCAGAAATGTTTGAAGCTACTGACTGAATGAAAGGAGCTGGCATCTCACTCTCTTTGAATCTTCTTTATCATGCTAAGAGGAGCAGGAAAAAGCAAAAAATTTCAGAATTGCACCTTGCAATGCGGAGAAATTACTGTTTGTGCATTTACAATATTCATTGATTTTTGCCATTGAAAAACGTCCAGAAATGATTGAAGCTACTGACTGAATGAAAGGAGCTGGCATCTCACTCTCTTTGAATCTTCTTTATCATGCTAAGAGGAGCAGGAAAAAGCAAAAAATTTCAGAATTGCACCTTGCAATGCGGAGAAATTACAGTTTGTGCATTTACAATATTCATTGATTTTTGCCATTGAAAAACGTCCAGAAATGATTGAAGCTACTGACTGAATGAAAGGAGCTGGCATCTCACTCTCTTTGAATCTTCTTTATCATGCTAAGAGGAGCAGGAAAAAGCAAAAAATTTCAGAATTGCACCTTGCAATGCGGAGAAATTACTGTTTGTGCATTTACAATATTCATTGATTTTTGCCATTGAAAAACATCATGTTATTCATATACCAGAAATGTTTGAAGCTACTGACTGAATGAAAGGAGCTGGCATCTCACTCTCTTTGAATCTTCTTTATCATGCTAAGAGGAGCAGGAAAAAGCAAAAAATTTCAGAATTGCACCTTGCAATGCGGAGAAATTACTGTTTGTGCATTTACAATATTCATTGATTTTTGCCATTGAAAAACATCATGTTATTCATATACCAGAAATGTTTGAAGCTACTGACTGAATGAAAGGAGCTGGCATCTCACTCTCTTTGAATCTTCTTTATCATGCTAAGAGGAGCAGGAAAAAGCAAAAAATTTCAGAATTGCACCTTGCAATGTGGAGAAATTACTGTTTGTGCATTTACAATATTCATTGATTTTTACCATTGAAAAACGTCCAGAAATGATTGAAGCTACTGACTGAATGAAAGTAGCTGGCATCTCACTCTCTTTGAATCTTCTTTATCATGCTAAGAGGAGCAGGAAAAAGCAAAAAATTTCAGACTTGCACCTTGCAATGCGGAGAAATTACTGTTTGTGCATTTACAATATTCATTGATTTTTGCCATTGAAAAACATCATGTTATTCATATACCAGAAATGTTTGAAGCTACTGACTGAATGAAAGGAGCTGGCATCTCACTCTCTTTGAATCTTCTTTATCATGCTAAGAGGAGCAGGAAAAAGCAAAAAATTTCAGAATTGCACCTTGCAATGCGGAGAAATTACTGTTTGTGCATTTACAATATTCATTGATTTTTGCCATTGAAAAACGTCCAGAAATGATTGAAGCTACTGACTGAATGAAAGGAGCTGGCATCTCACTCTCTTTGAATCTTCTTTATCATGCTAAGAGGAGCAGGAAAAAGCAAAAAATTTCAGAATTGCACCTTGCAATGCGGAGAAATTACTGTTTGTGCATTTACAATATTCGTTGATTTTTGCCATTGAAAAACGTCCAGAAATGATTGAAGCTACTGACTGAATGAAAGGAGCTGGCATCTCACTCTCTTTGAATCTTCTTTATCATGCTAAGAGGAGCAGGAAAAAGCAAAAAATTTCAGAATTGCACCTTGCAATGCGGAGAAATTACTGTTTGTGCATTTACAATATTCATTGATTTTTGCCATTGAAAAACATGTTATTCATATACCAGAAATGTTTGAAGCTACTGACTGAATGAAAGGAGCTGGCACCTCACTCTCTTTGAATCTTCTTTATCATGCTAAGAGGAGCGGGAAAAAGCAAAAAATTTCAGAATTGCACCATGCAATGCGGAGAAATTACTGTTTGTGCATTTACAATATTCATTGATTTTTGCCATTGAAAACGTCCAGAAATGGTTGAAGGTACTGACTGAATGAAAGGAGCTGGCATCTCACTCTCTTTGAATCTTCTTTATCATGCTAAGAGGAGCAGGAAAAAGCAAAAAATTTCAGAATTGCACCTTGCAATGCGGAGAAATTACTGTTTGTGCATTTACAATATTCATTGATTTTTGCCATTGAAAAACGTCCAGAAATGATTGAAGCTACTGACTGAATGAAAGGAGCTGGCATCTCACTCTCTTTGAATCTTCTTTATCATGCTAAGTGGAGCAGGAAAAAGCAAAAAATTTCAGAATTGCACCTTGCAATGCGGAGAAATTACAGTTTGTGCATTTACAATATTCATTGATTTTTGCCATTGAATAACATCCAGAAATGATTGAAGCTACTGACTGAATGAAAGGAGCTGGCATCTCACTCTCTTTGAATCTTCTTTATCATGCTAAGAGGAGCAGGAAAAAGCAAAAAATTTCAGAATTGCACCTTGCAATGCGGAGAAATTACTGTTTGTGCATTTATAATATTCAATGATTTTTGCCATTGAAAAACGTCCAGAAATGATTGAAGCTACTGACTGAACGAAAGGAGCTGGCATCTCACTCTCTTTGAATCTTCTTTATCATGCTAAGAGGAGCAGGAAAAAGCAAAAAATTTCAGAATTGCACCTTGCAATGCGGAGAAATTACTGTTTGTGCATTTACAATATTCATTGATTTTTGCCATTGAAAAACATCATGTTATTCATATACCAGAAATGTTTGAAGCTACTGACTGAATGAAAGGAGCTGGCATCTCACTCTCTTTGAATCTTCTTTATCATGCTAAGAGGAGCAGGAAAAAGCAAAAAATTTCAGAATTGCACCTTGCAATGCGGAGAAATTACTGTTTGTGCATTTACAATATTCATTGATTTTTGCCATTGAAAAACGTCCAGAAATGATTGAAGCTACTGACTGAATGAAAGGAGCTGGCATCTCACTCTCTTTGAATCTTCTTTATCATGCTAAGAGGAGCAGGAAAAAGCAAAAAATTTCAGAATTGCACCTTGCAATGCGGAGAAATTACTGTTTGTGCATTTACAATATTCATTGATTTTTGCCATTGAAAAACGTCCAGAAATGATTGAAGCTACTGACTGAATGAAAGGAGCTGGCATCTCACTCTCTTTGAATCTTGTTTATCATGCTAAGAGGAGCAGGAAAAAGCAAAAAATTTCAGAATTGCACCTTGCAATGCGGAGAAATTACTGTTTGTGCATTTACAATATTCATTGATTTTTGCCATTGAAAAACATCATGTTATTCATATACCAGAAATGATTGAAGCTACTGACTGAATGAAAGGAGCTGGCATCTCACTCTCTTTGAATCTGCTTTATCATGCTAAGAGGAGCAGCAAAAAGTAAAAAATTTCAGAATTGCACCTTGCAATGCGGAGAAATGACTGTTTGTGCATTTATAATATTCAATGATTTTTGCCATTGAAAAACGTCCAGAAATGATTGAAGCTACTGACTGAACGAAAGGAGCTGGCATCTCACTCTCTTTGAATCTTCTTTATTATGCTAAGAGGAGCAGGAAAAAGCAAAAAATTTCAGAATTGCACCTTGCAATGCGGAGAAATTACTGTTTGTGCATTTACAATATTCATTGATTTTTGCCATTGAAAAACGTCCAGAAATGATTGAAGCTACTGACTGAATGAAAGGAGCTGGCATCTCACTCTCTTTGAATCTTCTTTATCATGCTAAGAGGAGCAGGAAAAAGCAAAAAATTTCAGAATTGCACCTTGCAATGCGGAGAAATTACTGTTTGTGCATTTACAATATTCATTGATTTTTGCCATTGAAAAACATCATGTTATTCATATACCAGAAATGTTTGAAGCTACTGACTGAATGAAAGGAGCTGACATCTCACTCTCTTTGAATCTTCTTTATCATGCTAAGAGGAGCAGGAAAAAGCAAAAAATTTCAGAATTGCACCTTGCAATGCGGAGAAATTACTGTTTGTGCATTTACAATATTCATTGATTTTTGCCATTGAAAAACGTCCAGAAATGATTGAAGCTACTGACTGAATGAAAGGAGCTGGCATCTCACTCTCTTTGAATCTTCTTTATCATGCTAAGAGGAGCAGGAAAAAGCAAAAAATTTCAGAATTGCACCTTGCAATGCGGAGAAATTACTGTTTGTGCATTTACAATATTCATTGATTTTTGCCATTGAAAAACATCATGTTATTCATATACCAGAAATGTTTGAAGCTACTGACTGAATGAAAGGAGCTGACATCTCACTCTCTTTGAATCTTCTTTATCATGCTAAGAGGAGCAGGAAAAAGCAAAAAATTTCAGAATTGCACCTTGCAATGCGGAGAAATTACTGTTTGTGCATTTACAATATTCATTGATTTTTGCCATTGAAAAACGTCCAGAAATGATTGAAGCTACTGACTGAATGAAAGGAGCTGGCATCTCACTCTCTTTGAATCTTCTTTATCATGCTAAGAGGAGCAGGAAAAAGCAAAAAATTTCAGAATTGCACCTTGCAATGCGGAGAAATTACTGTTTGTGCATTTACAATATTCATTGATTTTTGCCATTGAAAAACATCATGTTATTCATATACCAGAAATGTTTGAAGCTACTGACTGAATGAAAGGAGCTGGCATCTCACTCTCTTTGAATCTTCTTTATCATGCTAAGAGGAGCAGGAAAAAGCAAAAAATTTCAGAATTGCACCTTGCAATGCGGAGAAATTACTGTTTGTGCAGTTACAATATTCATTGATTTTTGCCATTGAAAAATATCATGTTATTCATATACCAGAAATGTTTGAAGCTACTGACTGAATGAAAGGAGCTGGCATCTCACTCTGTTTGAATCTTCTTTATCATGCTAAGAGGAGCAGGAAAAAGCAAAAAATTTCAGAATTGCACCTTGCAATGTGGAGAAATTACTGTTTGTGCATTTACAATATTCATTGATTTTTACCATTGAAAAATGTTCAGAAATGATTGAAGCTACTGACTGAATGAAAGTAGCTGGCATCTCACTCTCTTTGAATCTTCTTTATCATGCTAAGAGGAGCAGGAAAAAGCAAAAAATTTCAGACTTGCACCTTGCAATGCGGAGAAATTACTGTTTGTGCATTTACAATATTCATTGATTTTTGCCATTGAAAGACATCATGTTATTCATATACCAGAAATGTTTGAAGCTACTGACTGAATGAAAGGAGCTGGCATCTCACTCTCTTTGAATCTTCTTTATCATGCTAAGAGGAGCAGGAAAAAGCAAAAAATTTCAGAATTGCACCTTGCAATGCGGAGAAATTACTGTTTGTGCATTTACAATATTCATTGATTTTTGCCATTGAAAAACATCATGTTATTCATATACCAGAAATGTTTGAAGCTACTGACTGAATGAAAGGAGCTGGCATCTCACTCTCTTTGAATCTTCTTTATCATGATAAGAGGAGCAGGAAAAAGCAAAAAATTTCAGAATTGCACCTTGCAATGCGGAGAAATTACTGTTTGTGCATTTATAATATTCAATGATTTTTGCCATTGAAAAACGTCCAGAAATGATTGAAGCTACTGACTGAACGAAAGGAGCTGGCATCTCACTCTCTTTGAATCTTCTTTATCATGCTAAGAGGAGCAGCAAAAAGCAAAAAATTTCAGAATTGCACCTTGCAATGCGGAGAAATTACTGTTTGTGCATTTACAATATTCATTGATTTTTGCCATTGAAAAACATCATGTTATTCATATACCAGAAATGTTTGAAGCTACTGACTGAATGAAAGGAGCTGGCATCTCACTCTCTTTGAATCTTCTTTATCATGCTAAGAGGAGCAGGAAAAAGCAAAAAATTTCAGAATTGCACCTTGCAATGCGGAGAAATTACTGTTTGTGCATTTACAATATTCATTGATTTTTGCCATTGAAAAACGTCCAGAAATGATTGAAGCTACTGACTGAATGAAAGGAGCTGGCATCTCACTCTCTTTGAATCTTCTTTATCATGCCAAGAGGAGCAGGAAAAAGCAAAAAATTTCAGAATTGCACCTTGCAATGCGGAGAAATTACTGTTTGTGCATTTACAATATTCATTGATTTTTGCCATTGAAAAACGTCCAGAAATGATTGAAGCTACTGACTGAATGAAAGGAGCTGGCATCTCACTCTCTTTGAATCTTCTTTATCATGCTAAGAGGAGCAGGAAAAAGCAAAAAATTTCAGAATTGCACCTTGCAATGCGGAGAAATTACTGTTTGTGCATTTACAATATTCATTGATTTTTGCCATTGAAAAACGTCCAGAAATGATTGAAGCTACTGACTGAATGAAAGGAGCTGGCATCTCACTCTCTTTGAATCTTCTTTATCATGCTAAGAGGAGCAGGAAAAAGCAAAAAATTTCAGAATTGCACCTTGCAATGCGGAGAAATTACTGTTTGTGCATTTACAATATTCATTGATTTTTGCCATTGAAAAACATCATGTTATTCATATACCAGAAATGATTGAAGCTACTGACTGAATGAAAGGAGCTGGCATCTCACTCTCTTTGAATCTTCTTTATCATGCTAAGAGGAGCAGGAAAAAGTAAAAAATTTCAGAATTGCACCTTGCAATGCGGAGAAATTACTGTTTGTGCATTTATAATATTCAATGATTTTTGCCATTGAAAAACGTCCAGAAATGATTGAAGCTACTGACTGAACGAAAGGAGCTGGCATCTCACTCTCTTTGAATCTTCTTTATCATGCTAAGAGGAGCAGGAAAAAGCAAAAAATTTCAGAATTGCACCTTGCAATGCGGAGAAATTACTGTTTGTGCATTTACAATATTCATTGATTTTTGCCATTGAAAAACATCCAGAAATGATTGAAGCTACTGACTGAATGAAAGGAGCTGGCATCTCACTCTCTTTGAATCTTCTTTATCATGCTAAGAGGAGCAGGAAAAAGCAAAAAAATTCAGAATTGCACCTTGCAATGCGGAGAAATTACTGTTTGTGCATTTACAATATTCATTGATTTTTGCCATTGAAAAACATCATGTTATTCATATACCAGAAATGTTTGAAGCTACTGACTGAATGAAAGGAGCTGACATCTCACTCTCTTTGAATCTTCTTTATCATGCTAAGAGGAGCAGGAAAAAGCTAAAAATTTCAGAATTGCACCTTGCAATGCGGAGAAATTACTGTTTGTGCATTTACAATATTCATTGATTTTTGCCATTGAAAAACGTCCAGAAATGATTGAAGCTACTGACTGAATGAAAGGAGCTGGCATCTCACTCTCTTTGAATCTTCTTTATCATGCTAAGAGGAGCAGGAAAAAGCAAAAAATTTCAGAATTGCACCTTGCAATGCGGAGAAATTACTGTTTGTGCATTTACAATATTCATTGATTTTTGCCATTGAAAAACATCATGTTATTCATATACCAGAAATGTTTGAAGCTACTGACTGAATGAAAGGAGCTGGCATCTCACTCTCTTTGAATCTTCTTTATCATGCTAAGAGGAGCAGGAAAAAGCAAAAAATTTCAGAATTGCACCTTGCAATGCGGAGAAATTACTGTTTGTGCATTTACAATATTCATTGATTTTTGCCATTGAAAAACATCATGTTATTCATATACCAGAAATGTTTGAAGCTACTGACTGAATGAAAGGAGCTGGCATCTCACTCTCTTTGAATCTTCTTTATCATGCTAAGAGGAGCAGGAAAAAGCAAAAAATTTCAGAATTGCACCTTGCAATGTGGAGAAATTACTGTTTGTGCATTTACAATATTCATTGATTTTTACCATTGAAAAACGTCCAGAAATGATTGAAGCTACTGACTGAATGAAAGTAGCTGGCATCTCACTCTCTTTGAATCTTCTTTATCATGCTAAGAGGAGCAGGAAAAAGCAAAAAATTTCAGAATTGCACCTTGCAATGCGGAGAAATTACTGTTTGTGCATTTACAATATTCATTGATTTTTGCCATTGAAAAACATGTTATTCATATACCAGAAATGTTTGAAGCTACTGACTGAATGAAAGGAGCTGGCATCTCACTCTCTTTGAATCTTCTTTATCATGCTAAGAGGAGCAGGAAAAAGCAAAAAATTTCAGAATTGCACCTTGCAATGCGGAGAAATTACTGTTTGTGCATTTACAATATTCATTGATTTTTGCCATTGAAAAACGTCCAGAAATGATTGAAGCTACTGACTGAATGAAAGGAGCTGGCATCTCACTCTCTTTGAATCTTCTTTATCATGCTAAGAGGAGCAGGAAAAATCAAAAAATTTCAGAATTGCACCTTGCAATGCGGAGAAATTACTGTTTGTGCATTTACAATATTCATTGATTTTTGCCATTGAAAAACATGTTATTCATATACCAGAAATGTTTGAAGCTACTGACTGAATGAAAGGAGCTGGCACCTCACTCTCTTTGAATCTTCTTTATCATGCTAAGAGGAGCGGGAAAAAGCAAAAAAATTCAGAATTGCACCTTGCAATGCGGAGAAATTACTGTTTGTGCATTTACAATATTCATTGATTTTTGCCATTGAAAAACGTCCAGAAATGATTGAAGCTACTGACTGAATGAAAGGAGCTGGCATCTCACTCTCTTTGAATCTTCTTTATCATGCTAAGAGGAGCAGGAAAAAGCAAAAAATTTCAGAATTGCACCTTGCAATGCGGAGAAATTACAGTTTGTGCATTTACAATATTCATTGATTTTTGCCATTGAAAAACATCCAGAAATGATTGAAGCTACTGACTGAATGAAAGGAGCTGGCATCTCACTCTCTTTGAATCTTCTTTATCATGCTAAGAGGAGCAGGAAAAAGCAAAAAATTTCAGAATTGCACCTTGCAATGCGGAGAAATTACTGTTTGTGCATTTACAATATTCATTGATTTTTGCCATTGAAAAACATCATGTTATTCATATACCAGAAATGTTTGAAGCTACTGACTGAATGAAAGGAGCTGGCATCTCACTCTCTTTGAATCTTCTTTATCATGCTAAGAGGAGCAGGAAAAATCAAAAAATTTCAGAATTGCACCTTGCAATGCGGAGAAATTACTGTTTGTGCATTTACAATATTCATTGATTTTTGCCATTGAAAAACATGTTATTCATATACCAGAAATGTTTGAAGCTACTGACTGAATGAAAGGAGCTGGCACCTCACTCTCTTTGAATCTTCTTTATCATGCTAAGAGGAGCGGGAAAAAGCAAAAAAATTCAGAATTGCACCTTGCAATGCGGAGAAATTACTGTTTGTGCATTTACAATATTCATTGATTTTTGCCATTGAAAAACGTCCAGAAATGATTGAAGCTACTGACTGAATGAAAGGAGCTGGCATCTCACTCTCTTTGAATCTTCTTTATCATGCTAAGAGGAGCAGGAAAAAGCAAAAAATTTCAGAATTGCACCTTGCAATGCGGAGAAATTACAGTTTGTGCATTTACAATATTCATTGATTTTTGCCATTGAAAAACATCCAGAAATGATTGAAGCTACTGACTGAATGAAAGGAGCTGGCATCTCACTCTCTTTGAATCTTCTTTATCATGCTAAGAGGAGCAGGGAAAAGCAAAAAATTTCAGAATTGCACCTTGCAATGCGGAGAAATTACTGTTTGTGCATTTACAATATTCATTGATTTTTGCCATTGAAAAACATCATGTTATTCATATACCAGAAATGTTTGAAGCTACTGACTGAATGAAAGGAGCTGGCATCTCACTCTCTTTGAATCTTCTTTATCATGCTAAGAGGAGCAGGAAAAAGCAAAAAATTTCAGAATTGCACCTTGCAATGTGGAGAAATTACTGTTTGTGCATTTACAATATTCATTGATTTTTGCCATTGAAAAACATCCAGAAATGATTGAAGCTACTGACTGAATGAAAGGAGCAGGCATCTCACTCTCTTTGAATCTTCTTTATCATGCTAAGAGGAGCAGGAAAAAGCAAAAAATTTCAGAATTGCACCTTGCAATGCGGAGAAATTACTGTTTGTGCATTTACAATATTCATTGATTTTTGCCATTGAAAAACATCATGTTATTCATATACCAGAAATGTTTGAAGCTACTGACTGAATGAAAGGAGCTGGCATCTCACTCTCTTTGAATCTTCTTTATCATGATAAGAGGAGCAGGAAAAAGCAAAAAATTTCAGAATTGCACCTTGCAATGCGGAGAAATTACTGTTTGTGCATTTATAATATTCAATGATTTTTGCCATTGAAAAACGTCCAGAAATGATTGAAGCTACTGACTGAACGAAAGGAGCTGGCATCTCACTCTCTTTGAATCTTCTTTATCATGCTAAGAGGAGCAGGAAAAAGCAAAAAATTTCAGAATTGCACCTTGCAATGCGGAGAAATTACTGTTTGTGCATTTACAATATTCATTGATTTTTGCCATTGAAAAACGTCCAGAAATGATTGAAGCTACTGACTGAATGAAAGGAGCTGGCATCTCACTCTCTTTGAATCTTGTTTATCATGCTAAGAGGAGCAGGAAAAAGCAAAAAATTTCAGAATTGCACCTTGCAATGCGGAGAAATTACTGTTTGTGCATTTACAATATTCATTGATTTTTGCCATTGAAAAACGTCCAGAAATGATTGAAGCTACTGACTGAATGAAAGGAGCTGGCATCTCACTCTCTTTGAATCTTCTTTATCATGCTAAGAGGAGCAGGAAAAAGCAAAAAATTTCAGAATTGCACCTTGCAATGCGGAGAAATTACTGTTTGTGCATTTACAATATTCATTGATTTTTGCCATTGAAAAACATCATGTTATTCATATACCAGAAATGATTGAAGCTACTGACTGAATGAAAGGAGCTGGCATCTCACTCTCTTTGAATCTTCTTTATCATGCTAAGAGGAGCAGGAAAAAGTAAAAAATTTCAGAATTGCACCTTGCAATGCGGAGAAATTACTGTTTGTGCATTTATAATATTCAATGATTTTTGCCATTGAAAAACGTCCAGAAATGATTGAAGCTACTGACTGAACGAAAGGAGCTGGCATCTCACTCTCTTTGAATCTTCTTTATCATGCTAAGAGGAGCAGGAAAAAGCAAAAAATTTCAGAATTGCACCTTGCAATGCGGAGAAATTACTGTTTGTGCATTTACAATATTCATTGATTTTTGCCATTGAAAAACATCCAGAAATGATTGAAGCTACTGACTGAATGAAAGGAGCTGGCATCTCACTCTCTTTGAATCTTCTTTATCATGCTAAGAGGAGCAGGAAAAATCAAAAAAATTCAGAATTGCACCTTGCAATGCGGAGAAATTACTGTTTGTGCATTTACAATATTCATTGATTTTTGCCATTGAAAAACATCATGTTATTCATATACCAGAAATGTTTGAAGCTACTGACTGAATGAAAGGAGCTGACATCTCACTCTCTTTGAATCTTCTTTATCATGCTAAGAGGAGCAGGAAAAAGCTAAAAATTTCAGAATTGCACCTTGCAATGCGGAGAAATTACTGTTTGTGCATTTACAATATTCATTGATTTTTGCCATTGAAAAACGTCCAGAAATGATTGAAGCTACTGACTGAATGAAAGGAGCTGGCATCTCACTCTCTTTGAATCTTCTTTATCATGCTAAGAGGAGCAGGAAAAAGCAAAAAATTTCAGAATTGCACCTTGCAATGCGGAGAAATTACTGTTTGTGCATTTACAATATTCATTGATTTTTGCCATTGAAAAACATCATGTTATTCATATACCAGAAATGTTTGAAGCTACTGACTGAATGAAAGGAGCTGGCATCTCACTCTCTTTGAATCTTCTTTATCATGCTAAGAGGAGCAGGAAAAAGCAAAAAATTTCAGAATTGCACCTTGCAATGCGGAGAAATTACTGTTTGTGCATTTACAATATTCATTGATTTTTGCCATTGAAAAACATCATGTTATTCATATACCAGAAATGTTTGAAGCTACTGACTGAATGAAAGGAGCTGGCATCTCACTCTCTTTGAATCTTCTTTATCATGCTAAGAGGAGCAGGAAAAAGCAAAAAATTTCAGAATTGCACCTTGCAATGTGGAGAAATTACTGTTTGTGCATTTACAATATTCATTGATTTTTACCATTGAAAAACGTCCAGAAATGATTGAAGCTACTGACTGAATGAAAGTAGCTGGCATCTCACTCTCTTTGAATCTTCTTTATCATGCTAAGAGGAGCAGGAAAAAGCAAAAAATTTCAGACTTGCACCTTGCAATGCGGAGAAATTACTGTTTGTGCATTTACAATATTCATTGATTTTTGCCATTGAAAAACATCATGTTATTCATATACCAGAAATGTTTGAAGCTACTGACTGAATGAAAGGAGCTGGCATCTCACTCTCTTTGAATCTTCTTTATCATGCTAAGAGGAGCAGGAAAAAGCAAAAAATTTCAGAATTGCACCTTGCAATGCGGAGAAATTACTGTTTGTGCATTTACAATATTCATTGATTTTTGCCATTGAAAAACGTCCAGAAATGATTGAATCTACTGACTGAATGAAAGGAGCTGGCATCTCACTCTCTTTGAATCTTCTTTATCATGCTAAGAGGAGCAGGAAAAAGCAAAAAATTTCAGAATTGCACCTTGCAATGCGGAGAAATTACTGTTTGTGCATTTACAATATTCATTGATTTTTGCCATTGAAAAACATGTTATTCATATACCAGAAATGTTTGAAGCTACTGACTGAATGAAAGGAGCTGGCATCTCACTCTCTTTGAATCTTCTTTATCATGCTAAGAGGAGCAGGAAAAAGCAAAAAATTTCAGAATTGCACCTTGCAATGCGGAGAAATTACTGTTTGTGCATTTACAATATTCATTGATTTTTGCCATTGAAAAACGTCCAGAAATGATTGAAGCTACTGACTGAATGAAAGGAGCTGGCATCTCACTCTCTTTGAATCTTCTTTATCATGCTAAGAGGAGCAGGAAAAATCAAAAAATTTCAGAATTGCACCTTGCAATGCGGAGAAATTACTGTTTGTGCATTTACAATATTCATTGATTTTTGCCATTGAAAATCATGTTATTCATATACCAGAAATGTTTGAAGCTACTGACTGAATGAAAGGAGCTGGCACCTCACTCTCTTTGAATCTTCTTTATCATGCTAAGAGGAGCGGGAAAAAGCAAAAAAATTCAGAATTGCACCTTGCAATGCGGAGAAATTACTGTTTGTGCATTTACAATATTCATTGATTTTTGCCATTGAAAAACGTCCAGAAATGATTGAAGCTACTGACTGAATGAAAGGAGCTGGCATCTCACTCTCTTTGAATCTTCTTTATCATGCTAAGAGGAGCAGGAAAAAGCAAAAAATTTCAGAATTGCACCTTGCAATGCGGAGAAATTACAGTTTGTGCATTTACAATATTCATTGATTTTTGCCATTGAAAAACATGCAGAAATGATTGAAGCTACTGACTGAATGAAAGGAGCTGGCATCTCACTCTCTTTGAATCTTCTTTATCATGCTAAGAGGAGCAGGAAAAAGCAAAAAATTTCAGAATTGCACCTTGCAATGCGGAGAAATTACTGTTTGTGCATTTACAATATTCATTGATTTTTGCCATTGAAAAACATCATTTTATTCATATACCAGAAATGTTTGAAGCTACTGACTGAATGAAAGGAGCTGGCATCTCACTCTCTTTGAATCTTCTTTATCATGCTAAGAGGAGCAGGAAAAAGCAAAAAATTTCAGAATTGCACCTTGCAATGTGGAGAAATTACTGTTTGTACATTTACAATATTCATTGATTTTTACCATTGAAAAACGTCCAGAAATGATTGAAGCTACTGACTGAATGAAAGTAGCTGGCATCTCACTCTCTTTGAATCTTCTTTATCATGCTAAGAGGAGCAGGAAAAAGCAAAAAATTTCAGACTTGCACCTTGCAATGCGGAGAAATTACTGTTTGTGCATTTACAATATTCATTGATTTTTGCCATTGAAAAACATCATGTTATTCATATACCAGAAATGTTTGAAGCTACTGCCTGAATGAAAGGAGCTGGCATCTCACTCTCTTTGAATCTTCTTTATCATGCTAAGAGGAGCAGGAAAAAGCAAAAAATTTCAGAATTGCACCTTGCAATGCGGAGAAATTACTGTTTGTGCATTTACAATATTCATTGATTTTTGCCATTGAAAAACGTCCAGAAATGATTGAAGCTACTGACTGAATGAAAGGAGCTGGCATCTCACTCTCTTTGAATCTTCTTTATCATGCTAAGAGGAGCAGGAAAAAGCAAAAAATTTCAGAATTGCACCTTGCAATGCGGAGAAATTACTGTTTGTGCATTTACAATATTCATTGATTTTTGCCATTGAAAAACATCATGTTATTCATATACCAGAAATGATTGAAGCTACTGACTGAATGAAAGGAGCTGGCATCTCACTCTCTTTGAATCTTCTTTATCATGCTAAGAGGAGCAGGAAAAAGTAAAAAATTTCAGAATTGCACCTTGCAATGCGGAGAAATTACTGTTTGTGCATTTACAATATTCATTGATTTTTGCCATTGAAAAACGTCCAGAAATGATTGAAGCTACTGACTGAATGAAAGGAGCTGGCATCTCACTCTCTTTGAATCTTCTTTATCATGCTAAGAGGAGCAGGAAAAATCAAAAAATTTCAGAATTGCACCTTGCAATGCGGAGAAATTACTGTTTGTGCATTTACAATATTCATTGATTTTTGCCATTGAAAATCATGTTATTCATATACCAGAAATGTTTGAAGCTACTGACTGAATGAAAGGAGCTGGCACCTCACTCTCTTTGAATCTTCTTTATCATGCTAAGAGGAGCGGGAAAAAGCAAAAAAATTCAGAATTGCACCTTGCAATGCGGAGAAATTACTGTTTGTGCATTTACAATATTCATTGATTTTTGCCATTGAAAAACGTCCAGAAATGATTGAAGCTACTGACTGAATGAAAGGAGCTGGCATCTCACTCTCTTTGAATCTTCTTTATCATGCTAAGAGGAGCAGGAAAAAGCAAAAAATTTCAGAATTGCACCTTGCAATGCGGAGAAATTACAGTTTGTGCATTTACATTATTCATTGATTTTTGCCATTGAAAAACATGCAGAAATGATTGAAGCTACTGACTGAATGAAAGGAGCTGGCATCTCACTCTCTTTGAATCTTCTTTATCATGCTAAGAGGAGCAGGAAAAAGCAAAAAATTTCAGAATTGCACCTTGCAATGCGGAGAAATTACTGTTTGTGCATTTACAATATTCATTGATTTTTGCCATTGAAAAACATCATTTTATTCATATACCAGAAATGTTTGAAGCTACTGACTGAATGAAAGGAGCTGGCATCTCACTCTCTTTGAATCTTCTTTATCATGCTAAGAGGAGCAGGAAAAAGCAAAAAATTTCAGAATTGCACCTTGCAATGTGGAGAAATTACTGTTTGTACATTTACAATATTCATTGATTTTTACCATTGAAAAACGTCCAGAAATGATTGAAGCTACTGACTGAATGAAAGTAGCTGGCATCTCACTCTCTTTGAATCTTCTTTATCATGCTAAGAGGAGCAGGAAAAAGCAAAAAATTTCAGACTTGCACCTTGCAATGCGGAGAAATTACTGTTTGTGCATTTACAATATTCATTGATTTTTGCCATTGAAAAACATCATGTTATTCATATACCAGAAATGTTTGAAGCTACTGCCTGAATGAAAGGAGCTGGCATCTCACTCTCTTTGAATCTTCTTTATCATGCTAAGAGGAGCAGGAAAAAGCAAAAAATTTCAGAATTGCACCTTGCAATGCGGAGAAATTACTGTTTGTGCATTTACAATATTCATTGATTTTTGCCATTGAAAAACGTCCAGAAATGATTGAAGCTACTGACTGAATGAAAGGAGCTGGCATCTCACTCTCTTTGAATCTTCTTTATCATGCTAAGAGGAGCAGGAAAAAGCAAAAAATTTCAGAATTGCACCTTGCAATGCGGAGAAATTACTGTTTGTGCATTTACAATATTCATTGATTTTTGCCATTGAAAAACATCATGTTATTCATATACCAGAAATGATTGAAGCTACTGACTGAATGAAAGGAGCTGGCATCTCACTCTCTTTGAATCTTCTTTATCATGCTAAGAGGAGCAGGAAAAAGTAAAAAATTTCAGAATTGCACCTTGCAATGCGGAGAAATTACTGTTTGTGAATTTATAATATTCAATGATTTTTGCCATTGAAAAACGTCCAGAAATGATTGAAGCTACTGACTGAACGAAAGGAGCTGGCATCTCACTCTCTTTGAATCTTCTTTATCTTGCTAAGAGGAGCAGGAAAAAGCAAAAAATTTCAGAATTGCACCTTGCAATGCAGAGAAATTACTGTTTGTGCATTTACAATATTCATTGATTTTTGCCATTGAAAAACGTCCAGAAATGATTGAAGCTACTGACTGAATGAAAGGAGCTGGCATCTCACTCTCTTTGAATCTTCTTTATCATGCTAAGAGGAGCAGGAAAAAGCAAAAAATTTCAGAATTGCACCTTGCAATGCGGAGAAATTACTGTTTGTGCATTTACAATATTCATTGATTTTTGCCATTGAAAAACATCATGTTATTCATATACCAGAAATGTTTGAAGCTACTGACTGAATGAAAGGAGCTGGCATCTCACTCTCTTTGAATCTTCTTTATCATGCTAAGAGGAGCAGGAAAAAGCAAAAAATTTCAGAATTGCACCTTGCAATGCGGAGAAATTACTGTTTGTGCATTTACAATATTCATTGATTTTTGCCATTGAAAAACATCATGTTATTCATATACCAGAAATGTTTGAAGCTACTGACTGAATGAAAGGAGCTGGCATCTCACTCTCTTTGAATCTTCTTTATCATGCTAAGAGGAGCAGGAAAAAGCAAAAAATTTCAGAATTGCACCTTGCAATGTGGAGAAATTACTGTTTGTGCGTTTACAATATTCATTGATTTTTACCATTGAAAAACGTCCAGAAATGATTGAAGCTACTGACTGAATGAAAGTAGCTGGCATCTCACTCTCTTTGAATCTTCTTTATCATGCTAAGAGGAGCAGGAAAAAGCAAAAAATTTCAGACTTGCACCTTGCAATGCGGAGAAATTACTGTTTGTGCATTTACAATATTCATTGATTTTTGCCATTGAAAAACATCATGTTATTCATATACCAGAAATGTTTGAAGCTACTGACTGAATGAAAGGAGCTGGCATCTCACTCTCTTTGAATCTTCTTTATCATGCTAAGAGGAGCAGGAAAAAGCAAAAAATTTCAGAATTGCACCTTGCAATGCGGAGAAATTACTGTTTGTGCATTTACAATATTCATTGATTTTTGCCATTGAAAAACGTCCAGAAATGATTGAAGCTACTGACTGAATGAAAGGAGCTGGCATCTCACTCTCTTTGAATCTTCTTTATCATGCTAAGAGGAGCAGGAAAAAGCAAAAAATTTCAGAATTGCACCTTGCAATGCGGAGAAATTACTGTTTGTGCATTTACAATATTCATTGATTTTTGCCATTGAAAAACATCATGTTATTCATATACCAGAAATGATTGAAGCTACTGACTGAATGAAAGGAGCTGGCATCTCACTCTCTTTGAATCTTCTTTATCATGCTAAGAGGAGCAGGAAAAAGTAAAAAATTTCAGAATTGCACCTTGCAATGCGGAGAAATTACTGTTTGTGCATTTACAATATTCATTGATTTTTGCCATTGAAAAACGTCCAGAAATGATTGAAGCTACTGACTGAATGAAAGGAGCTGGCATCTCACTCTCTTTGAATCTTCTTTATCATGCTAAGAGGAGCAGGAAAAATCAAAAAATTTCAGAATTGCACCTTGCAATGCGGAGAAATTACTGTTTGTGCATTTACAATATTCATTGATTTTTGCCATTGAAAATCATGTTATTCATATACCAGAAATGTTTGAAGCTACTGACTGAATGAAAGGAGCTGGCACCTCACTCTCTTTGAATCTTCTTTATCATGCTAAGAGGAGCGGGAAAAAGCAAAAAAATTCAGAATTGCACCTTGCAATGCGGAGAAATTACTGTTTGTGCATTTACAATATTCATTGATTTTTGCCATTGAAAAACGTCCAGAAATGATTGAAGCTACTGACTGAATGAAAGGAGCTGGCATCTCACTCTCTTTGAATCTTCTTTATCATGCTAAGAGGAGCAGGAAAAAGCAAAAAATTTCAGAATTGCACCTTGCAATGCGGAGAAATTACAGTTTGTGCATTTACATTATTCATTGATTTTTGCCATTGAAAAACATGCAGAAATGATTGAAGCTACTGACTGAATGAAAGGAGCTGGCATCTCACTCTCTTTGAATCTTCTTTATCATGCTAAGAGGAGCAGGAAAAAGCAAAAAATTTCAGAATTGCACCTTGCAATGCGGAGAAATTACTGTTTGTGCATTTACAATATTCATTGATTTTTGCCATTGAAAAACATCATTTTATTCATATACCAGAAATGTTTGAAGCTACTGACTGAATGAAAGGAGCTGGCATCTCACTCTCTTTGAATCTTCTTTATCATGCTAAGAGGAGCAGGAAAAAGCAAAAAATTTCAGAATTGCACCTTGCAATGTGGAGAAATTACTGTTTGTACATTTACAATATTCATTGATTTTTACCATTGAAAAACGTCCAGAAATGATTGAAGCTACTGACTGAATGAAAGTAGCTGGCATCTCACTCTCTTTGAATCTTCTTTATCATGCTAAGAGGAGCAGGAAAAAGCAAAAAATTTCAGACTTGCACCTTGCAATGCGGAGAAATTACTGTTTGTGCATTTACAATATTCATTGATTTTTGCCATTGAAAAACATCATGTTATTCATATACCAGAAATGTTTGAAGCTACTGCCTGAATGAAAGGAGCTGGCATCTCACTCTCTTTGAATCTTCTTTATCATGCTAAGAGGAGCAGGAAAAAGCAAAAAATTTCAGAATTGCACCTTGCAATGCGGAGAAATTACTGTTTGTGCATTTACAATATTCATTGATTTTTGCCATTGAAAAACGTCCAGAAATGATTGAAGCTACTGACTGAATGAAAGGAGCTGGCATCTCACTCTCTTTGAATCTTCTTTATCATGCTAAGAGGAGCAGGAAAAAGCAAAAAATTTCAGAATTGCACCTTGCAATGCGGAGAAATTACTGTTTGTGCATTTACAATATTCATTGATTTTTGCCATTGAAAAACATCATGTTATTCATATACCAGAAATGATTGAAGCTACTGACTGAATGAAAGGAGCTGGCATCTCACTCTCTTTGAATCTTCTTTATCATGCTAAGAGGAGCAGGAAAAAGTAAAAAATTTCAGAATTGCACCTTGCAATGCGGAGAAATTACTGTTTGTGAATTTATAATATTCAATGATTTTTGCCATTGAAAAACGTCCAGAAATGATTGAAGCTACTGACTGAACGAAAGGAGCTGGCATCTCACTCTCTTTGAATCTTCTTTATCTTGCTAAGAGGAGCAGGAAAAAGCAAAAAATTTCAGAATTGCACCTTGCAATGCAGAGAAATTACTGTTTGTGCATTTACAATATTCATTGATTTTTGCCATTGAAAAACGTCCAGAAATGATTGAAGCTACTGACTGAATGAAAGGAGCTGGCATCTCACTCTCTTTGAATCTTCTTTATCATGCTAAGAGGAGCAGGAAAAAGCAAAAAATTTCAGAATTGCACCTTGCAATGCGGAGAAATTACTGTTTGTGCATTTACAATATTCATTGATTTTTGCCATTGAAAAACATCATGTTATTCATATACCAGAAATGTTTGAAGCTACTGACTGAATGAAAGGAGCTGGCATCTCACTCTCTTTGAATCTTCTTTATCATGCTAAGAGGAGCAGGAAAAAGCAAAAAATTTCAGAATTGCACCTTGCAATGCGGAGAAATTACTGTTTGTGCATTTACAATATTCATTGATTTTTGCCATTGAAAAACATCATGTTATTCATATACCAGAAATGTTTGAAGCTACTGACTGAATGAAAGGAGCTGGCATCTCACTCTCTTTGAATCTTCTTTATCATGCTAAGAGGAGCAGGAAAAAGCAAAAAATTTCAGAATTGCACCTTGCAATGTGGAGAAATTACTGTTTGTGCGTTTACAATATTCATTGATTTTTACCATTGAAAAACGTCCAGAAATGATTGAAGCTACTGACTGAATGAAAGTAGCTGGCATCTCACTCTCTTTGAATCTTCTTTATCATGCTAAGAGGAGCAGGAAAAAGCAAAAAATTTCAGACTTGCACCTTGCAATGCGGAGAAATTACTGTTTGTGCATTTACAATATTCATTGATTTTTGCCATTGAAAAACATCATGTTATTCATATACCAGAAATGTTTGAAGCTACTGACTGAATGAAAGGAGCTGGCATCTCACTCTCTTTGAATCTTCTTTATCATGCTAAGAGGAGCAGGAAAAAGCAAAAAATTTCAGAATTGCACCTTGCAATGCGGAGAAATTACTGTTTGTGCATTTACAATATTCATTGATTTTTGCCATTGAAAAACGTCCAGAAATGATTGAAGCTACTGACTGAATGAAAGGAGCTGGCATCTCACTCTCTTTGAATCTTCTTTATCATGCTAAGAGGAGCAGGAAAAAGCAAAAAATTTCAGAATTGCACCTTGCAATGCGGAGAAATTACTGTTTGTGCATTTACAATATTCATTGATTTTTGCCATTGAAAAACATGTTATTCATATACCAGAAATGTTTGAAGCTACTGACTGAATGAAAGGAGCTGGCACCTCATTCTCTTTGAATCTTCTTTATCAAGCTAAGAGGAGCGGGAAAAAGCAAAAAATTTCAGAATTGCACCTTGCAATGCGGAGAAATTACTGTTTGTGCATTTACAATATTCATTGATTTTTGCCATTGAAAAACGTCCAGAAATGATTGAAAGTACTGACTGAATGAAAGGAGCTGGCATCTCACTCTCTTTGAATCTTCTTTATCATGCTAAGAGGAGCAGGAAAAAGCAAAAAATTTCAGAATTGCACCTTGCAATGCGGAGAAATTACTGTTTGTGCATTTACAATATTCATTGATTTTTGCCATTGAAAAACGTCCAGAAATGATTGAAGCTACTGACTGAATGAAAGGAGCTGGCATCTCACTCTCTTTGAATCTTCTTTATCATGCTAAGAGGAGCAGGAAAAAGCAAAAAATTTCAGAATTGCACCTTGCAATGCGGAGAAATTACAGTTTGTGCATTTACAATATTCATTGATTTTTGCCATTGAAAAACATCCAGAAATGATTGAAGCTACTGACTGAATGAAAGGAGCTGGCATCTCACTCTCTTTGAATCTTCTTTATCATGCTAAGAGGAGCAGGAAAAAGCAAAAAATTTCAGAATTGCACCTTGCAATGCGGAGAAATTACTGTTTGTGCATTTACAATATTCATTGATTTTTGCCATTGAAAAACATCATGTTATTCATATACCAGAAATGTTTGAAGCTACTGACTGAATGAAAGGAGCTGGCATCTCACTCTCTTTGAATCTTCTTTATCATGCTAAGAGGAGCAGGAAAAAGCAAAAAATTTCAGAATTGCACCTTGCAATGCGGAGAAATTACTGTTTGTGCATTTACAATATTCATTGATTTTTGCCATTGAAAAACATCATGTTATTCATATACCAGAAATGTTTGAAGCTACTGACTGAATGAAAGGAGCTGGCATCTCACTCTCTTTGAATCTTCTTTATCATGCTAAGAGGAGCAGGAAAAAGCAAAAAATTTCAGAATTGCACCTTGCAATGTGGAGAAATTACTGTTTGTGCATTTACAATATTCATTGATTTTTACCATTGAAAAACGTCCAGAAATGATTGAAGCTACTAACTGAATGAAAGTAGCTGGCATCTCACTCTCTTTGAATCTTCTTTATCATGCTAAGAGGAGCAGGAAAAAGCAAAAAATTTCAGACTTGCACCTTGCAATGCGGAGAAATTACTGTTTGTGCATTTACAATATTCATTGATTTTTGCCATTGAAAAACATCATGTTATTCATATACCAGAAATGTTTGAAGCTACTGACTGAATGAAAGGAGCTGGCATCTCACTCTCTTTGAATCTTCTTTATCATGCTAAGAGGAGCAGGAAAAAGCAAAAAATTTCAGAATTGCACCTTGCAATGCGGAGAAATTACTGTTTGTGCATTTACAATATTCATTGATTTTTGCCATTGAAAAACGTCCAGAAATGATTGAAGCTACTGACTGAATGAAAGGAGCTGGCATCTCACTCTCTTTGAATCTTCTTTATCATGCTAAGAGGAGCAGGAAAAAGCAAAAAATTTCAGAATTGCACCTTGCAATGCGGAGAAATTACTGTTTGTGCATTTACAATATTCATTGATTTTTGCCATTGAAAAACATGTTATTCATATACCAGAAATGTTTGAAGCTACTGACTGAATGAAAGGAGCTGGCACCTCACTCTCTTTGAATCTTCTTTATCATGCTAAGAGGAGCGGGAAAAAGCAAAAAATTTCAGAATTGCACCTTGCAATGCGGAGAAATTACTGTTTGTGCATTTACAATATTCATTGATTTTTGCCATTGAAAAACGTCCAGAAATGATTGAAAGTACTGACTGAATGAAAGGAGCTGGCATCTCACTCTCTTTGAATCTTCTTTATCATGCTAAGAGGAGCAGGAAAAAGCAAAAAATTTCATAATTGCACCTTGCAATGCGGAGAAATTACTGTTTGTGCATTTACAATATTCATTGATTTTTGCCATTGAAAAACGTCCAGAAATGATTGAAGCTACTGACTGAATGAAAGGAGCTGGCATCTCACTCTCTTTGAATCTTCTTTATCATGCTAAGAGGAGCAGGAAAAAGCAAAAAATTTCAGAATTGCACCTTGCAATGCGGAGAAATTACAGTTTGTGCATTTACAATATTCATTGATTTTTGCCATTGAAAAACATCCAGAAATGATTGAAGCTACTGACTGAATGAAAGGAGCTGGCATCTCACTCTCTTTGAATCTTCTTTATCATGCTAAGAGGAGCAGGAAAAAGCAAAAAATTTCAGAATTGCACCTTGCAATGCGGAGAAATTACTGTTTGTGCATTTACAATATTCATTGATTTTTGCCATTGAAAAACATCATGTTATTCATATACCAGAAATGTTTGAAGCTACTGACTGAATGAAAGGAGCTGGCATCTCACTCTCTTTGAATCTTCTTTATCATGCTAAGAGGAGCAGGAAAAAGCAAAAAATTTCAGAATTGCACCTTGCAATGCGGAGAAATTACTGTTTGTGCATTTACAATATTCATTGATTTTTGCCATTGAAAAACGTCCAGAAATGATTGAAGCTACTGACTGAATGAAAGGAGCTGGCATCTCACTCTCTTTGAATCTTCTTTATCATGCTAAGAGGAGCAGGAAAAAGCAAAAAATTTCAGAATTGCACCTTGCAATGCGGAGAAATTACTGTTTGTGCATTTACAATATTCATTGATTTTTGCCATTGAAAAACATGTTATTCATATACCAGAAATGTTTGAAGCTACCGACTGAATGAAAGGAGCTGGCACCTCACTCTCTTTGAATCTTCTTTATCATGCTAAGAGGAGCGGGAAAAAGCAAAAAATTTCAGAATTGCACCTTGCAATGCGGAGAAATTACTGTTTGTGCATTTACAATATTCATTGATTTTTGCCATTGAAAAACGTCCAGAAATGATTGAAAGTACTGACTGAATGAAAGGAGCTGGCATCTCACTCTCTTTGAATCTTCTTTATCATGCTAAGAGGAGCAGGAAAAAGCAAAAAATTTCAGAATTGCACCTTGCAATGCGGAGAAATTACTGTTTGTGCATTTACAATATTCATTGATTTTTGCCATTGAAAAACGTCCAGAAATGATTGAAGCTACTGACTGAATGAAAGGAGCTGGCATCTCACTCTCTTTCAATCTTCTTTATCATGCTAAGAGGAGCAGGAAAAAGCAAAAAATTTCAGAATTGCACCTTGCAATGCGGAGAAATTACAGTTTGTGCATTTACAATATTCATTGATTTTTGCCATTGAAAAACATCCAGAAATGATTGAAGCTACTGACTGAATGAAAGGAGCTGGCATCTCACTCTCTTTGAATCTTCTTTATCATGCTAAGAGGAGCAGGAAAAAGCAAAAAATTTCAGAATTGCACCTTGCAATGCGGAGAAATTACTGTTTGTGCATTTACAATATTCATTGATTTTTGCCATTGAAAAACATCTTGTTATTCATATACCAGAAATGTTTGAAGCTACTGACTGAATGAAAGGAGCTGGCATCTCACTCTCTTTGAATCTTCTTTATCGTGCTAAGAGGAGCAGGAAAAAGCAAAAAATTTCAGAATTGCACCTTGCAATGTGGAGAAATTACTGTTTGTGCATTTACAATATTCATTGATTTTTACCATTGAAAAACGTCCAGAAATGATTGAAGCTACTGACTGAATGAAAGTAGCTGGCATCTCACTCTCTTTGAATCTTCTTTATCATGCTAAGAGGAGCAGGAAAAAGCAAAAAATTTCAGACTTGCACCTTGCAATGCGGAGAAATTACTGTTTGTGCATTTACAATATTCATTGATTTTTGCCATTGAAAAACATCATGTTATTCATATACCAGAAATGTTTGAAGCTACTGACTGAATGAAAGGAGCTGGCATCTCATTCTCTTTGAATCTTCTTTATCATGCTAAGAGGAGCAGGAAAAAGCAAAAAATTTCAGAATTGCACCTTGCAATGCGGAGAAATTACTGTTTGTGCATTTACAATATTCATTGATTTTTGCCATTGAAAAACGTCCAGAAATGATTGAAGCTACTGACTGAATGAAAGGAGCTGGCATCTCACTCTCTTTGAATCTTCTTTATCATGCTAAGAGGAGCAGGAAAAAGCAAAAAATTTCAGAATTGCACCTTGCAATGCGGAGAAATTACTGTTTGTGCATTTACAATATTCATTGATTTTTGCCATTGAAAAACATCATGTTATTCATATACCAGAAATGATTGAAGCTACTGACTGAATGAAAGGAGCTGGCATCTCACTCTCTTTGAATCTTCTTTATCATGCTAAGAGGAGCAGGAAAAAGTAAAAAATTTCAGAATTGCACCTTGCAATGCGGAGAAATTACTGTTTGTGCATTTATAATATTCAATGATTTTTGCCATTGAAAAACGTCCAGAAATTATTGAAGCTACTGACTGAACGAAAGGAGCTGGCATCTCACTCTCTTTGAATCTTCTTTATCATGCTAAGAGGAGCAGGAAAAAGCAAAAAATTTCAGAATTGCACCTTGCAATGCGGAGAAATTACTGTTTGTGCATTTACAATATTCATTGATTTTTGCCATTGAAAAACGTCCAGAAATGATTGAAGCTACTGACTGAATGAAAGGAGCTGGCATCTCACTCTCTTTGAATCTTCTTTATCATGCTAAGAGGAGCAGGAAAAAGCAAAAAATTTCAGAATTGCACCTTGCAATGCGGAGAAATTACTGTTTGTGCATTTACAATATTCATTGATTTTTGCCATTGAAAAACATCATGTTATTCATATACCAGAAATGTTTGAAGCTACTGACTGCATGAAAGGAGCTGACATCTCACTCTCTTTGAATCTTCTTTATCATGCTAAGAGGAGCAGGAAAAAGCAAAAAATTTCAGAATTGCACCTTGCAATGCAGAGAAATTACTGTTTGTGCATTTACAATATTCATTGATTTTTGCCATTGAAAAACGTCCAGAAATGATTGAAGCTACTGACTGAATGAAAGGAGCTGGCATCTCACTCTCTTTGAATCTTCTTTATCATGCTAAGAGGAGCAGGAAAAAGCAAAAAATTTCAGAATTGCACCTTGCAATGCGGAGAAATTACTGTTTGTGCATTTACAATATTCATTGATTTTTGCCATTGAAAAACATCATGTTATTCATATACCAGAAATGATTGAAGCTACTGACTGAATGAAAGGAGCTGGCATCTCACTCTCTTTGAATCTTCTTTATCATGCTAAGAGGAGCAGGAAAAAGTAAAAAATTTCAGAATTGCACCTTGCAATGCGGAGAAATTACTGTTTGTGCATTTATAATATTCAATGATTTTTGCCATTGAAAAACGTCCAGAAATTATTGAAGCTACTGACTGAACGAAAGGAGCTGGCATCTCACTCTCTTTGAATCTTCTTTATCATGCTAAGAGGAGCAGGAAAAAGCAAAAAATTTCAGAATTGCACCTTGCAATGCGGAGAAATTACTGTTTGTGCATTTACAATATTCATTGATTTTTGCCATTGAAAAACGTCCAGAAATGATTGAAGCTACTGACTGAATGAAAGGAGCTGGCATCTCACTCTCTTTGAATCTTCTTTATCATGCTAAGAGGAGCAGGAAAAAGCAAAAAATTTCAGAATTGCACCTTGCAATGCGGAGAAATTACTGTTTGTGCATTTACAATATTCATTGATTTTTGCCATAGAAAAACATCATGTTATTCATATACCAGAAATGTTTGAAGCTACTGACTGCATGAAAGGAGCTGACATCTCACTCTCTTTGAATCTTCTTTATCATGCTAAGAGGAGCAGGAAAAAGCAAAAAATTTCAGAATTGCACCTTGCAATGCAGAGAAATTACTGTTTGTGCATTTACAATATTCATTGATTTTTGCCATTGAAAAACGTCCAGAAATGATTGAAGCTACTGACTGAATGAAAGGAGCTGGCATCTCACTCTCTTTGAATCTTCTTTATCATGCTAAGAGGAGCAGGAAAAAGCAAAAAATTTCAGAATTGCACCTTGCAAAGCGGAGAAATTACTGTTTGTGCATTTACAATATTCATTGATTTTTGCCATTGAAAAACATCATGTTATTCATATACCAGAAATGTTTGAAGCTACTGACTGAATGAAAGGAGCTGGCATCTCACTCTCTTTGAATCTTCTTTATCATGCTAAGAGGAGCAGGAAAAAGCAAAAAATTTCAGAATTGCACCTTGCAATGCGGAGAAATTACTGTTTGTGCATTTACAATATTCATTGATTTTTGCCATTGAAAAACATCATGTTATTCATATACCAGAAATGTTTGAAGCTACTGACTGAATGAAAGGAGCTGGCATCTCACTCTCTTTGAATCTTCTTTATCATGCTAAGAGGAGCAGGAAAAAGCAAAAAATTTCAGAATTGCACCTTGCAATGTGGAGAAATTACTGTTTGTGCATTTACAATATTCATTGATTTTTACCATTGAAAAATGTCCAGAAATGATTGAAGCTACTGACTGAATGAAAGTAGCTGGCATCTCACTCTCTTTGAATCTTCTTTATCATGCTAAGAGGAGCAGGAAAAAGCAAAAAATTTCAGACTTGCACCTTGCAATGCGGAGAAATTACTGTTTGTGCATTTACAATATTCATTGATTTTTGCCATTGAAAAACATCATGTTATTCATATACCAGAAATGTTTGAAGCTACTGACTGAATGAAAGGAGCTGGCATCTCACTCTCTTTGAATCTTCTTTATCATGCTAAGAGGAGCAGGAAAAAGCAAAAAATTTCAGAATTGCACCTTGCAATGCGGAGAAATTACTGTTTGTGCATTTACAATATTCATTGATTTTTGCCATTGAAAAACGTCCAGAAATGATTGAAGCTACTGACTGAATGAAAGGAGCTGGCATCTCACTCTCTTTGAATCTTCTTTATCATGCTAAGAGGAGCAGGAAAAAGCAAAAAATTTCAGAATTGCACCTTGCAATGCGGACAAATTACTGTTTGTGCATTTACAATATTCATTGATTTTTGCCATTGAAAAACGTCCAGAATTGATTGAAGCTACTGACTGAATGAAAGGAGCTGGCATCTCACTCTCTTTGAATCTTCTTTATCATGCTAAGAGGAGCAGGAAAAAGCAAAAAATTTCAGAATTGCACCTTGCAATGCGGAGAAATTACTGTTTGTGCATTTACAATATTCATTGATTTTTGCCATTGAAAAACATGTTATTCATATACCAGAAATGTTTGAAGCTACTGACTGAATGAAAGGAGCTGGCACCTCACTCTCTTTGAATCTTCTTTATCATGCTAAGAGGAGCGGGAAAAAGCAAAAAATTTCAGAATTGCACCTTGCAATGCGGAGAAATTACTGTTTGTGCATTTACAATATTCATTGATTTTTGCCATTGAAAAACGTCCAGAAATGATTGAAAGTACTGACTGAATGAAAGGAGCGGGCATCTCACTCTCTTTGAATCTTCTTTATCATGCTAAGAGGAGCAGGAAAAAGCAAAAAATTTCAGAATTGCACCTTGCAATGCGGAGAAATTACTGTTTGTGCATTTACAATATTCATTGATTTTTGCCATTGAAAAACATCATGTTATTCATATACCAGAAATGTTTGAAGCTACTGACTGAATGCAAGGAGCTGGCATCGCACTCTCTTTGAATCTTCTTTATCATTCTAAGAGGAGCAGGAAAAAGCAAAAAATTTCAGAATTGCACCTTGCAATGTGGAGAAATTACTGTTTGTGCATTTACAATATTCATTGATTTTTACCATTGAAAAACGTCCAGAAATGATTGAAGCTACTGACTGAATGAAAGTAGCTGGCATCTCACTCTCTTTGAATCTTCTTTATCATGCTAAGAGGAGCAGGAAAAAGCAAAAAATTTCAGACTTGCACCTTGCAATGCGGAGAAATTACTGTTTGTGCATTTACAATATTCATTGATTTTTGCCATTGAAAAACATCATGTTATTCATATACCAGAAATGTTTGAAGCTACTGACTGAATGAAAGGAGCTGGCATCTCACTCTCTTTGAATCTTCTTTATCATGCTAAGAGGAGCAGGAAAAAGCAAAAAATTTCAGAATTGCACCTTGCAATGCGGAGAAATTACTGTTTGTGCATTTACAATATTCATTGATTTTTGCCATTGAAAAACGTCCAGAATTGATTGAAGCTACTGACTGAATGAAAGGAGCTGGCATCTCACTCTCTTTGAATCTTCTTTATCATGCTAAGAGGAGCAGGAAAAAGCAAAAAATTTCAGAATTGCACCTTGCAATGCGGAGAAATTACTGTTTGTGCATTTACAATATTCATTGATTTTTGCCATTGAAAAACATGTTATTCATATACCAGAAATGTTTGAAGCTACTGACTGAATGAAAGGAGCTGGCACCTCACTCTCTTTGAATCTTCTTTATCATGCTAAGAGGAGCGGGAAAAAGCAAAAAATTTCAGAATTGCACCTTGCAATGCGGAGAAATTACTGTTTGTGCATTTACAATATTCATTGATTTTTGCCATTGAAAAACGTCCAGAAATGATTGAAAGTACTGACTGAATGAAAGGAGCTGGCATCTCACTCTCTTTGAATCTTCTTTATCATGCTAAGAGGAGCAGGAAAAAGCAAAAAATTTCAGAATTGCACCTTGCAATGCGGAGAAATTACTGTTTGTGCATTTACAATATTCATTGATTTTTGCCATTGAAAAACGTCCAGAAATGATTGAAGATACTGACTGAATGAAAGGAGCTGGCATCTCACTCTCTTTGAATCTTCTTTATCATGCTAAGAGGAGCAGGAAAAAGCAAAAAATTTCAGAATTGCACCTTGCAATGCTGAGAAATTACAGTTTGTGCATTTACAATATTCATTGATTTTTGCCATTGAAAAACATCCAGAAATGATTGAAGCTACTGACTGAATGAAAGGAGCTGGCATCTCACTCTCTTTGAATCTTCTTTATCATGCTAAGAGGAGCACGAAAAAGCAAAAAATTTCAGAATTGCACCTTGCAATGCGGAGAAATTACTGTTTGTGCATTTACAATATTCATTGATTTTTGCCATTGAAAAACATCATGTTATTCATATACCAGAAATGTTTGAAGCTACTGACTGAATGAAAGGAGCTGGCATCTCACTCTCTTTGAATCTTCTTTATCATGCTAAGAGGAGCAGGAAAAAGCAAAAAATTTCAGAATTGCACCTTGCAATGTGGAGAAATTACTGTTTGTGCATTTACAATATTCATTGATTTTTACCATTGAAAAACGTCCAGAAATGATTGAAGCTACTGACTGAATGAAAGTAGCTGGCATCTCACTCTCTTTGAATCTTCTTTATCATGCTAAGAGGAGCAGGAAAAAGCAAAAAATTTCAGACTTGCACCTTGCAATGCGGAGAAATTACTGTTTGTGCATTTACAATATTCATTGATTTTTGCATTGAAAAACATCATGTTATTCATATACCAGAAATGTTTGAAGCTACTGACTGAATGAAAGGAGCTGGCATCTCACTCTCTTGGAATCTTCTTTATCATGCTAAGAGGAGCAGGAAAAAGCAAAAAATTTCAGAATTGCACCTTGCAATGCGGAGAAATTACTGTTTGTGCATTTACAATATTCATTGATTTTTGCCATTGAAAAACATCATGTTATTCATATACCAGAAAGGTTTGAAGCTACTGACTGAATGAAAGGAGCTGGCATCTCACTCTCTTTGAATCTTCTTTATCATGCTAAGAGGAGCAGGAAAAAGCAAAAAATTTCAGAATTGCACCTTGCAATGTGGAGAAATTACTGTTTGTGCATTTACAATATTCATTGATTTTTACCATTGAAAAACGTCCAGAAATGATTGAAGCTACTGACTGAATGAAAGTAGCTGGCATCTCACTCTCTTTGAATCTTCTTTATCATGCTAAGAGGAGCAGGAAAAAGCAAAAAATTTCAGACTTGCACCTTGCAATGCGGAGAAATTACTGTTTGTGCATTTACAATATTCATTGATTTTTGCCTTTGAAAAACATCATGTTATTCATATACCAGAAATGTTTGAAGCTACTCACTGAATGAAAGGAGCTGGCATCTCACTCTCTTTGAATCTTCTTTATCATGCTAAGAGGAGCAGGAAAAAGCAAAAAATTTCAGAATTGCACCTTGCAATGGGGACAAATTACTGTTTGTGCATTTACAATATTCATTGATTTTTGCCATTGAAAAACGTCCAGAAATGATTGAAGCTACTGACTGAATGAAAGGAGCTGGCATCTCACTCTCTTTGAATCTTCTTTATCATGCTAAGAGGAGCAGGAAAAAGCAAAAAATTTCAGAATTGCACCTTGCAATGCGGAGAAATTACTGTTTGTGCATTTACAATATTCATTGATTTTTGCCATTGAAAAACGTCCAGAAATGATTGAAGCTACTGACTGAATGAAAGGAGCTGGCATCTCACTCTCTTTGAATCTTCTTTATCATGATAAGAGGAGCAGGAAAAAGCAAAAAACTTCACAATTGCACCTTGCAATGCGGAGAAATTACTGATTGTGCATTTACAATATTCATTGATTTTTGCCATTGAAAAACATGTTATTCATATACCAGAAATGTTTGAAGCTACTGACTGAATGAAAGGAGCTGGCACCTCACTCTCTTTGAATCTTCTTTATCATTCTAAGAGGAGCAGGAAAAAGCAAAAAATTTCAGAATTGCACCTTGCAATGCGGAGAAATTACTGTTTGTGCATTTACAATATTCATTGATTTTTGCCATTGAAAAACATCATGTTATTCATATACCAGAAATGATTGAAGCTACTGACTGAATGAAAGGAGCTGGCATCTCACTCTCTTTGAATCTTCTTTATCATGCTAAGAGGAGCAGGAAAAAGCAAAAAATTTCAGAATTGCACCTTGCAATGTGGAGAAATTACTGTTTGTGCATTTACAATATTCATTGATTTTTACCATTGAAAAACGTCCAGAAATGATTGAAGCTACTGACTGAATGAAAGTAGCTGGCATCTCACTCTCTTTGAATGTTCTTTATCATGCTAAGAGGAGCAGGAAAAAGCAAAAAATTTCAGACTTGCACCTTGCAATGCGGAGAAATTACTGTTTGTGCATTTACAATATTCATTGATTTTTGACATTGAAAAACATCATGTTATTCATATACCAGAAATGTTTGAAGCTACTGACTGAATGAAAGGAGCTGGCATCTCACTCTCTTTGAATCTTCTTTATCATGCTAAGAGGAGCAGGAAAAAGCAAAAAATTTCAGAATTGCACCTTGCAATGCGGAGAAATTACTGTTTGTGCATTTACAATATTCATTGATTTTTGCCAATGAAAAACGTCCAGAAATGATTGAAGCTACTGACTGAATGAAAGGAGCTGGCATCTCACTCTCTTTGAATCTTCTTTATCATGCTAAGAGGAGCAGGAAAAAGCAAAAAATTTCAGAATTGCACCTTGCAATGCGGAGAAATTACTGTTTGTGCATTTACAATATTCATTGATTTTTGCCATTGAAAAACGTCCAGAAATGATTGAAGCTACTGACTGAATGAAAGGAGCTGGCATCTCACTCTCTTTGAATCTTCTTTATCATGCTAAGAGGAGCAGGAAAAAGCAAAAAATTTCAGAATTGCACCTTGCAATGCGGAGAAATTACTGTTTGTGCATTTACAATATTCATTGATTTTTGCCATTGAAAAACATCATGTTATTCATATACCAGAAATGTTTGAAGCTACTGACTGAATGAAAGGAGCTGGCATCTCACTCTCTTTGAATCTTCTTTATCATGCTAAGAGGAGCAGGAAAAAGCAAAAAATTTCACAATTGCACCTTGCAATGCGGAGAAATTACTGTTTGTGCATTTACAATATTCATTGATTTTTGCCATTGAAAAACATGTTATTCATATACCAGAAATGTTTGAAGCTACTGACTGAATGAAAGGAGCTGGCACCTCACTCTCTTTGAATCTTCTTTATCATTCTAAGAGGAGCAGGAAAAAGCAAAAAATTTCAGAATTGCACCTTGCAATGCGGAGAAATTACTGTTTGTGCATTTACAATATTCATTGATTTTTGCAATTGAAAAACGTCCAGAAATGATTGAAGCTACTGACTGAATGAAAGGAGCTGGCATCTCACTCTCTTTGAATCTTCTTTATCATGCTAATAGGAGCAGGAAAAAGCAAAAAATTTCAGAATTGCACCTTGCAATGCGGAGAAATTACTGTTTGTGCATTTACAATATTCATTGATTTTTGCCATTGAAAAACATCATGTTATTCATATACCAGAAATGTTTGAAGCTACTGACTGAATGAAAGGAGCTGGCATCTCACTCTCTTTGAATCATGTTTATCATGCTAAGAGGAGCAGGAAAAAGCAAAAAATTTCAGAATTGCACCTTGCAATGCGGAGAAATTACTGTTTGTGCATTTACAATATTCATTGATTTTTGCCATTGAAAAACGTCCAGAAATGATTGAAGCTACTGACTGAATGAAAGGAGCTGGCATCTCACTCTCTTTGAATCTTCTTTATCATGCTAAGAGGAGCAGGAAAAAGCAAAAAATTTCAGAATTGCACCTTGCAATGCGGAGAAATTACTGTTTGTGCATTTACAATATTCATTGATTTTTGCCATTGAAAAACGTCCAGAAATGATTGAAGCTACTGACTGAATGAAAGGAGCTGGCATCTCACTCTCTTTGAATCTTCTTTATCATGCTAAGAGGAGCAGGAAAAAGCAAAAAATTTCAGAATTGCACCTTGCAATGCGGAGAAATTACTGTTTGTGCATTTACAATATTCATTGATTTTTGCCATTGAAAAACGTCCAGAAATGATTGAAGCTACTGACTGAATGAAAGGAGCTGGCATCTCACTCTCTTTGAATCTTGTTTATCATGCTAAGAGGAGCAGGAAAAAGCAAAAAATTTCAGAATTGCACCTTGCAATGCGGAGAAATTACTGTTTGTGCATTTACAATATTCATTGATTTTTGCCATTGAAAAACATCATGTTATTCATATACCAGAAATGTTTGAAGCTACTGACTGAATGAAAGGAGCTGGCATCTCACTCTCTTTGAATCTTCTTTATCATGCTAAGAGGAGCAGGAAAAAGCAAAAAATTTCAGAATTGCACCTTGCAATGTGGAGAAATTACTGTTTGTGCATTTACAATATTCATTGATTTTTGCAATTGAAAAACGTCCAGAAATGATTGAAGCTACTGACTGAATGAAAGGAGCTGGCATCTCACTCTCTTTGAATCTTCTTTATCATGCTAATAGGAGCAGGAAAAAGCAAAAAATTTCAGAATTGCACCTTGCAATGCGGAGAAATTACTGTTTGTGCATTTACAATATTCATTGATTTTTGCCATTGAAAAACATCATGTTATTCATATACCAGAAATGTTTGAAGCTACTGACTGAATGAAAGGAGCTGGCATCTCACTCTCTTTGAATCTTCTTTATCATGCTAAGAGGAGCAGGAAAAAGCAAAAAATTTCAGAATTGCACCTTGCAATGCGGAGAAATTACTGTTTGTGTATTTACAATATTCATTGATTTTTGCCATTGAAAAACGTCCAGAAATGATTGAAGCTACTGACTGAATGAAAGGAGCTGGCATCTCACTCTCTTTGAATCATGTTTATCATGCTAAGAGGAGCAGGAAAAAGCAAAAAATTTCAGAATTGCACCTTGCAATGCGGAGAAATTACTGTTTGTGCATTTACAATATTCATTGATTTTTGCCATTGAAAAACGTCCAGAAATGATTGAAGCTACTGACTGAATGAAAGGAGCTGGCATCTCACTCTCTTTGAATCTTCTTTATCATGCTAAGAGGAGCAGGAAAAAGCAAAAAATTTCAGAATTGCACCTTGCAATGGGGAGAAATTACTGTTTGTGCATTTACAATATTCATTGATTTTTGCCATTGAAAAACGTCCAGAAATGATTGAAGCTACTGACTGAATGAAAGGAGCTGGCATCTCACTCTCTTTGAATCTTCTTTATCATGCTAAGAGGAGCAGGAAAAAGCAAAAAATTTCAGAATTGCACCTTGCAATGCGGAGAAATTACTGTTTGTGCATTTACAATATTCATTGATTTTTGCCATTGAAAAACGTCCAGAAATGATTGAAGCTACTGACTGAATGAAAGGAGCTGGCATCTCACTCTCTTTGAATCTTGTTTATCATGCTAAGAGGAGCAGGAAAAAGCAAAAAATTTCAGAATTGCACCTTGCAATGCGGAGAAATTACTGTTTGTGCATTTACAATATTCATTGATTTTTGCCATTGAAAAACATCATGTTATTCATATACCAGAAATGTTTGAAGCTACTGACTGAATGAAAGGAGCTGGCATCTCACTCTCTTTGAATCTTCTTTATCATGCTAAGAGGAGCAGGAAAAAGCAAAAAATTTCAGAATTGCACCTTGCAATGTGGAGAAATTACTGTTTGTGCATTTACAATATTCATTGATTTTTACCATTGAAAAACGTCCAGAAATGATTGAAGCTACTGACTGAATGAAAGTAGCTGGCATCTCACTCTCTTTGAATCTTCTTTATCATGCTAAGAGGAGCAGGAAAAAGCAAAAAATTTCAGACTTGCACCTTGCAATGCGGAGAAATTACTGTTTGTGCATTTACAATATTCATTGATTTTTGCCATTGAAAAACATCATGTTATTCATATACCAGAAATGTTTGAAGCTACTGACTGAATGAAAGGAGCTGGCATCTCACTCTCTTTGAATCTTCTTTATCATGCTAAGAGGAGCAGGAAAAAGCAAAAAATTTCAGAATTGCACCTTGCAATGCGGAGAAATTACTGTTTGTGCATTTACAATATTCATTGATTTTTGCCATTGAAAAACGTCCAGAAATGATTGAAGCTACTGACTGAATGAAAGGAGCTGGCATCTCACTCTCTTTGAATCTTCTTTATCATGCTAAGAGGAGCAGGAAAAAGCAAAAAATTTCAGAATTGCACCTTGCAATGCGGAGAAATTACTGTTTGTGCATTTACAATATTCATTGATTTTTGCCATTGAAAAACATGTTATTCATATACCAGAAATGTTTGAAGCTACTGACTGAATGAAAGGAGCTGGCACCTCACTCTCTTTGAATCTTCTTTATCATGCTAAGAGGAGCGGGAAAAAGCAAAAAATTTCAGAATTGCACCTTGCAATGCGGAGAAATTACTGTTTGTGCATTTACAATATTCATTGATTTTTGCCATTGAAAAACGTCCAGAAATGATTGAAAGTACTGACTGAATGAAAGGAGCTGGCATCTCACTCTCTTTGAATCTTCTTTATCATGCTAAGAGGAGCAGGAAAAAGCAAAAAATTTCAGAATTGCACCTTGCAATGCGGAGAAATTACTGTTTGTGCATTTACAATATTCATTGATTTTTGCCATTGAAAAACGTCCAGAAATGATTGAAGCTACTGACTGAATGAAAGGAGCTGGCATCTCACTCTCTTTGAATCTTCTTTATCATGCTAAGAGGAGCAGGAAAAAGCAAAAAATTTCAGAATTGCACCTTGCAATGCGGAGAAATTACAGTTTGTGCATTTACAATATTCATTGATTTTTGCCATTGAAAAACATCCAGAAATGATTGAAGCTACTGACTGAATGAAAGGAGCTGGCATCTCACTCTCTTTGAATCTTCTTTATCATGCTAAGAGGAGCAGGAAAAAGCAAAAAATTTCAGAATTGCACCTTGCAATGCGGAGAAATTACTGTTTGTGCATTTACAATATTCATTGATTTTTGCCATTGAAAAACATCATGTTATTCATATACCAGAAATGTTTGAAGCTACTGACTGAATGAAAGGAGCTGGCATCTCACTCTCTTTGAATCTTCTTTATCATGCTAAGAGGAGCAGGAAAAAGCAAAAAATTTCAGAATTGCACCTTGCAATGCGGAGAAATTACTGTTTGTGCATTTACAATATTCATTGATTTTTGCCATTGAAAAACGTCCAGAAATGATTGAAGCTACTGACTGAATGAAAGGAGCTGGCATCTCACTCTCTTTGAATCTTCTTTATCATGCTAAGAGGAGCAGGAAAAAGCAAAAAATTTCAGAAATGCACCTTGCAATGCGGAGAAATTACTGTTTGTGCATTTACAATATTCATTGATTTTTGCCATTGAAAAACATGTTATTCATATACCAGAAATGTTTGAAGCTACTGACTGAATGAAAGGAGCTGGCACCTCACTCTCTTTGAATCTTCTTTATCATGCTAAGAGGAGCGGGAAAAAGCAAAAAATTTCAGAATTGCACCTTGCAATGCGGAGAAATTACTGTTTGTGCATTTACAATATTCATTGATTTTTGCCATTGAAAAACGTCCAGAAATGATTGAAAGTACTGACTGAATGAAAGGAGCTGGCATCTCACTCTCTTTGAATCTTCTTTATCATGCTAAGAGGAGCAGGAAAAAGCAAAAAATTTCAGAATTGCACCTTGCAATGCGGAGAAATTACTGTTTGTGCATTTACAATATTCATTGATTTTTGCCATTGAAAAACGTCCAGAAATGATTGAAGCTACTGACTGAATGAAAGGAGCTGGCATCTCACTCTCTTTCAATCTTCTTTATCATGCTAAGAGGAGCAGGAAAAAGCAAAAAATTTCAGAATTGCACCTTGCAATGCGGAGAAATTACAGTTTGTGCATTTACAATATTCATTGATTTTTGCCATTGAAAAACATCCAGAAATGATTGAAGATACTGAATGAATGAAAGGAGCTGGCATCTCACTCTCTTTGAATCTTCTTTATCATGCTAAGAGGAGCAGGAAAAAGCAAAAAATTTCAGAATTGCACCTTGCAATGCGGAGAAATTACTGTTTGTGCATTTACAATATTCATTGATTTTTGCCATTGAAAAACATCTTGTTATTCATATACCAGAAATGTTTGAAGCTACTGACTGAATGAAAGGAGCTGGCATCTCACTCTCTTTGAATCTTCTTTATCATGCTAAGAGGAGCAGGAAAAAGCAAAAAATTTCAGAATTGCACCTTGCAATGTGGAGAAATTACTGTTTGTGCATTTACAATATTCATTGATTTTTACCATTGAAAAACGTCCAGAAATGATTGAAGCTACTGACTGGATGAAAGTAGCTGGCATCTCACTCTCTTTGAATCTTCTTTATCATGCTAAGAGGAGCAGGAAAAAGCAAAAAATTTCAGACTTGCACCTTGCAATGCGGAGAAATTACTGTTTGTGCATTTACAATATTCATTGATTTTTGCCATTGAAAAACATCATGTTATTCATATACCAGAAATGTTTGAAGCTACTGACTGAATGAAAGGAGCTGGCATCTCACTCTCTTTGAATCTTCTTTATCATGCTAAGAGGAGCAGGAAAAAGCAAAAAATTTCAGAATTGCACCTTGCAATGCGGAGAAATTACTGTTTGTGCATTTTCAATATTCATTGATTTTTGCCATTGAAAAACGTCCAGAATTGATTGAAGCTACTGACTGAATGAAAGGAGCTGGCATCTCACTCTCTTTGAATCTTCTTTATCATGCTAAGAGGAGCAGGAAAAAGCAAAATATTTCAGAATTGCACCTTGCAATGCGGAGAAATTACTGTTTGTGCATTTACAATATTCATTGATTTTTGCCATTGAAAAACATGTTATTCATATACCAGAAATGTTTGAAGCTACTGACTGAATGAAAGGAGCTGGCACCTCACTCTCTTTGAATCTTCTTTATCATGCTAAGAGGAGCGGGAAAAAGCATAAAATTTCAGAATTGCACCTTGCAATGCGGAGAAATTACTGTTTGTGCATTTACAATATTCATTGATTTTTGCCATTGAAAAACGTCCAGAAATGATTGAAAGTACTGACTGAATGAAAGGAGCTGGCATCTCACTCTCTTTGAATCTTCTTTATCATGCTAAGAGGAGCAGGAAAAAGCAAAAAATTTCAGAATTGCACCTTGCAATGCGGAGAAATTACTGTTTGTGCATTTACAATATTCATTGATTTTTGCCATTGAAAAACGTCCAGAAATGATTGAAGCTACTGACTGAATGAAAGGAGCTGGCATCTCACTCTCTTTGAATCTTCTTTATCATGCTAAGAGGAGCAGGAAAAAGCAAAAAATTTCAGAATTGCACCTTACAATGCGGAGAAATTACAGTTTGTGCATTTACAATATTCATTGATTTTTGCCATTGAAAAACATCCAGAAATGATTGAAGCTACTGACTGAATGAAAGGAGCTGGCATCTCACTCTCTTTGAATCTTCTTTATCATGCTAAGAGGAGCAGGAAAAAGCAAAAAATTTCAGAATTGCACCTTGCAATGCGGAGAAATTACTGTTTGTGCATTTACAATATTCATTGATTTTTGCCATTGAAAAACATCATGTTATTCATATACCAGAAATGTTTGAAGCTACTGACTGAATGCAAGGAGCTGGCATCGCACTCTCTTTGAATCTTCTTTATCATTCTAAGAGGAGCAGGAAAATGCAAAAAATTTCAGAATTGCACCTTGCAATGTGGAGAAATTACTGTTTGTGCATTTACAATATTCATTGATTTTTACCATTGAAAAACGTCCAGAAATGATTGAAGCTACTGACTGAATGAAAGTAGCTGGCATCTCACTCTCTTTGAATCTTCTTTATCATGCTAAGAGGAGCAGGAAAAAGCAAAAAATTTCAGACTTGCACCTTGCAATGCGGAGAAATTACTGTTTGTGCATTTACAATATTCATTGATTTTTGCCATTGAAAAACATCATGTTATTCATATACCAGAAATGTTTGAAGCTACTGACTGAATGAAAGGAGCTGGCATCTCACTCTCTTTGAATCTTCTTTATCATGCTAAGAGGAGCAGGAAAAAGCAAAAAATTTCAGAATTGCACCTTGCAATGCGGAGAAATTACTGTTTGTGCATTTACAATATTCATTGATTTTTGCCATTGAAAAACGTCCAGAATTGATTGAAGCTACTGACTGAATGAAAGGAGCTGGCATCTCACTCTCTTTGAATCTTCTTTATCATGCTAAGAGGAGCAGGAAAAAGCAAAAAATTTCAGAATTGCACCTTGCAATGCGGAGAAATTACTGTTTGTGCATTTACAATATTCATTGATTTTTGCCATTGAAAAACATGTTATTCATATACCAGAAATGTTTGAAGCTACTGACTGAATGAAAGGAGCTGGCACCTCACTCTCTTTGAATCTTCTTTATCATGCTAAGAGGAGCGGGAAAAAGCAAAAAATTTCAGAATTGCACCTTGCAATGCGGAGAAATTACTGTTTGTGCATTTACAATATTCATTGATTTTTGCCATTGAAAAATGTCCAGAAATGATTGAAAGTACTGACTGAATGAAAGGAGCTGGCAACTCACTCTCTTTGAATCTTCTTTATCATGCTAAGAGGAGCAGGAAAAAGCAAAAAATTTCAGAATTGCACCTTGCAATGCGGAGAAATTACTGTTTGTGCATTTACAATATTCATTGATTTTTGGCATTGAAAAACGTCCAGAAATGATTGAAGATACTGACTGAATGAAAGGAGCTGGCATCTCACTCTCTTTGAATCTTCTTTATCATGCTAAGAGGAGCAGGAAAATGCAAAAAATTTCAGAATTGCACCTTGCAATGCGGAGAAATTACAGTTTGTGCATTTACAATATTCATTGATTTTTGCCATTGAAAAACATCCAGAAATGATTGAAGATACTGACTGAATGAAAGGAGCTGGCATCTCACTCTCTTTGAATCTTCTTTATCATGCTAAGAGGAGCACGAAAAAGCAAAAAATTTCAGAATTGCACCTTGCAATGCGGAGAAATTACTGTTTGTGCATTTACAATATTCATTGATTTTTGCCATTGAAAAACATCCAGAAATGATTGAAGATACTGACTGAATGAAAGGAGCTGGCATCTCACTCTCTTTGAATCTTCTTTATCATGCTAAGAGGAGCAGGAAAAAGCAAAAAATTTCAGAATTGCACCTTGCAATGCGGAGAAATTACTGTTTGTGCATTTACAATATTCATTGATTTTTGCCATTGAAAAACATCTTGTTATTCATATACCAGAAATGTTTGAAGCTACTGACTGAATGAAAGGAGCTGGCATCTCACTCTCTTTGAATCTTCTTTATCATGCTAAGAGGAGCAGGAAAAAGCAAAAAATTTCAGAATTGCACCTTGCAATGTGGAGAAATTACTGTTTGTGCATTTACAATATTCATTGATTTTTACCATTGAAAAACGTCCAGAAATGATTGAAGATACTGACTGAATGAAAGGAGCTGGCATCTCACTCTCTTTGAATATTCTTTATCATGCTAAGAGGAGCTGGAAAAAGCAAAAAATTTCAGAATTGCACCTTGCAATGCGGAGAAATTACTGTTTGTGCATTTACAATATTCATTGATTTTTGCCATTGAAAAACATCTTGTTATTCCTATACCAGAAATGTTTGAAGCTACTGACTGAATGAAAGGAGCTGGCATCTCACTCTCTTTGAATCTTCTTTATCATGCTAAGAGGAGCAGGAAAAAGCAAAAAATTTCAGAATTGCACCTTGCAATGTGGAGAAATTACTGTTTGTGCATTTACAATATTCATTGATTTTTACCATTGAAAAACGTCCAGAAATGATTGAAGCTACTGACTGAATGAAAGTAGCTGGCATCTCACTCTCTTTGAATCTTCTTTATCATGCTAAGAGGAGCAGGAAAAAGCAAAAAATTTCAGACTTGCACCTTGCAATGCGGAGAAATTACTGTTTGTGCATTTACAATATTCATTGATTTTTGCCATTGAAAAACATGTTATTCATATACCAGAAATGTTTGAAGCTACTGACTGAATGAAAGGAGCTGGCACCTCACTCTCTTTGAATCTTCTTTATCATGCTAAGAGGAGCGGGAAAAAGCAAAAAATTTCAGAATTGCACCTTGCAATGCGGAGAAATTACTGTTTGTGCATTTACAATATTCATTGATTTTTGCCATTGAAAAACGTCCAGAAATGATTGAAAGTACTGACTGAATGAAAGGAGCTGGCATCTCACTCTCTTTGAATCTTCTTTATCATGCTAAGAGGAGCAGGAAAAAGCAAAAAATTTCAGAATTGCACCTTGCAATGCGGAGAAATTACTGTTTGTGCATTTACAATATTCATTGATTTTTGGCATTGAAAAATGTCCAGAAATGATTGAAGATACTGACTGAATGAAAGGAGCTGGCATCTCACTCTCTTTGAATCTTCTTTATCATGCTAAGAGGAGCAGGAAAAAGCAAAAAATTTCAGAATTGCACCTTGCAATGCGGAGAAATTACAGTTTGTGCATTTACAATATTCATTGATTTTTGCCATTGAAAAACATCCAGAAATGATTGAAGATACTGACTGAATGAAAGGAGCTGGCATCTCACTCTCTTTGAATCTTCTTTATCATGCTAAGAGGAGCAGGAAAAAGCAAAAAATTTCAGAATTGCACCTTGCAATGCGGAGAAATTACAGTTTGTGCATTTACAATATTCATTGATTTTTGCCATTGAAAAACATCCAGAAATGATTGAAGATACTGACTGAATGAAAGGAGCTGGCATCTCACTCTCTTTGAATCTTCTTTATCATGCTAAGAGGAGCAGGAAAAAGCAAAAAATTTCAGAATTGCACCTTGCAATGCGGAGAAATTACTGTTTGTGCATTTACAATATTCATTGATTTTTGCCATTGAAAAACATCTTGTTATTCATATACCAGAAATGTTTGAAGCTACTGACTGAATGAAAGGAGCTGGCATCTCACTCTCTTTGAATCTTCTTTATCATGCTAAGAGGAGCAGGAAAAAGCAAAAAATTTCAGAATTGCACCTTGCAATGCGGAGAAATTACTGTTTGTGCATTTACAATATTCATTGATTTTTGGCATTGAAAAATGTCCAGAAATGATTGAAGATACTGACTGAATGAAAGGAGCTGGCATCTCACTCTCTTTGAATCTTCTTTATCATGCTAAGAGGAGCAGGAAAAAGCAAAAAATTTCAGAATTGCACCTTGCAATGCGGAGAAATTACAGTTTGTGCATTTACAATATTCATTGATTTTTGCCATTGAAAAACATCCAGAAATGATTGAAGATACTGACTGAATGAAAGGAGCTGGCATCTCACTCTCTTTGAATCTTCTTTATCATGCTAAGAGGAGCAGGAAAAAGCAAAAAATTTCAGAATTGCACCTTGCAATGCGGAGAAATTACTGTTTGTGCATTTACAATATTCATTGATTTTTGCCATTGAAAAACGTCCAGAAATGATTGAAAGTACTGACTGAATGAAAGGAGCTGGCATCTCACTCTCTTTGAATCTTCTTTATCATGCTAAGAGGAGCAGGAAAAAGCAAAAAATTTCAGAATTGCACCTTGCAATGCGGAGAAATTACTGTTTGTGCATTTACAATATTCATTGATTTTTGGCATTGAAAAATGTCCAGAAATGATTGAAGATACTGACTGAATGAAAGGAGCTGGCATCTCACTCTCTTTGAATCTTCTTTATCATGCTAAGAGGAGCAGGAAAAAGCAAAAAATTTCAGAATTGCACCTTGCAATGCGGAGAAATTACAGTTTGTGCATTTACAATATTCATTGATTTTTGGCATTGAAAAATGTCCAGAAATGATTGAAGATACTGACTGAATGAAAGGAGCTGGCATCTCACTCTCTTTGAATCTTCTTTATCATGCTAAGAGGAGCTGGAAAAAGCAAAAAATTTCAGAATTGCACCTTGCAATGCGGAGAAATTACTGTTTGTGCATTTACAATATTCATTGATTTTTGCCATTGAAAAACATCTTGTTATTCATATACCAGAAATGTTTGAAGCTACTGACTGAATGAAAGGAGCTGGCATCTCACTCTCTTTGAATCTTCTTTATCATGCTAAGAGGAGCAGGAAAAAGCAAAAAATTTCAGAATTGCACCTTGCAATGTGGAGAAATTACTGTTTGTGCATTTACAATATTCATTGATTTTTACCATTGAAAAACGTCCAGAAATGATTGAAGCTACTGACTGAATGAAAGTAGCTGGCATCTCACTCTCTTTGAATCTTCTTTATCATGCTAAGAGGAGCAGGAAAAAGCAAAAAATTTCAGACTTGCACCTTGCAATGCGGAGAAATTACTGTTTGTGCATTTACAATATTCATTGATTTTTGCCATTGAAAAACATGTTATTCATATACCAGAAATGTTTGAAGCTACTGACTGAATGAAAGGAGCTGGCACCTCACTCTCTTTGAATCTTCTTTATCATGCTAAGAGGAGCGGGAAAAAGCAAAAAATTTCAGAATTGCACCTTGCAATGCGGAGAAATTACTGTTTGTGCATTTACAATATTCATTGATTTTTGCCATTGAAAAACGTCCAGAAATGATTGAAAGTACTGACTGAATGAAAGGAGCTGGCATCTCACTCTCTTTGAATCTTCTTTATCATGCTAAGAGGAGCAGGAAAAAGCAAAAAATTTCAGAATTGCACCTTGCAATGCGGAGAAATTACTGTTTGTGCATTTACAATATTCATTGATTTTTGGCATTGAAAAATGTCCAGAAATGATTGAAGATACTGACTGAATGAAAGGAGCTGGCATCTCACTCTCTTTGAATCTTCTTTATCATGCTAAGAGGAGCAGGAAAAAGCAAAAAATTTCAGAATTGCACCTTGCAATGCGGAGAAATTACAGTTTGTGCATTTACAATATTCATTGATTTTTGCCATTGAAAAACATCCAGAAATGATTGAAGATACTGACTGAATGAAAGGAGCTGGCATCTCACTCTCTTTGAATCTTCTTTATCATGCTAAGAGGAGCAGGAAAAAGCAAAAAATTTCAGAATTGCACCTTGCAATGCGGAGAAATTACTGTTTGTGCATTTACAATATTCATTGATTTTTGCCATTGAAAAACATCTTGTTATTCATATACCAGAAATGTTTGAAGCTACTGACTGAATGAAAGGAGCTGGCATCTCACTCTCTTTGAATCTTCTTTATCATGCTAAGAGGAGCAGGAAAAAGCAAAAAATTTCAGAATTGCACCTTGCAATGTGGAGAAATTACTGTTTGTGCATTTACAATATTCATTGATTTTTACCATTGAAAAACGTCCAGAAATGATTGAAGATACTGACTGAATGAAAGGAGCTGGCATCTCACTCTCTTTGAATATTCTTTATCATGCTAAGAGGAGCTGGAAAAAGCAAAAAATTTCAGAATTGCACCTTGCAATGCGGAGAAATTACTGTTTGTGCATTTACAATATTCATTGATTTTTGCCATTGAAAAACATCTTGTTATTCATATACCAGAAATGTTTGAAGCTACTGACTGAATGAAAGGAGCTGGCATCTCACTCTCTTTGAATCTTCTTTATCATGCTAAGAGGAGCAGGAAAAAGCAAAAAATTTCAGAATTGCACCTTGCAATGTGGAGAAATTACTGTTTGTGCATTTACAATATTCATTGATTTTTACCATTGAAAAACGTCCAGAAATGATTGAAGCTACTGACTGAATGAAAGTAGCTGGCATCTCACTCTCTTTGAATCTTCTTTATCATGCTAAGAGGAGCAGGAAAAAGCAAAAAATTTCAGACTTGCACCTTGCAATGCGGAGAAATTACTGTTTGTGCATTTACAATATTCATTGATTTTTGCCATTGAAAAACATGTTATTCATATACCAGAAATGTTTGAAGCTACTGACTGAATGAAAGGAGCTGGCACCTCACTCTCTTTGAATCTTCTTTATCATGCTAAGAGGAGCGGGAAAAAGCAAAAAATTTCAGAATTGCACCTTGCAATGCGGAGAAATTACTGTTTGTGCATTTACAATATTCATTGATTTTTGCCATTGAAAAACGTCCAGAAATGATTGAAAGTACTGACTGAATGAAAGGAGCTGGCATCTCACTCTCTTTGAATCTTCTTTATCATGCTAAGAGGAGCAGGAAAAAGCAAAAAATTTCAGAATTGCACCTTGCAATGCGGAGAAATTACTGTTTGTGCATTTACAATATTCATTGATTTTTGCCATTGAAAAACGTCCAGAAATGATTGAAGCTACTGACTGAATGAAAGGAGCTGGCATCTCACTCTCTTTGAATCTTCTTTATCATGCTAAGAGGAGCAGGAAAAAGCAAAAAATTTCAGAATTGCACCTTACAATGCGGAGAAATTACAGTTTGTGCATTTACAATATTCATTGATTTTTGCCATTGAAAAACATCCAGAAATGATTGAAGCTACTGACTGAATGAAAGGAGCTGGCATCTCACTCTCTTTGAATCTTCTTTATCATGCTAAGAGGAGCAGGAAAAAGCAAAAAATTTCAGAATTGCACCTTGCAATGCGGAGAAATTACTGTTTGTGCATTTACAATATTCATTGATTTTTGCCATTGAAAAACATCATGTTATTCATATACCAGAAATGTTTGAAGCTACTGACTGAATGCAAGGAGCTGGCATCGCACTCTCTTTGAATCTTCTTTATCATTCTAAGAGGAGCAGGAAAATGCAAAAAATTTCAGAATTGCACCTTGCAATGTGGAGAAATTACTGTTTGTGCATTTACAATATTCATTGATTTTTACCATTGAAAAACGTCCAGAAATGATTGAAGCTACTGACTGAATGAAAGTAGCTGGCATCTCACTCTCTTTGAATCTTCTTTATCATGCTAAGAGGAGCAGGAAAAAGCAAAAAATTTCAGACTTGCACCTTGCAATGCGGAGAAATTACTGTTTGTGCATTTACAATATTCATTGATTTTTGCCATTGAAAAACATCATGTTATTCATATACCAGAAATGTTTGAAGCTACTGACTGAATGAAAGGAGCTGGCATCTCACTCTCTTTGAATCTTCTTTATCATGCTAAGAGGAGCAGGAAAAAGCAAAAAATTTCAGAATTGCACCTTGCAATGCGGAGAAATTACTGTTTGTGCATTTACAATATTCATTGATTTTTGCCATTGAAAAACGTCCAGAATTGATTGAAGCTACTGACTGAATGAAAGGAGCTGGCATCTCACTCTCTTTGAATCTTCTTTATCATGCTAAGAGGAGCAGGAAAAAGCAAAAAATTTCAGAATTGCACCTTGCAATGCGGAGAAATTACTGTTTGTGCATTTACAATATTCATTGATTTTTGCCATTGAAAAACATGTTATTCATATACCAGAAATGTTTGAAGCTACTGACTGAATGAAAGGAGCTGGCACCTCACTCTCTTTGAATCTTCTTTATCATGCTAAGAGGAGCGGGAAAAAGCAAAAAATTTCAGAATTGCACCTTGCAATGCGGAGAAATTACTGTTTGTGCATTTACAATATTCATTGATTTTTGCCATTGAAAAACGTCCAGAAATGATTGAAAGTACTGACTGAATGAAAGGAGCTGGCAACTCACTCTCTTTGAATCTTCTTTATCATGCTAAGAGGAGCAGGAAAAAGCAAAAAATTTCAGAATTGCACCTTGCAATGCGGAGAAATTACTGTTTGTGCATTTACAATATTCATTGATTTTTGCCATTGAAAAACGTCCAGAAATGATTGAAGATACTGACTGAATGAAAGGAGCTGGCATCTCACTCTCTTTGAATCTTCTTTATCATGCTAAGAGGAGCAGGAAAAAGCAAAAAATTTCAGAATTGCACCTTGCAATGCGGAGAAATTACAGTTTGTGCATTTACAATATTCATTGATTTTTGCCATTGAAAAACATCCAGAAATGATTGAAGCTACTGACTGAATGAAAGGAGCTGGCATCTCACTCTCTTTGAATCTTCTTTATCATGCTAAGAGGAGCACGAAAAAGCAAAAAATTTCAGAATTGCACCTTGCAATGCGGAGAAATTACTGTTTGTGCATTTACAATATTCATTGATTTTTGCCATTGAAAAACATCATGTTATTCATATACCAGAAATGTTTGAAGCTACTGACTGAATGAAAGGAGCTGGCATCTCACTCTCTTTGAATCTTCTTTATCATGCTAAGAGGAGCAGGAAAAAGCAAAAAATTTCAGAATTGCACCTTGCAATGTGGAGAAATTACTGTTTGTGCATTTACAATATTCATTGATTTTTACCATTGAAAAACGTCCAGAAATGATTGAAGCTACTGACTGAATGAAAGTAGCTGGCATCTCACTCTCTTTGAATCTTCTTTATCATGCTAAGAGGAGCAGGAAAAAGCAAAAAATTTCAGACTTGCACCTTGCAATGCGGAGAAATTACTGTTTGTGCATTTACAATATTCATTGATTTTTGCCATTGAAAAACATCATGTTATTCATATACCATAAATGTTTGAAGCTACTGACTGAATGAAAGGAGCTGGCATCTCACTCTCTTGGAATCTTCTTTATCATGCTAAGAGGAGCAGGAAAAAGCAAAAAATTTCAGAATTGCACCTTGCAATGCGGAGAAATTACTGTTTGTGCATTTACAATATTCATTGATTTTTGCCATTGAAAAACATCATGTTATTCATATACCAGAAAGGTTTGAAGCTACTGACTGAATGAAAGGAGCTGGCATCTCACTCTCTTTGAATCTTCTTTATCATGCTAAGAGGAGCAGGAAAAAGCAAAAAATTTCAGAATTGCACCTTGCAATGTGGAGAAATTACTGTTTGTGCATTTACAATATTCATTGATTTTTACCATTGAAAAACGTCCAGAAATGATTTAAGCTACTGACTGAATGAAAGTAGCTGGCATCTCACTCTCTTTGAATCTTCTTTATCATGCTAAGAGGAGCAGGAAAAAGCAAAAAATTTCAGACTTGCACCTTGCAATGCGGAGAAATTACTGTTTGTGCATTTACAATATTCATTGATTTTTGCCTTTGAAAAATATCATGTTATTCATATACCAGAAATATTTGAAGCTACTGACTGAATGAAAGGAGCTGGCATCTCACTCTCTTTGAATCTTCTTTATCATGCTAAGAGGAGCAGGAAAAAGCAAAAAATTTCAGAATTGCACCTTGCAATGCGGAGAAATTACTGTTTGTGCATTTACAATATTCATTGATTTTTGCCATTGAAAAACGTCCAGAAATGATTGAAGCTACTGACTGAATGAAAGGAGCTGGCATCTCACTCTCTTTGAATCTTCTTTATCATGCTAAGAGGAGCAGGAAAAAGCAAAAAATTTCAGAATTGCACCTTGCAATGCGGAGAATTTACTGTTTGTGCATTTACAATATTCATTGATTTTTGCCATTGAAAAACGTCCAGAAATGATTGAAGCTACTGACTGAATGAAAGGAGCTGGCATCTCACTCTCTTTGAATCTTCTTTATCATGCTAAGAGGAGCAGGAAAAAGCAAAAAATTTCACAATTGCACCTTGCAATGCGGAGAAATTACTGATTGTGCATTTACAATATTCATTGATTTTTGCCATTGAAAAACATGTTATTCATATACCAGAAATGTTTGAAGCTACTGACTGAATGAAAGGAGCTGGCACCTCACTCTCTTTGAATCTTCTTTATCATGCTAAGAGGAGCAGGAAAAAGCAAAAAATTTCAGAATTGCACCTTGCAATGCGGAGAAATTACTGTTTGTGCATTTACAATATTCATTGATTTTTGCCATTGAAAAACATCATGTTATTCATATACCAGAAATGATTGAAGCTACTGACTGAATGAAAGGAGCTGGCATCTCACTCTCTTTGAATCTTCTTTATCATGCTAAGAGGAGCAGGAAAAAGCAAAAAATTTCAGAATTGCACCTTGCAATGTGGAGAAATTACTGTTTGTGCATTTACAATATTCATTGATTTTTACCATTGAAAAACGTCCAGAAATGATTGAAGCTACTGACTGAATGAAAGTAGCTGGCATCTCACTCTCTTTGAATCTTCTTTATCATGCTAAGAGGAGCAGGAAAAAGCAAAAAATTTCAGACTTGCACCTTGCAATGCGGAGAAATTACTGTTTGTGCATTTACAATATTCATTGATTTTTGCCATTGAAAAACATCATGTTATTCATATACCAGAAATGTTTGAAGCTACTGACTGAATGAAAGGAGCTGGCATCTCACTCTCTTTGAATCTTCTTTATCATGCTAAGAGGAGCAGGAAAAAGCAAAAAATTTCAGAATTGCACCTTGCAATGCGGAGAAATTACTGTTTGTGCATTTACAATATTCATTGATTTTTGCCAATGAAAAACGTCCAGAAATGATTGAAGCTACTGACTGAATGAAAGGAGCTGGCATCTCACTCTCTTTGAATCTTCTTTATCATGCTAAGAGGAGCAGGAAAAAGCAAAAAATTTCAGAATTGCACCTTGCAATGCGGAGAAATTACTGTTTGTGCATTTACAATATTCATTGATTTTTGCCATTGAAAAACGTCCAGAAATGATTGAAGCTACTGACTGAATGAAAGGAGCTGGCATCTCACTCTCTTTGAATCTTCTTTATCATGCTAAGAGGAGCAGGAAAAAGCAAAAAATTTCACAATTGCACCTTGCAATGCGGAGAAATTACTGTTTGTGCATTTACAATATTCATTGATTTTTGCCATTGAAAAACATCATGTTATTCATATACCATAAATGTTTGAAGCTACTGACTGAATGAAAGGAGCTGGCATCTCACTCTCTTGGAATCTTCTTTATCATGCTAAGAGGAGCAGGAAAAAGCAAAAAATTTCAGAATTGCACCTTGCAATGCGGAGAAATTACTGTTTGTGCATTTACAATATTCATTGATTTTTGCCATTGAAAAACATCATGTTATTCATATACCAGAAAGGTTTGAAGCTACTGACTGAATGAAAGGAGCTGGCATCTCACTCTCTTTGAATCTTCTTTATCATGCTAAGAGGAGCAGGAAAAAGCAAAAAATTTCAGAATTGCACCTTGCAATGTGGAGAAATTACTGTTTGTGCATTTACAATATTCATTGATTTTTACCATTGAAAAACGTCCAGAAATGATTGAAGCTACTGACTGAATGAAAGTAGCTGGCATCTCACTCTCTTTGAATCTTCTTTATCATGCTAAGAGGAGCAGGAAAAAGCAAAAAATTTCAGACTTGCACCTTGCAATGCGGAGAAATTACTGTTTGTGCATTTACAATATTCATTGATTTTTGCCTTTGAAAAACATCATGTTATTCATATACCAGAAATGTTTGAAGCTACTGACTGAATGAAAGGAGCTGGCATCTCACTCTCTTTGAATCTTCTTTATCATGCTAAGAGGAGCAGGAAAAAGCAAAAAATTTCAGAATTGCACCTTGCAATGCGGAGAAATTACTGTTTGTGCATTTACAATATTCATTGATTTTTGCCATAGAAAAACGTCCAGAAATGATTGAAGCTACTGACTGAATGAAAGGAGCTGGCATCTCACTCTCTTTGAATCTTCTTTATCATGCTAAGAGGAGCAGGAAAAAGCAAAAAATTTCAGAATTGCACCTTGCAATGCGGAGAATTTACTGTTTGTGCATTTACAATATTCATTGATTTTTGCCATTGAAAAACGTCCAGAAATGATTGAAGCTACTGACTGAATGAAAGGAGCTGGCATCTAACTCTCTTTGAATCTTCTTTATCATGCTAAGAGGAGCAGGAAAAAGCAAAAAATTTCACAATTGCACCTTGCAATGCGGAGAAATTACTGATTGTGCATTTACAATATTCATTGATTTTTGCCATTGAAAAACATGTTATTCATATACCAGAAATGTTTGAAGCTACTGACTGAATGAAAGGAGCTGGCACCTCACTCTCTTTGAATCTTCTTTATCATGCTAAGAGGAGCAGGAAAAAGCAAAAAATTTCAGAATTGCACCTTGCAATGCGGAGAAATTACTGTTTGTGCATTTACAATATTCATTGATTTTTGCCATTGAAAAACATCATGTTATTCATATACCAGAAATGATTGAAGCTACTGACTGAATGAAAGGAGCTGGCATCTCACTCTCTTTGAATCTTCTTTATCATGCTAAGAGGAGCAGGAAAAAGCAAAAAATTTCAGAATTGCACCTTGCAATGTGGAGAAATTACTGTTTGTGCATTTACAATATTCATTGATTTTTACCATTGAAAAACGTTCAGAAATGATTGAAGCTACTGACTGAATGAAAGTAGCTGGCATCTCACTCTCTTTGAATCTTCTTTATCATGCTAAGAGGAGCAGGAAAAAGCAAAAAATTTCAGACTTGCACCTTGCAATGCGGAGAAATTACTGTTTGTGCATTTACAATATTCATTGATTTTTGCCATTGAAAAACATCATGTTATTCATATACCATAAATGTTTGAAGCTACTGACTGAATGAAAGGAGCTGGCATCTCACTCTCTTTGAATCTTCTTTATCATGCTGAGAGGAGCAGGAAAAAGCAAAAAATTTCAGAATTGCACCTTGCAATGCGGAGAAATTACTGTTTGTGCATTTACAATATTCATTGATTTTTGCCAATGAAAAACGTCCAGAAATGATTGAAGCTACTGACTGAATGAAAGGAGCTGGCATCTCACTCTCTTTGAATCTTCTTTATCATGCTAAGAGGAGCAGGAAAAAGCAAAAAATTTCAGAATTGCACCTTGCAATGCGGAGAAATTACTGTTTGTGCATTTACAATATTCATTGATTTTTGCCATTGAAAAACGTCCAGAAATGATTGAAGCTACTGACTGAATGAAAGGAGCTGGCATCTCACTCTCTTTGAATCTTCTTTATCATGCTAAGAGGAGCAGGAAAAAGCAAAAAATTTCACAATTGCACCTTGCAATGCGGAGAAATTACTGTTTGTGCATTTACAATATTCATTGATTTTTGCCATTGAAAAACATGTTATTCATATACCAGAAATGTTTGAAGCTACTGACTGAATGAAAGGAGCTGGCACCTCACTCTCTTTGAATCTTCTTTATCATTCTAAGAGGAGCAGGAAAAAGCAAAAAATTTCAGAATTGCACCTTGCAATGCGGAGAAATTACTGTTTGTGCATTTACAATATTCATTGATTTTTGCAATTGAAAAACGTCCAGAAATGATTGAAGCTACTGACTGAATGAAAGGAGCTGGCATCTCACTCTCTTTGAATCTTCTTTATCATGCTAATAGGAGCAGGAAAAAGCAAAAAATTTCAGAATTGCACCTTGCAATGCGGAGAAATTACTGTTTGTGCATTTACAATATTCATTGATTTTTGCCATTGAAAAACATCATGTTATTCATATACCAGAAATGTTTGAAGCTACTGACTGAATGAAAGGAGCTGGCATCTCACTCTCTTTGAATCTTCTTTATCATGCTAAGAGGAGCAGGAAAAAGCAAAAAATTTCAGAATTGCACCTTGCAATGCGGAGAAATTACTGTTTGTGCATTTACAATATTCATTGATTTTTGCCATTGAAAAACGTCCAGAAATGATTGAAGCTACTGACTGAATGAAAGGAGCTGGCATCTCACTCTCTTTGAATCATGTTTATCATGCTAAGAGGAGCAGGAAAAAGCAAAAAATTTCAGAATTGCACCTTGCAATGCGGAGAAATTACTGTTTGTGCATTTACAATATTCATTGATTTTTGCCATTGAAAAACGTCCAGAAATGATTGAAGCTACTGACTGAATGAAAGGAGCTGGCATCTCACTCTCTTTGAATCTTCTTTATCATGCTAAGAGGAGCAGGAAAAAGCAAAAAATTTCAGAATTGCACCTTGCAATGCGGAGAAATTACTGTTTGTGCATTTACAATATTCATTGATTTTTGCCATTGAAAAACGTCCAGAAATGATTGAAGCTACTGACTGAATGAAAGGAGCTGGCATCTCACTCTCTTTGAATCTTCTTTATCATGCTAAGAGGAGCAGGAAAAAGCAAAAAATTTCAGAATTGCACCTTGCAATGCGGAGAAATTACTGTTTGTGCATTTACAATATTCATTGATTTTTGCCATTGAAAAACGTCCAGAAATGATTGAAGCTACTGACTGAATGAAAGGAGCTGGCATCTCACTCTCTTTGAATCTTGTTTATCATGCTAAGAGGAGCAGGAAAAAGCAAAAAATTTCAGAATTGCACCTTGCAATGCGGAGAAATTACTGTTTGTGCATTTACAATATTCATTGATTTTTGCCATTGAAAAACGTCCAGAAATGATTGAAGCTACTGACTGAATGAAAGGAGCTGGCATCTCACTCTCTTTGAATCTTCTTTATCATGCTAAGAGGAGCAGGAAAAAGCAAAAAATTTCAGAATTGCACCTTGCAATGCGGAGAAATTACTGTTTGTGCATTTACAATATTCATTGATTTTTGCCATTGAAAAACATCATGTTATTCATATACCAGAAATGATTGAAGCTACTGACTGAATGAAAGGAGCTGGCATCTCACTCTCTTTGAATCTTCTTTATCATGCTAAGAGGAGCAGGAAAAAGTAAAAAATTTCAGAATTGCACCTTGCAATGCGGAGAAATTACTGTTTGTGCATTTATAATATTCAATGATTTTTGCCATTGAAAAACGTCCAGAAATGATTGAAGCTACTGACTGAACGAAAGGAGCTGGCATCTCACTCTCTTTGAATCTTCTTTATCATGCTAAGAGGAGCAGGAAAAAGCAAAAAATTTCAGAATTGCACCTTGCAATGCGGAGAAATTACTGTTTGTGCATTTACAATATTCATTGATTTTTGCCATTGAAAAACGTCCAGAAATGATTGAAGCTACTGACTGAATGAAAGGAGCTGGCATCTCACTCTCTTTGAATCTTCTTTATCATGCTAAGAGGAGCAGGAAAAAGCAAAAAATTTCAGAATTGCACCTTGCAATGCGGAGAAATTACTGTTTGTGCATTTACAATATTCATTGATTTTTGCCATTGAAAAACATCATGTTATTCATATACCAGAAATGTTTGAAGCTAATGACTGAATGAAAGGAGCTGACATCTCACTCTCTTTGAATCTTCTTTATCATGCTAAGAGGAGCAGGAAAAAGCAAAAAATTTCAGAATTGCACCTTGCAATGCGGAGAAATTACTGTTTGTGCATTTACAATATTCATTGATTTTTGCCATTGAAAAACGTCCAGAAATGATTGAAGCTACTGACTGAATGAAAGGAGCTGGCATCTCACTCTCTTTGAATCTTCTTTATCATGCTAAGAGGAGCAGGAAAAAGCAAAAAATTTCAGAATTGCACCTTGCAATGCGGAGAAATTACTGTTTGTGCATTTACAATATTCATTGATTTTTGCCATTGAAAAACATCATGTTATTCATATAATAGAAATGTTTGAAGCTACTGACTGAATGAAAGGAGCTGGCATCTCACTCTCTTTGAATCTTCTTTATCATTCTAAGAGGAGCAGGAAAAAGCAAAAAATTTCAGAATTGCACCTTGCAATGCGGAGAAATTACTGTTTGCGCATTTACAATATTCATTGATTTTTGCCATTGAAAAACATCATGTTATTCATATACCAGAAATGTTTGAAGCTACTGACTGAATGAAAGGAGCTGGCATCTCACTCTCTTTGAATCTTCTTTATTATGCTAAGAGGAGCAGGAAAAAGCAAAAAATTTCAGAATTGCACCTTGCAATGCGGAGAAATTACTGTTTGTGCATTTACAATATTCATTGATTTTTGCCATTGAAAAACGTCCAGAAATGATTGAAGCTACTTACTGAATGAAAGGAGCTGGCATCTCACTCTCTTTGAATCATGTTTATCATGCTAAGAGGAGCAGGAAAAAGCAAAAAAATTCAGAATTGCACCTTGCAATGCGGAGAAATTACTGTTTGTGCATTTACAATATTCATTGATTTTTGCCATTGAAAAACGTCCAGAAATGATTGAAGCTGCTGACTGAATGAAAGGAGCTGGCATCTCACTCTCTTTGAATCTTCTTTATCATGCTAAGAGGAGCAGGAAAAAGCAAAAAATTTCAGAATTGCACCTTGCAATGCGGAGAAATTACTGTTTGTGCATTTACAATATTCATTGATTTTTGCCATTGAAAAACATCATGTTATTCATATACCAGAAATGATTGAAGCTACTGACTGAATGAAAGGAGCTGGCATCTCACTCTCTTTGAATCTTCTTTATCATGCTAAGAGGAGCAGGAAAAAGTAAAAAATTTCAGAATTGCACCTTGCAATGCGGAGAAATTACTGTTTGTGCATTTATAATATTCAATGATTTTTGCCATTGAAAAACGTCCAGAAATGATTGAAGCTACTGACTGAACGAAAGGAGCTGGCATCTCACTCTCTTTGAATCTTCTTTATCATGCTAAGAGGAGCAGGAAAAAGCAAAAAATTTCAGAATTGCACCTTGCAATGCGGAGAAATTACTGTTTGTGCATTTACAATATTCATTGATTTTTGCCATTGAAAAACATCATGTTATTCATATACCAGAAATGTTTGAAGCTACTGACTGAATGAAAGGAGCTGGCATCTCACTCTCTTTGAATCTTCTTTATCATGGTAAGAGGAGCAGGAAAAAGCAAAAAATTTCAGAATTGCACCTTGCAATGCGGAGAAATTACTGTTTGTGCATTTACAATATTCATTGATTTTTGCCATTGAAAAACGTCCAGAAATGATTGAAGCTACTGACTGAATGAAAGGAGCTGGCATCTCACTCTCTTTGAATCTTCTTTATCATGCTAAGAGGAGCAGGAAAAAGCAAAAAATTTCAGAATTGCACCTTGCAATGCGGAGAAATTACTGTTTGTGCATTTACAATATTCATTGATTTTTGCCATTGAAAAACGTCCAGAAATGATTGAAGCTACTGACTGAATGAAAGGAGCTGGCATCTCACTCTCTTTGAATCTTGTTTATCATGCTAAGAGGAGCAGGAAAAAGCAAAAAATTTCAGAATTGCACCTTGCAATGCGGAGAAATTACTGTTTGTGCATTTACAATATTCATTGATTTTTGCCATTGAAAAACGTCCAGAAATGATTGAAGCTACTGACTGAATGAAAGGAGCTGGCATCTCACTCTCTTTGAATCTTCTTTATCATGCTAAGAGGAGCAGGAAAAAGCAAAAAATTTCAGAATTGCACCTTGCAATGCGGAGAAATTACTGTTTGTGCATTTACAATATTCATTGATTTTTGCCATTGAAAAACATCATGTTATTCATATACCAGAAATGATTGAAGCTACTGACTGAATGAAAGGAGCTGGCATCTCACTCTCTTTGAATCTTCTTTATCATGCTAAGAGGAGCAGGAAAAAGTAAAAAATTTCAGAATTGCACCTTGCAATGCGGAGAAATTACTGTTTGTGCATTTATAATATTCAATGATTTTTGCCATTGAAAAACGTCCAGAAATGATTGAAGCTACTGACTGAACGAAAGGAGCTGGCATCTCACTCTCTTTGAATCTTCTTTATCATGCTAAGAGGTGCAGGAAAAAGCAAAAAATTTCAGAATTGCACCTTGCAATGCGGAGAAATTACTGTTTGTGCATTTACAATATTCATTGATTTTTGCCATTGAAAAACATCATGTTATTCATATACCAGAAATGTTTGAAGCTACTGACTGAATGAAAGGAGCTGGCATCTCACTCTCTTTGAATCTTCTTTATCATGGTAAGAGGAGCAGGAAAAAGCAAAAAATTTCAGAATTGCACCTTGCAATGCGGAGAAATTACTGTTTGTGCATTTACAATATTCATTGATTTTTGCCATTGAAAAACGTCCAGAAATGATTGAAGCTACTGACTGAATGAAAGGAGCTGGCATCTCACTCTCTTTGAATCTTCTTTATCATGCTAAGAGGAGCAGGAAAAAGCAAAAAATTTCAGAATTGCACCTTGCAATGCGGAGAAATTACTGTTTGTGCATTTACAATATTCATTGATTTTTGCCATTGAAAAACGTCCAGAAATGATTGAAGCTACTGACTGAATGAAAGGAGCTGGCATCTCACTCTCTTTGAATCTTGTTTATCATGCTAAGAGGAGCAGGAAAAAGCAAAAAATTTCAGAATTGCACCTTGCAATGCGGAGAAATTACTGTTTGTGCATTTACAATATTCATTGATTTTTGCCATTGAAAAACGTCCAGAAATGATTGAAGCTACTGACTGAATGAAAGGAGCTGGCATCTCACTCTCTTTGAATCTTCTTTATCATGCTAAGAGGAGCAGGAAAAAGCAAAAAATTTCAGAATTGCACCTTGCAATGCGGAGAAATTACTGTTTGTGCATTTACAATATTCATTGATTTTTGCCATTGAAAAACATCATGTTATTCATATACCAGAAATGATTGAAGCTACTGACTGAATGAAAGGAGCTGGCATCTCACTCTCTTTGAATCTTCTTTATCATGCTAAGAGGAGCAGGAAAAAGTAAAAAATTTCAGAATTGCACCTTGCAATGCGGAGAAATTACTGTTTGTGCATTTATAATATTCAATGATTTTTGCCATTGAAAAACGTCCAGAAATGATTGAAGCTACTGACTGAACGAAAGGAGCTGGCATCTCACTCTCTTTGAATCTTCTTTATCATGCTAAGAGGTGCAGGAAAAAGCAAAAAATTTCAGAATTGCACCTTGCAATGCGGAGAAATTACTGTTTGTGCATTTACAATATTCATTGATTTTTGCCATTGAAAAACATCATGTTATTCATATACCAGAAATGTTTGAAGCTACTGACTGAATGAAAGGAGCTGGCATCTCACTCTCTTTGAATCTTCTTTACCATGGTAAGAGGAGCAGGAAAAAGCAAAAAATTTCAGAATTGCACCTTGCAATGCGGAGAAATTACTGTTTGTGCATTTGCAATATTCATTGATTTTTGCCATTGAAAAACGTCCAGAAATGATTGAAGCTACTGACTGAATGAAAGGAGCTGGCATCTCACTCTCTTTGAATCTTCTTTATCATGCTAAGAGGAGCAGGAAAAAGCAAAAAATTTCAGAATTGCACCTTGCAATGCGGAGAAATTACTGTTTGTGCATTTACAATATTCATTGATTTTTGCCATTGAAAAACGTCCAGAAATGATTGAAGCTACTGACTGAATGAAAGGAGCTGGCATCTCACTCTCTTTGAATCTTGTTTATCATGCTAAGAGGAGCAGGAAAAAGCAAAAAATTTCAGAATTGCACCTTGCAATGCGGAGAAATTACTGTTTGTGCATTTACAATATTCATTGATTTTTGCCATTGAAAAACGTCCAGAAATGATTGAAGCTACTGACTGAATGAAAGGAGCTGGCATCTCACTCTCTTTGAATCTTCTTTATCATGCTAAGAGGACCAGGAAAAAGCAAAAAATTTCAGAATTGCACCTTGCAATGCGGAGAAATTACTGTTTGTGCATTTACAATATTCATTGATTTTTGCCATTGAAAAACATCATGTTATTCATATACCAGAAATGATTGAAGCTACTGACTGAATGAAAGGAGCTGGCATCTCACTCTCTTTGAATCTTCTTTATCATGCTAAGAGGAGCAGGAAAAAGTAAAAAATTTCAGAATTGCACCTTGCAATGCGGAGAAATTACTGTTTGTGCATTTATAATATTCAATGATTTTTGCCATTGAAAAACGTCCAGAAATGATTGAAGCTACTGACTGAACGAAAGGAGCTGGCATCTCACTCTCTTTGAATCTTCTTTATCATGCTAAGAGGAGCAGGAAAAAGCAAAAAATTTCAGAATTGCACCTTGCAATGCGGAGAAATTACTGTTTGTGCATTTACAATATTCATTGATTTTTGCCATTGAAAAACGTCCAGAAATGATTGAAGCTACTGACTGAATGAAAGGAGCTGGCATCTCACTCTCTTTGAATCTTCTTTATCATGCTAAGAGGAGCAGGAAAAAGTAAAAATTTCAGAATTGCACCTTGCAATGCGGAGAAATTACTGTTTGTGCATTTATAATATTCAATGATTTTTGCCATTGAAAAACGTCCAGAAATGATTGAAGCTACTGACTGAACGAAAGGAGCTGGCATCTCACTCTCTTTGAATCTTCTTTATCATGCTAAGAGGAGCAGGAAAAAGCAAAAAATTTCAGAATTGCACCTTGCAATGCGGAGAAATTACTGTTTGTGCATTTACAAAATTCATTGATTTTTGCCATTGAAAAACATCATGTTATTCATATACCAGAAATGTTTGAAGCTACTGACTGAATGAAAGGAGCTGGCATCTCACTCTCTTTGAATCTTCTTTATCATGGTAAGAGGAGCAGGAAAAAGCAAAAAATTTCAGAATTGCACCTTGCAATGCGGAGAAATTACTGTTTGTGCATTTACAATATTCATTGATTTTTGCCATTGAAAAACGTCCAGAAATGATTGAAGCTACTGACTGAATGAAAGGAGCTGGCATCTCACTCTCTTTGAATCTTCTTTATCATGCTAAGAGGAGCAGGAAAAAGCAAAAAATTTCAGAATTGCACCTTGCAATGCGGAGAAATTACTGTTTGTGCATTTACAATATTCATTGATTTTTGCCATTGAAAAACGTCCAGAAATGATTGAAGCTACTGACTGAATGAAAGGAGCTGGCATCTCACTCTCTTTGAATCTTGTTTATCATGCTAAGAGGAGCAGGAAAAAGCAAAAAATTTCAGAATTGCACCTTGCAATGCGGAGAAATTACTGTTTGTGCATTTACAATATTCATTGATTTTTGCCATTGAAAAACGTCCAGAAATGATTGAAGCTACTGACTGAATGAAAGGAGCTGGCATCTCACTCTCTTTGAATCTTGTTTATCATGCTAAGAGGAGCAGGAAAAAGCAAAAAATTTCAGAATTGCACCTTGCAATGCGGAGAAATTACTGTTTGTGCATTTACAATATTCATTGATTTTTGCCATTGAAAAACATCATGTTATTCATATACCAGAAATGATTGAAGCTACTGACTGAATGAAAGGAGCTGGCATCTCACTCTCTTTGAATCTTCTTTATCATGCTAAGAGGAGCAGGAAAAAGTAAAAAATTTCAGAATTGCACCTTGCAATGCGGAGAAATTACTGTTTGTGCATTTGTAATATTCAATGATTTTTGCCATTGAAAAACGTCCAGAAATGATTGAAGCTACTGACTGAACGAAAGGAGCTGGCATCTCACTCTCTTTGAATCTTCTTTATCATGCTAAGAGGAGCAGGAAAAAGCAAAAAATTTCAGAATTGCACCTTGCAATGCGGAGAAATTACTGTTTGTGCATTTACAATATTCATTGATTTTTGCCATTGAAAAACATCATGTTATTCATATACCAGAAATGTTTGAAGCTACTGACTGAATGAAAGGAGCTGGCATCTCACTCTCTTTGAATCTTCTTTATCATGGTAAGAGGAGCAGGAAAAAGCAAAAAATTTCAGAATTGCACCTTGCAATGCGGAGAAATTACTGTTTGTGCATTTGCAATATTCATTGATTTTTGCCATTGAAAAACGTCCAGAAATGATTGAAGCTACTGACTGAATGAAAGGAGCTGGCATCTCACTCTCTTTGAATCTTCTTTATCATGCTAAGAGGAGCAGGAAAAAGCAAAAAATTTCAGAATTGCACCTTGCAATGCGGAGAAATTACTGTTTGTGCATTTACAATATTCATTGATTTTTGCCATTGAAAAACGTCCAGAAATGATTGAAGCTACTGACTGAATGAAAGGAGCTGGCATCTCACTCTCTTTGAATCTTGTTTATCATGCTAAGAGGAGCAGGAAAAAGCAAAAAATTTCAGAATTGCACCTTGCAATGCGGAGAAATTACTGTTTGTGCATTTACAATATTCATTGATTTTTGCCATTGAAAAACGTCCAGAAATGATTGAAGCTACTGACTGAATGAAAGGAGCTGGCATCTCACTCTCTTTGAATCTTCTTTATCATGCTAAGAGGAGCAGGAAAAAGCAAAAAATTTCAGAATTGCACCTTGCAATGCGGAGAAATTACTGTTTGTGCATTTACAATATTCATTGATTTTTGCCATTGAAAAACATCATGTTATTCATATACCAGAAATGATTGAAGCTACTGACTGAATGAAAGGAGCTGGCATCTCACTCTCTTTGAATCTTCTTTATCATGCTAAGAGGAGCAGGAAAAAGTAAAAAATTTCAGAATTGCACCTTGCAATGCGGAGAAATTACTGTTTGTGCATTTATAATATTCAATGATTTTTGCCATTGAAAAACGTCCAGAAATGATTGAAGCTACTGACTGAACGAAAGGAGCTGGCATCTCACTCTCTTTGAATCTTCTTTATCATGCTAAGAGGAGCAGGAAAAAGCAAAAAATTTCAGAATTGCACCTTGCAATGCGGAGAAATTACTGTTTGTGCATTTACAATATTCATTGATTTTTGCCATTGAAAAACGTCCAGAAATGATTGAAGCTACTGACTGAATGAAAGGAGCTGGCATCTCACTCTCTTTGAATCTTCTTTATCATGCTAAGAGGAGCAGGAAAAAGCAAAAAATTTCAGAATTGCACCTTGCAATGCGGAGAAATTACTGTTTGTGCATTTACAATATTCATTGATTTTTGCCATTGAAAAACATCATGTTATTCATATACCAGAAATGTTTGAAGCTAATGACTGAATGAAAGGAGCTGACATCTCACTCTCTTTGAATCTTCTTTATCATGCTAAGAGGAGCAGGAAAAAGCAAAAAATTTCAGAATTGCACCTTGCAATGCGGAGAAATTACTGTTTGTGCATTTACAATATTCATTGATTTTTGCCATTGAAAAACGTCCAGAAATGATTGAAGCTACTGACTGAATGAAAGGAGCTGGCATCTCACTCTCTTTGAATCTTCTTTATCATGCTAAGAGGAGCAGGAAAAAGCAAAAAATTTCAGAATTGCACCTTGCAATGCGGAGAAATTACTGTTTGTGCATTTACAATATTCATTGATTTTTGCCATTGAAAAACATCATGTTATTCATATACCAGAAATGTTTGAAGCTACTGACTGAATGAAAGGAGCTGGCATCTCACTCTCTTTGAATCTTCTTTATCATTCTAAGAGGAGCAGGAAAAAGCAAAAAATTTCAGAATTGCACCTTGCAATGCGGAGAAATTACTGTTTGCGCATTTACAATATTCATTGATTTTTGCCATTGAAAAACATCATGTTATTCATATACCAGAAATGTTTGAAGCTACTGACTGAATGAAAGGAGCTGGCATCTCACTCTCTTTGAATCTTCTTTATTATGCTAAGAGGAGCAGGAAAAAGCAAAAAATTTCAGAATTGCACCTTGCAATGCGGAGAAATTACTGTTTGTGCATTTACAATATTCATTGATTTTTGCCATTGAAAAACGTCCAGAAATGATTGAAGCTACTTACTGAATGAAAGGAGCTGGCATCTCACTCTCTTTGAATCATGTTTATCATGCTAAGAGGAGCAGGAAAAAGCAAAAAAATTCAGAATTGCACCTTGCAATGCGGAGAAATTACTGTTTGTGCATTTACAATATTCATTGATTTTTGCCATTGAAAAACGTCCAGAAATGATTGAAGCTACTGACTGAATGAAAGGAGCTGGCATCTCACTCTCTTTGAATCTTCTTTATCATGCTAAGAGGAGCAGGAAAAAGCAAAAAATTTCAGAATTGCACCTTGCAATGCGGAGAAATTACTGTTTGTGCATTTACAATATTCATTGATTTTTGCCATTGAAAAACATCATGTTATTCATATACCAGAAATGATTGAAGCTACTGACTGAATGAAAGGAGCTGGCATCTCACTCTCTTTGAATCTTCTTTATCATGCTAAGAGGAGCAGGAAAAAGTAAAAAATTTCAGAATTGCACCTTGCAATGCGGAGAAATTACTGTTTGTGCATTTATAATATTCAATGATTTTTGCCATTGAAAAACGTCCAGAAATGATTGAAGCTACTGACTGAACGAAAGGAGCTGGCATCTCACTCTCTTTGAATCTTCTTTATCATGCTAAGAGGAGCAGGAAAAAGCAAAAAATTTCAGAATTGCACCTTGCAATGCGGAGAAATTACTGTTTGTGCATTTACAATATTCATTGATTTTTGCCATTGAAAAACATCATGTTATTCATATACCAGAAATGTTTGAAGCTACTGACTGAATGAAAGGAGCTGGCATCTCACTCTCTTTGAATCTTCTTTATCATGGTAAGAGGAGCAGGAAAAAGCAAAAAATTTCAGAATTGCACCTTGCAATGCGGAGAAATTACTGTTTGTGCATTTACAATATTCATTGATTTTTGCCATTGAAAAACGTCCAGAAATGATTGAAGCTACTGACTGAATGAAAGGAGCTGGCATCTCACTCTCTTTGAATCTTCTTTATCATGCTAAGAGGAGCAGGAAAAAGCAAAAAAATTCAGAATTGCACCTTGCAATGCGGAGAAATTACTGTTTGTGCATTTACAATATTCATTGATTTTTGCCATTGAAAAACGTCCAGAAATGATTGAAGCTACTGACTGAATGAAAGGAGCTGGCATCTCACTCTCTTTGAATCTTCTTTATCATGCTAAGAGGAGCAGGAAAAAGCAAAAAATTTCAGAATTGCACCTTGCAATGCGGAGAAATTACTGTTTGTGCATTTACAATATTCATTGATTTTTGCCATTGAAAAACGTCCAGAAATGATTGAAGCTACTGACTGAATGAAAGGAGCTGGCATCTCACTCTCTTTGAATCTTCTTTATCATGCTAAGAGGAGCAGGAAAAAGCAAAAAATTTCAGAATTGCACCTTGCAATGCGGAGAAATTACTGTTTGTGCATTTACAATATTCATTGATTTTTGCCATTGAAAAACATCATGTTATTCATATACCAGAAATGATTGAAGCTACTGACTGAATGAAAGGAGCTGGCATCTCACTCTCTTTGAATCTTCTTTATCATGCTAAGAGGAGCAGGAAAAAGTAAAAAATTTCAGAATTGCACCTTGCAATGCGGAGAAATTACTGTTTGTGCATTTATAATATTCAATGATTTTTGCCATTGAAAAACGTCCAGAAATGATTGAAGCTACTGACTGAACGAAAGGAGCTGGCATCTCACTCTCTTTGAATCTTCTTTATCATGCTAAGAGGAGCAGGAAAAAGCAAAAAATTTCAGAATTGCACCTTGCAATGCGGAGAAATTACTGTTTGTGCATTTACAATATTCATTGATTTTTGCCATTGAAAAACATCATGTTATTCATATACCAGAAATGTTTGAAGCTACTGACTGAATGAAAGGAGCTGGCATCTCACTCTCTTTGAATCTTCTTTATCATGGTAAGAGGAGCAGGAAAAAGCAAAAAATTTCAGAATTGCACCTTGCAATGCGGAGAAATTACTGTTTGTGCATTTGCAATATTCATTGATTTTTGCCATTGAAAAACGTCCAGAAATGATTGAAGCTACTGACTGAATGAAAGGAGCTGGCATCTCACTCTCTTTGAATCTTCTTTATCATGCTAAGAGGAGCAGGAAAAAGCAAAAAATTTCAGAATTGCACCTTGCAATGCGGAGAAATTACTGTTTGTGCATTTACAATATTCATTGATTTTTGCCATTGAAAAACGTCCAGAAATGATTGAAGCTACTGACTGAATGAAAGGAGCTGGCATCTCACTCTCTTTGAATCTTGTTTATCATGCTAAGAGGAGCAGGAAAAAGCAAAAAATTTCAGAATTGCACCTTGCAATGCGGAGAAATTACTGTTTGTGCATTTACAATATTCATTGATTTTTGCCATTGAAAAACGTCCAGAAATGATTGAAGCTACTGACTGAATGAAAGGAGCTGGCATCTCACTCTCTTTGAATCTTCTTTATCATGCTAAGAGGACCAGGAAAAAGCAAAAAATTTCAGAATTGCACCTTGCAATGCGGAGAAATTACTGTTTGTGCATTTACAATATTCATTGATTTTTGCCATTGAAAAACATCATGTTATTCATATACCAGAAATGATTGAAGCTACTGACTGAATGAAAGGAGCTGGCATCTCACTCTCTTTGAATCTTCTTTATCATGCTAAGAGGAGCAGGAAAAAGTAAAAAATTTCAGAATTGCACCTTGCAATGCGGAGAAATTACTGTTTGTGCATTTATAATATTCAATGATTTTTGCCATTGAAAAACGTCCAGAAATGATTGAAGCTACTGACTGAACGAAAGGAGCTGGCATCTCACTCTCTTTGAATCTTCTTTATCATGCTAAGAGGAGCAGGAAAAAGCAAAAAATTTCAGAATTGCACCTTGCAATGCGGAGAAATTACTGTTTGTGCATTTACAATATTCATTGATTTTTGCCATTGAAAAACGTCCAGAAATGATTGAAGCTACTGACTGAATGAAAGGAGCTGGCATCTCACTCTCTTTGAATCTTCTTTATCATGGTAAGAGGAGCAGGAAAAAGCAAAAAATTTCAGAATTGCACCTTGCAATGCGGAGAAATTACTGTTTGTGCATTTACAATATTCATTGATTTTTGCCATTGAAAAACGTCCAGAAATGATTGAAGCTACTGACTGAATGAAAGGAGCTGGCATCTCACTCTCTTTGAATCTTCTTTATCATGCTAAGAGGAGCAGGAAAAAGCAAAAAATTTCAGAATTGCACCTTGCAATGCGGAGAAATTACTGTTTGTGCATTTACAATATTCATTGATTTTTGCCATTGAAAAACGTCCAGAAATGATTGAAGCTACTGACTGAATGAAAGGAGCTGGCATCTCACTCTCTTTGAATCTTGTTTATCATGCTAAGAGGAGCAGGAAAAAGCAAAAAATTTCAGATTTGCACCTTGCAATGCGGAGAAATTACTGTTTGTGCATTTACAATATTCATTGATTTTTGCCATTGAAAAACGTCCAGAAATGATTGAAGCTACTGACTGAATGAAAGGAGCTGGCATCTCACTCTCTTTGAATCTTCTTTATCATGCTAAGAGGAGCAGGAAAAAGCAAAAAATTTCAGAATTGCACCTTGCAATGCGGAGAAATTACTGTTTGTGCATTTACAATATTCATTGATTTTTGCCATTGAAAAACGTCCAGAAATGATTGAAGCTACTGACTGAATGAAAGGAGCTGGCATCTCACTCTCTTTGAATCTTCTTTATCATGCTAAGAGGACCAGGAAAAAGCAAAAAATTTCAGAATTGCACCTTGCAATGCGGAGAAATTACTGTTTGTGCATTTACAATATTCATTGATTTTTGCCATTGAAAAACATCATGTTATTCATATACCAGAAATGATTGAAGCTACTGACTGAATGAAAGGAGCTGGCATCTCACTCTCTTTGAATCTTCTTTATCATGCTAAGAGGAGCAGGAAAAAGTAAAAAATTTCAGAATTGCACCTTGCAATGCGGAGAAATTACTGTTTGTGCATTTATAATATTCAATGATTTTTGCCATTGAAAAACGTCCAGAAATGATTGAAGCTACTGACTGAACGAAAGGAGCTGGCATCTCACTCTCTTTGAATCTTCTTTATCATGCTAAGAGGAGCAGGAAAAAGCAAAAAATTTCAGAATTGCACCTTGCAATGCGGAGAAATTACTGTTTGTGCATTTACAATATTCATTGATTTTTGCCATTGAAAAACGTCCAGAAATGATTGAAGCTACTGACTGAATGAAAGGAGCTGGCATCTCACTCTCTTTGAATCTTCTTTATCATGCTAAGAGGAGCAGGAAAAAGTAAAAAATTTCAGAATTGCACCTTGCAATGCGGAGAAATTACTGTTTGTGCATTTATAATATTCAATGATTTTTGCCATTGAAAAACGTCCAGAAATGATTGAAGCTACTGACTGAACGAAAGGAGCTGGCATCTCACTCTCTTTGAATCTTCTTTATCATGCTAAGAGGAGCAGGAAAAAGCAAAAAATTTCAGAATTGCACCTTGCAATGCGGAGAAATTACTGTTTGTGCATTTACAATATTCATTGATTTTTGCCATTGAAAAACATCATGTTATTCATATACCAGAAATGTTTGAAGCTACTGACTGAATGAAAGGAGCTGGCATCTCACTCTCTTTGAATCTTCTTTATCATGGTAAGAGGAGCAGGAAAAAGCAAAAAATTTCAGAATTGCACCTTGCAATGCGGAGAAATTACTGTTTGTGCATTTACAATATTCATTGATTTTTGCCATTGAAAAACGTCCAGAAATGATTGAAGCTACTGACTGAATGAAAGGAGCTGGCATCTCACTCTCTTTGAATCTTCTTTATCATGCTAAGAGGAGCAGGAAAAAGCAAAAAATTTCAGAATTGCACCTTGCAATGCGGAGAAATTACTGTTTGTGCATTTACAATATTCATTGATTTTTGCCATTGAAAAACGTCCAGAAATGATTGAAGCTACTGACTGAATGAAAGGAGCTGGCATCTCACTCTCTTTGAATCTTGTTTATCATGCTAAGAGGAGCAGGAAAAAGCAAAAAATTTCAGATTTGCACCTTGCAATGCGGAGAAATTACTGTTTGTGCATTTACAATATTCATTGATTTTTGCCATTGAAAAACGTCCAGAAATGATTGAAGCTACTGACTGAATGAAAGGAGCTGGCATCTCACTCTCTTTGAATCTTCTTTATCATGCTAAGAGGAGCAGGAAAAAGCAAAAAATTTCAGAATTGCACCTTGCAATGCGGAGAAATTACTGTTTGTGCATTTACAATATTCATTGATTTTTGCCATTGAAAAACATCATGTTATTCATATACCAGAAATGATTGAAGCTACTGACTGAATGAAAGGAGCTGGCATCTCACTCTCTTTGAATCTTCTTTATCATGCTAAGAGGAGCAGGAAAAAGTAAAAAATTTCAGAATTGCACCTTGCAATGCGGAGAAATTACTGTTTGTGCATTTATAATATTCAATGATTTTTGCCATTGAAAAACGTCCAGAAATGATTGAAGCTACTGACTGAACGAAAGGAGCTGGCATCTCACTCTCTTTGAATCTTCTTTATCATGCTAAGAGGAGCAGGAAAAAGCAAAAAATTTCAGAATTGCACCTTGCAATGCGGAGAAATTACTGTTTGTGCATTTACAATATTCATTGATTTTTGCCATTGAAAAACATCATGTTATTCATATACCAGAAATGTTTGAAGCTACTGACTGAATGAAAGGAGCTGGCATCTCACTCTCTTTGAATCTTCTTTATCATTCTAAGAGGAGCAGGAAAAAGCAAAAAATTTCAGAATTGCACCTTGCAATGCGGAGAAATTACTGTTTGCGCATTTACAATATTCATTGATTTTTGCCATTGAAAAACATCATGTTATTCATATACCAGAAATGTTTGAAGCTACTGACTGAATGAAAGGAGCTGGCATCTCACTCTCTTTGAATCTTCTTTATTATGCTAAGAGGAGCAGGAAAAAGCAAAAAATTTCAGAATTGCACCTTGCAATGCGGAGAAATTACTGTTTGTGCATTTACAATATTCATTGATTTTTGCCATTGAAAAACGTCCAGAAATGATTGAAGCTACTTACTGAATGAAAGGAGCTGGCATCTCACTCTCTTTGAATCATGTTTATCATGCTAAGAGGAGCAGGAAAAAGCAAAAAAATTCAGAATTGCACCTTGCAATGCGGAGAAATTACTGTTTGTGCATTTACAATATTCATTGATTTTTGCCATTGAAAAACGTCCAGAAATGATTGAAGCTACTGACTGAATGAAAGGAGCTGGCATCTCACTCTCTTTGAATCTTCTTTATCATGCTAAGAGGAGCAGGAAAAAGCAAAAAATTTCAGAATTGCACCTTGCAATGCGGAGAAATTACTGTTTGTGCATTTACAATATTCATTGATTTTTGCCATTGAAAAACATCATGTTATTCATATACCAGAAATGATTGAAGCTACTGACTGAATGAAAGGAGCTGGCATCTCACTCTCTTTGAATCTTCTTTATCATGCTAAGAGGAGCAGGAAAAAGTAAAAAATTTCAGAATTGCACCTTGCAATGCGGAGAAATTACTGTTTGTGCATTTATAATATTCAATGATTTTTGCCATTGAAAAACGTCCAGAAATGATTGAAGCTACTGACTGAACGAAAGGAGCTGGCATCTCACTCTCTTTGAATCTTCTTTATCATGCTAAGAGGAGCAGGAAAAAGCAAAAAATTTCAGAATTGCACCTTGCAATGCGGAGAAATTACTGTTTGTGCATTTACAATATTCATTGATTTTTGCCATTGAAAAACATCATGTTATTCATATACCAGAAATGTTTGAAGCTACTGACTGAATGAAAGGAGCTGGCATCTCACTCTCTTTGAATCTTCTTTATCATGGTAAGAGGAGCAGGAAAAAGCAAAAAATTTCAGAATTGCACCTTGCAATGCGGAGAAATTACTGTTTGTGCATTTACAATATTCATTGATTTTTGCCATTGAAAAACGTCCAGAAATGATTGAAGCTACTGACTGAATGAAAGGAGCTGGCATCTCACTCTCTTTGAATCTTCTTTATCATGCTAAGAGGAGCAGGAAAAAGCAAAAAATTTCAGAATTGCACCTTGCAATGCGGAGAAATTACTGTTTGTGCATTTACAATATTCATTGATTTTTGCCATTGAAAAACGTCCAGAAATGATTGAAGCTACTGACTGAATGAAAGGAGCTGGCATCTCACTCTCTTTGAATCTTGTTTATCATGCTAAGAGGAGCAGGAAAAAGCAAAAAATTTCAGAATTGCACCTTGCAATGCGGAGAAATTACTGTTTGTGCATTTACAATATTCATTGATTTTTGCCATTGAAAAACGTCCAGAAATGATTGAAGCTACTGACTGAATGAAAGGAGCTGGCATCTCACTCTCTTTGAATCTTCTTTATCATGCTAAGAGGAGCAGGAAAAAGCAAAAAATTTCAGAATTGCACCTTGCAATGCGGAGAAATTACTGTTTGTGCATTTACAATATTCATTGATTTTTGCCATTGAAAAACATCATGTTATTCATATACCAGAAATGATTGAAGCTACTGACTGAATGAAAGGAGCTGGCATCTCACTCTCTTTGAATCTTCTTTATCATGCTAAGAGGAGCAGGAAAAAGTAAAAAATTTCAGAATTGCACCTTGCAATGCGGAGAAATTACTGTTTGTGCATTTATAATATTCAATGATTTTTGCCATTGAAAAACGTCCAGAAATGATTGAAGCTACTGACTGAACGAAAGGAGCTGGCATCTCACTCTCTTTGAATCTTCTTTATCATGCTAAGAGGAGCAGGAAAAAGCAAAAAATTTCAGAATTGCACCTTGCAATGCGGAGAAATTACTGTTTGTGCATTTACAATATTCATTGATTTTTGCCATTGAAAAACATCATGTTATTCATATACCAGAAATGTTTGAAGCTACTGACTGAATGAAAGGAGCTGGCATCTCACTCTCTTTGAATCTTCTTTATCATGGTAAGAGGAGCAGGAAAAAGCAAAAAATTTCAGAATTGCAAATTGCAATGCGGAGAAATTACTGTTTGTGCATTTGCAATATTCATTGATTTTTGCCATTGAAAAACGTCCAGAAATGATTGAAGCTACTGACTGAATGAAAGGAGCTGGCATCTCACTCTCTTTGAATCTTCTTTATCATGCTAAGAGGAGCAGGAAAAAGCAAAAAATTTCAGAATTGCACCTTGCAATGCGGAGAAATTACTGTTTGTGCATTTACAATATTCATTGATTTTTGCCATTGAAAAACGTCCAGAAATGATTGAAGCTACTGACTGAATGAAAGGAGCTGGCATCTCACTCTCTTTGAATCTTGTTTATCATGCTAAGAGGAGCAGGAAAAAGCAAAAAATTTCAGAATTGCACCTTGCAATGCGGAGAAATTACTGTTTGTGCATTTACAATATTCATTGATTTTTGCCATTGAAAAACGTCCAGAAATGATTGAAGCTACTGACTGAATGAAAGGAGCTGGCATCTCACTCTCTTTGAATCTTCTTTATCATGCTAAGAGGAGCAGGAAAAAGTAAAAAATTTCAGAATTGCACCTTGCAATGCGGAGAAATTACTGTTTGTGCATTTATAATATTCAATGATTTTTGCCATTGAAAAACGTCCAGAAATGATTGAAGCTACTGACTGAACGAAAGGAGCTGGCATCTCACTCTCTTTGAATCTTCTTTATCATGCTAAGAGGAGCAGGAAAAAGCAAAAAATTTCAGAATTGCACCTTGCAATGCGGAGAAATTACTGTTTGTGCATTTACAATATTCATTGATTTTTGCCATTGAAAAACGTCCAGAAATGATTGAAGCTACTGACTGAATGAAAGGAGCTGGCATCTCACTCTCTTTGAATCTTCTTTATCATGCTAAGAGGAGCAGGAAAAAGTAAAAAATTTCAGAATTGCACCTTGCAATGCGGAGAAATTACTGTTTGTGCATTTATAATATTCAATGATTTTTGCCATTGAAAAACGTCCAGAAATGATTGAAGCTACTGACTGAACGAAAGGAGCTGGCATCTCACTCTCTTTGAATCTTCTTTATCATGCTAAGAGGAGCAGGAAAAAGCAAAAAATTTCAGTATTGCACCTTGCAATGCGGAGAAATTACTGTTTGTGCATTTACAATATTCATTGATTTTTGCCATTGAAAAACATCATGTTATTCATATACCAGAAATGTTTGAAGCTACTGACTGAATGAAAGGAGCTGGCATCTCACTCTCTTTGAATCTTCTTTATCATGGTAAGAGGAGCAGGAAAAAGCAAAAAATTTCAGAATTGCACCTTGCAATGCGGAGAAATTACTGTTTGTGCATTTACAATATTCATTGATTTTTGCCATTGAAAAACGTCCAGAAATGATTGAAGCTACTGACTGAATGAAAGGAGCTGGCATCTCACTCTCTTTGAATCTTCTTTATCATGCTAAGAGGAGCAGGAAAAAGCAAAAAATTTCAGAATTGCACCTTGCAATGCGGAGAAATTACTGTTTGTGCATTTACAATATTCATTGATTTTTGCCATTGAAAAACGTCCAGAAATGATTGAAGCTACTGACTGAATGAAAGGAGCTGGCATCTCACTCTCTTTGAATCTTGTTTATCATGCTAAGAGGAGCAGGAAAAAGCAAAAAATTTCAGATTTGCACCTTGCAATGCGGAGAAATTACTGTTTGTGCATTTACAATATTCATTGATTTTTGCCATTGAAAAACGTCCAGAAATGATTGAAGCTACTGACTGAATGAAAGGAGCTGGCATCTCACTCTCTTTGAATCTTCTTTATCATGCTAAGAGGAGCAGGAAAAAGCAAAAAATTTCAGAATTGCACCTTGCAATGCGGAGAAATTACTGTTTGTGCATTTACAATATTCATTGATTTTTGCCATTGAAAAACGTCCAGAAATGATTGAAGCTACTGACTGAATGAAAGGAGCTGGCATCTCACTCTCTTTGAATCTTGTTTATCATGCTAAGAGGAGCAGGAAAAAGCAAAAAATTTCAGATTTGCACCTTGCAATGCGGAGAAATTACTGTTTGTGCATTTACAATATTCATTGATTTTTGCCATTGAAAAACGTCCAGAAATGATTGAAGCTACTGACTGAATGAAAGGAGCTGGCATCTCACTCTCTTTGAATCTTCTTTATCATGCTAAGAGGAGCAGGAAAAAGCAAAAAATTTCAGAATTGCACCTTGCAATGCGGAGAAATTACTGTTTGTGCATTTACAATATTCATTGATTTTTGCCATTGAAAAACGTCCAGAAATGATTGAAGCTACTGACTGAATGAAAGGAGCTGGCATCTCACTCTCTTTGAATCTTCTTTATCATGCTAAGAGGACCAGGAAAAAGCAAAAAATTTCAGAATTGCACCTTGCAATGCGGAGAAATTACTGTTTGTGCATTTACAATATTCATTGATTTTTGCCATTGAAAAACATCATGTTATTCATATACCAGAAATGATTGAAGCTACTGACTGAATGAAAGGAGCTGGCATCTCACTCTCTTTGAATCTTCTTTATCATGCTAAGAGGAGCAGGAAAAAGTAAAAAATTTCAGAATTGCACCTTGCAATGCGGAGAAATTACTGTTTGTGCATTTATAATATTCAATGATTTTTGCCATTGAAAAACGTCCAGAAATGATTGAAGCTACTGACTGAACGAAAGGAGCTGGCATCTCACTCTCTTTGAATCTTCTTTATCATGCTAAGAGGAGCAGGAAAAAGCAAAAAATTTCAGAATTGCACCTTGCAATGCGGAGAAATTACTGTTTGTGCATTTACAATATTCATTGATTTTTGCCATTGAAAAACATCATGTTATTCATATACCAGAAATGTTTGAAGCTACTGACTGAATGAAAGGAGCTGGCATCTCACTCTCTTTGAATCTTCTTTATCATGGTAAGAGGAGCAGGAAAAAGCAAAAAATTTCAGAATTGCACCTTGCAATGCGGAGAAATTACTGTTTGTGCATTTGCAATATTCATTGATTTTTGCCATTGAAAAACGTCCAGAAATGATTGAAGATACTGACTGAATGAAAGGAGCTGGCATCTCACTCTCTTTGAATCTTCTTTATCATGCTAAGAGGAGCAGGAAAAAGCAAAAAATTTCAGAATTGCACCTTGCAATGCGGAGAAATTACTGTTTGTGCATTTACAATATTCATTGATTTTTGCCATTGAAAAACGTCCAGAAATGATTGAAGCTACTGACTGAATGAAAGGAGCTGGCATCTCACTCTCTTTGAATCTTGTTTATCATGCTAAGAGGAGCAGGAAAAAGCAAAAAATTTCAGAATTGCACCTTGCAATGCGGAGAAATTACTGTTTGTGCATTTACAATATTCATTGATTTTTGCCATTGAAAAACGTCCAGAAATGATTGAAGCTACTGACTGAATGAAAGGAGCTGGCATCTCACTCTCTTTGAATCTTCTTTATCATGCTAAGAGGAGCAGGAAAAAGTAAAAAATTTCAGAATTGCACCTTGCAATGCGGAGAAATTACTGTTTGTGCATTTATAATATTCAATGATTTTTGCCATTGAAAAACGTCCAGAAATGATTGAAGCTACTGACTGAACGAAAGGAGCTGGCATCTCACTCTCTTTGAATCTTCTTTATCATGCTAAGAGGAGCAGGAAAAAGCAAAAAATTTCAGAATTGCACCTTGCAATGCGGAGAAATTACTGTTTGTGCATTTACAATATTCATTGATTTTTGCCATTGAAAAACGTCCAGAAATGATTGAAGCTACTGACTGAATGAAAGGAGCTGGCATCTCACTCTCTTTGAATCTTCTTTATCATGCTAAGAGGAGCAGGAAAAAGTAAAAAATTTCAGAATTGCACCTTGCAATGCGGAGAAATTACTGTTTGTGCATTTATAATATTCAATGATTTTTGCCATTGAAAAACGTCCAGAAATGATTGAAGCTACTGACTGAACGAAAGGAGCTGGCATCTCACTCTCTTTGAATCTTCTTTATCATGCTAAGAGGAGCAGGAAAAAGCAAAAAATTTCAGAATTGCACCTTGCAATGCGGAGAAATTACTGTTTGTGCATTTACAATATTCATTGATTTTTGCCATTGAAAAACATCATGTTATTCATATACCAGAAATGTTTGAAGCTACTGACTGAATGAAAGGAGCTGGCATCTCACTCTCTTTGAATCTTCTTTATCATGGTAAGAGGAGCAGGAAAAAGCAAAAAATTTCAGAATTGCACCTTGCAATGCGGAGAAATTACTGTTTGTGCATTTACAATATTCATTGATTTTTGCCATTGAAAAACGTCCAGAAATGATTGAAGCTACTGACTGAATGAAAGGAGCTGGCATCTCACTCTCTTTGAATCTTCTTTATCATGCTAAGAGGAGCAGGAAAAAGCAAAAAATTTCAGAATTGCACCTTGCAATGCGGAGAAATTACTGTTTGTGCATTTACAATATTCATTGATTTTTGCCATTGAAAAACGTCCAGAAATGATTGAAGCTACTGACTGAATGAAAGGAGCTGGCATCTCACTCTCTTTGAATCTTGTTTATCATGCTAAGAGGAGCAGGAAAAAGCAAAAAATTTCAGATTTGCACCTTGCAATGCGGAGAAATTACTGTTTGTGCATTTACAATATTCATTGATTTTTGCCATTGAAAAACGTCCAGAAATGATTGAAGCTACTGACTGAATGAAAGGAGCTGGCATCTCACTCTCTTTGAATCTTCTTTATCATGCTAAGAGGAGCAGGAAAAAGCAAAAAATTTCAGAATTGCACCTTGCAATGCGGAGAAATTACTGTTTGTGCATTTACAATATTCATTGATTTTTGCCATTGAAAAACATCATGTTATTCATATACCAGAAATGATTGAAGCTACTGACTGAATGAAAGGAGCTGGCATCTCACTCTCTTTGAATCTTCTTTATCATGCTAAGAGGAGCAGGAAAAAGTAAAAAATTTCAGAATTGCACTTTGCAATGCGGAGAAATTACTGTTTGTGCATTTATAATATTCAATGATTTTTGCCATTGAAAAACGTCCAGAAATGATTGAAGCTACTGACTGAACGAAAGGAGCTGGCATCTCACTCTCTTTGAATCTTCTTTATCATGCTAAGAGGAGCAGGAAAAAGCAAAAAATTTCAGAATTGCACCTTGCAATGCGGAGAAATTACTGTTTGTGCATTTACAATATTCATTGATTTTTGCCATTGAAAAACATCATGTTATTCATATACCAGAAATGTTTGAAGCTACTGACTGAATGAAAGGAGCTGGCATCTCACTCTCTTTGAATCTTCTTTATCATGGTAAGAGGAGCAGGAAAAAGCAAAAAATTTCAGAATTGCACCTTGCAATGCGGAGAAATTACTGTTTGTGCATTTGCAATATTCATTGATTTTTGCCATTGAAAAACGTCCAGAAATGATTGAAGCTACTGACTGAATGAAAGGAGCTGGCATCTCACTCTCTTTGAATCTTCTTTATCATGCTAAGAGGAGCAGGAAAAAGCAAAAAATTTCAGAATTGCACCTTGCAATGCGGAGAAATTACTGTTTGTGCATTTACAATATTCATTGATTTTTGCCATTGAAAAACGTCCAGAAATGATTGAAGCTACTGACTGAATGAAAGGAGCTGGCATCTCACTCTCTTTGAATCTTGTTTATCATGCTAAGAGGAGCAGGAAAAAGCAAAAAATTTCAGAATTGCACCTTGCAATGCGGAGAAATTACTGTTTGTGCATTTACAATATTCATTGATTTTTGCCATTGAAAAACGTCCAGAAATGATTGAAGCTACTGACTGAATGAAAGGAGCTGGCATCTCACTCTCTTTGAATCTTCTTTATCATGCTAAGAGGACCAGGAAAAAGCAAAAAATTTCAGAATTGCACCTTGCAATGCGGAGAAATTACTGTTTGTGCATTTACAATATTCATTGATTTTTGCCATTGAAAAACATCATGTTATTCATATACCAGAAATGATTGAAGCTACTGACTGAATGAAAGGAGCTGGCATCTCACTCTCTTTGAATCTTCTTTATCATGCTAAGAGGAGCAGGAAAAAGTAAAAAATTTCAGAATTGCACCTTGCAATGCGGAGAAATTACTGTTTGTGCATTTATAATATTCAATGATTTTTGCCATTGAAAAACGTCCAGAAATGATTGAAGCTACTGACTGAACGAAAGGAGCTGGCATCTCACTCTCTTTGAATCTTCTTTATCATGCTAAGAGGAGCAGGAAAAAGCAAAAAATTTCAGAATTGCACCTTGCAATGCGGAGAAATTACTGTTTGTGCATTTACAATATTCATTGATTTTTGCCATTGAAAAACGTCCAGAAATGATTGAAGCTACTGACTGAATGAAAGGAGCTGGCATCTCACTCTCTTTGAATCTTCTTTATCATGCTAAGAGGAGCAGGAAAAAGCAAAAAATTTCAGAATTGCACCTTGCAATGCGGAGAAATTACTGTTTGTGCATTTACAATATTCATTGATTTTTGCCATTGAAAAACATCATGTTATTCATATACCAGAATTGTTTGAAGCTAATGACTGAATGAAAGGAGCTGACATCTCACTCTCTTTGAATCTTCTTTATCATGCTAAGAGGAGCAGGAAAAAGCAAAAAATTTCAGAATTGCACCTTGCAATGCGGAGAAATTACTGTTTGTGCATTTACAATATTCATTGATTTTTGCCATTGAAAAACGTCCAGAAATGATTGAAGCTACTGACTGAATGAAAGGAGCTGGCATCTCACTCTCTTTGAATCTTCTTTATCATGCTAAGAGGAGCAGGAAAAAGCAAAAAATTTCAGAATTGCACCTTGCAATGCGGAGAAATTACTGTTTGTGCATTTACAATATTCATTGATTTTTGCCATTGAAAAACATCATGTTATTCATATACCAGAAATGTTTGAAGCTACTGACTGAATGAAAGGAGCTGGCATCTCACTCTCTTTGAATCTTCTTTATCATTCTAAGAGGAGCAGGAAAAAGCAAAAAATTTCAGAATTGCACCTTGCAATGCGGAGAAATTACTGTTTGTGCATTTACAATATTCATTGATTTTTGCCATTGAAAAACATCATGTTATTCATATATCAGAAATGTTTGAAGCTACTGACTGAATGAAAGGAACTGGCATCTCACTCTCTTTGAATCTTCTTTATCATGCTAAGAGGAGCAGGAAAAAGCAAAAAATTTCAGAATTGCACCTTGCAATGTGGAGAAATTACTGTTTGTGCATTTACAATATTCATTGATTTTTACCATTGAAAAACGTCCAGAAATGATTGAAGCTACTGACTGAATGAAAGTAGCTGGCATCTCACTCTCTTTGAATCTTCTTTATCATGCTAAGAGGAGCAGGAAAAAGCAAAAAATTTCAGACTTGCACCTTGCAATGCGGAGAAATTACTGTTTGTGCATTTACAATATTCATTGATTTTTGCCATTGAAAAACATCATGTTATTCATATACCAGAAATGTTTGAAGCTACTGACTGAATGAAAGGAGCTGGCATCTCACTCTCTTTGAATCTTCTTTATCATGCTAAGAGGAGCAGGAAAAAGCAAAAAATTTCAGAATTGCACCTTGCAATGCGGAGAAATTACTGTTTGTGCATTTACAATATTCATTGATTTTTGCCATTGAAAAACGTCCAGAAATGATTGAAGCTACTGACTGAATGAAAGGAGCTGGCATCTCACTCTCTTTGAATCTTCTTTATCATGCTAAGAGGAGCAGGAAAAAGCAAAAAATTTCAGAATTGCACCTTGCAATGCGGAGAAATTACTGTTTGTGCATTTACAATATTCATTGATTTTTGCCATTGAAAAACATGTTATTCATATACCAGAAATGTTTGAAGCTACTGACTGAATGAAAGGAGCTGGCACCTCACTCTCTTTGAATCTTCTTTATCATGCTAAGAGGAGCGGGAAAAAGCAAAAAATTTCAGAATTGCACTTTGCAATGCGGAGAAATTACTGTTTGTGCATTTACAATATTCATTGATTTTTGCCATTGAAAAACGTCCAGAAATGATTGAAGGTACTGACTGAATGAAAGGAGCTGGCATCTCACTCTCTTTGAATCTTCTTTATCATGCTAAGAGGAGCAGGAAAAAGCAAAAAATTTCAGAATTGCACCTTGCAATGCGGAGAAATTACTGTTTGTGCATTTACAATATTCATTGATTTTTGCCATTGAAAAACATCCAGAAATGATTGAAGCTACTGACTGAATGAAAGGAGCTGGCATCTCACTCTCTTTGAATCTTCTTTATCATGCTAAGAGGAGCAGGAAAAAGCAAAAAATTTCAGAATTGCACCTTGCAATGCGGAGAAATTACTGTTTGTGCATTTACAATATTCATTGATTTTTGCCATTGAAAAACGTCCAGAAATGATTGAAGCTACTGACTGAATGAAAGGAGCTGGCATCTCACTCTCTTTGAATCTTCTTTATCATGCTAAGAGGAGCAAGAAAAAGCAAAAAATTTCAGAATTGCACCTTGCAATGCGGAGAAATTACTGTTTGTGCATTTACAATATTCATTGATTTTTGCCATTGAAAAACATCATGTTATTCATATACCAGAAATGTTTGAAGCTACAGACTGAATGAAAGGAGCTGGCATCTCACTCTCTTTGAATCTTCTTTATCATTCTAAGAGGAGCAGGAAAAAGCAAAAAATTTCAGAATTGCACCTTGCAATGCGGAGAAATTACTGTTTGCGCATTTACAATATTCATTGATTTTTGCCATTGAAAAACATCATGTTATTCATATACCAGAAATGTTTGAAGCTACTGACTGAATGAAAGGAGCTGGCATCTCACTCTCTTTGAATCTTCTTTATTATGCTAAGAGGAGCAGGAAAAAGCAAAAAATTTCAGAATTGCACCTTGCAATGCGGAGAAATTACTGTTTGTGCATTTACAATATTCATTGATTTTTGCCATTGAAAAACGTCCAGAAATGATTGAAGCTACTGACTGAATGAAAGGAGCTGGCATCTCACTCTCTTTGAATCTTCTTTATCATGCTAAGAGGAGCAGGAAAAAGCAAAAAATTTCAGAATTGCACCTTGCAATGCGGAGAAATTACTGTTTGTGCATTTACAATATTCATTGATTTTTGCCATTGAAAAACATCATGTTATTCATATACCAGAATTGTTTGAAGCTAATGACTGAATGAAAGGAGCTGACATCTCACTCTCTTTGAATCTTCTTTATCATTCTAAGAGGAGCAGGAAAAAGCAAAAAATTTCAGAATTGCACCTTGCAATGCGGAGAAATTACTGTTTGCGCATTTACAATATTCATTGATTTTTGCCATTGAAAAACATCATGTTATTCATATACCAGAAATGTTTGAAGCTACTGACTGAATGAAAGGAGCTGGCATCTCACTCTCTTTGAATCTTCTTTATTATGCTAAGAGGAGCAGGAAAAAGCAAAAAATTTCAGAATTGCACCTTGCAATGCGGAGAAATTACTGTTTGTGCATTTACAATATTCATTGATTTTTGCCATTGAAAAACGTCCAGAAATGATTGAAGCTACTGACTGAATGAAAGGAGCTGGCATCTCACTCTCTTTGAATCTTCTTTATCATGCTAAGAGGAGCAGGAAAAAGCAAAAAATTTCAGAATTGCACCTTGCAATGCGGAGAAATTACTGTTTGTGCATTTACAATATTCATTGATTTTTGCCATTGAAAAACATCATGTTATTCATATACCAGAATTGTTTGAAGCTAATGACTGAATGAAAGGAGCTGACATCTCACTCTCTTTGAATCTTCTTTATCATGCTAAGAGGAGCAGGAAAAAGCAAAAAATTTCAGAATTGCACCTTGCAATGCGGAGAAATTACTGTTTGTGCATTTACAATATTCATTGATTTTTGCCATTGAAAAACGTCCAGAAATGATTGAAGCTACTGACTGAATGAAAGGAGCTGGCATCTCACTCTCTTTGAATCTTCTTTATCATGCTAAGAGGAGCAGGAAAAAGCAAAAAATTTCAGAATTGCACCTTGCAATGCGGAGAAATTACTGTTTGTGCATTTACAATATTCATTGATTTTTGCCATTGAAAAACATCATGTTATTCATATACCAGAAATGTTTGAAGCTACTGACTGAATGAAAGGAGCTGGCATCTCACTCTCTTTGAATCTTCTTTATCATTCTAAGAGGAGCAGGAAAAAGCAAAAAATTTCAGAATTGCACCTTGCAATGCGGAGAAATTACTGTTTGTGCATTTACAATATTCATTGATTTTTGCCATTGAAAAACATCATGTTATTCATATATCAGAAATGTTTGAAGCTACTGACTGAATGAAAGGAACTGGCATCTCACTCTCTTTGAATCTTCTTTATCATGCTAAGAGGAGCAGGAAAAAGCAAAAAATTTCAGAATTGCACCTTGCAATGTGGAGAAATTACTGTTTATGCATTTACAATATTCATTGATTTTTACCATTGAAAAACGTCCAGAAATGATTGAAGCTACTGACTGAATGAAAGTAGCTGGCATCTCACTCTCTTTGAATCTTCTTTATCATGCTAAGAGGAGCAGGAAAAAGCAAAAAATTTCAGACTTGCACCTTGCAATGCGGAGAAATTACTGTTTGTGCATTTACAATATTCATTGATTTTTTCCATTGAAAAACGTCCAGAAATGATTGAAGCTACTGACTGAATGAAAGGAGCTGGCATCTCACTCTCTTTGAATCTTCTTTATCATGCTAAGAGGAGCAGGAAAAAGCAAAAAATTTCAGAATTGCACCTTGCAATGCGGAGAAATTACTGTTTGTGCATTTACAATATTCATTGATTTTTGCCATTGAAAAACGTCCAGAAATGATTGAAGCTACTGACTGAATGAAAGGAGCTGGCATCTCACTCTCTTTGAATCTTCTTTATCATGCTAAGAGGAGCAGGAAAAAGCAAAAAATTTCAGAATTGCACCTTGCAATGCGGAGAAATTACTGTTTGTGCATTTACAATATTCATTGATTTTTGCCATTGAAAAACATGTTATTCATATACCAGAAATGTTTGAAGCTACTGACTGAATGAAAGGAGCTGGCACCTCACTCTCTTTGAATCTTCTTTATCATGCTAAGAGGAGCGGGAAAAAGCAAAAAATTTCAGAATTGCACTTTGCAATGCGGAGAAATTACTGTTTGTGCATTTACATTATTCATTGATTTTTGCCATTGAAAAACGTCCAGAAATGATTGAAGCTACTGACTGAATGAAAGGAGCTGGCATCTCACTCTCTTTGAATCTTCTTTATCATGCTAAGAGGAGCAGGAAAAAGCAAAAAATTTCAGAATTGCACCTTGCAATGCGGAGAAATTACTGTTTGTGCATTTACAATATTCATTGATTTTTGCCATTGAAAAACATCCAGAAATGATTGAAGCTACTGACTGAATGAAAGGAGCTGGCATCTCACTCTCTTTGAATCTTCTTTATCATGCTAAGAGGAGCAGGAAAAAGCAAAAAATTTCAGAATTGCACCTTGCAATGCGGAGAAATTACTGTTTGTGCATTTACAATATTCATTGATTTTTGCCATTGAAAAACGTCCAGAAATGATTGAAGCTACTGACTGAATGAAAGGAGCTGGCATCTCACTCTCTTTGAATCTTCTTTATCATGCTAAGAGGAGCAAGAAAAAGCAAAAAAATTCAGAATTGCACCTTGCAATGCGGAGAAATTACTGTTTGTGCATTTACAATATTCATTGATTTTTGCCATTGAAAAACATCATGTTATTCATATACCAGAAATGTTTGAAGCTACTGACTGAATGAAAGGAGCTGGCATCTCACTCTCTTTGAATCTTCTTTATTATGCTAAGAGGAGCAGGAAAAAGCAAAAAATTTCAGAATTGCACCTTGCAATGCGGAGAAATTACTGTTTGTGCATTTACAATATTCATTGATTTTTGCCATTGAAAAACATGTTATTCATATACCAGAAATGTTTGAAGCTACTGACTGAATGAAAGGAGCTGGCACCTCACTCTCTTTGAATCTTCTTTATCATGCTAAGAGGAGCGGGAAAAAGCAAAAAATTTCAGAATTGCACTTTGCAATGCGGAGAAATTACTGTTTGTGCATTTACAATATTCATTGATTTTTGCCATTGAAAAACGTCCAGAAATGATTGAAGCTACTGACTGAATGAAAGGAGCTGGCATCTCACTCTCTTTGAATCTTCTTTATCATGCTAAGAGGAGCAAGAAAAAGCAAAAAATTTCAGAATTGCACCTTGCAATGCGGAGAAATTACTGTTTGTGCATTTACAATATTCATTGATTTTTGCCATTGAAAAACATCATGTTATTCATATACCAGAAATGTTTGAAGCTACTGACTGAATGAAAGGAGCTGGCATCTCACTCTCTTTGAATCTTCTTTATCATTCTAAGAGGAGCAGGAAAAAGCAAAAAATTTCAGAATTGCACCTTGCAATGCGGAGAAATTACTGTTTGCGCATTTACAATATTCATTGATTTTTGCCATTGAAAAACATCATGTTATTCATATACCAGAAATGTTTGAAGCTACTGACTGAATGAAAGGAGCTGGCATCTCACTCTCTTTGAATCTTCTTTATTATGCTAAGAGGAGCAGGAAAAAGCAAAAAATTTCAGAATTGCACCTTGCAATGCGGAGAAATTACTGTTTGTGCATTTACAATATTCATTGATTTTTGCCATTGAAAAACGTCCAGAAATGATTGAAGCTACTGACTGAATGAAAGGAGCTGGCATCTCACTCTCTTTGAATCTTCTTTATCATGCTAAGAGGAGCAGGAAAAAGCAAAAAATTTCAGAATTGCACCTTGCAATGCGGAGAAATTACTGTTTGTGCATTTACAATATTCATTGATTTTTGCCATTGAAAAACATCATGTTATTCATATACCAGAATTGTTTGAAGCTAATGACTGAATGAAAGGAGCTGACATCTCACTCTCTTTGAATCTTCTTTATCATGCTAAGAGGAGCAGGAAAAAGCAAAAAATTTCAGAATTGCACCTTGCAATGCGGAGAAATTACTGTTTGTGCATTTACAATATTCATTGATTTTTGCCATTGAAAAACGTCCAGAAATGATTGAAGCTACTGACTGAATGAAAGGAGCTGGCATCTCACTCTCTTTGAATCTTCTTTATCATGCTAAGAGGAGCAGGAAAAAGCAAAAAATTTCAGAATTGCACCTTGCAATGCGGAGAAATTACTGTTTGTGCATTTACAATATTCATTGATTTTTGCCATTGAAAAACATCATGTTATTCATATACCAGAAATGTTTGAAGCTACAGACTGAATGAAAGGAGCTGGCATCTCACTCTCTTTGAATCTTCTTTATCATTCTAAGAGGAGCAGGAAAAAGCAAAAAATTTCAGAATTGCACCTTGCAATGCGGAGAAATTACTGTTTTTGCATTTACAACATTCATTGATTTTTGCCATTGAAAAACATCATGTTATTCATATATCAGAAATGTTTGAAGCTACTGACTGAATGAAAGGAACTGGCATCTCACTCTCTTTGAATCTTCTTTATCATGCTAAGAGGAGCAGGAAAAAGCAAAAAATTTCAGAATTGCACCTTGCAATGTGGAGAAATTACTGTTTGTGCATTTACAATATTCATTGATTTTTACCATTGAAAAACGTCCAGAAATGATTGAAGCTACTGACTGAATGAAAGTAGCTGGCATCTCACTCTCTTTGAATCTTTTTATCATGCTAAGAGGAGCAGGAAAAAGCAAAAAATTTCAGACTTGCACCTTGCAATGCGGAGAAATTACTGTTTGTGCATTTACAATATCCATTGATTTTTGCCATTGAAAAACATCATGTTATTCATATACCAGAAATGTTTGAAGCTACTGACTGAATGAAAGGAGCTGGCATCTCACTCTCTTTGAGTCTTCTTTATCATGCTAAGAGGAGCAGGAAAAAGCAAAAAATTTCAGAATTGCACCTTGCAATGCGGAGAAATTACTGTTTGTGCATTTACAATATTCATTGATTTTTTCCATTGAAAAACGTCCAGAAATGATTGAAGCTACTGACTGAATGAAAGGAGCTGGCATCTCACTCTCTTTGAATCTTCTTTATCATGCTAAGAGGAGCAGGAAAAAGCAAAAAATTTCAGAATTGCACCTTGCAATGCGGAGAAATTACTGTTTGTGCATTTACAATATTCATTGATTTTTGCCATTGAAAAACGTCCAGAAATGATTGAAGCTACTGACTGAATGAAAGGAGCTGGCATCTCACTCTCTTTGAATCTTGTTTATCATGCTAAGAGGAGCAGGAAAAAGCAAAAAATTTCAGAATTGCACCTTGCAATGCGGAGAAATTACTGTTTGTGCATTTACAATATTCATTGATTTTTGCCATTGAAAAACGTCCAGAAATGATTGAAGCTACTGACTGAATGAAAGGAGCTGGCATCTCACTCTCTTTGAATCTTCTTTATCATGCTAAGAGGAGCAGGAAAAAGCAAAAAATTTCAGAATTGCACCTTGCAATGCGGAGAAATTACTGTTTGTGCATTTACAATATTCATTGATTTTTGCCATTGAAAAACATGTTATTCATATACCAGAAATGTTTGAAGCTACTGACTGAATGAAAGGAGCTGGCACCTCACTCTCTTTGAATCTTCTTTATCATGCTAAGAGGAGCGGGAAAAAGCAAAAAATTTCAGAATTGCACTTTGCAATGCGGAGAAATTACTGTTTGTGCATTTACAATATTCATTGATTTTTGCCATTGAAAAACGTCCAGAAATGATTGAAGCTACTGACTGAATGAAAGGAGCTGGCATCTCACTCTCTTTGAATCTTCTTTATCATGCTAAGAGGAGCAGGAAAAAGCAAAAAATTTCAGAATTGCACCTTGCAATGCGGAGAAATTACTGTTTGTGCATTTACAATATTCATTGATTTTTGCCATTGAAAAACATCCAGAAATGATTGAAGCTACTGACTGAATGAAAGGAGCTGGCATCTCACTCTCTTTGAATCTTCTTTATCATGCTAAGAGGAGCAGGAAAAAGCAAAAAATTTCAGAATTGCACCTTGCAATGCGGAGAAATTACTGTTTGTGCATTTACAATATTCATTGATTTTTGCCATTGAAAAACGTCCAGAAATGATTGAAGCTACTGACTGAATGAAAGGAGCTGGCATCTCACTCTCTTTGAATCTTCTTTATCATGCTAAGAGGAGCAAGAAAAAGCAAAAAAATTCAGAATTGCACCTTGCAATGCGGAGAAATTACTGTTTGTGCATTTACAATATTCATTGATTTTTGCCATTGAAAAACATCATGTTATTCATATACCAGAAATGATTGAAGCTACTGACTGAATGAAAGGAGCTGGCATCTCACTCTCTTTGAATCTTCTTTATTATGCTAAGAGGAGCAGGAAAAAGCAAAAAATTTCAGAATTGCACCTTGCAATGCGGAGAAATTACTGTTTGTGCATTTACAATATTCATTGATTTTTGCCATTGAAAAACGTCCAGAAATGATTGAAGCTACTTACTGAATGAAAGGAGCTGGCATCTCACTCTCTTTGAATCATGTTTATCATGCTAAGAGGAGCAGGAAAAAGCAAAAAAATTCAGAATTGCACCTTGCAATGCGGAGAAATTACTGTTTGTGCATTTACAATATTCATTGATTTTTGCCATTGAAAAACGTCCAGAAATGATTGAAGCTACTGACTGAATGAAAGGAGCTGGCATCTCACTCTCTTTGAATCTTCTTTATCATGCTAAGAGGAGCAGGAAAAAGCAAAAAATTTCAGAATTGCACCTTGCAATGCGGAGAAATTACTGTTTGTGCATTTACAATATTCATTGATTTTTGCCATTGAAAAACATCATGTTATTCATATACCAGAAATGATTGAAGCTACTGACTGAATGAAAGGAGCTGGCATCTCACTCTCTTTGAATCTTCTTTATCATGCTAAGAGGAGCAGGAAAAAGTAAAAAATTTCAGAATTGCACCTTGCAATGCGGAGAAATTACTGTTTGTGCATTTATAATATTCAATGATTTTTGCCATTGAAAAACGTCCAGAAATGATTGAAGCTACTGACTGAACGAAAGGAGCTGGCATCTCACTCTCTTTGAATCTTCTTTACCATGCTAAGAGGAGCAGGAAAAAGCAAAAAATTTCAGAATTGCACCTTGCAATGCGGAGAAATTACTGTTTGTGCATTTACAATATTCATTGATTTTTGCCATTGAAAAACATCATGTTATTCATATACCAGAAATGTTTGAAGCTACTGACTGAATGAAAGGAGCTGGCATCTCACTCTCTTTGAATCTTCTTTATCATGGTAAGAGGAGCAGGAAAAAGCAAAAAATTTCAGAATTGCACCTTGCAATGCGGAGAAATTACTGTTTGTGCATTTACAATATTCATTGATTTTTGCCATTGAAAAACGTCCAGAAATGATTGAAGCTACTGACTGAATGAAAGGAGCTGGCATCTCACTCTCTTTGAATCTTCTTTATCATGCTAAGAGGAGCAGGAAAAAGCAAAAAATTTCAGAATTGCACCTTGCAATGCGGAGAAATTACTGTTTGTGCATTTACAATATTCATTGATTTTTGCCATTGAAAAACGTCCAGAAATGATTGAAGCTACTGACTGAATGAAAGGAGCTGGCATCTCACTCTCTTTGAATCTTGTTTATCATGCTAAGAGGAGCAGGAAAAAGCAAAAAATTTCAGAATTGCACCTTGCAATGCGGAGAAATTACTGTTTGTGCATTTACAATATTCATTGATTTTTGCCATTGAAAAACGTCCAGAAATGATTGAAGCTACTGACTGAATGAAAGGAGCTGGCATCTCACTCTCTTTGAATCTTCTTTATCATGCTAAGAGGAGCAGGAAAAAGCAAAAAATTTCAGAATTGCACCTTGCAATGCGGAGAAATTACTGTTTGTGCATTTACAATATTCATTGATTTTTGCCATTGAAAAACATCATGTTATTCATATACCAGAAATGATTGAAGCTACTGACTGAATGAAAGGAGCTGGCATCTCACTCTCTTTGAATCTTCTTTATCATGCTAAGAGGAGCAGGAAAAAGTAAAAAATTTCAGAATTGCACCTTGCAATGCGGAGAAATTACTGTTTGTGCATTTATAATATTCAATGATTTTTGCCATTGAAAAACGTCCAGAAATGATTGAAGCTACTGACTGAACGAAAGGAGCTGGCATCTCACTCTCTTTGAATATTCTTTATCATGCTAAGAGGAGCAGGAAAAAGCAAAAAATTTCAGAATTGCACCTTGCAATGCGGAGAAATTACTGTTTGTGCATTTACAATATTCATTGATTTTTGCCATTGAAAAACGTCCAGAAATGATTGAAGCTACTGACTGAATGAAAGGAGCTGGCATCTCACTCTCTTTGAATCTTCTTTATCATGCTAAGAGGAGCAGGAAAAAGCAAAAAATTTCAGAATTGCACCTTGCAATGCGGAGAAATTACTGTTTGTGCATTTACAATATTCATTGATTTTTGCCATTGAAAAACATCATGTTATTCATATACCAGAAATGTTTGAAGCTAATGACTGAATGAAAGGAGCTGACATCTCACTCTCTTTGAATCTTCTTTATCATGCTAAGAGGAGCAGGAAAAAGCAAAAAATTTCAGAATTGCACCTTGCAATGCGGAGAAATTACTGTTTGTGCATTTACAATATTCATTGATTTTTGCCATTGAAAAACGTCCAGAAATGATTGAAGATACTGACTGAATGAAAGGAGCTGGCATCTCACTCTCTTTGAATCTTCTTTATCATGCTAAGAGGAGCAGGAAAAAGCAAAAAATTTCAGAATTGCACCTTGCAATGCGGAGAAATTACTGTTTGTGCATTTACAATATTCATTGATTTTTGCCATTGAAAAACATCATGTTATTCATATACCAGAAATGTTTGAAGCTACTGACTGAATGAAAGGAGCTGGCATCTCACTCTCTTTGAATCTTCTTTATCATTCTAAGAGGAGCAGGAAAAAGCAAAAAATTTCAGAATTGCACCTTGCAATGCGGAGAAATTACTGTTTGTGCATTTACAATATTCATTGATTTTTGCCATTGAAAAACATCATGTTATTCATATATCAGAAATGTTTGAAGCTACTGACTGAATGAAAGGAACTGGCATCTCACTCTCTTTGAATCTTCTTTATCATGCTAAGAGGAGCAGGAAAAAGCAAAAAATTTCAGAATTGCACCTTGCAATGTGGAGAAATTACTGTTTGTGCATTTACAATATTCATTGATTTTTACCATTGAAAAACGTCCAGAAATGATTGAAGCTACTGACTGAATGAAAGTAGCTGGCATCTCACTCTCTTTGAATCTTCTTTATCATGCTAAGAGGAGCAGGAAAAAGCAAAAAATTTCAGACTTGCACCTTGCAATGCGGAGAAATTACTGTTTGTGCATTTACAATATTCATTGATTTTTGCCATTGAAAAACATCATGTTATTCATATACCAGAAATGTTTGAAGCTACTGACTGAATGAAAGGAGCTGGCATCTCACTCTCTTTGAATCTTCTTTATCATGCTAAGAGGAGCAGGAAAAAGCAAAAAATTTCAGAATTGCACCTTGCAATGCGGAGAAATTACTGTTTGTGCATTTACAATATTCATTGATTTTTGCCATTGAAAAACGTCCAGAAATGATTGAAGCTACTGACTGAATGAAAGGAGCTGGCATCTCACTCTCTTTGAATCTTCTTTATCATGCTAAGAGGAGCAGGAAAAAGCAAAAAATTTCAGAATTGCACCTTGCAATGCGGAGAAATTACTGTTTGTGCATTTACAATATTCATTGATTTTTGCCATTGAAAAACATGTTATTCATATACCAGAAATGTTTGAAGCTACTGACTGAATGAAAGGAGCTGGCACCTCACTCTCTTTGAATCTTCTTTATCATGCTAAGAGGAGCGGGAAAAAGCAAAAAATTTCAGAATTGCACTTTGCAATGCGGAGAAATTACTGTTTGTGCATTTACAATATTCATTGATTTTTGCCATTGAAAAACGTCCAGAAATGATTGAAGGTACTGACTGAATGAAAGGAGCTGGCATCTCACTCTCTTTGAATCTTCTTTATCATGCTAAGAGGAGCAGGAAAAAGCAAAAAATTTCAGAATTGCACCTTGCAATGCGGAGAAATTACTGTTTGTGCATTTACAATATTCATTGATTTTTGCCATTGAAAAACGTCCAGAAATGATTGAAGCTACTGACTGAATGAAAGGATCTGGCATCTCACTCTCTTTGAATCTTCTTTATTATGCTAAGAGGAGCAGGAAAAAGCAAAAAATTTCAGAATTGCACCTTGCAATGCGGAGAAATTACAGTTTGTGCATTTACAATATTCATTGATTTTTGCCATTGAAAAACATCCAGAAATGATTGAAGCTACTGACTGAATGAAAGGAGCTGGCATCTCACTCTCTTTGAATCTTCTTTATCATGCTAAGAGGAGCAGGAAAAAGCAAAAAATTTCAGAATTGCACCTTGCAATGCGGAGAAATTACTGTTTGTGCATTTACAATATTCATTGATTTTTGCCATTGAAAAACATCATGTTATTCATATACCAGAAATGTTTGAAGCTACTGACTGAATGAAAGGAGCTGGCATCTCACTCTCTTTGAATCTTCTTTATCATGCTAAGAGGAGCAGGAAAAAGCAAAAAATTTCAGAATTGCACCTTGCAATGTGGAGAAATTACTGTTTGTGCATTTACAATATTCATTGATTTTTACAATTGAAAAACGTCCAGAAATGATTGAAGCTACTGACTGAATGAAAGTAGCTGGCATCTCACTCTCTTTGAATCTTCTTTATCATGCTAAGAGGAGCAGGAAAAAGCAAAAAATTTCAGACTTGCACCTTGCAATGCGGAGAAATTACTGTTTGTGCATTTACAATATTCATTGATTTTTGCCATTGAAAAACATCATGTTATTCATATACCAGAAATGTTTGAAGCTACTGACTGAATGAAAGGAGCTGGCATCTCACTCTCTTTGAATCTTCTTTATCATGCTAAGAGGAGCAGGAAAAAGCAAAAAATTTCAGAATTGCACCTTGCAATGCGGGGAAATTACTGTTTGTGCATTTACAATATTCATTGATTTTTGCCATTGAAAAACATCATGTTATTCATATACCAGAAATGTTTGAAGCTACTGACTGAATGAAAGGAGCTGGCATCTCACTCTCTTTGAATCTTCTTTATCATGCTAAGAGGAGCAGGAAAAAGCAAAAAATTTCAGAATTGCACCTTGCAATGTGGAGAAATTACTGTTTGTGCATTTACAATATTCATTGATTTTTACCATTGAAAAACGTCCAGAAATGATTGAAGCTACTGACTGAATGAAAGTAGCTGGCATCTCACTCTCTTTGAATCTTCTTTATCATGCTAAGAGGAGCAGGAAAAAGCAAAAAATTTCAGACTTGCACCTTGCAATGCGGAGAAATTACTGTTTGTGCATTTACAATATTCATTGATTTTTGCCATTGAAAAACATCATGTTATTCATATACCAGAAATGTTTGAAGCTACTGACTGAATGAAAGGAGCTGGCATCTCAATCTCTTTGAATCTTCTTTATCATGCTAAGAGGAGCAGGAAAAAGCAAAAAATTTCAGAATTGCACCTTGCAATGTGGAGAAATTACTGTTTGTGCATTTACAATATTCATTGATTTTTATCATTGAAAAACGTCCAGAAATGATTGAAGCTACTGACTGAATGAAAGTAGCTGGCATCTCACTCTCTTTGAATCTTCTTTATCATGCTAAGAGGAGCAGGAAAAAGCAAAAAATTTCAGACTTGCACCTTGCAATGCGGAGAAATTACTGTTTGTGCATTTACAATATTCATTGATTTTTGCCATTGAAAAACATCATGTTATTCATATACCAGAAATGTTTGAAGCTACTGACTGAATGAAAGGAGCTGGCATCTCACTCACTTTGAATCTTCTTTATCATGCTTAGAGGAGCAGGAAAAAGCAAAAAATTTCAGAATTGCATCTTGCAATGCGGAGAAATTACTGTTTGTGCATTTACAATATTCATTGATTTTTGCCATTGAAAAACATCATGTTATTCATATACCAGAAATGTTTGAAGCTACTGACTGAATGAAAGGAGCTGACATCTCACTCTCTTTGAATCTTCTTTATCATGCTAAGAGGAGCAGGAAAAAGCAAAAAATTTCAGAATTGCACCTTGCAATGCGGAGAAATTACTGTTTGTGCATTTACAATATTCATTGATTTTTGCCATTGAAAAATGTCCAGAAATGATTGAAGCTACTGACTGAATGAAAGGAGCTGGCATCTCACTCTCTTTGAATCTTCTTTATCATGCTAAGAGGAGCAGGAAAAAGCAAAAAATTTCAGAATTGCACCTTGCAATGCGGAGAAATTACTGTTTGTGCATTTACAATGTTCATTGATTTTTGCCATTGAAAAACATCGTGTTATTCATATACCAGAAATGTTTGAAGCTACTGACTGAATGAAAGGAGCTGGCATCTCACTCTCTTTGAATCTTCTTTATCATGCTAAGAGGAGCAGGAAAAAGCAAAAAATTTCAGAATTTCACCTTGCAATGCGGAGAAATTACTGTTTGTGCATTTACAATATTCATTGATTTTTGCCATTGAAAAACATCATGTTATTCATATACCAGAAATGTTTGAAGCTACTGACTGAATGAAAGGAGCTGGCATCTCACTCTCTTTCAATCTTCTTTATCATGCTAAGAGGAGCAGGAAAAAGCAAAAAATTTTAGAATTGCACCTTGCAATGTGGAGAAATTACTGTTTGTGCATTTACAATATTCATTGATTTTTACCATTGAAAAACGTCCAGAAATGATTGAAGCTACTGACTGAATGAAAGTAGCTGGCATCTCACTCTCTTTGAATCTTCTTTATCATGCTAAGAGGAGCAGGAAAAAGCAAAAAATTTCAGACTTGCACCTTGCAATGCGGAGAAATTACTGTTTGTGCATTTACAATATTCATTGATTTTTGCCATTGAAAAACATCATGTTATTCATATACCAGAAATGTTTGAAGCTACTGACTGAATGAAAGGAGCTGGCATCTCACTCTCTTTGAATCTTCTTTATCATGCTAAGAGGAGCAGGAAAAAGCAAAAAATTTCAGAATTGCACCTTGCAATGCGGAGAAATTACTGTTTGTGCATTTACAATATTCATTGATTTTTGCCATTGAAAAACGTCCAGAAATGATTGAAGCTACTGACTGAATGAAAGGAGCTGGCATCTCACTCTCTTTGAATCTTCTTTATCATGCTAAGAGGAGCAGGAAAAAGCAAAAAATTTCAGAATTGCACCTTGCAATGCGGAGAAATTACTGTTTGTGCATTTACAATATTCATTGATTTTTGCCATTGAAAAACGTCCAGAAATGATTGAAGCTACTGACTGAATGAAAGGAGCTGGCATCTCACTCTCTTTGGATCTTCTTTATCATGCTAAGAGGAGCAGGAAAAAGCAAAAAATTTCAGAATTGCACCTTGCAATGCGGAGAAATTACTGTTTGTGCATTTACAATATTCATTGATTTTTGCCATTGAAAAACATGTTATTCATATACCAGAAATGTTTGAAGCTACTGACTGAATGAAAGGAGCTGGCACCTCACTCTCTTTGAATCTTCTTTATCATGCTAAGAGGAGCGGGAAAAAGCAAAAAATTTCAGAATTGCACCTTGCAATGCGGAGAAATTACTGTTTGTGCATTTACAATATTCATTGATTTTTGCCATTGAAAAACGTCCAGAAATGATTGAAGGTACTGACTGAATGAAAGGAGCTGGCATCTCACTCTCTTTGAATCTTCTTTATCATGCTAAGAGGAGCAGGAAAAAGCAAAAAATTTCAGAATTGCACCTTGCAATGCGGAGAAATTACTGTTTGTGCATTTACAATATTCATTGATTTTTGCCATTGAAAAACGTCCAGAAATGATTGAAGCTACAGACTGAATGAAAGGAGCTGGCATCTCACTCTCTTTGAATCTTCTTTATCATGCTAAGAGGAGCAGGAAAAAGCAAAAAATTTCAGAATTGCACCTTGCAATGCGGAGAAATTACAGTTTGTGCATTTACAATATTCATTGATTTTTGCCATTGAAAAACATCCAGAAATGATTGAAGCTACTGACTGAATGAAAGGAGCTGGCATCTCACTCTCTTTGAATCTTCTTTATCATTCTAAGAGGAGCAGGAAAAAGCAAAAAATTTCAGAATTGCACCTTGCAATGCGGAGAAATTACTGTTTGTGCATTTACAATATTCATTGATTTTTGCCATTGAAAAACATCATGTTATTCATATACCAGAAATGTTTGAAGCTACTGACTGAATGAAAGGAGCTGGCATCTCACTCTCTTTGAATCTTCTTTATCATGCTAAGAGGAGCAGGAAAAAGCAAAAAATTTCAGAATTGCACCTTGCAATGTGGAGAAATTACTGTTTGTGCATTTACAATATTCATTGATTTTTACCATTGAAAAACGTCCAGAAATGATTGAAGCTACTGACTGAATGAAAGTAGCTGGCATCTCACTCTCTTTGAATCTTCTTTATCATGCTAAGAGGAGCAGGAAAAAGCAAAAAATTTCAGACTTGCACCTTGCAATGCGGAGAAATTACTGTTTGTGCATTTACAATATTCATTGATTTTTGCCATTGAAAAACATCATGTTATTCATATACCAGAAATGTTTGAAGCTACTGACTGAATGAAAGGAGCTGGCATCTCACGCTCTTTGAATCTTCTTTATCATGCTAAGAGGAGCAGGAAAAAGCAAAAAATTTCAGAATTGCACCTTGCAATGCGGAGAAATTACTGTTTGTGCATTTACAATATTCATTGATTTTTGCCATTGAAAAACATCATGTTATTCATATACCAGAAATGTTTGAAGCTACTGACTGAATGAAAGGAGCTGGCAACTCAATCTCTTTGAATCTTCTTTATCATGCTAAGAGGAGCAGGAAAAAGCAAAAAATTTCAGAATTGCACCTTGCAATGTGGAGAAATTACTGTTTGTGCATTTACAATATTCACTGATTTTTACCATTGAAAAACGTCCAGAAATGATTGAAGCTACTGACTGAATGAAAGTAGCTGGCATCTCACTCTCTTTGAATCTTCTTTATCATGCTAAGAGGAGCAGGAAAAAGCAAAAAATTTCAGACTTGCACCTTGCAATGCGGAGAAATTACTGTTTGTGCATTTACAATATTCATTGATTTTTGCCATTGAAAAACATCATGTTATTCATATACCAGAAATGTTTGAAGCTACTGACTGAATGAAAGGAGCTGGCATCTCACTCTCTTTGAATCTTCTTTATCATGCTAAGAGGAGCAGGAAAAAGCAAAAAATTTCAGACTTGCACCTTGCAATGCGGAGAAATTACTGTTTGTGCATTTACAATATTCATTGATTTTTGCCATTGAAAAACATCATGTTATTCATATACCAGAAATGTTTGAAGCTACTGACTGAATGAAAGGAGCTGGCATCTCACTCTCTTTGAATCTTCTTTATCATGCTAAGAGGAGCAAGAAAAAGCAAAAAATTTCAGAATTGCACCTTGCAATGCGGAGAAATTACAGTTTGTGCATTTACAATATTCATTGATTTTTGCCATTGAAAAACGTCCAGAAATGATTGAAGCTACTGACTGAATGAAAGGAGCTGGCATCTCACTCTCTTTGAATCTTCTTTATCATGCTAAGAGGAGCAGGAAAAAGCAAAAAATTTCAGAATTGCACCTTGCAATGCGGAGAAATTACTGTTTGTGCATTTACAATATTCGTTGATTTTTGCCATTGAAAAACGTCCAGAAATGATTGAAGCTACTGACTGAATGAAAGGAGCTGGCATCTCACTCTCTTTGAATCTTCTTTATCATGCTAAGAGGAGCAGGAAAAAGCAAAAAATTTCAGAATTGCACCTTGCAATGCGGAGAAATTACAGTTTGTGCATTTACAATATTCATTGATTTTTGCCATTGAAAAACATCATGTTATTCATATACCAGAAATGTTTGAAGCTACTGACTGAATGAAAGGAGCTGGCATCTCACTCTCTTTGAATCTTCTTTATCATGCTAAGAGGAGCAGGAAAAAGCAAAAAATTTCAGAATTGCACCTTGCAATGTGGAGAAATTACTGTTTGTGCATTTACAATATTCATTGATTTTTACCATTGAAAAACGTCCAGAAATGATTGAAGCTACTGACTGAATGAAAGTAGCTGACATCTCACTCTCTTTGAATCTTCTTTATCATGCTAAGAGGAGCAGGAAAAAGCAAAAAATTTCAGACTTGCACCTTGCAATGCGGAGAAATTACTGTTTGTGCATTTACAATATTCATTGATTTTTGCCATTGAAAAACATCATGTTATTCATATACCAGAAATGTTTGAAGCTACTGACTGAATGAAAGGTGCTGGCATCTCACTCTCTTTGAATCTTCTTTATCATGCTAAGAGGAGTAGGAAAAAGCAAAAAATTTCAGAATTGCACCTTGCAATGCGGAGAAATTACTGTTTGTGCATTTACAATATTCATTGATTTTTGCCATTGAAAAACATCATGTTATTCATATACCAGAAATGTTTGAAGCTACTGACTGAATGAAAGGAGCTGGCATCTCAATCTCTTTGAATCTTCTTTATCATGCTAAGAGGAGCAGGAAAAAGCAAAAAATTTCAGAATTGCACCTTGCAATGTGGAGAAATTACTGTTTGTGCATTTACAATATTCATTGATTTTTACCATTGAAAAACGTCCAGAAATGATTGAAGCTACTGACTGAATGAAAGTAGCTGGCATCTCACTCTCTTTGAATCTTCTTTATCATGCTAAGAGGAGCAGGAAAAAGCAAAAAATTTCAGACTTGCACCTTGCAATGCGGAGAAATTACTGTTTGTGCATTTACAATATTCATTGATTTTTGCCATTGAAAAACATCATGTTATTCATATACCAGAAATGTTTGAAGCTACTGACTGAATGAAAGGAGCTGGCATCTCACTCTCTTTGAATCTTCTTTATCATGCTAAGAGGAGCAGGAAAAAGCAAAAAATTTCAGACTTGCACCTTGCAATGCGGAGAAATTACTGTTTGTGCATTTACAATATTCATTGATTTTTGCCATTGAAAAACATCATGTTATTCATATACCAGAAATGTTTGAAGCTACTGACTGAATGAAAGGAGCTGGCATCTCACTCTCTTTGAATCTTCTTTATCATGCTAAGAGGAGCAGGAAAAAGCAAAAAATTTCAGAATTGCACCTTGCAATGCGGAGAAATTACTGTTTGTGCATTTACAATATTCATTGATTTTTGCCATTGAAAAACGTCAAGAAATGATTGAAGCTACAGACTGAATGAAAGGAGCTGGCATCTCACTCTCTTTGAATCTTCTTTATCATGCTAAGAGGAGCAGGAAAAAGCAAAAAATTTCAGAATTGCACCTTGCAATGCGGAGAAATTACAGTTTGTGCATTTACAATATTCATTGATTTTTGCCATTGAAAAACATCCAGAAATGATTGAAGCTACTGACTGAATGAAAGGAGCTGGCATCTCACTCTCTTTGAATCTTCTTTATCATTCTAAGAGGAGCAGGAAAAAGCAAAAAATTTCAGAATTGCACCTTGCAATGCGGAGAAATTACTGTTTGTGCATTTACAATATTCATTGATTTTTGCCATTGAAAAACATCATGTTATTCATATACCAGAAATGTTTGAAGCTACTGACTGAATGAAAGGAGCTGGCATCTCACTCTCTTTGAATCTTGTTTATCATGCTAAGAGGAGCAGGAAAAAGCAAAAAATTTCAGAATTGCACCTTGCAATGTGGAGAAATTACTGTTTGTGCATTTACAATATTCATTGATTTTTACCATTGAAAAACGTCCAGAAATGATTGAAGCTACTGACTGAATGAAAGTAGCTGGCATCTCACTCTCTTTGAATCTTCTTTATCATGCTAAGAGGAGCAGGAAAAAGCAAAAAATTTCAGACTTGCACCTTGCAATGCGGAGAAATTACTGTTTGTGCATTTACAATATTCATTGATTTTTGCCATTGAAAAACATCATGTTATTCATATACCAGAAATGTTTGAAGCTACTGACTGAATGAAAGGAGCTGGCATCTCACGCTCTTTGAATCTTCTTTATCATGCTAAGAGGAGCAGGAAAAAGCAAAAAATTTCAGAATTGCACCTTGCAATGCGGAGAAATTACTGTTTGTGCATTTACAATATTCATTGATTTTTGCCATTGAAAAACATCATGTTATTCATATACCAGAAATGTTTGAAGCTACTGACTGAATGAAAGGAGCTGGCAACTCAATCTCTTTGAATCTTCTTTATCATGCTAAGAGGAGCAGGAAAAAGCAAAAAATTTCAGAATTGCACCTTGCAATGTGGAGAAATTACTGTTTGTGCATTTACAATATTCATTGATTTTTACCATTGAAAAACGTCCAGAAATGATTGAAGCTACTGACTGAATGAAAGTAGCTGGCATCTCACTCTCTTTGAATCTTCTTTATCATGCTAAGAGGAGCAGGAAAAAGCAAAAAATTTCAGACTTGCACCTTGCAATGCGGAGAAATTACTGTTTGTGCATTTACAATATTCATTGATTTTTGCCATTGAAAAACATCATGTTATTCATATACCAGAAATGTTTGAAGCTACTGACTGAATGAAAGGAGCTGGCATCTCACTCTCTTTGAATCTTCTTTATCATGCTAAGAGGAGCAGGAAAAAGCAAAAAATTTCAGACTTGCACCTTGCAATGCGGAGAAATTACTGTTTGTGCATTTACAATATTCATTGATTTTTGCCATTGAAAAACATCATGTTATTCATATACCAGAAATGTTTGAAGCTACTGACTGAATGAAAGGAGCTGGCATCTCACTCTCTTTGAATCTTCTTTATCATGCTAAGAGGAGCAGGAAAAAGCAAAAAATTTCAGAATTGCACCTTGCAATGCGGAGAAATTACTGTTTGTGCATTTACAATATTCATTGATTTTTGCCATTGAAAAACGTCCAGAAATGATTGAAGGTACTGACTGAATGAAAGGAGCTGGCATCTCACTCTCTTTGAATCTTCTTTATCATGCTAAGAGGAGCAGGAAAAAGCAAAAAATTTCAGAATTGCACCTTGCAATGCGGAGAAATTACTGTTTGTGCATTTACAATATTCATTGATTTTTTCCATTGAAAAACGTCCAGAAATGATTGAAGCTACTGACTGAATGAAAGGAGCTGGCATCTCACTCTCTTTGAATCTTCTTTATCATGCTAAGAGGAGCAGGAAAAAGCAAAAAATTTCAGAATTGCACCTTGCAATGCGGAGAAATTACAGTTTGTGCATTTACAATATTCATTGATTTTTGCCATTGAAAAACGTCCAGAAATGATTGAAGCTACTGACTGAATGAAAGGAGCTGGCATCTCACTCTCTTTGAATCTTCTTTATCATGCTAAGAGGAGCAGGAAAAAGCAAAAAAATTCAGAATTGCACCTTGCAATGCGGAGAAATTACTGTTTGTGCATTTACAATATTCGTTGATTTTTGCCATTGAAAAACGTCCAGAAATGATTGAAGCTACTGACTGAATGAAAGTAGCTGACATCTCACTCTCTTTGAATCTTCTTTATCATGCTAAGAGGAGCAGGAAAAAGCAAAAAATTTCAGACTTGCACCTTGCAATGCGGAGAAATTACTGTTTGTGCATTTACAATATTCATTGATTTTTGCCATTGAAAAACATCATGTTATTCATATACCAGAAATGTTTGAAGCTACTGACTGAATGAAAGGTGCTGGCATCTCACTCTCTTTGAATCTTCTTTATCATGCTAAGAGGAGTAGGAAAAAGCAAAAAATTTCAGAATTGCACCTTGCAATGCGGAGAAATTACTGTTTGTGCATTTACAATATTCATTGATTTTTGCCATTGAAAAACATCATGTTATTCATATACCAGAAATGTTTGAAGCTACTGACTGAATGAAAGGAGCTGGCATCTCAATCTCTTTGAATCTTCTTTATCATGCTAAGAGGAGCAGGAAAAAGCAAAAAATTTCAGAATTGCACCTTGCAATGTGGAGAAATTACTGTTTGTGCATTTACAATATTCATTGATTTTTACCATTGAAAAACGTCCAGAAATGATTGAAGCTACTGACTGAATGAAAGTAGCTGGCATCTCACTCTCTTTGAATCTTCTTTATCATGCTAAGAGGAGCAGGAAAAAGCAAAAAATTTCAGACTTGCACCTTGCAATGCGGAGAAATTACTGTTTGTGCATTTACAATATTCATTGATTTTTGCCATTGAAAAACATCATGTTATTCATATACCAGAAATGTTTGAAGCTACTGACTGAATGAAAGGAGCTGGCATCTCACTCTCTTTGAATCTTCTTTATCATGCTAAGAGGAGCAGGAAAAAGCAAAAAATTTCAGACTTGCACCTTGCAATGCGGAGAAATTACTGTTTGTGCATTTACAATATTCATTGATTTTTGCCATTGAAAAACATCATGTTATTCATATACCAGAAATGTTTGAAGCTACTGACTGAATGAAAGGAGCTGGCATCTCACTCTCTTTGAATCTTCTTTATCATGCTAAGAGGAGCAGGAAAAAGCAAAAAATTTCAGAATTGCACCTTGCAATGCGGAGAAATTACTGTTTGTGCATTTACAATATTCATTGATTTTTGCCATTGAAAAACGTCAAGAAATGATTGAAGCTACAGACTGAATGAAAGGAGCTGGCATCTCACTCTCTTTGAATCTTCTTTATCATGCTAAGAGGAGCAGGAAAAAGCAAAAAATTTCAGAATTGCACCTTGCAATGCGGAGAAATTACAGTTTGTGCATTTACAATATTCATTGATTTTTGCCATTGAAAAACATCCAGAAATGATTGAAGCTACTGACTGAATGAAAGGAGCTGGCATCTCACTCTCTTTGAATCTTCTTTATCATTCTAAGAGGAGCAGGAAAAAGCAAAAAATTTCAGAATTGCACCTTGCAATGCGGAGAAATTACTGTTTGTGCATTTACAATATTCATTGATTTTTGCCATTGAAAAACATCATGTTATTCATATACCAGAAATGTTTGAAGCTACTGACTGAATGAAAGGAGCTGGCATCTCACTCTCTTTGAATCTTCTTTATCATGCTAAGAGGAGCAGGAAAAAGCAAAAAATTTCAGAATTGCACCTTGCAATGTGGAGAAATTACTGTTTGTGCATTTACAATATTCATTGATTTTTACCATTGAAAAACGTCCAGAAATGATTGAAGCTACTGACTGAATGAAAGTAGCTGGCATCTCACTCTCTTTGAATCTTCTTTATCATGCTAAGAGGAGCAGGAAAAAGCAAAAAATTTCAGACTTGCACCTTGCAATGCGGAGAAATTACTGTTTGTGCATTTACAATATTCATTGATTTTTGCCATTGAAAAACATCATGTTATTCATATACCAGAAATGTTTGAAGCTACTGACTGAATGAAAGGAGCTGGCATCTCACGCTCTTTGAATCTTCTTTATCATGCTAAGAGGAGCAGGAAAAAGCAAAAAATTTCAGAATTGCACCTTGCAATGCGGAGAAATTACTGTTTGTGCATTTACAATATTCATTGATTTTTGCCATTGAAAAACATCATGTTATTCATATACCAGAAATGTTTGAAGCTACTGACTGAATGAAAGGAGCTGGCAACTCAATCTCTTTGAATCTTCTTTATCATGCTAAGAGGAGCAGGAAAAAGCAAAAAATTTCAGAATTGCACCTTGCAATGTGGAGAAATTACTGTTTGTGCATTTACAATATTCATTGATTTTTACCATTGAAAAACGTCCAGAAATGATTGAAGCTACTGACTGAATGAAAGTAGCTGGCATCTCACTCTCTTTGAATCTTCTTTATCATGCTAAGAGGAGCAGGAAAAAGCAAAAAATTTCAGACTTGCACCTTGCAATGCGGAGAAATTACTGTTTGTGCATTTACAATATTCATTGATTTTTGCCATTGAAAAACATCATGTTATTCATATACCAGAAATGTTTGAAGCTACTGACTGAATGAAAGGAGCTGGCATCTCACTCTCTTTGAATCTTCTTTATCATGCTAAGAGGAGCAGGAAAAAGCAAAAAATTTCAGACTTGCACCTTGCAATGCGGAGAAATTACTGTTTGTGCATTTACAATATTCATTGATTTTTGCCATTGAAAAACATCATGTTATTCATATACCAGAAATGTTTGAAGCTACTGACTGAATGAAAGGAGCTGGCATCTCACTCTCTTTGAATCTTCTTTATCATGCTAAGAGGAGCAGGAAAAAGCAAAAAATTTCAGAATTGCACCTTGCAATGCGGAGAAATTACTGTTTGTGCATTTACAATATTCATTGATTTTTGCCATTGAAAAACGTCCAGAAATGATTGAAGGTACTGACTGAATGAAAGGAGCTGGCATCTCACTCTCTTTGAATCTTCTTTATCATGCTAAGAGGAGCAGGAAAAAGCAAAAAATTTCAGAATTGCACCTTGCAATGCGGAGAAATTACTGTTTGTGCATTTACAATATTCATTGATTTTTTCCATTGAAAAACGTCCAGAAATGATTGAAGCTACTGACTGAATGAAAGGAGCTGGCATCTCACTCTCTTTGAATCTTCTTTATCATGCTAAGAGGAGCAGGAAAAAGCAAAAAATTTCAGAATTGCACCTTGCAATGCGGAGAAATTACAGTTTGTGCATTTACAATATTCATTGATTTTTGCCATTGAAAAACGTCCAGAAATGATTGAAGCTACTGACTGAATGAAAGGAGCTGGCATCTCACTCTCTTTGAATCTTCTTTATCATGCTAAGAGGAGCAGGAAAAAGCAAAAAAATTCAGAATTGCACCTTGCAATGCGGAGAAATTACTGTTTGTGCATTTACAATATTCGTTGATTTTTGCCATTGAAAAACGTCCAGAAATGATTGAAGCTACTGACTGAATGAAAGGAGCTGGCATCTCACTCTCTTTGAATCTTCTTTATCATGCTAAGAGGAGCAGGAAAAAGCAAAAAATTTCAGAATTGCACCTTGCAATGCGGAGAAATTACAGTTTGTGCATTTACAATATTCATTGATTTTTGCCATTGAAAAACATCATGTTATTCATATACCAGAAATGTTTGAAGCTACTGACTGAATGAAAGGAGCTGGCATCTCACTCTCTTTGAATCTTCTTTATCATGCTAAGAGGAGCAGGAAAAAGCAAAAAATTTCAGAATTGCACCTTGCAATGTGGAGAAATTACTGTTTGTGCATTTACAATATTCATTGATTTTTACCATTGAAAAACGTCCAGAAATGATTGAAGCTACTGACTGAATGAAAGTAGCTGGCATCTCACTCTCTTTGAATCTTCTTTATCATGCTAAGAGGAGCAGGAAAAAGGAAAAAATTTCAGACTTGCACCTTGCAATGCGGAGAAATTACTGTTTGTGCATTTACAATATTCATTGATTTTTGCCATTGAAAAACATCATGTTATTCATATACCAGAAATGTTTGAAGCTACTGACTGAATGAAAGGAGCTGGCATCTCACTCTCTTTGAATCTTCTTTATCATGCTAAGAGGAGTAGGAAAAAGCAAAAAATTTCAGAATTGCACCTTGCAATGCGGAGAAATTACTGTTTGTGCATTTACAATATTCATTGATTTTTGCCATTGAAAAACATCATGTTATTCATATACCAGAAATGTTTGAAGCTACTGACTGAATGAAAGGAGCTGGCATCTCAATCTCTTTGAATCTTCTTTATCATGCTAAGAGGAGCAGGAAAAAGCAAAAAATTTCAGAATTGCACCTTGCAATGTGGAGAAATTACTGTTTGTGCATTTACAATATTCATTGATTTTTACCATTGAAAAACGTCCAGAAATGATTGAAGCTACTGACTGAATGAAAGTAGCTGGCATCTCACTCTCTTTGAATCTTCTTTATCATGCTAAGAGGAGCAGGAAAAAGCAAAAAATTTCAGACTTGCACCTTGCAATGCGGAGAAATTACTGTTTGTGCATTTACAATATTCATTGATTTTTGCCATTGAAAAACATCATGTTATTCATATACCAGAAATGTTTGAAGCTACTGACTGAATGAAAGGAGCTGGCATCTCACTCTCTTTGAATCTTCTTTATCATGCTAAGAGGAGCAGGAAAAAGCAAAAAATTTCAGAATTGCACCTTGCAATGCGGAGAAATTACTGTTTGTGCATTTACAATATTCATTGATTTTTGCCATTGAAAAACGTCCAGAAATGATTGAAGGTACTGACTGAATGAAAGGAGCTGGCATCTCACTCTCTTTGAATCTTCTTTATCATGCTAAGAGGAGCAGGAAAAAGCAAAAAATTTCAGAATTGCACCTTGCAATGCGGAGAAATTACTGTTGGTGCATTTACAATATTCATTGATTTTTGCCATTGAAAAACGTCCAGAAATGATTGAAGCTACTGACTGAATGAAAGGAGCTGGCATCTCACTCTCTTTGAATCTTCTTTATCATGCTAAGCGGAGCAGGAAAAAGCAAAAAATTTCAGAATTGCACCTTGCAATGCGGAGAAATTACAGTTTGTGCATTTACAATATTCATTGATTTTTGCCATTGAAAAACGTCCAGAAATGATTGAAGCTACTGACTGAATGAAAGGAGCTGGCATCTCACTCTCTTTGAATCTTCTTTATCATGCTAAGAGGAGCAGGAAAAAGCAAAAAATTTCAGAATTGCACCTTGCAATGCGGAGAAATTACTGTTTGTGCATTTACAATATTCGTTGATTTTTGCCATTGAAAAACGTCCAGAAATGATTGAAGCTACTGACTGAATGAAAGGAGCTGGCATCTCACTCTCTTTGAATCTTCTTTATCATGCTAAGAGGAGCAGGAAAAAGCAAAAAATTTCAGAATTGCACCTTGCAATGCGGAGAAATTACAGTTTGTGCATTTACAATATTCATTGATTTTTGCCATTGAAAAACGTCCAGAAATGATTGAAGCTACTGACTGAATGAAAGGAGCTGGCATCTCACTCTCTTTGAATCTTCTTTATCATGCTAAGAGGAGCAGGAAAAAGCAAAAAATTTCAGAATTGCACCTTGCAATGCGGAGAAATTACTGTTTGTGCATTTACAATATTCATTGATTTTTGCCATTGAAAAACATGTTATTCATATACCAGAAATGTTTGAAGCTCCTGACTGAATGAAAGGAGCTGGCACCTCACTCTCTTTGAATCTTCTTTATCATGCTAAGAGGAGCAGGAAAAAGCAAAAAATTTCAGAATTGCACCTTGCAATGCGGAGAAATTACTGTTTGTGCATTTACAATATTCATTGATTTTTGCCATTGAAAAACGTCCAGAAATGATTGAAGCTACTGACTGAATGAAAGGAGCTGGCATCTCACTCTCTTTGAATCTTCTTTATCATGCTAAGAGGAGCAGGAAAAAGCAAAAAATTTCAGAATTGCACCTTGCAATGCGGAGAAATTACTGTTTGTGCATTTACAATATTCATTGATTTTTGCGATTGAAAAACATCATGTTATTCATATACCAGAAATGATTGAAGCTACTGACTGAATGAAAGGAGCTGGCATCTCACTCTCTTTGAATCTTCTTTATCATGCTAAGAGGAGCAGGAAAAAGTAAAAAATTTCAGAATTGCACCTTGCAATGCGGAGAAATTACTGTTTGTGCATTTACAATATTCAATGATTTTTGCCATTGAAAAACGTCCAGAAATGATTGAAGCTACTGACTGAATGAAAGGAGCTGGCATCTCACTCTCTTTGAATCTTGTTTATCATGCTAAGAGGAGCAGGAAAAAGCAAAAAATTTCAGAATTGCACCTTGCAATGCGGAGAAATTACTGTTTGTGCATTTACAATATTCATTGATTTTTGCCATTGAAAAACGTCCAGAAATGATTGAAGCTACTGACTGAATGAAAGGAGCTGGCATCTCACTCTCTTTGAATCTTCTTTATCATGCTAAGAGGAGCAGGAAAAAGCAAAAAATTTCAGAATTGCACCTTGCAATGCGGAGAAATTACTGTTTGTGCATTTACAATATTCATTCATTTTTGCTATTGAAAAACATCATGTTATTCATATACCAGAAATGATTGAAGCTACTGACTGAATGAAAGGAGCTGGCATCTCACTCTCTTTGAATCTTCTTTATCATGCTAAGAGGAGCAGGAAAAAGCAAAAAATTTCAGAATTGCACCTTGCAATGCGGAGAAATTACAGTTTGTGCATTTACAATATTCATTGATTTTTGCCATTGAAAAACGTCCAGAAATGATTGAAGCTACTGACTGAAAGAAAGGAGCTGGCATCTCACTCTCTTTGAATCTTCTTTATCATGCTAAGAGGAGCAGGAAAAAGCAAAAAATTTCAGAATTGCACCTTGCAATGCGGAGAAATTACTGTTTGTGCATTTACAATATTCATTGATTTTTGCCATTGAAAAACGTCCAGAAATGATTGAAGGTACTGACTGAATGAAAGGAGCTGGCATCTCACTCTCTTTGAATCTTCTTTATCATGCTAAGAGGAGCAGGAAAAAGCAAAAAATTTCAGAATTGCACCTTGCAATGTGGAGAAATTACTGTTTGTGCATTTACAATATTCATTGATTTTTGCCATTGAAAAACGTCCAGAAATGATTGAAGCTACTGACTGAATGAAAGGAGCTGGCATCTCACTCTCTTTGAATCTTCTTTATCATGCTAAGAGGAGCAGGAAAAAGCAAAAAATTTCAGAATTGCAACTTGCAATGCGGAGAAATTACTGTTTGTGCATTTACAATATTCATTGATTTTTGCCATTGAAAAATGTCCAGAAATGATTGAAGCTACTGACTGAATGAAAGGAGCTGGCATCTCACTCTCTTTGAATCTTCTTTATCATGCTAAGAGGAGCAGGAAAAAGCAAAAAATTTCAGAATTGCGCCTTGCAATGCGGAGAAATTACTGTTTGTGCATTTACAAAATTCATTGATTTTTGCCATTGAAAAACATCATGTTATTCATATACCAGAAATGATTGAAGCTACTGACTGAAGGAAAGGAGTTGGCATCTCACTCTCTTTGAATCTTCTTTATCATGCTAAGAGGAGCAGGAAAAAGCAAAAAATTTCATAATTGCACCTTGCAATGCGGAGAAATTACAGTTTGTGCATTTACAATATTCATTGATTTTTGCCATTGAAAAACGTCCAGAAATGATTGAAGCTACTGACTGAATGAAAGGAGCTGGCATCTCACTCTCTTTGAATATTCTTTATCATGCTAAGAGGAGCAGGAAAAAGCAAAAAATTTCAGAATTGCACCTTGCAATGTGGAGAAATTACTGTTTGTGCATTTACAATATTCATTGATTTTTGCCATTGAAAAACGTCCAGAAATGATTGAAGCTACTGACTGAATGAAAGGAGCTGGCATCTCACTCTCTTTGAATCTTCTTTATCATGCTAAGAGGAGCAGGAAAAGCAAAAAATTTCAGAATTGCACCTTGCAATGCGGAGAAATTACTGTTTGTGCATTTACAATATTCATTGATTTTTGCCATTGAAAAATGTCCAGAAATGATTGAAGCTACTGACTGAATGAAAGGAGCTGGCATCTCACTCTCTTTGAATCTTCTTTATCATGCTAAGAGGAGCAGGAAAAAGCAAAAAATTTCAGAATTGCGCCTTGCAATGCGGAGAAATTACTGTTTGTGCATTTACAAAATTCATTGATTTTTGCCATTGAAAAACATCATGTTATTCATATACCAGAAATGATTGAAGCTACTGACTGAATGAAAGGAGCTGGCATCTCACTCTCTTTGAATCTTGTTTATCATGCTAAGAGGAGCAGGAAAAAGCAAAAAATTTCAGAATTGCACCTTGCAATGCGGAGAAATTACTGTTTGTGCATTTACAATATTCATTGATTTTTGCCATTGAAAAACGTCCAGAAATGATTGAAGCTACTGACTGAATGAAAGGAGCTGGCATCTCACTCTCTTTGAATCTTCTTTATCATGCTAAGAGGAGCAGGAAAAAGCAAAAAATTTCAGAATTGCACCTTGCAATGCAGAGAAATTACTGTTTGTGCATTTACAATATTCATTGATTTTTGCCATTGAAAAACATCATGTTATTCATATACCAGAAATGATTGAAGCTACTGACTGAATGAAAGGAGCTGGCATCTCACTCTCTTTGAATCTTCTTTATCATGCTAAGAGGAGCAGGAAAAAGTAAAAAATTTCAGAATTGCACCTTGCAATGCGGAGAAATTACTGTTTGTGCATTTATAATATTCAATGATTTTTGCCATTGAAAAACGTCCAGAAATTATTGAAGCTTCTGACTGAACGAAAGGAGCTGGCATCTCACTCTCTTTGAATCTTCTTTATCATGCTAAGAGGAGCAGGAAAAAGCAAAAAATTTCAGAATTGCACCTTGCAATGCGGAGAAATTACTGTTTGTGCATTTACAATATTCATTGATTTTTGCCATTGAAAAACATCATGTTATTCATATACCAGAAATGTTTGAAGCTACTGACTGAATGAAAGGAGCTGGCATCTCACTCTCTTTGAATCTTCTTTATCATGCTAAGAGGAGCAGGAAAAAGCAAAAAATTTCAGAATTGCACATTGCAATGCAGAGAAATTACTGTTTGTGCATTTACAATATTCATTGATTTTTGCCATTGAAAAACGTCCAGAAATGATTGAAGATACTGACTGAATGAAAGGAGCTGGCATCTCACTCTCTTTGAATCTTCTTTATCATGCTAAGAGGAGCAGGAAAAAGCAAAAAATTTCAGAATTGCACCTTGCAATGCGGAGAAATTACAGTTTTTGCATTTACAATATTCATTGATTTTTGCCATTGAAAAACGTCCAGAAATGATTGAAGCTACTGACTGAATGAAAGGAGCTGGCATCTCACTCTCTTTGAATCTTCTTTATTATGCTAAGAGGAGCAGGAAAAAGCAAAAAATTTCAGAATTGCACCTTGCAATGCGGAGAAATTACTGTTTGTGCATTTACAATATTCATTGATTTTTGCGATTGAAAAACATCATGTTATTCATATACCAGAAATGATTGAAGCTACTGACTGAATGAAAGGAGCTGGCATCTCACTCTCTTTGAATCTTCTTTATCATGCTAAGAGGAGCAGGAAAAAGTAAAAAATTTCAGAATTGCACCTTGCAATGCGGAGAAATTACTGTTTGTGCATTTACAATATTCAATGATTTTTGCCATTGAAAAACGTCCAGAAATGATTGAAGCTACTGACTGAATGAAAGGAGCTGGCATCTCACTCTCTTTGAATCTTGTTTATCATGCTAAGAGGAGCAGGAAAAAGCAAAAAATTTCAGAATTGCACCTTGCAATGCGGAGAAATTACTGTTTGTGCATTTACAATATTCATTGATTTTTGCCATTGAAAAACGTCCAGAAATGATTGAAGCTACTGACTGAATGAAAGGAGCTGGCATCTCACTCTCTTTGAATCTTCTTTATCATGCTAAGAGGAGCAGGAAAAAGCAAAAAATTTCAGAATTGCACCTTGCAATGCGGAGAAATTACTGTTTGTGCATTTACAATATTCATTCATTTTTGCTATTGAAAAACATCATGTTATTCATATACCAGAAATGATTGAAGCTACTGACTGAATGAAAGGAGCTGGCATCTCACTCTCTTTGAATCTTCTTTATCATGCTAAGAGGAGCAGGAAAAAGCAAAAAATTTCAGAATTGCACCTTGCAATGTGGAGAAATTACTGTTTGTGCATTTACAATATTCATTGATTTTTGCCATTGAAAAACATGTTATTCATATACCAGAAATGTTTGAAGCTCCTGAATGAATGAAAGGAGCTGGCACCTCACTCTCTTTGAATCTTCTTTATCATGCTAAGAGGAGCAGGAAAAAGCAAAAAATTTCAGAATTGCACCTTGCAATGCGGAGAAATTACTGTTTGTGCATTTACAATATTCATTGATTTTTGCCATTGAAAAACGTCCAGAAATGATTGAAGCTACTGACTGAATGAAAGGAGCTGGCATCTCACTCTCTTTGAATCTTCTTTATCATGCTAAGAGGAGCAGGAAAAAGCAAAAAATTTCAGAATTGCACCTTGCAATGCGGAGAAATTACTGTTTGTGCATTTACAATATTCATTGATTTTTGCGATTGAAAAACATCATGTTATTCATATACCAGAAATGATTGAAGCTACTGACTGAATGAAAGGAGCTGGCATCTCACTCTCTTTGAATCTTCTTTATCATGCTAAGAGGAGCAGGAAAAAGTAAAAAATTTCAGAATTGCACCTTGCAATGCGGAGAAATTACTGTTTGTGCATTTACAATATTCATTGATTTTTGCCATTGAAAAACGTCCAGAAATGATTGAAGCTACTGACTGAATGAAAGGAGCTGGCATCTCACTCTCTTTGAATCTTCTTTATCATGCTAAGAGGAGCAGGAAAAAGCAAAAAATTTCAGAATTGCACCTTGCAATGCGGAGAAATTACTGTTTGTGCATTTACAATATTCATTGATTTTTGCGATTGAAAAACATCATGTTATTCATATACCAGAAATGATTGAAGCTACTGACTGAATGAAAGGAGCTGGCATCTCACTCTCTTTGAATCTTCTTTATCATGCTAAGAGGAGCAGGAAAAAGTAAAAAATTTCAGAATTGCACCTTGCAATGCGGAGAAATTACTGTTTGTGCATTTACAATATTCAATGATTTTTGCCATTGAAAAACGTCCAGAAATGATTGAAGCTACTGACTGAATGAAAGGAGCTGGCATCTCACTCTCTTTGAATCTTGTTTATCATGCTAAGAGGAGCAGGAAAAAGCAAAAAATTTCAGAATTGCACCTTGCAATGCGGAGAAATTACTGTTTGTGCATTTACAATATTCATTGATTTTTGCCATTGAAAAACGTCCAGAAATGATTGAAGCTACTGACTGAATGAAAGGAGCTGGCATCTCACTCTCTTTGAATCTTGTTTATCATGCTAAGAGGAGCAGGAAAAAGCAAAAAATTTCAGAATTGCACCTTGCAATGCGGAGAAATTACTGTTTGTGCATTTACAATATTCATTGATTTTTGCCATTGAAAAACGTCCAGAAATGATTGAAGCTACTGACTGAATGAAAGGAGCTGGCATCTCACTCTCTTTGAATCTTCTTTATCATGCTAAGAGGAGCAGGAAAAAGCAAAAAATTTCAGAATTGCACCTTGCAATGCGGAGAAATTACTGTTTGTGCATTTACAATATTCATTCATTTTTGCTATTGAAAAACATCATGTTATTCATATACCAGAAATGATTGAAGCTACTGACTGAATGAAAGGAGCTGGCATCTCACTCTCTTTGAATCTTCTTTATCATGCTAAGAGGAGCAGGAAAAAGCAAAAAATTTCAGAATTGCACCTTGCAATGCGGAGAAATTACAGTTTGTGCATTTACAATATTCATTGATTTTTGCCATTGAAAAACGTCCAGAAATGATTGAAGCTACTGACTGAATGAAAGGAGCTGGCATCTCACTCTCTTTGAATCTTCTTTATCATGCTAAGAGGAGCAGGAAAAAGCAAAAAATTTCAGAATTGCACCTTGCAATGCGGAGAAATTACTGTTTGTGCATTTACAATATTCATTGATTTTTGCCATTGAAAAACGTCCAGAAATGATTGAAGGTACTGACTGAATGAAAGGAGCTGGCATCTCACTCTCTTTGAATCTTCTTTATCATGCTAAGAGGAGCAGGAAAAAGCAAAAAAATTCAGAATTGCACCTTGCAATGTGGAGAAATTACTGTTTGTGCATTTACAATATTCATTGATTTTTGCCATTGAAAAACATGTTATTCATATACCAGAAATGTTTGAAGCTCCTGACTGAATGAAAGGAGCTGGCACCTCACTCTCTTTGAATCTTCTTTATCATGCTAAGAGGAGCAGGAAAAAGCAAAAAATTTCAGAATTGCACCTTGCAATGCGGAGAAATTACTGTTTGTGCATTTACAATATTCATTGATTTTTGCCATTGAAAAACGTCCAGAAATGATTGAAGCTACTGACTGAATGAAAGGAGCTGGCATCTCACTCTCTTTGAATCTTCTTTATCATGCTAAGAGGAGCAGGAAAAAGCAAAAAATTTCAGAATTGCACCTTGCAATGCGGAGAAATTACTGTTTGTGCATTTACAATATTCATTGATTTTTGCGATTGAAAAACATCATGTTATTCATATACCAGAAATGATTGAAGCTACTGACTGAATGAAAGGAGCTGGCATCTCACTCTCTTTGAATCTTCTTTATCATGCTAAGAGGAGCAGGAAAAAGTAAAAAATTTCAGAATTGCACCTTGCAATGCGGAGAAATTACTGTTTGTGCATTTACAATATTCAATGATTTTTGCCATTGAAAAACGTCCAGAAATGATTGAAGCTACTGACTGAATGAAAGGAGCTGGCATCTCACTCTCTTTGAATCTTGTTTATCATGCTAAGAGGAGCAGGAAAAAGCAAAAAATTTCAGAATTGCACCTTGCAATGCGGAGAAATTACTGTTTGTGCATTTACAATATTCATTGATTTTTGCCATTGAAAAACGTCCAGAAATGATTGAAGCTACTGACTGAATGAAAGGAGCTGGCATCTCACTCTCTTTGAATCTTCTTTATCATGCTAAGAGGAGCAGGAAAAAGCAAAAAATTTCAGAATTGCACCTTGCAATGCGGAGAAATTACTGTTTGTGCATTTACAATATTCATTCATTTTTGCTATTGAAAAACATCATGTTATTCATATACCAGAAATGATTGAAGCTACTGACTGAATGAAAGGAGCTGGCATCTCACTATCTTTGAATCTTCTTTATCATGCTAAGAGGAGCAGGAAAAAGCAAAAAATTTCAGAATTGCACCTTGCAATGCGGAGAAATTACAGTTTGTGCATTTACAATATTCATTGATTTTTGCCATTGAAAAACGTCCAGAAATGATTGAAGCTACTGACTGAATGAAAGGAGCTGGCATCTCACTCTCTTTGAATCTTCTTTATCATGCTAAGAGGAGCAGGAAAAAGCAAAAAATTTCAGAATTGCACCTTGCAATGCGGAGAAATTACTGTTTGTGCATTTACAATATTCATTGATTTTTGCCATTGAAAAACGTCCAGAAATGATTGAAGGTACTGACTGAATGAAAGGAGCTGGCATCTCACTCTCTTTGAATCTTCTTTATCATGCTAAGAGGAGCAGGAAAAAGCAAAAAATTTCAGAATTGCACCTTGCAATGTGGAGAAATTACTGTTTGTGCATTTACAATATTCATTGATTTTTGCCATTGAAAAACGTCCAGAAATGATTAAAGCTACTGACTGAATGAAAGGAGCTGGCATCTCACTCTCTTTGAATCTTCTTTATCATGCTAAGAGGAGCAGGAAAAAGCAAAAAATTTCAGAATTGCAACTTGCAATGCGGAGAAATTACTGTTTGTGCATTTACAATATTCATTGATTTTTGCCATTGAAAAATGTCCAGAAATGATTGAAGCTACTGACTGAATGAAAGGAGCTGGCATCTCACTATCTTTGAATCTTCTTTATCATGCTAAGAGGAGCAGGAAAAAGCAAAAAATTTCAGAATTGCGCCTTGCAATGCGGAGAAATTACTGTTTGTGCATTTACAAAATTCATTGATTTTTGCCATTGAAAAACATCATGTTATTCATATACCAGAAATGATTGAAGCTACTGACTGAAGGAAAGGAGCTGGCATCTCACTCTCTTTGAATCTTCTTTATCATGCTAAGAGGAGCAGGAAAAAGCAAAAAATTTCAGAATTGCACCTTGCAATGCGGAGAAATTACAGTTTGTGCATTTACAATATTCATTGATTTTTGCCATTGAAAAACGTCCAGAAATGATTGAAGCTACTGACTGAATGAAAGGAGCTGGCATCTCACTCTCTTTGAATATTCTTTATCATGCTAAGAGGAGCAGGAAAAAGCAAAAAATTTCAGAATTGCACCTTGCAATGCGGAGAAATTACTGTTTGTGCATTTACAATATTCATTGATTTTTGCCATTGAAAAACGTCCAGAAATGATTGAAGGTACTGACTGAATGAAAGGAGCTGGCATCTCACTCTCTTTGAATCTTCTTTATCATGCTAAGAGGAGCAGGAAAAAGCAAAAAATTTCAGAATTGCACCTTGCAATGTGGAGAAATTACTGTTTGTGCATTTACAATATTCATTGATTTTTGCCATTGAAAAACGTCCAGAAATGATTGAAGCTACTGACTGAAGGAAAGGAGCTGGCATCTCACTCTCTTTGAATCTTCTTTATCATGCTAAGAGGAGCAGGAAAAAGCAAAAAATTTCAGAATTGCACCTTGCAATGCGGAGAAATTACTGTTTGTGCATTTACAATATTCATTGATTTTTGCCATTGAAAAACATCCAGAAATGATTGAAGCTACTGACTGAATGAAAGGAGCTGGCATCTCACTCTCTTTGAATCTTCTTTATCATGCTAAGAGGAGCAGGAAAAAGCAAAAAATTTCAGAATTGCACCTTGCAATGCGGAGAAATTACTGTTTGTGCATTTACAATATTCATTGATTTTTGCGATTGAAAAACATCATGTTATTCATATACCAGAAATGATTGAAGCTACTGACTGAATGAAAGGAGCTGGCATCTCACTCTCTTTGAATCTTCTTTATCATGCTAAGAGGAGCAGGAAAAAGTAAAAATTTCAGAATTGCACCTTGCAATGCGGAGAAATTACTGTTTGTGCATTTACAATATTCAATGATTTTTGCCATTGAAAAACGTCCAGAAATGATTGAAGCTACTGACTGAATGAAAGGAGCTGGCATCTCACTCTCTTTGAATCTTGTTTATCATGCTAAGAGGAGCAGGAAAAAGCAAAAAATTTCAGAATTGCACCTTGCAATGCGGAGAAATTACTGTTTGTGCATTTACAATATTCATTGATTTTTGCCATTGAAAAACGTCCAGAAATGATTGAAGCTACTGACTGAATGAAAGGAGCTGGCATCTCACTCTCTTTGAATCTTCTTTATCATGCTAAGAGGAGCAGGAAAAAGTAAAAAATTTCAGAATTGCACCTTGCAATGCGGAGAAATTACTGTTTGTGCATTTATAATATTCAATGATTTTTGCCATTGAAAAACGTCCAGAAATTATTGAAGCTTCTGACTGAACGAAAGGAGCTGGCATCTCACTCTCTTTGAATCTTCTTTATCATGCTAAGAGGAGCAGGAAAAAGCAAAAAATTTCAGAATTGCACCTTGCAATGCGGAGAAATTACTGTTTGTGCATTTACAATATTCATTGATTTTTGCCATTGAAAAACATCATGTTATTCATATACCAGAAATGTTTGAAGCTACTGACTGAATGAAAGGAGCTGGCATCTCACTCTCTTTGAATCTTCTTTATCATGCTAAGAGGAGCAGGAAAAAGCAAAAAATTTCAGAATTGCACATTGCAATGCGGAGAAATTACTGTTTGTGCATTTACAATATTCATTGATTTTTGCCATTGAAAAACGTCCAGAAATGATTGAAGATACTGACTGAATGAAAGGAGCTGGCATCTCACTCTCTTTGAATCTTCTTTATCATGCTAAGAGGAGCAGGAAAAAGCAAAAAATTTCAGAATTGCACCTTGCAATGCGGAGAAATTACAGTTTGTGCATTTACAATATTCATTGATTTTTGCCATTGAAAAACGTCCAGAAATGATTGAAGCTACTGACTGAATGAAAGGAGCTGGCATCTCACTCTCTTTGAATCTTCTTTATCATGCTAAGAGGAGCAGGAAAAAGCAAAAAATTTCAGAATTGCACCTTGCAATGCGGAGAAATTACTGTTTGTGCATTTACAATATTCATTGATTTTTGCGATTGAAAAACATCATGTTATTCATATACCAGAAATGATTGAAGCTACTGACTGAATGAAAGGAGCTGGCATCTCACTCTCTTTGAATCTTCTTTATCATGCTAAGAGGAGCAGGAAAAAGTAAAAAATTTCAGAATTGCACCTTGCAATGCGGAGAAATTACTGTTTGTGCATTTACAATATTCAATGATTTTTGCCATTGAAAAACGTCCAGAAATGATTGAAGCTACTGACTGAATGAAAGGAGCTGGCATCTCACTCTCTTTGAATCTTGTTTATCATGCTAAGAGGAGCAGGAAAAAGCAAAAAATTTCAGAATTGCACCTTGCAATGCGGAGAAATTACTGTTTGTGCATTTACAATATTCATTCATTTTTGCTATTGAAAAACATCATGTTATTCATATACCAGAAATGATTGAAGCTACTGACTGAATGAAAGGAGCTGGCATCTCACTCTCTTTGAATCTTCTTTATCATGCTAAGAGGAGCAGGAAAAAGCAAAAAATTTCAGAATTGCACCTTGCAATGCGGAGAAATTACAGTTTGTGCATTTACAATATTCATTGATTTTTGCCATTGAAAAACGTCCAGAAATGATTGAAGGTACTGACTGAATGAAAGGAGCTGGCATCTCACTCTCTTTGAATCTTCTTTATCATGCTAAGAGGAGCAGGAAAAAGCAAAAAATTTCAGAATTGCACCTTGCAATGTGGAGAAATTACTGTTTGTGCATTTACAATATTCATTGATTTTTGCCATTGAAAAACGTCCAGAAATGATTGAAGCTACTGACTGAATGAAAGGAGCTGGCATCTCACTCTCTTTGAATCTTCTTTATCATGCTAAGAGGAGCAGGAAAAAGCAAAAAATTTCAGAATTGCAACTCGCAATGCGGAGAAATTACTGTTTGTGCATTTACAATATTCATTGATTTTTGCCATTGAAAAATGTCCAGAAATGATTGAAGCTACTGACTGAATGAAAGGAGCTGGCATCTCACTCTCTTTGAATCTTCTTTATCATGCTAAGAGGAGCAGGAAAAAGCAAAAAATTTCAGAATTGCGCCTTGCAATGCGGAGAAATTACTGTTTGTGCATTTACAAAATTCATTGATTTTTGCCATTGAAAAACATCATGTTATTCATATACCAGAAATGATTGAAGCTACTGACTGAAGGAAAGGAGCTGGCATCTCACTCTCTTTGAATCTTCTTTATCATGCTAAGAGGAGCAGGAAAAAGCAAAAAATTTCAGAATTGCACCTTGCAATGCGGAGAAATTACAGTTTGTGCATTTACAATATTCATTGATTTTTGCCATTGAAAAACGTCCAGAAATGATTGAAGCTACTGACTGAATGAAAGGAGCTGGCATCTCACTCTCTTTGAATATTCTTTATCATGCTAAGAGGAGCAGGAAAAAGCAAAAAATTTCAGAATTGCACCTTGCAATGCGGAGAAATTACTGTTTGTGCATTTACAATATTCATTGATTTTTGCCATTGAAAAACGTCCAGAAATGATTGAAGGTACTGACTGAATGAAAGGAGCTGGCATCTCACTCTCTTTGAATCTTCTTTATCATGCTAAGAGGAGCAGGAAAAAGCAAAAAATTTCAGAATTGCACCTTGCAATGTGGAGAAATTACTGTTTGTGCATTTACAATATTCATTGATTTTTGCCATTGAAAAACGTCCAGAAATGATTGAAGCTACTGACTGAATGAAAGGAGCTGGCATCTCACTCTCTTTGAATCTTCTTTATCATGCTAAGAGGAGCAGGAAAAAGCAAAAAATTTCAGAATTGCACCTTGCAATGCGGAGAAATTACTGTTTGTGCATTTACAATATTCATTGATTTTTGCCATTGAAAAATGTCCAGAAATGATTGAAGCTACTGACTGAATGAAAGGAGCTGGCATCTCACTCTCTTTGAATCTTCTTTATCATGCTAAGAGGAGCAGGAAAAAGCAAAAAAATTCAGAATTGCACCTTGCAATGCGGAGAAATTACTGTTTGTGCATTTACAATATTCATTGATTTTTGCCATTGAAAAATGTCCAGAAATGATTGAAGCTACTGACTGAATGAAAGGAGCTGGCATCTCACTCTCTTTGAATCTTCTTTATCATGCTAAGAGGAGCAGGAAAAAGCAAAAAATTTCAGAATTGCGCCTTGCAATGCGGAGAAATTACTGTTTGTGCATTTACAAAATTCATTGATTTTTGCCATTGAAAAACATCATGTTATTCATATACCAGAAATGATTGAAGCTACTGACTGAAGGAAAGGAGCTGGCATCTCACTCTCTTTGAATCTTCTTTATCATGCTAAGAGGAGCAGGAAAAAGCAAAAAATTTCAGAATTGCACCTTGCAATGCGGAGAAATTACTGTTTGTGCATTTACAATATTCATTGATTTTTGCCATTGAAAAACATCCAGAAATGATTGAAGCTACTGACTGAATGAAAGGAGCTGGCATCTCACTCTCTTTGAATCTTCTTTATCATGCTAAGAGGAGCAGGAAAAAGCAAAAAATTTCAGAATTGCACCTTGCAATGCGGAGAAATTACTGTTTGTGCATTTACAATATTCATTGATTTTTGCGATTGAAAAACATCATGTTATTCATATACCAGAAATGATTGAAGCTACTGACTGAATGAACGGAGCTGGCATCTCACTCTCTTTGAATCTTCTTTATCATGCTAAGAGGAGCAGGAAAAAGTAAAAATTTCAGAATTGCACCTTGCAATGCGGAGAAATTACTGTTTGTGCATTTACAATATTCAATGATTTTTGCCATTGAAAAACGTCCAGAAATGATTGAAGCTACTGACTGAATGAAAGGAGCTGGCATCTCACTCTCTTTGAATCTTGTTTATCATGCTAAGAGGAGCAGGAAAAAGCAAAAAATTTCAGAATTGCACCTTGCAATGCGGAGAAATTACTGTTTGTGCATTTACAATATTCATTGATTTTTGCCATTGAAAAACGTCCAGAAATGATTGAAGCTACTGACTGAATGAAAGGAGCTGGCATCTCACTCTCTTTGAATCTTCTTTATCATGCTAAGAGGAGCAGGAAAAAGTAAAAAATTTCAGAATTGCACCTTGCAATGCGGAGAAATTACTGTTTGTGCATTTATAATATTCAATGATTTTTGCCATTGAAAAACGTCCAGAAATTATTGAAGCTTCTGACTGAACGAAAGGAGCTGGCATCTCACTCTCTTTGAATCTTCTTTATCATGCTAAGAGGAGCAGGAAAAAGCAAAAAATTTCAGAATTGCACCTTGCAATGCGGAGAAATTACAGTTTGTGCATTTACAATATTCATTGATTTTTGCCATTGAAAAACGTCCAGAAATGATTGAAGCTACTGACTGAATGAAAGGAGCTGGCATCTCACTCTCTTTGAATCTTCTTTATCATGCTAAGAGGAGCAGGAAAAAGCAAAAAATTTCAGAATTGCACCTTGCAATGCGGAGAAATTACTGTTTGTGCATTTACAATATTCATTGATTTTTGCGATTGAAAAACATCATGTTATTCATATACCAGAAATGATTGAAGCTACTGACTGAATGAAAGGAGCTGGCATCTCACTCTCTTTGAATCTTCTTTATCATGCTAAGAGGAGCAGGAAAAAGTAAAAAATTTCAGAATTGCACCTTGCAATGCGGAGAAATTACTGTTTGTGCATTTACAATATTCAATGATTTTTGCCATTGAAAAACGTCCAGAAATGATTGAAGCTACTGACTGAATGAAAGGAGCTGGCATCTCACTCTCTTTGAATCTTGTTTATCATGCTAAGAGGAGCAGGAAAAAGCAAAAAATTTCAGAATTGCACCTTGCAATGCGGAGAAATTACTGTTTGTGCATTTACAATATTCATTGATTTTTGCCATTGAAAAACGTCCAGAAATGATTGAAGCTACTGACTGAATGAAAGGAGCTGGCATCTCACTCTCTTTGAATCTTCTTTATCATGCTAAGAGGAGCAGGAAAAAGCAAAAAATTTCAGAATTGCACCTTGCAATGCGGAGAAATTACTGTTTGTGCATTTACAATATTCATTCATTTTTGCTATTGAAAAACATCATGTTATTCATATACCAGAAATGATTGAAGCTACTGACTGAATGAAAGGAGCTGGCATCTCACTCTCTTTGAATCTTCTTTATCATGCTAAGAGGAGCAGGAAAAAGCAAAAAATTTCAGAATTGCACCTTGCAATGCGGAGAAATTACAGTTTGTGCATTTACAATATTCATTGATTTTTGCCATTGAAAAACGTCCAGAAATGATTGAAGCTACTGACTGAATGAAATGAGCTGGCATCTCACTCTCTTTGAATCTTCTTTATCATGCTAAGAGGAGCAGGAAAAAGCAAAAAATTTCAGAATTGCACCTTGCAATGCGGAGAAATTACTGTTTGTGCATTTACAATATTCATTGATTTTTGCCATTGAAAAACGTCCAGAAATGATTGAAGGTACTGACTGAATGAAAGGAGCTGGCATCTCACTCTCTTTGAATCTTCTTTATCATGCTAAGAGGAGCAGGAAAAAGCAAAAAATTTCAGAATTGCACCTTGCAATGTGGAGAAATTACTGTTTGTGCATTTACAATATTCATTGATTTTTGCCATTGAAAAACGTCCAGAAATGATTGAAGCTACTGACTGAATGAAAGGAGCTGGCATCTCACTCTCTTTGAATCTTCTTTATCATGCTAAGAGGAGCAGGAAAAAGCAAAAAATTTCAGAATTGCAACTTGCAATGCGGAGAAATTACTGTTTGTGCATTTACAATATTCATTGATTTTTGCCATTGAAAAATGTCCAGAAATGATTGAAGCTACTGACTGAATGAAAGGAGCTGGCATCTCACTCTCTTTGAATCTTCTTTATCATGCTAAGAGGAGCAGGAAAAAGCAAAAAATTTCAGAATTGCGCCTTGCAATGCGGAGAAATTACTGTTTGTGCATTTACAAAATTCATTGATTTTTGCCATTGAAAAACATCATGTTATTCATATACCAGAAATGATTGAAGCTACTGACTGAAGGAAAGGAGCTGGCATCTCACTCTCTTTGAATCTTCTTTATCATGCTAAGAGGAGCAGGAAAAAGCAAAAAATTTCAGAATTGCACCTTGCAATGCGGAGAAATTACAGTTTGTGCATTTACAATATTCATTGATTTTTGCCATTGAAAAACGTCCAGAAATGATTGAAGCTACTGACTGAATGAAAGGAGCTGGCATCTCACTCTCTTTGAATATTCTTTATCATGCTAAGAGGAGCAGGAAAAAGCAAAAAATTTCAGAATTGCACCTTGCAATGCGGAGAAATTACTGTTTGTGCATTTACAATATTCATTGATTTTTGCCATTGAAAAACGTCCAGAAATGATTGAAGGTACTGACTGAATGAAAGGAGCTGGCATCTCACTCTCTTTGAATCTTCTTTATCATGCTAAGAGGAGCAGGAAAAAGCAAAAAATTTCAGAATTGCACCTTGCAATGTGGAGAAATTACTGTTTGTGCATTTACAATATTCATTGATTTTTGCCATTGAAAAACGTCCAGAAATGATTGAAGCTACTGACTGAATGAAAGGAGCTGGCATCTCACTCTCTTTGAATCTTCTTTATCATGCTAAGAGGAGCAGGAAAAAGCAAAAATTTCAGAATTGCACCTTGCAATGCGGAGAAATTACTGTTTGTGCATTTACAATATTCATTGATTTTTGCCATTGAAAAATGTCCAGAAATGATTGAAGCTACTGACTGAATGAAAGGAGCTGGCATCTCACTCTCTTTGAATCTTCTTTATCATGCTAAGAGGAGCAGGAAAAAGCAAAAAATTTCAGAATTGCGCCTTGCAATGCGGAGAAATTACTGTTTGTGCATTTACAAAATTCATTGATTTTTGCCATTGAAAAACATCATGTTATTCATATACCAGAAATGATTGAAGCTACTGACTGAAGGAAAGGAGCTGGCATCTCACTCTCTTTGAATCTTCTTTATCATGCTAAGAGGAGCAGGAAAAAGCAAAAAATTTCAGAATTGCACCTTGCAATGCGGAGAAATTACTGTTTGTGCATTTACAATATTCATTGATTTTTGCCATTGAAAAACATCCAGAAATGATTGAAGCTACTGACTGAATGAAAGGAGCTGGCATCTCACTCTCTTTGAATCTTCTTTATCATGCTAAGAGGAGCAGGAAAAAGCAAAAAATTTCAGAATTGCACCTTGCAATGCGGAGAAATTACTGTTTGTGCATTTACAATATTCATTGATTTTTGCGATTGAAAAACATCATGTTATTCATATACCAGAAATGATTGAAGCTACTGACTGAATGAAAGGAGCTGGCATCTCACTCTCTTTGAATCTTCTTTATCATGCTAAGAGGAGCAGGAAAAAGTAAAAATTTCAGAATTGCACCTTGCAATGCGGAGAAATTACTGTTTGTGCATTTACAATATTCAATGATTTTTGCCATTGAAAAACGTCCAGAAATGATTGAAGCTACTGACTGAATGAAAGGAGCTGGCATCTCACTCTCTTTGAATCTTGTTTATCATGCTAAGAGGAGCAGGAAAAAGCAAAAAATTTCAGAATTGCACCTTGCAATGCGGAGAAATTACTGTTTGTGCATTTACAATATTCATTGATTTTTGCCATTGAAAAACGTCCAGAAATGATTGAAGCTACTGACTGAATGAAAGGAGCTGGCATCTCACTCTCTTTGAATCTTCTTTATCATGCTAAGAGGAGCAGGAAAAAGCAAAAAATTTCAGAATTGCACCTTGCAATGCGGAGAAATTACTGTTTGTGCATTTACAATATTCATTGATTTTTGCCATTGAAAAACATCATGTTATTCATATACCAGAAATGATTGAAGCTACTGACTGAATGAAAGGAGCTGGCATCTCACTCTCTTTGAATCTTCTTTATCATGCTAAGAGGAGCAGGAAAAAGTAAAAAATTTCAGAATTGCACCTTGCAATGCGGAGAAATTACTGTTTGTGCATTTATAATATTCAATGATTTTTGCCATTGAAAAACGTCCAGAAATTATTGAAGCTTCTGACTGAACGAAAGGAGCTGGCATCTCACTCTCTTTGAATCTTCTTTATCATGCTAAGAGGAGCAGGAAAAAGCAAAAAATTTCAGAATTGCACCTTGCAATGCGGAGAAATTACAGTTTGTGCATTTACAATATTCATTGATTTTTGCCATTGAAAAACGTCCAGAAATGATTGAAGCTACTGACTGAATGAAAGGAGCTGGCATCTCACTCTCTTTGAATCTTCTTTATCATGCTAAGAGGAGCAGGAAAAAGCAAAAAATTTCAGAATTGCACCTTGCAATGCGGAGAAATTACTGTTTGTGCATTTACAATATTCATTGATTTTTGCCATTGAAAAACGTCCAGAAATGATTGAAGCTACTGACTGAATGAAAGGAGCTGGCATCTCACTCTCTTTGAATCTTCTTTATCATGCTAAGAGGAGCAGGAAAAAGCAAAAAATTTCAGAATTGCACCTTGCAATGCGGAGAAATTACTGTTTGTGCATTTACAATATTCATTGATTTTTGCCATTGAAAAACATGTTATTCATATACCAGAAATGTTTGAAGCTCCTGACTGAATGAAAGGAGCTGGCACCTCACTCTCTTTGAATCTTCTTTATCATGCTAAGAGGAGCAGGAAAAAGCAAAAAATTTCAGAATTGCACCTTGCAATGCGGAGAAATTACTGTTTGTGCATTTACAATATTCATTGATTTTTGCCATTGAAAAACGTCCAGAAATGATTGAAGCTACTGACTGAATGAAAGGAGCTGTCATCTCACTCTCTTTGAATCTTCTTTATCATGCTAAGAGGAGCAGGAAAAAGCAAAAAATTTCAGAATTGCACCTTGCAATGCGGAGAAATTACTGTTTGTGCATTTACAATATTCATTGATTTTTGCCATTGAAAAATGTCCAGAAATGATTGAAGCTACTGACTGAATGAAAGGAGCTGGCATCTCACTCTCTTTGAATCTTCTTTATCATGCTAAGAGGAGCAGGAAAAAGCAAAAAATTTCAGAATTGCGCCTTGCAATGCGGAGAAATTACTGTTTGTGCATTTACAAAATTCATTGATTTTTGCCATTGAAAAACATCATGTTATTCATATGCCAGAAATGATTGAAGCTACTGACTGAAGGAAAGGAGCTGGCATCTCACTCTCTTTGAATCTTCTTTATCACGCTAAGAGGTGCAGAAAAGGTAAAAAATTTCAGAATTGCACCTTGCAATGCGGAGAAATTACTGTTTGTGCATTTACAATATTCAATGATTTTTGCCATTGAAAAACGTCCAGAAATGATTGAAGCTACTGACTGAACGAAAGGAGCTGGCATCTCACTCTCTTTGAATCTTCTTTATCATGCTAAGAGGAGCAGGAAAAAGCAAAAAATTTCAGAATTGCACCTTGCAATGCGGAGAAATTACTGTTTGTGCATTTACAATATTCATTGATTTTTGCCATTGAAAAACATCATGTTATTCATATACCAGAAATGTTTGAAGCTACTGACTTAATGAAAGGAGCTGGTATCTCACTCTCTTTGAATCTTCTTCATAATGCTAAGAGGAGCAGGAAAAAGCAAAAAATTTCAGAATTGCACCTTGCAATGCGGAGAAATTACTGTTTGTGCATTTACAATATACATTGATTTTTGCCATTGAAAAACGTCCAGAAATGATTGAAGCTACTGACAATGAAAGGAGCTGGCATCTCACTCTCTTTGAATCTTCTTTATCATGCTAAGAGGAGCAGGAAAAAGCAAAAAATTTCAGAATTGCACCTTGCAATGCTGAGAAATTACTGTTTGTGCATTTACAAAATTCATTGATTTTTGCCATTGAAAAACATCATGTTATTCATATACCAGAAATGATTGAAGCTACTGACTGAATGAAAGGAGCTGGCATCTCACTCTCTTTGAATCTTCTTTATCATGCTAAGAGGAGCAGGAAAAAGCAAAAAAATTTCAGAATTGCACCTTGCAATGCGGAGAAATTACTGTTTGTGAATTTACAATATTCATTGATTTTTGCCATTAAAAAACATCATGTTATTCATATACCAGAAATGTTTGAAGCTACTGACTGAATGAAAGGAGCTGACATCTCACTCTCTTTGAATCTTCTTTATCATGTTAAGAGGAGCAGGAAAAAGCAAAAAATTTCAGAATTGCACCTTGCAATGCGGAGAAATTACTGTTTGTGCATTTACAATATTCATTGATTTTTGCCATTGAAAAACGTCTAGAAATGATTGAAGCTACTGACTGAATGAAAGGAGCTGGCATCTCACTCTCTTTGAATCTTCTTTATCATGCTAAGAGGAGCAGGAAAAAGCAAAAAATTTCAGAATTGCACCTTGCAATGCGGAGAAATTACTGTTTGTGCATTTACAATATTCATTGATTTTTGCCATTGAAAAACGTCCAGAAATGATTGAAGCTACTGACTGAATGAAAGGAGCTGGCATCTCACTCTCTTTGAATCTTCTTTATCATGCTAAGAGGAGCAGGAAAAAGCAAAAAATTTCAGAATTGCACCTTGCAATGCGGAGAAATTACAGTTTGTGCATTTACAATATTCATTGATTTTTGCCATTGAAAAACGTCCAGAAATGATTGAAGCTACTGACTGAATGAAAGGGGCTGGCATCTCACTCTCTTTGAATCTTCTTTATCATGCTAAGAGGAGCAGGAAAAAGCAAAAAATTTCAGAATTGCACCTTGCAATGCGGAGAAATTACTGTTTGTGCATTTACAATATTCATTGATTTTTGCCATTGAAAAACGTCCAGAAATGATTGAAGCTACTGACTGAATGAAAGGAACTGGCATCTCACTCTCTTTGAATCTTCTTTATCATGCTAAGAGGAGCAGGAAAAAGCAAAAAATTTCAGAATTGCACCTTACAATGCGGAGAAATTACTGTTTGTGCATTTACAATATTCATTGATTTTTGCCATTGAAAAACATGTTATTCATATACCAGAAATGTTTGAAGTTCCTGACTGAATGAAAGGAGCTGGCACCTCACTCTCTTTGAATCTTCTTTATCATGCTAAGAGGAGCAGGAAAAAGCAAAAAATTTCAGAATTGCACCTTGCAATGCGGAGAAATTACTGTTTGTGCATTTACAATATTCATTGATTTTTGCCATTGAAAAACGTCCAGAAATGATTGAAGCTACTGACTGAATGAAAGGAGCTGGCATCTCACTCTCTTTGAATCTTCTTTATCATGCTAAGAGGAGCAGGAAAAAGCAAAAAATTTCAGAATTGCACCTTGCAATGCAGAGAAATTACTGTTTGTGCATTTACAAAATTCATTGATTTTTGCCATTGAAAAACATCATGTTATTCATATTCCAGAAATGATTGAAGCTACTGACTGAAGGAAAGGAGCTGGCATCTCACTCTCTTTGAATCTTCTTTATCATGCTAAGAGGAGCAGGAAAAAGCAAAAAATTTCAGAATTGCACCTTGCAATGCGGAGAAATTACTGTTTGTGCATTTACAATATTCATTGATTTTTGCCATTGAAAAACGTCCAGAAATGATTGAAGCTACTGACTGAATAAAAGGAGCTGGCATCTCACTCTCTTTGAATCTTCTTTATCATGCTAAGAGGAGCAGGAAAAAGCAAAAAATTTCAGAATTGCACCTTGCAATGCGGAGAAATTACTGTTTGTGCATTTACAATATTCATTGATTTTTGCGATTGAAAAACATCATGTTATTCATATACAAGAAATGATTGAAGCTACTGACTGAATGAAAGGAGCTGGCATCTCACTCTCTTTCAATCTTCTTTATCATGCTAAGAGGAGCAGGAAAAAGTAAAAAATTTCAGAATTGCACCTTGCAATGCGGAGAAATTACTGTTTGTGCATTTACAATATTCAATGATTTTTGCCTTTGAAAAACATCCATAAATGATTGAAGCTACTGACTGAATGAAAGTAGCTGGCATCTCACTCTCTTTGAATCTTCTTTATCATGCTAAGAGGAGCAGGAAAAAGCAAAAAATTTCAGACTTGCACCTTGCAATGCGGAGAAATTACTGTTTGTGCATTTACAATATTCATTGATTTTTGCCATTGAAAAACATCATGTTATTCATATACCAGAAATGTTTGAAGCTACTGACTGAATGAAAGGAGCTGGCATCTCACTCTCTTTGAATCTTCTTTATCATGCTAAGAGGAGCAGGAAAAAGCAAAAAATTTCAGAATTGCACCTTGCAATGCGGAGAAATTACTGTTTGTGCATTTACAATATTCATTGATTTTTGCCATTGAAAAACATCATGTTATTCATATACCAGAAATGTTTGAAGCTACTGACTGAATGAAAGGAGCTGGCATCTCAATCTCTTTGAATCTTCTTTATCATGCTAAGAGGAGCAGGAAAAAGCAAAAAATTTCAGAATTGCACCTTGCAATGCGGAGAAATTACAGTTTGTGCATTTACAATATTCATTGATTTTTGCCATTGAAAAACGTCCAGAAATGATTGAAGCTACTGACTGAATGAAAGGAGCTGGCATCTCACTCTCTTTGAATCTTCTTTATCATGCTAAGAGGAGCAGGAAAAAGCAAAAAATTTCAGAATTGCACCTTGCAATGCAGAGAAATTACTGTTTGTGCATTTACAAAATTCATTGATTTTTGCCATTGAAAAACATCATGTTATTCATATTCCAGAAATGATTGAAGCTACTGACTGAAGGAAAGGAGCTGGCATCTCACTCTCTTTGAATCTTCTTTATCATGCTAAGAGGAGCAGGAAAAAGCAAAAAATTTCAGAATTGCACCTTGCAATGCGGAGAAATTACTGTTTGTGCATTTACAATATTCATTGATTTTTGCGATTGAAAAACATCATGTTATTCATATACAAGAAATGATTGAAGCTACTGACTGAATGAAAGGAGCTGGCATCTCACTCTCTTTCAATCTTCTTTATCATGCTAAGAGGAGCAGGAAAAAGTAAAAAATTTCAGAATTGCACCTTGCAATGCGGAGAAATTACTGTTTGTGCATTCACAATATTCAATGATTTTTGCCATTGAAAAACATCCATAAATGATTGAAGCTACTGACTGAATGAAAGTAGCTGGCATCTCACTCTCTTTGAATCTTCTTTATCATGCTAAGAGGAGCAGGAAAAAGCAAAAAATTTCAGACTTGCACCTTGCAATGCGGAGAAATTACTGTTTGTGCATTTACAATATTCATTGATTTTTGCCATTGAAAAACATCATGTTATTCATATACCAGAAATGTTTGAAGCTACTGACTGAATGAAAGGAGCTGGCATCTCACTCTCTTTGAATCTTCTTTATCATGCTAAGAGGAGCAGGAAAAAGCAAAAAATTTCAGAATTGCACCTTGCAATGCGGAGATATTACTGTTTGTGCATTTACAATATTCATTGATTTTTGCCATTGAAAAACATCATGTTATTCATATACCAGAAATGTTTGAAGCTACTGACTGAATGAAAGGAGCTGGCATCTCAATCTCTTTGAATCTTCTTTATCATGCTAAGAGGAGCAGGAAAAAGCAAAAAATTTCAGAATTGCACCTTGCAATGCGGAGAAATTACAGTTTGTGCATTTACAATATTCATTGATTTTTGCCATTGAAAAACGTCCAGAAATGATTGAAGCTACTGACTGAATGAAAGGAGCTGGCATCTCACTCTCTTTGAATATTCTTTATCATGCTAAGAGGAGCAGGAAAAAGCAAAAAATTTCAGAATTGCACCTTGCAATGCGGAGAAATTACTGTTTGTGCATTTACAATATTCATTGATTTTTGCCATTGAAAAACGTCCAGAAATGATTGAAGGTACTGACTGAATGAAAGGAGCTGGCATCTCACTCTCTTTGAATCTTCTTTATCATGCTAAGAGGAGAAGGAAAAAGCAAAAAATTTCAGAATTGCACCTTGCAATGTGGAGAAATTACTGTTTGTGCATTTACAATATTCATTGATTTTTGCCATTGAAAAACGTCCAGAAATGATTGAAGCTACTGACTGAATGAAAGGAGCTGGCATCTCACTCTCTTTGAATCTTCTTTATCATGCTAAGAGGAGCAGGAAAAAGCAAAAATTTCAGAATTGCACCTTGCAATGCGGAGAAATTACTGTTTGTGCATTTACAATATTCATTGATTTTTGCCATTGAAAAATGTCCAGAAATGATTGAAGCTACTGACTGAATGAAAGGAGCTGGCATCTCACTCTCTTTGAATCTTCTTTATCATGCTAAGAGGAGCAGGAAAAAGCAAAAAATTTCAGAATTGCGCCTTGCAATGCGGAGAAATTACTGTTTGTGCATTTACAAAATTCATTGATTTTTGCCATTGAAAAACATCATGTTATTCATATACCAGAAATGATTGAAGCTACTGACTGAAGGAAAGGAGCTGGCATCTCACTCTCTTTGAATCTTCTTTATCATGCTAAGAGGAGCAGGAAAAAGCAAAAAATTTCAGAATTGCACCTTGCAATGCGGAGAAATTACTGTTTGTGCATTTACAATATTCATTGATTTTTGCCATTGAAAAACATCCAGAAATGATTGAAGCTACTGACTGAATGAAAGGAGCTGGCATCTCACTCTCTTTGAATCTTCTTTATCATGCTAAGAGGAGCAGGAAAAAGCAAAAAATTTCAGAATTGCACCTTGCAATGCGGAGAAATTACTGTTTGTGCATTTACAATATTCATTGATTTTTGCGATTGAAAAACATCATGTTATTCATATACAAGAAATGATTGAAGCTACTGACTGAATGAAAGGAGCTGGCATCTCACTCTCTTTCAATCTTCTTTATCATGCTAAGAGGAGCAGGAAAAAGTAAAAAATTTCATAATTGCACCTTGCAATGCGGAGAAATTACTGTTTGTGCATTTACAATATTCAATGATTTTTGCCATTGAAAAACATCCATAAATGATTGAAGCTACTGACTGAATGAAAGTAGCTGGCATCTCACTCTCTTTGAATCTTCTTTATCATGCTAAGAGGAGCAGGAAAAAGCAAAAAATTTCAGACTTGCACCTTGCAATGCGGAGAAATTACTGTTTGTGCATTTACAATATTCATTGATTTTTGCCATTGAAAAACATCATGTTATTCATATACCAGAAATGTTTGAAGCTACTGACTGAATGAAAGGAGCTGGCATCTCACTCTCTTTGAATCTTCTTTATCATGCTAAGAGGAGCAAGAAAAAGCAAAAAATTTCAGAATTGCACCTTGCAATGCGGAGAAATTACTGTTTGTGCATTTACAATATTCATTGATTTTTGCCATTGAAAAACATCATGTTATTCATATACCAGAAATGTTTGAAGCTACTGACTGAATGAAAGGAGCTGGCATCTCAATCTCTTTGAATCTTCTTTATCATGCTAAGAGGAGCAGGAAAAAGCAAAAAATTTCAGAATTGCACCTTGCAATGCGGAGAAATTACAGTTTGTGCATTTACAATATTCATTGATTTTTGCCATTGAAAAACGTCCAGAAATGATTGAAGCTACTGACTGAATGAAAGGAGCTGGCATCTCACTCTCTTTGAATATTCTTTATCATGCTAAGAGGAGCAGGAAAAAGCAAAAAATTTCAGAATTGCACCTTGCAATGCGGAGAAATTACTGTTTGTGCATTTACAATATTCATTGATTTTTGCCATTGAAAAACGTCCAGAAATGATTGAAGGTACTGACTGAATGAAAGGAGCTGGCATCTCACTCTCTTTGAATCTTCTTTATCATGCTAAGAGGAGCAGGAAAAAGCAAAAAATTTCAGAATTGCACCTTGCAATGTGGAGAAATTACTGTTTGTGCATTTACAATATTCATTGATTTTTGCCATTGAAAAACGTCCAGAAATGATTGAAGCTACTGACTGAATGAAAGGAGCTGGCATCTCACTCTCTTTGAATCTTCTTTATCATGCTAAGAGGAGCAGGAAAAAGCAAAAATTTCAGAATTGCACCTTGCAATGCGGAGAAATTACTGTTTGTGCATTTACAATATTCATTGATTTTTGCCATTGAAAAATGTCCAGAAATGATTGAAGCTACTGACTGAATGAAAGGAGCTGGCATCTCACTCTCTTTGAATCTTCTTTATCATGCTAAGAGGAGCAGGAAAAAGCAAAAAATTTCAGAATTGCGCCTTGCAATGCGGAGAAATTACTGTTTGTGCATTTACAAAATTCATTGATTTTTGCCATTGAAAAACATCATGTTATTCATATACCAGAAATGATTGAAGCTACTGACTGAAGGAAAGGAGCTGGCATCTCACTCTCTTTGAATCTTCTTTATCATGCTAAGAGGAGCAGGAAAAAGCAAAAAATTTCAGAATTGCACCTTGCAATGCGGAGAAATTACTGTTTGTGCATTTACAATATTCATTGATTTTTGCCATTGAAAAACATCCAGAAATGATTGAAGCTACTGACTGAATGAAAGGAGCTGGCATCTCACTCTCTTTGAATCTTCTTTATCATGCTAAGAGGAGCAGGAAAAAGCAAAAAATTTCAGAATTGCACCTTGCAATGCGGAGAAATTACTGTTTGTGCATTTACAATATTCATTGATTTTTGCGATTGAAAAACATCATGTTATTCATATACCAGAAATGATTGAAGCTACTGACTGAATGAAAGGAGCTGGCATCTCACTCTCTTTGAATCTTCTTTATCATGCTAAGAGGAGCAGGAAAAAGTAAAAATTTCAGAATTGCACCTTGCAATGCGGAGAAATTACTGTTTGTGCATTTACAATATTCAATGATTTTTGCCATTGAAAAACGTCCAGAAATGATTGAAGCTACTGACTGAATGAAAGGAGCTGGCATCTCACTCTCTTTGAATCTTGTTTATCATGCTAAGAGGAGCAGGAAAAAGCAAAAAATTTCAGAATTGCACCTTGCAATGCGGAGAAATTACTGTTTGTGCATTTACAATATTCATTGATTTTTGCCTTTGAAAAACGTCCAGAAATGATTGAAGCTACTGACTGAATGAAAGGAGCTGGCATCTCACTCTCTTTGAATCTTCTTTATCATGCTAAGAGGAGCAGGAAAAAGCAAAAAATTTCAGAATTGCACCTTGCAATGCGGAGAAATTACTGTTTGTGCATTTACAATATTCATTGATTTTTGCCATTGAAAAACATCATGTTATTCATATACCAGAAATGATTGAAGCTACTGACTGAATGAAAGGAGCTGGCATCTCACTCTCTTTGAATCTTCTTTATCATGCTAAGAGGAGCAGGAAAAAGTAAAAAATTTCAGAATTGCACCTTGCAATGCGGAGAAATTACTGTTTGTGCATTTATAATATTCAATGATTTTTGCCATTGAAAAACGTCCAGAAATTATTGAAGCTTCTGACTGAACGAAAGGAGCTGGCATCTCACTCTCTTTGAATCTTCTTTATCATGCTAAGAGGAGCAGGAAAAAGCAAAAAATTTCAGAATTGCACCTTGCAATGCGGAGAAATTACAGTTTGTGCATTTACAATATTCATTGATTTTTGCCATTGAAAAACGTCCAGAAATGATTGAAGCTACTGACTGAATGAAAGGAGCTGGCATCTCACTCTCTTTGAATCTTCTTTATCATGCTAAGAGGAGCAGGAAAAAGCAAAAAATTTCAGAATTGCACCTTGCAATGCGGAGAAATTACTGTTTGTGCATTTACAATATTCATTGATTTTTGCCATTGAAAAACGTCCAGAAATGATTGAAGCTACTGACTGAATGAAAGGAGCTGGCATCTCACTCTCTTTGAATCTTCTTTATCATGCTAAGAGGAGCAGGAAAAAGCAAAAAATTTCAGAATTGCACCTTGCAATGCGGAGAAATTACTGTTTGTGCATTTACAATATTCATTGATTTTTGCCATTGAAAAACATGTTATTCATATACCAGAAATGTTTGAAGCTCCTGACTGAATGAAAGGAGCTGGCACCTCACTCTCTTTGAATCTTCTTTATCATGCTAAGAGGAGCAGGAAAAAGCAAAAAATTTCAGAATTGCACCTTGCAATGCGGAGAAATTACTGTTTGTGCATTTACAATATTCATTGATTTTTGCCATTGAAAAACGTCCAGAAATGATTGAAGCTACTGACTGAATGAAAGGAGCTGTCATCTCACTCTCTTTGAATCTTCTTTATCATGCTAAGAGGAGCAGGAAAAAGCAAAAAATTTCAGAATTGCACCTTGCAATGCGGAGAAATTACTGTTTGTGCATTTACAATATTCATTGATTTTTGCCATTGAAAAATGTCCAGAAATGATTGAAGCTACTGACTGAATGAAAGGAGCTGGCATCTCACTCTCTTTGAATCTTCTTTATCATGCTAAGAGGAGCAGGAAAAAGCAAAAAATTTCAGAATTGCGCCTTGCAATGCGGAGAAATTACTGTTTGTGCATTTACAAAATTCATTGATTTTTGCCATTGAAAAACATCATGTTATTCATATGCCAGAAATGATTGAAGCTACTGACTGAAGGAAAGGAGCTGGCATCTCACTCTCTTTGAATCTTCTTTATCACGCTAAGAGGTGCAGAAAAGGTAAAAAATTTCAGAATTGCACCTTGCAATGCGGAGAAATTACTGTTTGTGCATTTACAATATTCAATGATTTTTGCCATTGAAAAACGTCCAGAAATGATTGAAGCTACTGACTGAACGAAAGGAGCTGGCATCTCACTCTCTTTGAATCTTCTTTATCATGCTAAGAGGAGCAGGAAAAAGCAAAAAATTTCAGAATTGCACCTTGCAATGCGGAGAAATTACTGTTTGTGCATTTACAATATTCATTGATTTTTGCCATTGAAAAACATCATGTTATTCATATACCAGAAATGTTTGAAGCTACTGACTTAATGAAAGGAGCTGGTATCTCACTCTCTTTGAATCTTCTTCATAATGCTAAGAGGAGCAGGAAAAAGCAAAAAATTTCAGAATTGCACCTTGCAATGCGGAGAAATTACTGTTTGTGCATTTACAATATACATTGATTTTTGCCATTGAAAAACGTCCAGAAATGATTGAAGCTACTGACAATGAAAGGAGCTGGCATCTCACTCTCTTTGAATCTTCTTTATCATGCTAAGAGGAGCAGGAAAAAGCAAAAAATTTCAGAATTGCACCTTGCAATGCTGAGAAATTACTCTTTGTGCATTTACAAAATTCATTGATTTTTGCCATTGAAAAACATCATGTTATTCATATACCAGAAATGATTGAAGCTACTGACTGAATGAAAGGAGCTGGCATCTCACTCTCTTTGAATCTTCTTTATCATGCTAAGAGGAGCAGGAAAAAGCAAAAAATTTCAGAATTGACCTTGCAATGCGGAGAAATTACTGTTTGTGCATTTACAATATTCATTGATTTTTGCCATTAAAAAACATCATGTTATTCATATACCAGAAATGTTTGAAGCTACTGACTGAATGAAAGGAGCTGACATCTCACTCTCTTTGAATCTTCTTTATCATGTTAAGAGGAGCAGGAAAAAGCAAAAAATTTCAGAATTGCACCTTGCAATGCGGAGAAATTACTGTTTGTGCATTTACAATATTCATTGATTTTTGCCATTGAAAAACGTCCAGAAATGATTGAAGCTACTGACTGAATGAAAGGAGCTGGCATCTCACTCTCTTTGAATCTTCTTTATCATGCTAAGAGGAGCAGGAAAAAGCAAAAAATTTCAGAATTGCACCTTGCAATGCGGAGAAATTACAGTTTGTGCATTTACAATATTCATTGATTTTTGCCATTGAAAAACGTCCAGAAATGATTGAAGCTACTGACTGAATGAAAGGGGCTGGCATCTCACTCTCTTTGAATCTTCTTTATCATGCTAAGAGGAGCAGGAAAAAGCAAAAAATTTCAGAATTGCACCTTGCAATGCGGAGAAATTACTGTTTGTGCATTTACAATATTCATTGATTTTTGCCATTGAAAAACGTCCAGAAATGATTGAAGCTACTGACTGAATGAAAGGAGCTGGCATCTCACTCTCTTTGAATCTTCTTTATCATGCTAAGAGGAGCAGGAAAAAGCAAAAAATTTCAGAATTGCACCTTGCAATGCGGAGAAATTACTGTTTGTGCATTTACAATATTCATTGATTTTTGCCATTGAAAAACATGTTATTCATATACCAGAAATGTTTGAAGTTCCTGACTGAATGAAAGGAGCTGGCACCTCACTCTCTTTGAATCTTCTTTATCATGCTAAGAGGAGCAGGAAAAAGCAAAAAATTTCAGAATTGCACCTTGCAATGCGGAGAAATTACTGTTTGTGCATTTACAATATTCATTGATTTTTGCCATTGAAAAACGTCCAGAAATGATTGAAGCTACTGACTGAATGAAAGGAGCTGGCATCTCACTCTCTTTGAATCTTCTTTATCATGCTAAGAGGAGCAGGAAAAAGCAAAAAATTTCAGAATTGCACCTTGCAATGCAGAGAAATTACTGTTTGTGCATTTACAAAATTCATTGATTTTTGCCATTGAAAAACATCATGTTATTCATATTCCAGAAATGATTGAAGCTACTGACTGAAGGAAAGGAGCTGGCATCTCACTCTCTTTGAATCTTCTTTATCATGCTAAGAGGAGCAGGAAAAAGCAAAAAATTTCAGAATTGCACCTTGCAATGCGGAGAAATTACTGTTTGTGCATTTACAATATTCATTGATTTTTGCCATTGAAAAACGTCCAGAAATGATTGAAGCTACTGACTGAATAAAAGGAGCTGGCATCTCACTCTCTTTGAATCTTCTTTATCATGCTAAGAGGAGCAGGAAAAAGCAAAAAATTTCAGAATTGCACCTTGCAATGCGGAGAAATTACTGTTTGTGCATTTACAATATTCATTGATTTTTGCGATTGAAAAACATCATGTTATTCATATACAAGAAATGATTGAAGCTACTGACTGAATGAAAGGAGCTGGCATCTCACTCTCTTTCAATCTTCTTTATCATGCTAAGAGGAGCAGGAAAAAGTAAAAAATTTCAGAATTGCACCTTGCAATGCGGAGAAATTACTGTTTGTGCATTTACAATATTCAATGATTTTTGCCATTGAAAAACATCCATAAATGATTGAAGCTACTGACTGAATGAAAGTAGCTGGCATCTCACTCTCTTTGAATCTTCTTTATCATGCTAAGAGGAGCAGGAAAAAGCAAAAAATTTCAGACTTGCACCTTGCAATGCGGAGAAATTACTGTTTGTGCATTTACAATATTCATTGATTTTTGCCATTGAAAAACATCATGTTATTCATATACCAGAAATGTTTGAAGCTACTGACTGAATGAAAGGAGCTGGCATCTCACTCTCTTTGAATCTTCTTTATCATGCTAAGAGGAGCAGGAAAAAGCAAAAAATTTCAGAATTGCACCTTGCAATGCGGAGAAATTACTGTTTGTGCATTTACAATATTCATTGATTTTTGCCATTGAAAAACATCATGTTATTCATATACCAGAAATGTTTGAAGCTACTGACTGAATGAAAGGAGCTGGCATCTCAATCTCTTTGAATCTTCTTTATCATGCTAAGAGGAGCAGGAAAAAGCAAAAAATTTCAGAATTGCACCTTGCAATGTGGAGAAATTACTGTTTGTGCATTTACAATATTCATTGATTTTTACCATTGAAAAACGTCCAGAAATGATTGAAGCTACTGACTGAATGAAAGTAGCTGGCATCTCACTCTCTTTGAATCTTCTTTATCATGCTAAGAGGAGCAGGAAAAAGCAAAAAATTTCAGACTTGCACCTTGCAATGCGGAGAAATTACTGTTTGTGCATTTACAATATTCATTGATTTTTGCCATTGAAAAACATCATGTTATTCATATACCAGAAATGTTTGAAGCTACTGACTGAATGAAAGGAGCTGGCATCTCACTCTCTTTGAATCTTCTTTATCATGCTAAGAGGAGCAGGAAAAAGCAAAAAATTTCAGACTTGCACCTTGCAATGCGGAGAAATTACTGTTTGTGCATTTACAATATTCATTGATTTTTGCCATTGAAAAACATCATGTTATTCATATCCCAGAAATGTTTGAAGCTACTGACTGAATGAAAGGAGCTGGCATCTCACTCTCTTTGAATCTTCTTTATCATGCTAAGAGGAGCAGGAAAAAGCAAAAAATTTCAGAATTGCACCTTGCAATGCGGAGAAATTACTGTTTGTGCATTTACAATATTCATTGATTTTTGCCATTGAAAAACGTCCAGAAATGATTGAAGGTACTGACTGAATGAAAGGAGCTGGCATCTCACTCTCTTTGAATCTTCTTTATCATGCTAAGAGGAGCAGGAAAAAGCAAAAAATTTCAGAATTGCACCTTGCAATGCGGAGAAATTAGTGTTTGTGCATTTACAATATTCATTGATTTTTGCCATTGAAAAACGTCCAGAAATGATTGAAGCTACTGACTGAATGAAAGGAGCTGGCATCTCACTCTCTTTGAATCTTCTTTATCATGCTAAGAGGAGCAGGAAAAAGCAAAAAATTTCAGAATTGCACCTTGCAATGCGGAGAAATTACTGCTTGTGCATTTACAATATTCGTTGATTTTTGCCATTGAAAAACGTCCAGAAATGATTGAAGCTACTGACTGAATGAAAGGAGCTGGCATCTCACTCTCTTTGAATCTTCTTTATCATGCTAAGAGGAGCAGGAAAAAGCAAAAAATTTCAGAATTGCACCTTGCAATGCGGAGAAATTACAGTTTGTGCATTTACAATATTCATTGATTTTTGCCATTGAAAAACGTCCAGAAATGATTGAAGCTACTGACTGAATGAAAGGAGCTGGCATCTCACTCTCTTTGAATCTTCTTTATCATGCTAAGAGGAGCAGGAAAAAGCAAAAAATTTCAGAATTGCACCTTGCAATGTGGAGAAATTACTGTTTGTGCATTTACAATATTCATTGATTTTTACCATTGAAAAACGTCCAGAAATGATTGAAGCTACTGACTGAATGAAAGTAGCTGGCATCTCACTCTCTTTGAATCTTCTTTATCATGCTAAGAGGAGCAGGAAAAAGCAAAAAATTTCAGACTTGCACCTTGCAATGCGGAGAAATTACTGTTTGTGCATTTACAATATTCATTGATTTTTGCCATTGAAAAACATCATGTTATTCATATACCAGAAATGTTTGAAGCTACTGACTGAATGAAAGGAGCTGGCATCTCACTCTCTTTGAATCTTCTTTATCATGCTAAGAGGAGCAGGAAAAAGCAAAAAATTTCAGACTTGCACCTTGCAATGCGGAGAAATTACTGTTTGTGAATTTACAATATTCATTGATTTTTGCCATTGAAAAACATCATGTTATTCATATCCCAGAAATGTTTGAAGCTACTGACTGAATGAAAGGAGCTGGCATCTCACTCTCTTTGAATCTTCTTTATCATGCTAAGAGGAGCAGGAAAAAGCAAAAAATTTCAGAATTGCACCTTGCAATGCGGAGAAATTACTGTTTGTGCATTTACAATATTCATTGATTTTTGCCATTGAAAAACGTCCAGAAATGATTGAAGGTACTGACTGAATGAAAGGAGCTGGCATCTCACTCTCTTTGAATCTTCTTTATCATGCTAAGAGGAGCAGGAAAAAGCAAAAAATTTCAGAATTGCACCTTGCAATGCGGAGAAATTAGTGTTTGTGCATTTACAATATTCATTGATTTTTGCCATTGAAAAACGTCCAGAAATGATTGAAGCTACTGACTGAATGAAAGGAGCTGGCATCTCACTCTCTTTGAATCTTCTTTATCATGCTAAGAGGAGCAGGAAAAAGCAAAAAATTTCAGAATTGCACCTTGCAATGCGGAGAAATTACTGCTTGTGCATTTACAATATTCGTTGATTTTTGCCATTGAAAAACGTCCAGAAATGATTGAAGCTACTGACTGAATGAAAGGAGCTGGCATCTCACTCTCTTTGAATCTTCTTTATCATGCTAAGAGGAGCAGGAAAAAGCAAAAAATTTCAGAATTGCACCTTGCAATGCGGAGAAATTACAGTTTGTGCATTTACAATATTCATTGATATTTGCCATTGAAAAACGTCCAGAAATGATTGAAGCTACTGACTGAATGAAAGGAGCTGGCATCTCACTCTCTTTGAATCTTCTTTATCATGCTAAGAGGAGCAGGAAAAAGCAAAAAATTTCAGAATTGCACCTTGCAATGCGGAGAAATTACTGTTTGTGCATTTACAATATTCATTGATTTTTGCCATTGAAAAACATGTTATTCATATACCAGAAATGTTTGAAGCTCCTGACTGAATGAAAGGAGCTTGCACCTCACTCTCTTTGAATCTTCTTTATCATGCTAAGAGGAGCAGGAAAAAGCAAAAAATTTCAGAATTGCACCTTGCAATGCGGAGAAATTACTGTTTGTGCATTTACAATATTCATTGATTTTTGCCATTGAAAAACGTCCAGAAATGATTGAAGCTACTGACTGAATGAAAGGAGCTGGCATCTCACTCTCTTTGAATCTTCTTTATCGTGCTAAGAGGAGCAGGAAAAAGCAAAAAATTTCAGAATTGCACCTTGCAATGCCGAGAAATTACTGTTTGTGCATTTACAATATTCATTGATTTTTGCGATTGAAAAACATCATGTTATTCATATACCAGAAATGATTGAAGCTACTGACTGAATGAAAGGAGCTGGCATCTCACTCTCTTTGAATCTTCTTTATCATGCTAAGAGGAGCAGGAAAAAGTAAAAAATTTCAGAATTGCACCTTGCAATGCGGAGAAATTACTGTTTGTGCATTTACAATATTCAATGATTTTTGCCATTGAAAAACGTCCAGAAATGATTGAAGCTACTGACTGAATGAAAGGAGCTGGCATCTCACTCTCTTTGAATGTTCTTTATCATGCTAAGAGGAGCAGGAAAAAGCAAAAAATTTCAGAATTGCACCTTGCAATGCGGAGAAATTACTGTTTGTGCATTTACAATATTCATTGATTTTTGCCATTGAAAAACGTCCAGAAATGATTGAAGGTACTGACTGAATGAAAGGAGCTGGCATCTCACTCTCTTTGAATCTTCTTTATCATGCTAAGAGGAGCAGGAAAAAGCAAAAAATTTCAGAATTGCACCTTGCAATGTGGAGAAATTACTGTTTGTGCATTTACAATATTCATTGATTTTTGCCATTGAAAAACGTCCAGAAATGATTGAAGCTACTGACTGAATGAAAGGAGCTGGCATCTCACTCTCTTTGAATCTTCTTTATCATGCTAAGAGGAGCAGGAAAAAGCAAAAAATTTCAGAATTGCACCTTGCAATGCGGAGAAATTACTGTTTGTGCATTTACAATATTCATTGATTTTTGCCATTGAAAAATGTCCAGAAATGATTGAAGCTACTGACTGAAGGAAAGGAGCTGGCATCTCACTCTCTTTGAATCTTCTTTATCATGCTAAGAGGAGCAGGAAAAAGCAAAAAATTTCAGAATTGCACCTTGCAATGCGGAGAAATTACAGTTTGTGCATTTACAATATTCATTGATTTTTGCCATTGAAAAACGTCCAGAAATGATTGAAGCTACTGACTGAATGAAAGGAGCTGGCATCTCACTCTCTTTGAATATTCTTTATCATGCTAAGAGGAGCAGGAAAAAGCAAAAAATTTCAGAATTGCACCTTGCAATGCGGAGAAATTACTGTTTGTGCATTTACAATATTCATTGATTTTTGCCATTGAAAAACGTCCAGAAATGATTGAAGGTACTGACTGAATGAAAGGAGCTGGCATCTCACTCTCTTTGAATCTTCTTTATCATGCTAAGAGGAGCAGGAAAAAGCAAAAAATTTCAGAATTGCACCTTGCAATGTGGAGAAATTACTGTTTGTGCATTTACAATATTCATTGATTTTTGCCATTGAAAAACGTCCAGAAATGATTGAAGCTACTGACTGAATGAAAGGAGCTGGCATTTCACTCTCTTTGAATCTTCTTTATCATGCTAAGAGGAGCAGGAAAAAGCAAAAAATTTCAGAATTGCACCTTGCAATGCGGAGAAATTACTGTTTGTGCATTTACAATATTCATTGATTTTTGCCATTGAAAAATGTCCAGAAATGAATGAAGCTACTGACTGAATGAAAGGAGCTGGCATCTCACTCTCTTTGAATCTTCTTTATCATGCTAAGAGGAGCAGGAAAAAGCAAAAAATTTCAGAATTGCGCCTTGCAATGCGGAGAAATTACTGTTTGTGCATTTACAAAATTCATTGATTTTTGCCATTGAAAAACATCATGTTATTCATATACCAGAAATGATTGAAGCTACTGACTGAAGGAAAGGAGCTGGCATCTCACTCTCTTTGAATCTTCTTTATCATACTAAGAGGAGCAGGAAAAAGCAAAAAATTTCAGAATTGCACCTTGCAATGCGGATAAATTACTGTTTGTGCATTTACAATATTCATTGATTTTTGCCATTGAAAAACATCCAGAAATGATTGAAGCTACTGACTGAATGAAAGGAGCTGGCATCTCACTCTCTTTGAATCTTCTTTATCATGCTAAGAGGAGCAGGAAAAAGCAAAAAATTTCAGAATTGCACCTTGCAATACGGAGAAATTACTGTTTGTGCATTTACAATATTCATTGATTTTTGCGATTGAAAAACATCATGTTATTCATATACCAGAAATGATTGAAGCTACTGACTGAATGAAAGGAGCTGGCATCTCACTCTCTTTGAATCTTCTTTATCATGCTAAGAGGAGCAGGAAAAAGTAAAAAATTTCAGAATTGCACCTTGCAATGCGGAGAAATTACTGTTTGTGCATTTACAATATTCAATGATTTTTGCCATTGAAAAACGTCCAGAAATGATTGAAGCTACTGACTGAATGAAAGGAGCTGGCATCTCACTCTCTTTGAATCTTGTTTATCATGCTAAGAGGAGCAGGAAAAAGCAAAAAATTTCAGAATTGCACCTTGCAATGCGGAGAAATTACTGTTTGTGCATTTACAATATTCATTGATTTTTGCCATTGAAAAACGTCCAGAAATGATTGAAGCTACTGACTGAATGAAAGGAGCTGGCATCTCACTGTCTTTGAATCTTCTTTATCATGCTAAGAGGAGCAGGAAAAAGCAAAAAATTTCAGAATTGCACCTTGCAATGCGGAGAAATTACTGTTTGTGCATTTACAATATTCATTGATTTTTGCCATTGAAAAACATCATGTTATTCATATACCAGAAATGATTGAAGCTACTGACTGAATGAAAGGAGCTGGCATCTCACTCTCTTTGAATCTTCTTTATCATGCTAAGAGGAGCAGGAAAAAGTAAAAAATTTCAGAATTGCACCTTGCAATGCGGAGAAATTACTGTTTGTGCATTTATAATATTCAATGATTTTTGCCATTGAAAAACGTCCAGAAATGATTGAAGCTTCTGACTGAACGAAAGGAGCTGGCATCTCACTCTCTTTGAATCTCCTTTATCATGCTAAGAGGAGCAGGAAAAAGCAAAAAATTTCAGAATTGCACCTTGCAATGCGGAGAAATTACTGTTTGTGCATTTACAATATTCATTGATTTTTGCCATTGAAAAACATCATGTTATTCATATACCAGAAATGTTTGAAGCTACTGACTGAATGAAAGGAGCTGGCATCTCACTCTCTTTGAATCTTCTTTATCATGCTAAGAGGAGCAGGAAAAAGCAAAAAATTTCAGAATTGCACCTTGCAATGCGGAGAAATTACTGTTTGTGCATTTACAATATTCATTGATTTTTGCCATTGAAAAACGTCCAGAAATGATTGAAGCTACTGACTGAATGAAAGGAGCTGGCATCTCACTCTCTTTGAATCTTCTTTATCATGCTAAGAGGAGCAGGAAAAAGCAAAAAATTTCAGAACTGCACCTTGCAATGCGGAGAAATTACTGTTTGTGCATTTACAATATTCATTGATTTTTGCCATTGAAAAACATGTTATTCATATACCAGAAATGTTTGAAGCTCCTGACTGAATGAAAGGAGCTGGCACCTCACTCTCTTTGAATCTTCTTTATCATGCTAAGAGGAGCAGGAAAAAGTAAAAAATTTCAGAATTGCACCTTGCAATGCGGAGAAATTACTGTTTGTGCATTTACAATATTCAATGATTTTTGCCATTGAAAAACGTCCAGAAATGATTGAAGCTACTGACTGAATGAAAGGAGCTGGCATCTCACTCTCTTTGAATCTTGTTTATCATGCTAAGAGGAGCAGGAAAAAGCAAAAAATTTCAGAATTGCACCTTGCAATGCGGAGAAATTACTGTTTGTGCATTTACAATATTCATTGATTTTTGCCATTGAAAAACGTCCAGAAATGATTGAAGCTACTGACTGAATGAAAGGAGCTGGCATCTCACTGTCTTTGAATCTTCTTTATCATGCTAAGAGGAGCAGGAAAAAGCAAAAAATTTCAGAATTGCACCTTGCAATGCGGAGAAATTACTGTTTGTGCATTTACAATATTCATTGATTTTTGCCATTGAAAAACATCATGTTATTCATATACCAGAAATGATTGAAGCTACTGACTGAATGAAAGGAGCTGGCATCTCACTCTCTTTGAATCTTCTTTATCATGCTAAGAGGAGCAGGAAAAAGTAAAAAATTTCAGAATTGCACCTTGCAAAGCGGAGAAATTACTGTTTGTGCATTTATAATATTCAATGATTTTTGCCATTGAAAAACGTCCAGAAATGATTGAAGCTTCTGACTGAACGAAAGGAGCTGGCATCTCACTCTCTTTGAATCTCCTTTATCATGCTAAGAGGAGCAGGAAAAAGCAAAAAATTTCAGAATTGCACCTTGCAATGCGGAGAAATTACTGTTTGTGCATTTACAATATTCATTGATTTTTGCCATTGAAAAACATCATGTTATTCATATACCAGAAATGTTTGAAGCTACTGACTGAATGAAAGGAGCTGGCATCTCACTCTCTTTGAATCTTCTTTATCATGCTAAGAGGAGCAGGAAAAAGCAAAAAATTTCAGAATTGCACCTTGCAATGCGGAGAAATTACTGTTTGTGCATTTACAATATTCATTGATTTTTGCCATTGAAAAACGTCCAGAAATGATTGAAGCTACTGACTGAATGAAAGGAGCTGGCATCTCACTCTCTTTGAATCTTCTTTATCATGCTAAGAGGAGCAGGAAAAAGCAAAAAATTTCAGAACTGCACCTTGCAATGCGGAGAAATTACTGTTTGTGCATTTACAATATTCATTGATTTTTGCCATTGAAAAACATGTTATTCATATACCAGAAATGTTTGAAGCTCCTGACTGAATGAAAGGAGCTGGCACCTCACTCTCTTTGAATCTTCTTTATCATGCTAAGAGGAGCAGGAAAAAGCAAAAAAATTCAGAATTGCACCTTGCAATGCGGAGAAATTACTGTTTGTGCATTTACAATATTCATTGATTTTTGCCATTGAAAAACGTCCAGAAATGATTGAAGCTACTGACTGAATGAAAGGAGCTGTCATCTCACTCTCTTTGAATCTTCTTTATCATGCTAAGAGGAGCAGGAAAAAGCAAAAAATTTCAGAATTGCACCTTGCAATGCGGAGAAATTACTGTTTGTGCATTTACAAAATTCATTGATTTTTGCCATTGAAAAACATCATGTTATTCATATGCCAGAAATGATTGAAGCTACTGACTGAATGAAAGGAGCTGGCATCTCACTCTCTTTGAATCTTCTTTATCACGCTAAGAGGAGCAGGAAAAAGCAAAAAATTTCAGAATTGCACCTTGCAATGCGGAGAAATTACTGTTTGTGCATTTACAATATTCATTGATTTTTGCCATTGAAAAACGTCCAGAAATGATTGAAGCTACTGACTGAATGAAAGGAGCTGGCATCTCACTCTCTTTGAATCTTCTTTATCATGCTAAGAGGAGCAGGAAAAAGCAAAAAATTTCAGAATTGCACCTTGCAATGCGGAGAAATTACTGTTTGTGCATTTACAATATTCATTGATTTTTGCGATTGAAAAACATCATGTTATTCATATACCAGAAATGATTGAAGCTACTGACTGAATGAAAGGAGCTGGCATCTCACTCTCTTTGAATCTTCTTTATCATGCTAAGAGGAGCAGAAAAAGTAAAAAATTTCAGAATTGCACCTTGCAATGCGGAGAAATTACTGTTTGTGCATTTACAATATTCAATGATTTTTGCCATTGAAAAACGTCCAGAAATGATTGAAGCTACTGACTGAACGAAAGGAGCTGGCATCTCACTCTCTTTGAATCTTCTTTATCATGCTAAGAGGAGCAGGAAAAAGCAAAAAATTTCAGAATTGCACCTTGCAATGCGGAGAAATTACTGTTTGTGCATTTACAATATTCATTGATTTTTGCCATTGAAAAACGTTCAGAAATGATTGAAGCTACTGACTGAATGAAAGGAGCTGGCATCTCACTCTCTTTGAATCTTCTTTATCATGCTAAGAGGAGCAGGAAAAAGCAAAAAATTTCAGAATTGCACCTTGCAATGCGGAGAAATTACTGTTTGTGCATTTACAATATTCATTGATTTTTGCCATTGAAAAACGTCCAGAAATGATTGAAGCTACTGACTGAATGAAAGGAGCTGGCATCTCACTCTCTTTGAATCTTCTTTATCATGCTAAGAGGAGCAGGAAAAAGCAAAAAATTTCAGAATTGCACCTTGCAATGCGGAGAAATTACAGTTTGTGCATTTACAATATTCATTGATTTTTGCCATTGAAAAACGTCCAGAAATGATTGAAGCTACTGACTGAATGAAAGGAGCTGGCATCTCACTCTCTTTGAATCTTCTTTATCATGCTAAGAGGAGCAGGAAAAAGCAAAAAATTTCAGAATTGCACCTTTCAATGCGGAGAAATTACTGTTTGTGCATTTACAATATTCATTGATTTTTGCCATTGAAAAACGTCCAGAAATGATTGAAGCTACTGACTGAATGAAAGGAGCTGGCATCTCACTCTCTTTGAATCTTCTTTATCATGCTAAGAGGAGCAGGAAAAAGCAAAAAATTTCAGAATTGCACCTTGCAATGCGGAGAAATTACTGTTTGTGCATTTACAATATTCATTGATTTTTGCCATTGAAAAACATCATGTTATTCATATACCAGAAATGATTGAAGCTACTGACTGAATGAAAGGAGCTGGCATCTCACTCTCTTTGAATCTTCTTTATCATGCTAAGAGGAGCAGGAAAAAGTAAAAAATTTCAGAATTGCACCTTGCAATGCGGAGAAATTACTGTTTGTGCATTTACAATATTCAATGATTTTTGCCATTGAAAAACATCCATAAATGATTGAAGCTACTGACTGAATGAAAGGAGCTGGCATCTCACTCTCTTTGAATCTTGTTTATCATGCTAAGAGGAGCAGGAAAAAGCAAAAAATTTCAGAATTGCACCTTGCAATGCGCAGAAATTACTATTTGTGCATTTACAATATTCATTGATTTTTGCCATTGAAAAACGTCCAGAAATGATTGAAGCTACTGACTGAATGAAAGGAGCTGGCATCTCACTCTCTTTGAATCTTCTTTATCATGCTAAGAGGAGCAGGAAAAAGCAAAAAATTTCAGAATTGCACCTTGCAATGCGGAGAAATTACTGTTTGTGCATTTACAATATTCATTGATTTTTGCAATTGAAAAACGTCCAGAAATGATTGAAGCTACTGACTGAATGAAAGGAGCTGGCATCTCACTCTCTTTGAATCTTCTTTATCATGCTAAGAGGAGCAGGAAAAAGTAAAAAATTTCAGAATTGCACCTTGCAATGCTGAGAAATTACTGTTTGTGCATTTACAAAATTCATTGATTTTTGCCATTGAAAAACATCATGTTATTCATACACCAGAAATGATTGAAGCTACTGACTGAATGAAAGGAGCTGGCATCTCACTCTCTTTGAATCTTCTTTATCATGCTAAGAGGAGCAGGAAAAAGCAAAAAATTTCAGAATTGCACCTTGCAATGCGGAGAAATTACTGTTTGTGCATTTACAATATTCATTGATTTTTGCCATTGAAAAACGTCCAGAAATGATTGAAGCTACTGACTGAATGAAAGGAGCTGGCATCTCACTCTCTTTGAATCTTCTTTATCATGCTAAGAGGAGCAGGAAAAAGCAAAAAATTTCAGAATTGCACCTTGCAATGCGGAGAAATTACTGTTTGTGCATTTACAATATTCATTGATTTTTGCCATTGAAAAATGTCCAGAAATGATTGAAGCTACTGACTGAATGAAAGGAGCTGGCATCTCACTCTCTTTGAATCTTCTTTATCATGCTAAGAGGAGCAGGAAAAAGCAAAAAATTTCAGAATTGCGCCTTGCAATGCGGAGAAATTACTGTTTGTGCATTTACAAAATTCATTGATTTTTGCCATTGAAAAACATCATGTTATTCATATTCCAGAAATGATTGAAGCTACTGACTGAAGGAAAGGAGCTGGCATCTCACTCTCTTTGAATCTTCTTTATCATGCTAAGAGGAGCAGGAAAAAGCAAAAAATTTCAGAATTGCACCTTGCAATGCCGAGAAATTACTGTTTGTGCATTTACAATATTCATTGATTTTTGCCATTGAAAAACGTCCAGAAATGATTGAAGCTACTGACTGAATAAAAGGAGCTGGCATCTCACTCTCTTTGAATCTTCTTTATCATGCTAAGAGGAGCAGGAAAAAGCAAAAAATTTCAGAATTGCACCTTGCAATGCGGAGAAATTACTGTTTGTGCATTTACAATATTCATTGATTTTTGCGATTGAAAAACATCATGTTATTCATATACCAGAAATGATTGAAGCTACTGACTGAATGAAAGGAGCTGGCATCTCACTCTCTTTGAATCTTCTTTATCATGCTAAGAGGAGCAGGAAAAAGTAAAAAATTTCAGAATTGCACCTTGCAATGCGGAGAAATTACTGTTTGTGCATTTACAATATTCAATGATTTTTGCCATTGAAAAACATCCATAAATGATTGAAGCTACTGACTGAATGAAAGGAGCTGGCATCTCACTCTCTTTGAATCTTGTTTATCATGCTAAGAGGAGCAGGAAAAAGCAAAAAATTTCAGAATTGCACCTTGCAATGCGGAGAAATTACTGTTTGTGCATTTACAATATTCATTGATTTTTGCCATTGAAAAACGTCCAGAAATGATTGAAGCTACTGACTGAATGAAAGGAGCTGGCATCTCACTCTCTTTGAATCTTCTTTATCATGCTAAGAGGAGCAGGAAAATGCAAAAAATTCAGAATTGCACCTTGCAATGCGGAGAAATTACTGTTTGTGCATTTACAATATTCATTGATTTTTGCAATTGAAAAACGTCCAGAAATGATTGAAGCTACTGACTGAATGAAAGGAGCTGGCATCTCACTCTCTTTGAATCTTCTTTATCATGCTAAGAGGAGCAGGAAAAAGTAAAAAATTTCAGAATTGCACCTTGCAATGCTGAGAAATTACTGTTTGTGCATTTACAAAATTCATTGATTTTTGCCATTGAAAAACATCATGTTATTCATACACCAGAAATGATTGAAGCTACTGACTGAATGAAAGGAGCTGGCATCTCACTCTCTTTGAATCTTCTTTATCATGCTAAGAGGAGCAGGAAAAAGCAAAAAATTTCAGAATTGCACCTTGCAATGCGGAGAAATTACTGTTTGTGCATTTACAATATTCATTGATTTTTCCATTGAAAAACGTCCAGAAATGATTGAAGCTACTGACTGAATGAAAGGAGCTGGCATCTCACTCTCTTTGAATCTTCTTTATCATGCTAAGAGGAGCAGGAAAAAGCAAAAAATTTCAGAATTGCACCTTGCAATGCGGAGAAATTACAGTTTGTGCATTTACAATATTCATTGATTTTTGCCATTGAAAAACGTCCAGAAATGATTGAAGCTACTGACTGAATGAAAGGAGCTGGCATCTCACTCTCTTTGAATCTTCTTTATCATGCTAAGAGGAGAAGGAAAAAGCAAAAAATTTCAGAATTGCACCTTGCAATGCGGAGAAATTACTGTTTGTGCATTTACAATATTCATTGATTTTTGCCATTGAAAAACGTCCAGAAATGATTGAAGCTACTGACTGAATGAAAGGAGCTGGCATCTCACTCTCTTTGAATCTTCTTTATCATGCTAAGAGGAGCAGGAAAAAGCAAAAAATTTCAGAATTGCACCTTGCAATGCGGAGAAATTACAGTTTGTGCATTTACAATATTCATTGATTTTTGCCATTGAAAAACGTCCAGAAATGATTGAAGCTACTGACTGAATGAAAGGAGCTGACATCTCACTCTCTTTGAATCTTCTTTATCATGCTAAGAGGAGCAGGAAAAAGCAAAAAATTTCAGAATTGCACCTTGCAATGCGGAGAAATTACTGTTTGTGCATTTACAATATTCATTGATTTTTGCCATTGAAAAACGTCCAGAAATGATTGAAGCTACTGACTGAATGAAAGGAGCTGGCATCTCACTCTCTTTGAATCTTCTTTATCATGCTAAGAGGAGCAGGAAAAAGCAAAAAATTTCAGAATTGCACCTTGCAATGCGGAGAAATTACTGTTTGTGCATTTACAATATTCATTGATTTTTGCCATTGAAAAACGTCCAGAAATGATTGAAGCTACTGACTGAATGAAAGGAGCTGGCATCTCACTCTCTTTGAATCTTCTTTATCATGCTAAGAGGAGCAGGAAAAAGCAAAAAATTTCAGAATTGCACCTTGCAATGCGGAGAAATTACAGTTTGTGCATTTACAATATTCATTGATTTTTGCCATTGAAAAACGTCCAGAAATGATTGAAGCTACTGACTGAATGAAAGGAGCTGGCATCTCACTCTCTTTGAATCTTCTTTATCATGCTAAGAGGAGCAGGAAAAAGCAAAAAATTTCAGAATTGCACCTTGCAATGCGGAGAAATTACTGTTTGTGCATTTACAATATTCATTGATTTTTGCCATTGAAAAACGTCCAGAAATGATTGAAGCTACTGACTGAATGAAAGGAGCTGGCATCTCACTCTCTTTGAATCTTCTTTATCATGCTAAGAGGAGCAGGAAAAAGCAAAAAATTTCAGAATTGCACCTTGCAATGCGGAGAAATTACAGTTTGTGCATTTACAATATTCATTGATTTTTGCCATTGAAAAACGTCCAGAAATGATTGAAGCTACTGACTGAATGAAAGGAGCTGGCATGTCACTCTCTTTGAATCTTCTTTATCATGCTAAGAGGAGCAGGAAAAAGCAAAAAATTTCAGAATTGCACCTTGCAATGCGGAGAAATTACTGTTTGTGCATTTACAATATTCATTGATTTTTGACATTGAAAAACGTCCAGAAATGATTGAAGCTACTGACTGAATGAAAGGAGCTGGCATCTCACTCTCTTTGAATCTTCTTTATCATGCTAAGAGTAGCAGGAAAAAGCAAAAAATTTCAGAATTGCACCTTGCAATGCGGAGAAATTACTGTTTGTGCATTTACAATATTCATTGATTTTTGCCATTGAAAAACATGTTATTCATATACCAGAAATGTTTGAAGCTCCTGACTGAATGAAAGGAGCTGGCACCTCACTCTCTTTGAATCTTCTTTATCATGCTAAGAGGAGCAGGAAAAAGCAAAAAATTTCAGAATTGCACCTTGCAATGCGGAGAAATTACTGTTTGTGCATTTACAATATTCATTGATTTTTGCCATTGAAAAACGTTCAGAAATGATTGAAGCTACTGACTGAATGAAAGGAGCTGGCATCTCACTCTCTTTGAATCTTCTTTATCATGCTAAGAGGAGCAGGAAAAAGCCAAAAATTTCAGAATTGCACCTTGCAATGCGGAGAAATTACTGTTTGTGCATTTACAATATTCATTGATTTTTGCCATTGAAAAATGTCCAGAAATGATTGAAGCTACTGACTGAATGAAAGGAGCTGGCATCTCACTCTCTTTGAATCTTCTTTATCATGCTAAGAGGAGCAGGAAAAAGCAAAAAATTTCAGAATTGCGCCTTGCAATGCGGAGAAATTACTGTTTGTGCATTTACAAAATTCATTGATTTTTGCCATTGAAAAACATCATGTTATTCATATACCAGAAATGATTGAAGCTACTGACTGAAGGAAAGGAGCTGGCATCTCACTCTCTTTGAATCTTCTTTATCATGCTAAGAGGAGCAGGAAAAAGCAAAAAATTTCAGAATTGCACCTTGCAATGCGGAGAAATTACTGTTTGTGCATTTACAATATTCATTGATTTTTGCCATTGAAAAACGTCCAGAAATGATTGAAGCTACTGACTGAATAAAAGGAGCTGGCATCTCACTCTCTTTGAATCTTCTTTATCATGCTAAGAGGAGCAGGAAAAAGCAAAAAATTTCAGAATTGCACCTTGCAATGCGGAGAAATTACTGTTTGTGCATTTACAATATTCATTGATTTTTGCGATTGAAAAACATCATGTTATTCATATACCAGAAATGATTGAAGCTACTGACTGAATGAAAGGAGCTGGCATCTCACTCTCTTTGAATCTTCTTTATCATGCTAAGAGGAGCAGGAAAAAGTAAAAAATTTCAGAATTGCACCTTGCAATGCGGAGAAATTACTGTTTGTGCATTTACAATATTCAATGATTTTTGCCATTGGAAAACGTCCATAAATGATTGAAGCTACTGACTGAATGAAAGGAGCTGGCATCTCACTCTCTTTGAATCTTGTTTATCATGCTAAGAGGAGCAGGAAAAAGCAAAAAATTTCAGAATTGCACCTTGCAATGCGGAGAAATTACTGTTTGTGCATTTACAATATTCATTGATTTTTGCCATTGAAAAACGTCCAGAAATGATTGAAGCTACTGACTGAATGAAAGGAGCTGGCATCTCACTCTCTTTGAATCTTCTTTATCATGCTAAGAGGAGCAGGAAAAAGCAAAAAATTTCAGAATTGCACCTTGCAATGCGGAGAAATTACTGTTTGTGCATTTACAATATTCATTGATTTTTGCAATTGAAAAACGTCCAGAAATGATTGAAGCTACTGACTGAATGAAAGGAGCTGGCATCTCACTCTCTTTGAATCTTCTTTATCATGCTAAGAGGAGCAGGAAAAAGTAAAAAATTTCAGAATTGCACCTTGCAATGCGGAGAAATTACTGTTTGTGCATTTACAATATTCAATGATTTTTGCCATTGAAAAACGTCCAGAAATGATTGAAGCTACTGACTGAACGAAAGGAGCTGGCATCTCACTCTCTTTGAATCTTCTTTATCATGCTAATAGGAGCAGGAAAAAGCAAAAAATTTCAGAATTGCACCTTGCAATGCGGAGAAATTACAGTTTGTGCATTTACAATATTCATTGATTTTTGCCATTGAAAAACATCATGTTATTCATATACCAGAAATGTTTGAAGCTACTGACTGAACGAAAGGAGCTGGTATCTCACTCTCTTTGAATCTTCTTCATAATGCTAAGAGGAGCAGGAAAAAGCAAAAAATTTCAGAATTGCACCTTGCAATGCGGAGAAATTACTGTTTGTGCATTTACAATATTCATTGATTTTTGCCATTGAAAAACGTCCAGAAATGATTGAAGCTACTGACAATGAAAGGAGCTGGCATCTCACTCTCTTTGAATCTTCTTTATCATGCTAAGAGGAGCAGGAAAAAGCAAAAAATTTCAGAATTGCACCTTGCAATGCGGAGAAATTACTGTTTGTGCATTTACAATATTCATTGATTTTTGCCATTGAAAAACATCATGTTATTCATATACCAGAAATGTTTGAAGCTACTGACTGAATGAAAGGAGCTGACATCTCACTCTCTTTGAATCTTCTTTATCATGCTAAGAGGAGCAGGAAAAAGCAAAAAATTTCAGAATTGCACCTTGCAATGCGGAGAAATTACTGTTTGTGCATTTACAATATTCATTGATTTTTGCCATTGAAAAACGTCCAGAAATGATTGAAGCTACTGACTGAATGAAAGGAGCTGGCATCTCACTCTCTTTGAATCTTCTTTATCATGCTAAGAGGAGCAGGAAAAAGCAAAAAATTTCAGAATTGCACCTTGCAATGCGGAGAAATTACTGTTTGTGCATTTACAATATTCATTGATTTTTGCCATTGAAAAACGTCCAGAAATGATTGAAGCTACTGACTGAATGAAAGGAGCTGGCATCTCACTCTCTTTGAATCTTCTTTATCATGCTAAGAGGAGCAGGAAAAAGCAAAAAATTTCAGAATTGCACCTTGCAATGCGGAGAAATTACAGTTTGTGCATTTACAATATTCATTGATTTTTGCCATTGAAAAACGTCCAGAAATGATTGAAGCTACTGACTGAATGAAAGGAGCTGGCATCTCACTCTCTTTGAATCTTCTTTGTCATGCTAAGAGGAGCAGGAAAAAGCAAAAAATTTCAGAATTGCACCTTGCAATGCGGAGAAATTACTGTTTGTGCATTTACAATATTCATTGATTTTTGCCATTGAAAAACGTCCAGAAATGATTGAAGCTACTGACTGAATGAAAGGAGCTTGCATCTCACTCTCTTTGAATCTTCTTTATCATGCTAAGAGGAGCAGGAAAAAGCAAAAAATTTCAGAATTGCACCTTGCAATGCGGAGAAATTACTGTTTGTGCATTTACAATATTCATTGATTTTTGCCATTGAAAAACGTCCAGAAATGATTGAAGCTACTGACTGAATGAAAGGAGCTGGCATCTCACTCTCTTTGAATCTTCTTTATCATGCTAAGAGGAGCAGGAAAAAGCAAAAAATTTCAGAATTGCACCTTGCAATGCGGAGAAATTACTGTTTGTGCATTTACAATATTCATTGATTTTTGCCATTGAAAAATGTCCAGAAATGATTGAAGCTACTGACTGAATGAAAGGAGCTGGCATCTCACTCTCTTTGAATCTTCTTCATAATGCTAAGAGGAGCAGGAAAAAGCAAAAAATTTCAGAATTGCACCTTGCAATGCGGAGAAATTACTGTTTGTGCATTTACAATATTCATTGATTTTTGCCATTGAAAAACGTCCAGAAATGATTGAAGCTACTGACAATGAAAGGAGCTGGCATCTCACTCTCTTTGAATCTTCTTTATCATGCTAAGAGGAGCAGGAAAAAGCAAAAAATTTCAGAATTGCACCTAGCAATGCTGAGAAATTACTGTTTGTGCATTTACAAAATTCATTGATTTTTGCCATTGAAAAACATCATGTTATTCATATACCAGAAATGAATGAAGCTACTGACTGAATGAAGGAGCTGGCATCTCACTCTCTTTGAATCTTCTTTATAATGCTAAGAGGAGCAGGAAAAAGCAAAAAATTTCAGAATTGCACCTTGCAATGCGGAGAAATTACTGTTTGTGCATTTACAATATTCATTGATTTTTGCCATTGAAAAACATCATGTTATTCATATACCAGAAATGTTTGAAGCTACTGACTGAATGAAAGGAGCTGACATCTCACTCTCTTTGAATCTTCTTTATCATGCTAAGAGGAGCAGGAAAAAGCAAAAAATTTCAGAATTGCACCTTGCAATGCGGAGAAATTACTGTTTGTGCATTTACAATATTCATTGATTTTTGCCATTGAAAAACGTCCAGAAATGATTGAAGCTGCTGACTGAATGAAAGGAGCTTGCATCTCACTCTCTTTGAATCTTCTTTATCATGCTAAGAGGAGCAGGAAAAAGCAAAAAATTTCAGAATTGCACCTTGCAATGCGGAGAAATTACTGTTTGTGCATTTACAATATTCATTGATTTTTGCCATTGAAAAACGTCCAGAAATGATTGAAGCTACTGACTGAATGAAAGGAGCTGGCATCTCTCTCTCTTTGAATCTTCTTTATCATGCTAAGAGGAGCAGGAAAAAGCAAAAAATTTCAGAATTGCACCTTGCAATGCGGAGAAATTACTGTTTGTGCATTTACAATATTCATTGATTTTTGCCATTGAAAAATGTCCAGAAATGATTGAAGCTACTGACTGAATGAAAGGAGCTGGCATCTCACTCTCTTTGAATCTTCTTCATAATGCTAAGAGGAGCAGGAAAAAGCAAAAAATTTCAGAATTGCACCTTGCAATGCGGAGAAATTACTGTTTGTGCATTTACAATATTCATTGATTTTTGCCATTGAAAAACGTCCAGAAATGATTGAAGCTACTGACAATGAAAGGAGCTGGCATCTCACTCTCTTTGAATCTTCTTTATCATGCTAAGAGGAGCAGGAAAAAGCAAAAAATTTCAGAATTGCACCTTGCAATGCTGAGAAATTACTGTTTGTGCATTTACAAAATTCATTGATTTTTGCCATTGAAAAACATCATGTTATTCATATACCAGAAATGAATGAAGCTACTGACTGAATGAAAGGAGCTGGCATCTCACTCTCTTTGAATCTTCTTTATAATGCTAAGAGGAGCAGGAAAAAGCAAAAAATTTCAGAATTGCACCTTGCAATGCGGAGAAATTACTGTTTGTGCATTTACAATATTCATTGATTTTTGCCATTGAAAAACATCATGTTATTCATATACCAGAAATGTTTGAAGCTACTGACTGAATGAAAGGAGCTGACATCTCACTCTCTTTGAATCTTCTTTATCATGCTAAGAGGAGCAGGAAAAAGCAAAAAATTTCAGAATTGCACCTTGCAATGCGGAGAAATTACTGTTTGTGCATTTACAATATTCATTGATTTTTGCCATTGAAAAACGTCCAGAAATGATTGAAGCTACTGACTGAATGAAAGGAGCTGGCATCTCACTCTCTTTGAATCTTCTTTATCATGCTAAGAGGAGCAGGAAAAAGCAAAAAATTTCAGAATTGCACCTTGCAATGCTGAGAAATTACTGTTTGTGCATTTACAAAATTCATTGATTTTTGCCATTGAAAAACATCATGTTATTCATATACCAGAAATGATTGAAGCTACTGACTGAATGAAAGGAGCTGGCATCTCACTCTCTTTGAATCTTCTTTATCATGCTAAGAGGAGCAGGAAAAAGCAAAAAATTTCAGAATTGCACCTTGCAATGCGGAGAAATTACTGTTTGTGCATTTACAATATTCATTGATTTTTGCCATTGAAAAACATCATGTTATTCATATACCAGAAATGTTTGAAGCTACTGACTGAATGAAAGGAGCTGACATCTCACTCTCTTTGAATCTTCTTTATCATGCTAAGAGGAGCAGGAAAAAGCAAAAAATTTCAGAATTGCACCTTGCAATGCGGAGAAATTACTGTTTGTGCATTTACAATATTCATTGATTTTTGCCATTGAAAAACGTCCAGAAATGATTGAAGCTACTGACTGAATGAAAGGAGCTGGCATCTCACTCTCTTTGAATCTTCTTTATCATGCTAAGAGGAGCAGGAAAGAGCAAAAAATTTCAGAATTGCACCTTGCAATACGGAGAAATTACTGTTTGTGCATTTACAATATTCATTGATTTTTGCCATTGAAAAACGTACAGAAATGATTGAAGCTACTGACTGAATGAAAGGAGCTGGCATCTCACTCTCTTTGAATCTTCTTTATCATGCTAAGAGGAGCAGGAAAAAGCAAAAAATTTCAGAATTGCACCTTGCAATGCGGAGAAATTACTGTTTGTGCATTTACAATATTCATTGATTTTTGCCATTGAAAAACGTCCAGAAATGATTGAAGCTACTGACTGAATGAAAGGAGCTGGCATCTCACTCTCTTTGAATCTTCTTTATCATGCTAAGAGGAGCAGGAAAAAGCAAAAAATTTCAGAATTGCACCTTGCAATGCGGAGAAATTACTGTTTGTGCATTTACAATATTCATTGATTTTTGCAATTGAAAAACGTCCAGAAATGATTGAAGCTACTGACTGAATGAAAGGAGCTGGCATCTCACTCTCTTTGAATCTTCTTTATCATGCTAAGAGGAGCAGGAAAAAGTAAAAAATTTCAGAATTGCACCTTGCAATGCGGAGAAATTACTGTTTGTGCATTTACAATATTCAATGATTTTTGCCATTGAAAAACGTCCAGAAATGATTGAAGCTACTGACTGAACGAAAGGAGCTGGCATCTCACTCTCTTTGAATCTTCTTTATCATGCTAAGAGGAGCAGGAAAAAGCAAAAAATTTCAGAATTGCACCTTGCAATGCGGAGAAATTACAGTTTGTGCATTTACAATATTCATTGATTTTTGCCATTGAAAAACATCATGTTATTCATATACCAGAAATGTTTGAAGCTACTGACTGAACGAAAGGAGCTGGTATCTCACTCTCTTTGAATCTTCTTCATAATGCTAAGAGGAGCAGGAAAAAGCAAAAAATTTCAGAATTGCACCTTGCAATGCGGAGAAATTACTGTTTGTGCATTTACAATATTCATTGATTTTTGCCATTGAAAAACGTCCAGAAATGATTGAAGCTACTGACTGAATGAAAGGAGCTGGCATCTCACTCTCTTTGAATCTTCTTTATCATGCTAAGAGGAGCAGGAAAAAGCAAAAAATTTCAGAATTGCACCTTGCAATGCTGAGAAATTACTGTTTGTGCATTTACAAAATTCATTGATTTTTGCCATTGAAAAACATCATGTTATTCATATACCAGAAATGATTGAAGCTACTGACTGAATGAAAGGAGCTGGCATCTCACTCTCTTTGAATCTTCTTTATCATGCTAAGAGGAGCAGGAAAAAGCAAAAAATTTCAGAATTGCACCTTGCAATGCGGAGAAATTACTGTTTGTGCATTTACAATATTCATTGATTTTTGCCATTGAAAAACATCATGTTATTCATATACCAGAAATGTTTGAAGCTACTGACTGAATGAAAGGAGCTGACATCTCACTCTCTTTGAATCTTCTTTATCATGCTAAGAGGAGCAGGAAAAAGCAAAAAATTTCAGAATTGCACCTTGCAATGCGGAGAAATTACTGTTTGTGCATTTACAATATTCATTGATCTTTGCCATTGAAAAACGTCCAGAAATGATTGAAGCTACTGACTGAATGAAAGGAGCTGGCATCTCACTCTCTTTGAATCTTCTTTATCATGCTAAGAGGAGCAGGAAAAAGCAAAAAATTTCAGAATTGCACCTTGCAATGCGGAGAAATTACTGTTTGTGCATTTACAATATTCATTGATTTTTGCCATTGAAAAACGTCCAGAAATGATTGAAGCTACTGACTGAATGAAAGGAGCTGGCATCTCACTCTCTTTGAATCTTCTTTATCATGCTAAGAGGAGCAGGAAAAAGCAAAAAATTTCAGAATTGCACCTTGCAATGCTGAGAAATTACTGTTTGTGCATTTACAAAATTCATTGATTTTTGCCATTGAAAAACATCATGTTATTCATATACCAGAAATGATTGAAGCTACTGACTGAATGAAAGGAGCTGGCATCTCACTCTCTTTGAATCTTCTTTATCATGCTAAGAGGAGCAGGAAAAAGCAAAAAATTTCAGAATTGCACCTTGCAATGCGGAGAAATTACTGTTTGTGCATTTACAATATTCATTGATTTTTGCCATTGAAAAACATCATGTTATTCATATACCAGAAATGTTTGAAGCTACTGACTGAATGAAAGGAGCTGACATCTCACTCTCTTTGAATCTTCTTTATCATGCTAAGAGGAGCAGGAAAAAGCAAAAAATTTCAGAATTGCACCTTGCAATGCGGAGAAATTACTGTTTGTGCATTTACAATATTCATTGATTTTTGCCATTGAAAAACGTCCAGAAATGATTGAAGCTACTGACTGAATGAAAGGAGCTGGCATCTCACTCTCTTTGAATCTTCTTTATCATGCTAAGAGGAGCAGGAAAGAGCAAAAAATTTCAGAATTGCACCTTGCAATGCGGAGAAATTACTGTTTGTGCATTTACAATATTCATTGATTTTTGCCATTGAAAAACGTACAGAAATGATTGAAGCTACTGACTGAATGAAAGGAGCTGGCATCTCACTCTCTTTGAATCTTCTTTATCATGCTAAGAGGAGCAGGAAAAAGCAAAAAATTTCAGAATTGCACCTTGCAATGCGGAGAAATTACTGTTTGTGCATTTACAATATTTATATATTTTTGCCATTGAAAAACGTCCAGAAATGATTGAAGCTACTGACTGAACGAAAGGAGCTGGCATCTCACTCTCTTTGAATCTTCTTTATCATGCTAAGAGGAGCAGGAAAAAGCAAAAAATTTCAGAATTGCACCTTGCAATGCGGAGAAATTACAGTTTGTGCATTTACAATATTCATTGATTTTTGCCATTGAAAAACATCATGTTATTCATATACCAGAAATGTTTGAAGCTACTGACTGAACGAAAGGAGCTGGTATCTCACTCTCTTTGAATCTTCTTCATAATGCTAAGAGGAGCAGGAAAAAGCAAAAAATTTCAGAATTGCACCTTGCAATGCGGAGAAATTACTGTTTGTGCATTTACAATATTCATTGATTTTTGCCATTGAAAAACGTCCAGAAATGATTGAAGCTACTGACAATGAAAGGAGCTGGCATCTCACTCTCTTTGAATCTTCTTTATCATGCTAAGAGGAGCAGGAAAAAGCAAAAAATTTCAGAATTGCACCTTGCATTGCGGAGAAATTACTGTTTGTGCATTTACAATATTCATTGATTTTTGCCATTGAAAAACATCATGTTATTCATATACCAGAAATGTTTGAAGCTACTGACTGAATGAAAGGAGCTGACATCTCACTGTCTTTGAATCTTCTTTATCATGCTAAGAGGAGCAGGAAAAAGCAAAAAATTTCAGAATTGCACCTTGCAATGCGGAGAAATTACTGTTTGTGCATTTACAATATTCATTGATTTTTGCCATTGAAAAACGTCCAGAAATGATTGAAGCTACTGACTGAATGAAAGGAGCTGGCATCTCACTCTCTTTGAATCTTCTTTATCATGCTAAGAGGAGCAGGAAAAAGCAAAAAATTTCAGAATTGCACCTTGCAATGCGGAGAAATTACTGTTTGTGCATTTACAATATTCATTGATTTTTGCCATTGAAAAACGTCCAGAAATGATTGAAGCTACTGACTGAATGAAAGGAGCTGGCATCTCACTCTCTTTGAATCTTCTTTATCATGCTAAGAGGAGCAGGAAAAAGCAAAAAATTTCAGAATTGCACCTTGCAATGCGGAGAAATTACAGTTTGTGCATTTACAATATTCATTGATTTTTGCCATTGAAAAACGTCCAGAAATGATTGAAGCTACTGACTGAATGAAAGGAGCTGGCATCTCACTCTCTTTGAATCTTCTTTGTCATGCTAAGAGGAGCAGGAAAAAGCAAAAAATTTCAGAATTGCACCTTGCAATGCGGAGAAATTACTGTTTGTGCATTTACAATATTCATTGATTTTTGCCATTGAAAAACGTCCAGAAATGATTGAAGCTACTGACTGAATGAAAGGAGCTGGCATCTCACTCTCTTTGAATCTTCTTTATCATGCTAAGAGGAGCAGGAAAAAGCAAAAAATTTCAGAATTGCACCTTGCAATGCGGAGAAATTACTGTTTGTGCATTTACAATATTCATTGATTTTTGCCATTGAAAAACGTCCAGAAATGATTGAAGCTACTGACTGAATGAAAGGAGCTGGCATCTCACTCTCTTTGAATCTTCTTTATCATGCTAAGAGGAGCAGGAAAAAGCAAAAAATTTCAGAATTGCACCTTGCAATGCGGAGAAATTACTGTTTGTGCATTTACAATATTCATTGATTTTTGCCATTGAAAAATGTCCAGAAATGATTGAAGCTACTGACTGAATGAAAGGAGCTGGCATCTCACTCTCTTTGAATCTTCTTCATAATGCTAAGAGGAGCAGGAAAAAGCAAAAAATTTCAGAATTGCACCTTGCAATGCGGAGAAATTACTGTTTGTGCATTTACAATATTCATTGATTTTTGCCATTGAAAAACGTCCAGAAATGATTGAAGCTACTGACAATGAAAGGAGCTGGCATCTCACTCTCTTTGAATCTTCTTTATCATGCTAAGAGGAGCAGGAAAAAGCAAAAAATGTCAGAATTGCACCTTGCAATGCTGAGAAATTACTGTTTGTGCATTTACAAAATTCATTGATTTTTGCCATTGAAAAACATCATGTTATTCATATACCAGAAATGAATGAAGCTACTGACTGAATGAAAGGAGCTGGCATCTCACTCTCTTTGAATCTTCTTTATAATGCTAAGAGGAGCAGGAAAAAGCAAAAAATTTCAGAATTGCACCTTGCAATGCGGAGAAATTACTGTTTGTGCATTTACAATATTCATTGATTTTTGCCATTGAAAAACATCATGTTATTCATATACCAGAAATGTTTGAAGCTACTGACTGAATGAAAGGAGCTGACATCTCACTCTCTTTGAATCTTCTTTATCATGCTAAGAGGAGCAGGAAAAAGCAAAAAATTTCAGAATTGCACCTTGCAATGCGGAGAAATTACTGTTTGTGCATTTACAATATTCATTGATTTTTGCCATTGAAAAACGTCCAGAAATGATTGAAGCTACTGACTGAATGAAAGGAGCTGGCATCTCACTCTCTTTGAATCTTCTTTATCATGCTAAGAGGAGCAGGAAAAAGCAAAAAATTTCAGAATTGCACCTTGCAATGCGGAGAAATTACTGTTTGTGCATTTACAATATTCATTGATTTTTGCCATTGAAAAACGTCCAGAAATGATTGAAGCTACTGACTGAATGAAAGGAGCTGGCATCTCACTCTCTTTGAATCTTCTTTATCATGCTAAGAGGAGCAGGAAAAAGCAAAAAATTTCAGAATTGCACCTTGCAATGCTGAGAAATTACTGTTTGTGCATTTACAAAATTCATTGATTTTTGCCATTGAAAAACATCATGTTATTCATATACCAGAAATGATTGAAGCTACTGACTGAATGAAAGGAGCTGGCATCTCACTCTCTTTGAATCTTCTTTATCATGCTAAGAGGAGCAGGAAAAAGCAAAAAATTTCAGAATTGCACCTTGCAATGCGGAGAAATTACTGTTTGTGCATTTACAATATTCATTGATTTTTGCCATTGAAAAACATCATGTTATTCATATACCAGAAATGTTTGAAGCTACTGACTGAATGAAAGGAGCTGACATCTCACTCTCTTTGAATCTTCTTTATCATGCTAAGAGGAGCAGGAAAAAGCAAAAAATTTCAGAATTGCACCTTGCAATGCGGAGAAATTACTGTTTGTGCATTTACAATATTCATTGATCTTTGCCATTGAAAAACGTCCAGAAATGATTGAAGCTACTGACTGAATGAAAGGAGCTGGCATCTCACTCTCTTTGAATCTTCTTTATCATGCTAAGAGGAGCAGGAAAAAGCAAAAAATTTCAGAATTGCACCTTGCAATGCGGAGAAATTACTGTTTGTGCATTTACAATATTCATTGATTTTTGCCATTGAAAAACGTCCAGAAATGATTGAAGCTACTGACTGAATGAAAGGAGCTGGCATCTCACTCTCTTTGAATCTTCTTTATCATGCTAAGAGGAGCAGGAAAAAGCAAAAAATTTCAGAATTGCACCTTGCAATGCTGAGAAATTACTGTTTGTGCATTTACAAAATTCATTGATTTTTGCCATTGAAAAACATCATGTTATTCATATACCAGAAATGATTGAAGCTACTGACTGAATGAAAGGAGCTGGCATCTCACTCTCTTTGAATCTTCTTTATCATGCTAAGAGGAGCAGGAAAAAGCAAAAAATTTCAGAATTGCACCTTGCAATGCGGAGAAATTACTGTTTGTGCATTTACAATATTCATTGATTTTTGCCATTGAAAAACATCATGTTATTCATATACCAGAAATGTTTGAAGCTACTGACTGAATGAAAGGAGCTGACATCTCACTCTCTTTGAATCTTCTTTATCATGCTAAGAGGAGCAGGAAAAAGCAAAAAATTTCAGAATTGCACCTTGCAATGCGGAGAAATTACTGTTTGTGCATTTACAATATTCATTGATTTTTGCCATTGAAAAACGTCCAGAAATGATTGAAGCTACTGACTGAATGAAAGGAGCTGGCATCTCACTCTCTTTGAATCTTCTTTATCATGCTAAGAGGAGCAGGAGAGAGGAAAAAATTTCAGAATTGCACCTTGCAATGCGGAGAAATTACTGTTTGTGCATTTACAATATTCATTGATTTTTGCCATTGAAAAACGTACAGAAATGATTGAAGCTACTGACTGAATGAAAGGAGCTGGCATCTCACTCTCTTTGAATCTTCTTTATCATGCTAAGAGGAGCAGGAAAAAGCAAAAAATTTCAGAATTGCACCTTGCAATGCGGAGAAATTACTGTTTGTGCATTTACAATATTCATTGATTTTTGCCATTGAAAAACATGTTATTCATATACTAGAAATGTTTGAAGCTCCTGACTGAATGAAAGGAGCTGGCACCTCACTCTCTTTGAATCTTCTTTATCATGCTAAGAGGAGCAGGAAAAAGCAAAAAATTTCAGAATTGCACCTTGCAATGCGGAGAAATTACTGTTTGTGCATTTACAATATTCATTGATTTTTGCCATTGAAAAACGTCCAGAAATGATTGAAGCTACTGACTGAATGAAAGGAGCTGGCATCTCACTCTCTTTGAATCTTCTTTATCATGCTAAGAGGAGCAGGAAAAAGCAAAAAATTTCAGAATTGCACCTTGCAATGCGGAGAAATTACTGTTTGTGCATTTACAATATTCATTGATTTTTGCCATTGAAAAATGTCCAGAAATGATTGAAGCTACTGACTGAATGAAAGGAGCTGGCATCTCACTCTCTTTGAATCTTCTTTATCATGCTAAGAGGAGCAGGAAAAAGCAAAAAATTTCAGAATTGCGCCTTGCAATGCGGAGAAATTACTGTTTGTGCATTTACAAAATTCATTGATTTTTGAAATTGAAAAACATCATGTTATTCATATACCAGAAATGATTGAAGCTACTGACTGAAGGAAAGGAGCTGGCATCTCACTCTCTTTGAATCTTCTTTATCATGCTAAGAGGAGCAGGAAAAAGCAAAAAATTTCAGAATTGCACCTTGCAATGCGGAGAAATTACTGTTTGTGCATTTACAATATTCATTGATTTTTGCCATTGAAAAACGTCCAGAAATGATTGAAGCTACTGACTGAATGAAAGGAGCTGGCATCTCACTCTCTTTGAATCTTCTTTATCATGCTAAGAGGAGCAGGAAAAAGCAAAAAATTTCAGAATTGCACCTTGCAATGCGGAGAAATTACTGTTTGTGCATTTACAATATTCATTGATTTTTGCGATTGAAAAACCTCATGTTATTCATATACCAGAAATGATTGAAGCTACTGACTGAATGAAAGGAGCTGGCATCTCACTCTCTTTGAATCTTCTTTATCATGCTAAGAGGAGCAGGAAAAAGTAAAAAATTTCAGAATTGCACCTTGCAATGCGGAGAAATTACTGTTTGTGCATTTACAATATTCAATGATTTTTGCCATTGAAAAACGTCCAGAAATGATTGAAGCTACTGACTGAATGAAAGGAGCTGGCATCTCACTCTCTTTGAATCTTGTTTATCATGCTAAGAGGAGCAGGAAAAAGCAAAAAATTTCAGAATTGCACCTTGCAATGCGGAGAAATTACTGTTTGTGCATTTACAATATTCATTGATTTTTGCCATTGAAAAACGTCCAGAAATGATTGAAGCTACTGACTGAATGAAAGGAGCTGGCATCTCACTCTCTTTGAATCTTCTTTATCATGCTAAGAGGAGCAGGAAAAAGCAAAAAATTTCAGAATTGCACCTTGCAATGCGGAGAAATTACTGTTTGTGCATTTACTATATTCATTGATTTTTGCCACTGAAAAACATCATGTTATTCATATACCAGAAATGATTGAAGCTACTGACTGAATGAAAGGAGCTGGCATCTCACTCTCTTTGAATCTTCTTTATCATGCTAAGAGGAGCAGGAAAAAGTAAAAAATTTCAGAATTGCACCTTGCAATGCGGAGAAATTACTGTTTGTGCATTTACAATATTCATTGATTTTTGCCATTGAAAAACATCATGTTATTCATATACCAGAAATGATTGAAGCTACTGACTGAATGAAAGGAGCTGGCATCTCACTCTCTTTGAATCTTCTTTATCATGCTAAGAGGAGCAGGAAAAAGTAAAAAATTTCAGAATTGCACCTTGCAATGCGGAGAAATTACTGTTTGTGCATTTACAATATTCAATGATTTTTGCCATTGAAAAACGTCCAGAAATGATTGAAGCTACTGACTGAACGAAAGGAGCTGGCATCACACTCTCTTTAAATCTTCTTTATCATGCAAAGAGGAGCAGGAAAAAGCAAAAAATTTCAGAATTGCACCTTGCAATGCGGAGAAATCACTGTTTGTGCATTTACAATATTCATTGATTTTTGCCATTGAAAAACATCATGTTATTCATATACCAGAAATGTTTGAAGCTACTGACTGAATGAAAGTAGCTGGCATCTCACTCTCTTTGAATCTTCCTTATCATGCTAAGAGGAGCAGGAAAAAGCAAAAAATTTCAGAATTGCACCTTGCAATGCGGAGAAATTACTGTTTGTGCATTTACAATTCATTGATTTTTGCCATTGAAAAACGTCCAGAAATGATTGAAGCTACTGACTGAATGAAAGTAGCTTGCATCTCACTCTCTTTGAATGTTCTTTATCATGCTAAGAGGAGCAGGAAAAAGCAAAAAATTTCAGAATTGCACCTTGCAATGCGGAGAAATTACTGTTTGTGCATTTACAATATTCATTGATTTTTGCCATTGAAAAACGTCCAGAAATGATATAAGCTACTGACTGAATGAAAGGAGCTGGCATCTCACTCTCTTTGAATCTTCTTTATCATGCTAAGAGGAGCAGGAAAAAGCAAAAAATTTCAGAATTGCACCTTGCAATGCGGAGAAATTACTGTTTGTGCATTTACTATATTCATTGATTTTTGCCACTGAAAAACATCATGTTATTCATATACCAGAAATGATTGAAGCTACTGACTGAATGAAAGGAGCTGGCATCTCACTCTCTTTGAATCTTCTTTATCATGCTAAGAGGAGCAGGAAAAAGTAAAAAATTTCAGAATTGCACCTTGCAATGCGGAGAAATTACTGTTTGTGCATTTACAATATTCATTGATTTTTGCCATTGAAAAACATCATGTTATTCATATACCAGAAATGATTGAAGCTACTGACTGAATGAAAGGAGCTGGCATCTCACTCTCTTTGAATCTTCTTTATCATGCTAAGAGGAGCAGGAAAAAGTAAAAAATTTCAGAATTGCACCTTGCAATGCGGAGAAATTACTGTTTGTGCATTTACAATATTCAATGATTTTTGCCATTGAAAAACGTCCAGAAATGATTGAAGCTACTGACTGAACGAAAGGAGCTGGCATCTCACTCTCTTTAAATCTTCTTTATCATGCAAAGAGGAGCAGGAAAAAGCAAAAAATTTCAGAATTGCACCTTGCAATGCGGAGAAATCACTGTTTGTGCATTTACAATATTCATTGATTTTTGCCATTGAAAAACATCATGTTATTCATATACCAGAAATGTTTGAAGCTACTGACTGAATGAAAGGAGCTGGCATCTCACTCTCTTTGAATCTTCCTTATCATGCTAAGAGGAGCAGGAAAAAGCAAAAAATTTCAGAATTGCACCTTGCAATGCGGAGAAATTACTGTTTGTGCATTTACAATTCATTGATTTTTGCCATTGAAAAACGTCCAGAAATGATTGAAGCTACTGACTGAATGAAAGGAGCTTGCATCTCACTCTCTTTGAATGTTCTTTATCATGCTAAGAGGAGCAGGAAAAAGCAAAAAATTTCAGAATTGCACCTTGCAATCCGGAGAAATTACTGTTTGTGCATTTACAAAATTCATTGATTTTTGCCATTGAAAAACATCATGTTATTCATATACCAGAAATGATTGAAGCTACTGACTGAATGAAAGGAGCTGGCATCTCACTCTCTTTGAATCTTCTTTATCATGCTAAGAGGAGCAGGAAAAAGCAAAAAATTTCAGAATTGCACCTTGCAATGCGGAGAAATTACTGTTTGTGCATTTACAATATTCATTGATTTTTGCCATTGAAAAACGTCCAGAAATGATTGAAGCTACTGACTGAATGAAAGGAGCTGGCATCTCACTCTCTTTGAATCTTCTTTATCATGCTAAGAGGAGCAGGAAAAAGCAAAAAATTTCAGAATTGCACCGTGCAATGCGGAGAAATTACTGTTTGTGCATTTACAATATTCATTGATTTTTGCCATTGAAAAACATCATGTTATTCATATACCAGAAATGTTTGAAGCTACTGACTGAATGAAAGGAGCTGGCATCTCACTCTCTTTGAATCTTCTTTATCATGCTAAGAGGAGCAGGAAAAAGCAAAAAATTTCAGAATTGCACCTTGCAATGCGGATAAATTACTGTTTGTGCATTTACAATATTCATTGATTTTTGCCATTGAAAAACATCATGTTATTCATATACCAGAAATGATTGAAGCTACTGACTGAATGAAAGGAGCTGGCATCTCACTCTCTTTGAATCTTCTTTATCATGCTAAGAGCAGCAGGAAAAAGCAAAAAATTTCAGAATTGCACCTTGCAATGCGGAGAAATTATTGTTTGTGCATTTACAATATTCATTGATTTTTGCCATTGAAAAATGTCCAGAAATGATTGAAGCTACTGACTGAATGAAAGGAGCTGGCATCTCACTCTCTTTGAATCTTCTTCATAATGCTAAGAGGAGCAGGAAAAAGCAAAAAATTTCAGAATTGCACCTTGCAATGCGGAGAAATTACTGTTTGTGCATTTACAATATTCATTGATTTTTGCCATTGAAAAACGTCCAGAAATGATTGAAGCTACTGACAATGAAAGGAGCTGGCATCTCACTCTCTTTGAATCTTCTTTATCATGCTAAGAGGAGCAGGAAAAAGCAAAAAATTTCAGAATTGCACCTTGCAATGCTGAGAAATTACTGTTTGTGCATTTACAAAATTCATTGATTTTTGCCATTGAAAAACATCACGTTATTCATATACCAGAAATGATTGAAGCTACTGACTGAATGAAAGGAGCTGGCATCTCACTCTCTTTGAATCTTCTTTATCATGCTAAGAGGAGCAGGAAAAAGCAAAAAATTTCAGAATTGCACCTTGCAATGCGGAGAAATTACTGTTTGTGCATTTACAATATTCATTGATTTTTGCCATTGAAAAACATCATGTTATTCATATACCAGAAATGTTTGAAGCTACTGACTGAATGAAAGGAGCTGACATCTCACTCTCTTTGAATCTTCTTTATCATGCTAAGAGGAGCAGGAAAAAGCAAAAAATTTCAGAATTGCACCTTGCAATGCGGAGAAATTACTGTTTGTGCATTTACAATATTCATTGATTTTTGCCATTGAAAAACGTCCAGAAATGATTGAAGCTACTGACTGAATGAAAGGAGCTGGCATCTCACTCTCTTTGAATCTTCTTTATCATGCTAAGAGGAGCAGGAAAAAGCAAAAAATTTCAGAATTGCACCTTGCAATGCGGAGAAATTACTGTTTGTGCATTTACAATATTCATTGATTTTTGCCATTGAAAAACGTCCAGAAATGATTGAAGCTACTGACTGAATGAAAGGAGCTGGCATCTCACTCTCTTTGAATCTTCTTTATCATGCTAAGAGGAGCAGGAAAAAGCAAAAAATTTCAGAATTGCACCTTGCAATGCTGAGAAATTACTGTTTGTGCATTTACAAAATTCATTGATTTTTGCCATTGAAAAACATCATGTTATTCATATACCAGAAATGATTGAAGCTACTGACTGAATGAAAGGAGCTGGCATCTCACTCTCTTTGAATCTTCTTTATCATGCTAAGAGGAGCAGGAAAAAGCAAAAAATTTCAGAATTGCACCTTGCAATGCGGAGAAATTACTGTTTGTGCATTTACAATATTCATTGATTTTTGCCATTGAAAAACATCATGTTATTCATATACCAGAAATGTTTGAAGCTACTGACTGAATGAAAGGAGCTGACATCTCACTCTCTTTGAATCTTCTTTATCATGCTAAGAGGAGCAGGAAAAAGCAAAAAATTTCAGAATTGCACCTTGCAATGCGGAGAAATTACTGTTTGTGCATTTACAATATTCATTGATTTTTGCCATTGAAAAACGTCCAGAAATGATTGAAGCTACTGACTGAATGAAAGGAGCTGGCATCTCACTCTCTTTGAATCTTCTTTATCATGCTAAGAGGAGCAGGAAAAAGCAAAAAATTTCAGAATTGCACCTTGCAATGCGGAGAAATTACTGTTTGTGCATTTACAATATTCATTGATTTTTGCCATTGAAAAACGTCCAGAAATGATTGAAGCTACTGACTGAATGAAAGGAGCTGGCATCTCACTCTCTTTGAATCTTCTTTATCATGCTAAGAGGAGCAGGAAAAAGCAAAAAATTTCAGAATTGCACCTTGCAATGCTGAGAAATTACTGTTTGTGCATTTACAAAATTCATTGATTTTTGCCATTGAAAAACATCATGTTATTCATATACCAGAAATGATTGAAGCTACTGACTGAATGAAAGGAGCTGGCATCTCACTCTCTTTGAATCTTCTTTACCATGCTAAGAGGAGCAGGAAAAAGCAAAAAATTTCAGAATTGCACCTTGCAATGCGGAGAAATTACTGTTTGTGCATTTACAATATTCATTGATTTTTGCCATTGAAAAACATCATGTTATTCATATACCAGAAATGTTTGAAGCTACTGACTGAATGAAAGGAGCTGACATCTCACTCTCTTTGAATCTTCTTTATCATGCTAAGAGGAGCAGGAAAAAGCAAAAAATTTCAGAATTGCACCTTGCAATGCGGAGAAATTACTGTTTGTGCATTTACAATATTCATTGATTTTTGCCATTGAAAAACGTCCAGAAATGATTGAAGCTACTGACTGAATGAAAGGAGCTGGCATCTCACTCTCTTTGAATCTTCTTTATCATGCTAAGAGGAGCAGGAAAAAGCAAAAAATTTCAGAATTGCACCTTGCAATGCGGAGAAATTACTGTTTGTGCATTTACAATATTCATTGATTTTTGCCATTGAAAAACGTCCAGAAATGATTGAAGCTACTGACTGAATGAAAGGAGCTGGCATCTCACTCTCTTTGAATCTTCTTTATCATGCAAAGAGGAGCAGGAAAAAGCAAAAAATTTCAGAATTGCACCTTGCAATGCGGAGAAATTACTGTTTGTGCATTTACAAAATTCATTGATTTTTGAAATTGAAAAACATCATGTTATTCATATACCAGAAATGATTGAAGCTACTGACTGAATGAAAGGAGCTGGCATCTCACTCTCTTTGAATCTTCTTTATCATGCTAAGAGGAGCAGGAAAAAGCAAAAAATTTCAGAATTGCACCTTGCAATGCGGAGAAATTACTGTTTGTGCATTTACAATATTCATTGATTTTTGCGATTGAAAAACCTCATGTTATTCATATACCAGAAATGATTGAAGCTACTGACTGAATGAAAGGAGCTGGCATCTCACTCTCTTTGAATCTTCTTTATCATGCTAAGAGGAGCAGGAAAAAGCAAAAATTTTCAGAATTGCACCTTGCAATGCGGAGAAATTACTGTTTGTGCATTTACAATATTCAATGATTTTTGCCATTGAAAAACGTCCAGAAATGATTGAAGCTACTGACTGAATGAAAGGAGCTGGCATCTCACTCTCTTTGAATCTTGTTTATCATGCTAAGAGGAGCAGGAAAAAGCAAAAAATTTCAGAATTGCACCTTGCAATGCGGAGAAATTACTGTTTGTGCATTTACAATATTCATTGATTTTTGCCATTGAAAAACGTCCAGAAATGATTGAAGCTACTGACTGAATGAAAGGAGCTGGCATCTCACTCTCTTTGAATCTTCTTTATCATGCTAAGAGGAGCAGGAAAAAGCAAAAAATTTCAGAATTGCACCTTGCAATGCGGAGAAATTACTGTTTGTGCATTTACTATATTCATTGATTTTTGCCACTGAAAAACATCATGTTATTCATATACAAGAAATGATTGAAGCTACTGACTGAATGAAAGGAGCTGGCATCTCACTCTCTTTGAATCTTCTTTATCATGCTAAGAGGAGCAGGAAAAAGTAAAAAATTTCAGAATTGCACCTTGCAATGCGGAGAAATTACTGTTTGTGCATTTACAATATTCATTGATTTTTGCCATTGAAAAACATCATGTTATTCATATACCAGAAATGATTGAAGCTACTGACTGAATGAAAGGAGCTGGCATCTCACTCTCTTTGAATCTTCTTTATCATGCTAAGAGGAGCAGGAAAAAGTAAAAAATTTCAGAATTGCACCTTGCAATGCGGAGAAATTACTGTTTGTGCATTTACAATATTCAATGATTTTTGCCATTGAAAAACGTCCAGATATGATTGAAGCTACTGACTGAACGAAAGGAGCTGGCATCTCACTCTCTTTAAATCTTCTTTATCATGCAAAGAGGAGCAGGAAAAAGCAAAAAATTTCAGAATTGCACCTTGCAATGCGGAGAAATCACTGTTTGTGCATTTACAATATTCATTGATTTTTGCCATTGAAAAACATCATGTTATTCATATACCAGAAATGTTTGAAGCTACTGACTGAATGAAAGGAGCTGGCATCTCACTCTCTTTGAATCTTCCTTATCATGCTAAGAGGAGCAGGAAAAAGCAAAAAATTTCAGAATTGCACCTTGCAATGCGGAGAAATTACTGTTTGTGCATTTACAATTCATTGATTTTTGCCATTGAAAAACGTCCAGAAATGATTGAAGCTACTGACTGAATGAAAGGAGCTTGCATCTCACTCTCTTTGAATGTTCTTTATCATGCTAAGAGGAGCAGGAAAAAGCAAAAAATTTCAGAATTGCACCTTGCAATGCGGAGAAATTACTGTTTGTGCATTTACAAAATTCATTGATTTTTGCCATTGAAAAACATCATGTTATTCATATACCAGAAATGATTGAAGCTACTGACTGAATGAAAGGAGCTGGCATCTCACTCTCTTTGAATCTTCTTTATCATGCTAAGAGGAGCAGGAAAAAGCAAAAAATTTCAGAATTGCACCTTGCAATGCGGAGAAATTACTGTTTGTGCATTTACAATATTCATTGATTTTTGCCATTGAAAAACGTCCAGAAATGATTGAAGCTACTGACTGAATGAAAGGAGCTGGCATCTCACTCTCTTTGAATCTTCTTTATCATGCTAAGAGGAGCAGGAAAAAGCAAAAAATTTCAGAATTGCACCGTGCAATGCGGAGAAATTACTGTTTGTGCATTTACAATATTCATTGATTTTTGCCATTGAAAAACATCATGTTATTCATATACCAGAAATGTTTGAAGCTACTGACTGAATGAAAGGAGCTGGCATCTCACTCTCTTTGAATCTTCTTTATCATGCTAAGAGGAGCAGGAAAAAGCAAAAAATTTCAGAATTGCACCTTGCAATGCGGATAAATTACTGTTTGTGCATTTACAATATTCATTGATTTTTGCCATTGAAAAACATCATGTTATTCATATACCAGAAATGATTGAAGCTACTGACTGAATGAAAGGAGCTGGCATCTCACTCTCTTTGAATCTTCTTTATCATGCTAAGAGCAGCAGGAAAAAGCAAAAAATTTCAGAATTGCACCTTGCAATGCGGAGAAATTACTGTTTGTGCATTTACAATATTCATTGATTTTTGCCATTGAAAAACATCATGTTATTCATATACCAGAAATGATTGAAGCTACTGACTGAAGGAAAGGAGCTGGCATCTCACTCTCTTTGAATCGTCTTTATCATGCTAAGAGGAGCAGGAAAAAGCAAAAAATTTCAGAATTGCACCTTGCAATGCGGAGAAATTACTCTTTGTGCATTTACAATATTCATTGATTTTTGCAATTGAAAAACGTCCAGAAATGATTGAAGCTACTGACTGAATGAAAGGAGCTGGCATCTCACTCTCTTTGAATCTTCTTTATCATGATAAGAGGAGCAGGAAAAAGCAAAAAATTTCAGAATTGCACCTTGCAATGCGGAGAAATTACTGTTTGTGCATTTACAATATTCATTGATTTTTGCCATTGAAAAACATCATGTTATTCATATACCAGAAATGTTTGAAGCTACTGACTGAATGAAAGGAGCTGGCATCTCACTCTCTTTGAATCTTCTTTATCATGCTAAGAGGAGCAGGAAAAAGCAAAAAATTTCAGAATTGCACCTTGCAATGCGGAGAAATTACTGTTTGTGCATTTACAATATTCATTGATTTTTGCCATTGAAAAACGTCCAGAAATGATTGAAGCTACTGACTGAATGAAAGGAGCTGGCATCTCACTCTCTTTGAATCTTGTTTATCATGCTAAGAGGAGCAGGAAAAAGCAAAAAATTTCAGAATTGCACCTTGCAATGCGGAGAAATTACTGTTTGTGCATTTACAATATTCATTGATTTTTGCCATTGAAAAACGTCCAGAAATGATTGAAGCTACTGACTGAATGAAAGGAGCTGTCATCTCACTCTCTTTGAATCTTCTTTATCATGCTAAGAGGAGCAGGAAAAAGCAAAAAAATTCAGAATTGCACCTTGCAATGCGGAGAAATTACTGTTTGTGCATTTACAATATTCATTGATTTTTGCCATTGAAAAACATCATGTTATTCATATACCAGAAATGATTGAAGCTACTGCCTGAATGAAAGGAGCTGGCATCTCACTCTCTTTGAATCTTCTTTATCATGCTAAGAGGAGCAGGAAAAAGTAAAAAATTTCAGAATTGCACCTTGCAATGCGGAGAAATTACTGTTTGTGCATTTATAATATTCAATGATTTTTGTCATTGAAAAACGTCCAGAAATGATTGAAGCTACTGACTGAACAAAAGGAGCTGGCATCTCACTCTCTTTGAATCTTCATTATCATGCTAAGAGGAGCAGGAAAAAGCAAAAAATTTCAGAATTGCACCTTGCAATGCGGATAAATTACTGTTTGTGCATTTACAATATTCATTGATTTTTGCCATTGAAAAACATCATGTTATTCATATACCAGAAATGTTTGAAGCTACTGACTGAATGAAAGGAGCTGGCATCTCACTCTCTTTGAATCTTCTTTATCATGCTAAGAGGAGCAGGAAAAAGCAAAAAATTTCAGAATTGCACCTTGCAATGCGGAGAAATTACTGTTTGTGCATTTACAATATTCATTGATTTTTGCCATTGAAAAACGTCCAGAAATGATTGAAGCTACTGAATGAATGAAAGGAGCTGGCATCTCACTCTCTTTGAATCTTCTTTATCATGCTAAGAGGAGCAGGAAAAAGCAAAAAATTTCAGAATTGCACCTTGCAATGCGGAGAAATTACTGTTTGTGCATTAACAATATTCATTGATTTTTGCCATTGAAAAACGTCCAGAAATGATTGAAGCTACTGACTGAATGAAAGGAGCTGGCATCTCACTCTCTTTGAATCTTGTTTATCATGCTAAGAGGAGCAGGAAAAAGCAAAAATTTTCAGAATTGCACCTTGCAATGCGGAGAAATTACTGTTTGTGCATTTACAATATTCATTGATTTTTGCCATTGAAAAACGTCCAGAAATGATTGAAGCTACTGACTGAATGAAAGGAGCTGGCATCTCACTCTCTTTGAATCTTCTTTATCATGCAACGAGGAGCAGGAAAAAGCAAAAAAATTCAGAATTGCACCTTGCAATGCGGAGAAATTACTGTTTGTGCATTTATAATATTCAATGATTTTTGTCATTGAAAAACGTCCAGAAATGATTGAAGCTACTGACTGAACAAAAGGAGCTGGCATCTCACTCTCTTTGAATCTTCATTATCATGCTAAGAGGAGCAGGAAAAAGCAAAAAATTTCAGAATTGCACCTTGCAATGCGGATAAATTACTGTTTGTGCATTTACAATATTCATTGATTTTTGCCATTGAAAAACATCATGTTATTCATATACCAGAAATGTTTGAAGCTACTGACTGAATGAAAGGAGCTGGCATCTCACTCTCTTTGAATCTTCTTTATCATGCTAAGAGGAGCAGGAAAAAGCAAAAAATTTCAGAATTGCACCTTGCAATGCGGAGAAATTACTGTTTGTGCATTTACAATATTCATTGATTTTTGCCATTGAAAAACGTCCAGAAATGATTGAAGCTACTGAATGAATGAAAGGAGCTGGCATCTCACTCTCTTTGAATCTTCTTTATCATGCTAAGAGGAGCAGGAAAAAGCAAAAAATTTCAGAATTGCACCTTGCAATGCGGAGAAATTACTGTTTGTGCATTAACAATATTCATTGATTTTTGCCATTGAAAAACGTCCAGAAATGATTGAAGCTACTGACTGAATGAAAGGAGCTGGCATCTCACTCTCTTTGAATCTTGTTTATCATGCTAAGAGGAGCAGGAAAAAGCAAAAATTTTCAGAATTGCACCTTGCAATGCGGAGAAATTACTGTTTGTGCATTTACAATATTCATTGATTTTTGCCATTGAAAAACGTCCAGAAATGATTGAAGCTACTGACTGAATGAAAGGAGCTGGCATCTCACTCTCTTTGAATCTTCTTTATCATGCAACGAGGAGCAGGAAAAAGCAAAAAAATTCAGAATTGCACCTTGCAATGCGGAGAAATTACTGTTTGTGCATTTACAATATTCATTGATTTTTGCCATTGAAAAACATCATGTTATTCATATACCAGAAATGATTGAAGCTACTGACTGAATGAAAGGAGCTGGCATCTCACTCTCTTTGAATCTTCTTTATCATGCTAAGAGGAGCAGGAAAAAGTAAAAAATTTCAGAATTGCACCTTGCAATGCGGAGAAATTACTGTTTGTGCATTTATAATATTCAATGATTTTTGCCATTGAAAAACGTCCAGAAATGATTGAAGCTACTGACTGAACGAAAGGAGCTGGCATCTCACTCTCTTTGAATCTTCTTTATCATGCTAAGAGGAGCAGGAAAAAGCAAAAAATTTCAGAATTGCACCTTGCAATGCGGAGAAATTACTGTTTGTGCATTTACAATATTCATTGATTTTTGCCATTGAAAAACATCATGTTATTCATATACCAGAAATGTTTGAAGCTACTGACTGAATGAAAGGAGCTGGCATCTCACTCTCTTTGAATCTTCTTTATCATGCTAAGAGGAGCAGAAAAAATCAAAAAATTTCAGAATTGCACCTTGCAATGCGGAGAAATTACTGTTTGTGCATTTACAATATTCATTGATTTTTGCCATTGAAAAACGTCCAGAAATGATTGAAGCTACTGACTGAATGAAAGGAGCTGGCATCTCACTCTCTTTGAATCTTCTTTATCATGCTAAGAGGAGCAGGAAAAAGCAAAAAATTTCAGAATTGCACCTTGCAATGCGGAGAAATTACTGTTTGTGCATTTACAATATCCAATGATTTTTGCCATTGAAAAACATCATGTTATTCATATACCAGAAATGTTTGAAGCTACTGGCTGAATGAAAGGAGCTGACATCTCACTCTCTTTGAATCTTCTTTATCATGCTAAGAGGAGCAGGAAAAAGCAAAAAATTTCAGAATTGCACCTTGCAATGCGGAGAAATTACTGTTTGTGCATTTACAATATTCATTGATTTTTGCCATTGAAAAACGTCCAGAAATGATTGAAGCTACTGACTGAATGAAAGGAGCTGGCATCTCACTCTCTTTGAATCTTCTTTATCATGCTAAGAGGAGCAGGAAAAAGCAAAAAGTTTCAGAATTGCACCTTGCAATGTGGAGAAATTACTGTTTGTGCATTTACAATATTCATTGATTTTTGCCATTGAAAAACATCATGTTATTCATATACCAGAAATGTTTGAAGCTACTGACTGAATGAAAGGAGCTGGCATCTCACTCTCTTTGAATCTTCTTGATCATGCTAAGAGGAGCAGGAAAAAGCAAATAATTTCAGACTTGCACCTTGCAATGCGGAGAAATTACTGTTTGTGCATTTACAATATTCATTGATTTTTGCCATTGAAAAACGTCCAGAAATGATTGAAGCTACTGACTGAATGAAAGGAGCTGGCATCTCACTCTCTTTGAATCTTCTTTATCATGCTAAGAGGAGCAGGAAAAAGCAAAAAATTTCAGAATTGCACCTTGCAATGCGGAGAAATTACAGTTTGTGCATTTACAATATTCATTGATTTTTGCCATTGAAAAACGTCCAGAAATGATTGAAGCTACTGACTGAATGAAAGGAGCTGGCATCTCACTCTCTTTGAATCTTCTTTATCATGCTAAGAGGAGCAGGAAAAAGCAAAAAATTTCAGACTTGCACCTTGCAATGCGGAGAAATTACTGTTTGTGCATTTACAATATTCATTGATTTTTGCCATTGAAAAACATCATGTTATTCATATACCAGAAATGTTTGAAGCTACTGACTGAATGAAAGGAGCTGGCATCTCACTCTCTTTGAATCTTCTTTACCATGCTAAGAGGAGCAGGAAAAAGCAAAAAATTTCAGAATTGCACCTTGCAATGCGGAGAAATTACTGTTTGTGCATTTACAATATTCATTGATTTTTGCCATTGAAAAACGTCCAGAAATGATTGAAGCTACTGACTGAATGAAAGGAGCTGGCATCTCACTCTCTTTGAATCTTCTTTATCATGCTAAGAGGAGCAGGAAAAAGCAAAAAATTTCAGAATTGCACCTTGCAATGTGGAGAAATTACTGTTTGTGCATTTACAATATTCATTGATTTTTGCCATTGAAAAACATCATGTTATTCATATACCAGAAATGTTTGAAGCTACTGACTGAATGAAAGGAGCTGGCATCTCACTCTCTTTGAATCTTCTTGATCATGCTAAGAGGAGCAGGAAAAAGCAAATAATTTCAGACTTGCACCTTGCAATGCGGAGAAATTACTGTTTGTGCATTTACAATATTCATTGATTTTTGCCATTGAAAAACGTCCAGAAATGATTGAAGCTACTGACTGAATGAAAGGAGCTGGCATCTCACTCTCTTTGAATCTTCTTTATCATGCTAAGAGGAGCAGGAAAAAGCAAAAAATTTCAGAATTGCACCTTGCAATGCGGAGAAATTACAGTTTGTGCATTTACAATATTCATTGATTTTTGCCATTGAAAAACGTCCAGAAATGATTGAAGCTACTGACTGAATGAAAGGAGCTGGCATCTCACTCTCTTTGAATCTTCTTTATCATGCTAAGAGGAGCAGGAAAAAGCAAAAAATTTCAGACTTGCACCTTGCAATGCGGAGAAATTACTGTTTGTGCATTTACAATATTCATTGATTTTTGCCATTGAAAAACATCATGTTATTCATATACCAGAAATGTTTGAAGCTACTGACTGAATGAAAGGAGCTGGCATCTCACTCTCTTTAAATCTTCTTTACCATGCTAAGAGGAGCAGGAAAAAGCAAAAAATTTCAGAATTGCACCTTGCAATGCGGAGAAATTACTGTTTGTGCATTTACAATATTCATTGATTTTTGCCATTGAAAAACGTCCAGAAATGATTGAAGCTACTGACTGAATGAAAGGAGCTGGCATCTCACTCTCTTTGAATCTTCTTTATCATGCTAAGAGGAGCAGGAAAAAGCAAAAAATTTCAGAATTGCACCTTGCAATGCGGAGAAATTACAGTTTGTGCATTTACAATATTCATTGATTTTTGCCATTGAAAAACGTCCAGAAATGATTGAAGCTACTGACTGAATGAAAGGAGCTGGCATCTCACTCTCTTTGAATCTTCTTTATCATGCTAAGAGGAGCAGGAAAAAGCAAAAAATTTCAGAATTGCACCTTGCAATGCGGAGAAATTACTGTTTGTGCATTTACAATATTCATTGATTTTTGCCATTGAAAAACGTCCAGAAATGATTGAAGCTACTGACTGAATGAAAGGAGCTGGCATCTCACTCTCTTTGAATCTTCTTTATCATGCTAAGAGGAGCAGGAAAAAGCAAAAAATTTCAGAATTGCACCTTGCAATGCGGAGAAATTACTGTTTGTGCATTTACAATATTCATTGATTTTTGCCATTGAAAAACATGTTATTCATATACCAGAAATGTTTGAAGCTACTGACTGAATGAAAGGAGCTGGCACCTCACTCTCTTTGAATCTTCTTTATCATGCTAAGAGGAGCAGGAAAAAGCAAAAAATTTCAGAATTGCACCTTGCAATGCGGAGAAATTACTGTTTGTGCATTTACAATATTCATTGATTTTTGCCATTGAAAAACGTCCAGAAATGATTGAAGCTACTGACTGAATGAAAGGAGCTGGCATCTCACTCTCTTTGAATCTTCTTTATCATGCTAAGAGGAGCAGGAAAAAGCAAAAAATTTCAGAATTGCACCTTGCAATGCGGAGAAATTACTGTTTGTGCATTTACAATATTCATTGATTTTTGCCATTGAAAAACGTCCAGAAATGATTGAAGCTACTGACTGAATGAAAGGAGCTGGCATCTCACTCTCTTTGAATCTTCTTTATCATGCTAAGAGGAGCAGGAAAAAGTAAAAAATTTCAGAATTGCACCTTGCAATGCGGAGAAATTACTGTTTGTGCATTTACAATATTCATTGATTTTTGCCATTGAAAAACGTCCAGAAATGATTGAAGCTACTGACTGAATGAAAGGAGCTGGCATCTCACTCTCTTTGAATCTTCTTTATTATGCTAAGAGGAGCAGGAAAAAGCAAAAAATTTCAGAATTGCACCTTGCAATGCGGAGAAATTACTGTTTGTGCATTTACAATATTCATTGATTTTTGCGATTGAAAAACATCATGTTATTCATATACCAGAAATGATTGAAGCTACTGACTGAATGAAAGGAGCTGGCATCTCACTCTCTTTGAATCTTCTTTATCATGCTAAGAGGAGCAGGAAAAAGTAAAAAATTTCAGAATTGCATCTTGCAATGCGGAGAAATTACTGTTTGTGCATTTACAATATTCAATGATTTTTGCCATTGAAAAACGTCCAGAAATGATTGAAGCTACTGACTGAACGAAAGGAGCTGGCATCTCACTCTCTTTGAATCTTCTTTATCATGCTAAGAGGAGCAGGAAAAAGCAAAAAATTTCAGAATTGCACCTTGCAATGCGGAGAAATTACTGTTTGTGCATTTACAATATTCATTGATTTTTGCCATTGAAAAACATCATGTTATTCATATACCAGAAATGTTTGAAGCTACTGACTGAATGAAAGGAGCTGGCATCTCACTCTCTTTGAATCTTCTTCATAATGCTAAGAGGAGCAGGAAAAAGCAAAAAATTTCAGAATTGCACCTTGCAATGCGGAGAAATTACTGTTTGTGCATTTACAATATTCATTGATTTTTGCCATTGAAAAACGTCCAGAAATGATTGAATCTACTGACTGAATGAAAGGAGCTGGCATCTCACTCTCTTTGAATCTTCTTTATCATGCTAAGAGGAGCAGGAAAAAGCAAAAAATTTCAGAATTGCACCTTGCAATGCGGAGAAATTACTGTTTGTGCATTTACAATATTCATTGATTTTTGCCATTGAAAAACGTCCAGAAATGATTGAAGCTACTGACTGAATGAAAGGAGCTGGCATCTCACTCTCTTTGAATCTTCTTTATCATGCTAAGAGGAGCAGGAAAAAGCAAAAAATTTCAGAATTGCACCTTGCAATGCGGAGAAATTACTGTTTGTGCATTTACAATATTCATTGATTTTTGCCATTGAAAAACATCATGTTATTCATATACCAGAAATGTTTGAAGCTACTGACTGAATGAAAGGAGCTGGCATCTCACTCTCTTTGAATCTTCTTCATAATGCTAAGAGGAGCAGGAAAAAGCAAAAAATTTCAGAATTGCACCTTGCAATGCGGAGAAATTACTGTTTGTGCATTTACAATATTCATTGATTTTTGCCATTGAAAAACGTCCAGAAATGATTGAAGCTACTGACTGAATGAAAGGAGCTGGCATCTCACTCTCTTTGAATCTTCTTTATCATGCTAAGAGGAGCAGGAAAAAGCAAAAAATTTCAGAATTGCACCTTGCAATGCGGAGAAATTACTGTTTCTGCATTTACAATATTCATTGATTTTTGCCATTGAAAAACATCATGTTATTCATATACCAGAAATGTTTGAAGCTACTGACTGAATGAAAGGAGCTGGCATCTCACTCTCTTTCAATCTTCTTTATCATGCTAAGAGGAGCAGGAAAAAGCAAAAAATTTCAGAATTGCACCTTGCAATGCGGATAAATTACTGTTTGTGCATTTACAATATTCATTGATTTTTGCCATTGAAAAACATCATGTTATTCATATACCAGAAATGATTGAAGCTACTGACTGAATGAAAGGAGCTGGCATCTCACTCTCTTTGAATCTTCTTTATCATGCTAAGAGGAGCATAAAAAAGCAAAAAATTTCAGAATTGCACCTTGCAATGCGGAGAAATTACTGTTTGTGCATTTACAATATTCATTGATTTTTGCCATTGAAAAACATCATGTTATTCATATACCAGAAATGTTTGAAGCTACTGATTGAATGAAAGGAGCTGGCATCTCACTCTCTTTGAATCTTCTTTATCATGCTAAGAGGAGCAGGAAAAAGCAAAAAATTTCAGAATTGCACCTTGCAATGCGGATAAATTACTGTTTGTGCATTTACAATATTCATTGATTTTTGCCATTGAAAAACATCATGTTATTCATATACCAGAAATGATTGAAGCTACTGACTGAATGAAAGGAGCTAGCATCTCACTCTCTTTGAATCTTCTTTATCATGCTAACAGGAGCAGGAAAAAGCAAAAAATTTCAGAATTGCACCTTGCAATGCGGAGAAATTACTGTTTGTGCATTTACAATATTCATTGATTTTTGCCATTGAAAAACGTCCAGAAATGATTGAAGCTACTGACTGAATGAAAGGAGCTGGCATCTCACTCTCTTTGAATCTTGTTTATCATGCTAAGAGGAGCAGGAAAAAGCAAAAAATTTCAGAATTGCACCTTGCAATGCGGAGAAATTACTGTTTGTGCATTTACAATATTCATTGATTTTTGCCATTGAAAAACGTCCAGAAATGATTGAAGCTACTGACTGAATGAAAGGAGCTGTCATCTCACTCTCTTTGAATCTTCTTTATCATGCTAAGACGAGCAGGAAAAAGCAAAAAAATTCAGAATTGCACCTTGCAATGCGGAGAAATTACTGTTTGTGCATTTACAATATTCATTGATTTTTGCCATTGAAAAACATCATGTTATTCATATACCAGAAATGATTGAAGCTACTGCCTGAATGAAAGGAGCTGGCATCTCACTCTCTTTGAATCTTCTTTATCATGCTAAGAGGAGCAGGAAAAAGTAAAAAATTTCAGAATTGCACCTTGCAATGCGGAGAAATTACTGTTTGTGCATTTATAATATTCAATGATTTTTGCCATTGAAAAACGTCCAGAAATGATTGAAGCTACTGACTGAACAAAAGGAGCTGGCATCTCACTCTCTTTGAATCTTCTTTATCATGCTAAGAGGAGCAGGAAAAAGCAAAAAATTTCAGAATTGCACCTTGCAATGCGGATAAATTACTGTTTGTGCATTTACAATATTCATTGATTTTTGCCATTGAAAAACATCATGTTATTCATATACCAGAAATGTTTGAAGCTACTGACTGAATGAAAGGAGCTGGCATCTCACTCTCTTTGAATCTTCTTTATCATGCTAAGAGGAGCAGGAAAAAGCAAAAAATTTCAGAATTGCACCTTGCAATGCGGAGAAATTACTGTTTGTGCATTTACAATATTCATTGATTTTTGCCATTGAAAAACGTCCAGAAATGATTGAAGCTACTGAATGAATGAAAGGAGCTGGCATCTCACTCTCTTTGAATCTTCTTTATCATGCTAAGAGGAGCAGGAAAAAGCAAAAAATTTCAGAATTGCACCTTGCAATGCGGAGAAATTACTGTTTGTGCATTAACAATATTCATTGATTTTTGCCATTGAAAAACGTCCAGAAATGATTGAAGCTACTGACTGAATGAAAGGAGCTGGCATCTCACTCTCTTTGAATCTTGTTTATCATGCTAAGAGGAGCAGGAAAAAGCAAAAATTTTCAGAATTGCACCTTGCAATGCGGAGAAATTACTGTTTGTGCATTTACAATATTCATTGATTTTTGCCATTGAAAAACGTCCAGAAATGATTGAAGCTACTGACTGAATGAAAGGAGCTGGCATCTCACTCTCTTTGAATCTTCTTTATCATGCAACGAGGAGCAGGAAAAAGCAAAAAAATTCAGAATTGCACCTTGCAATGCGGAGAAATTACTGTTTGTGCATTTACAATATTCATTGATTTTTGCCATTGAAAAACATCATGTTATTCATATACCAGAAATGATTGAAGCTACTGACTGAATGAAAGGAGCTGGCATCTCACTCTCTTTGAATCTTCTTTATCATGCTAAGAGGAGCAGGAAAAAGTAAAAAATTTCAGAATTGCACCTTGCAATGCGGAGAAATTACTGTTTGTGCATTTATAATATTCAATGATTTTTGCCATTGAAAAACGTCCAGAAATGATTGAAGCTACTGACTGAACGAAAGGAGCTGGCATCTCACTCTCTTTGAATCTTCTTTATCATGCTAAGAGGAGCAGGAAAAAGCAAAAAATTTCAGAATTGCACCTTGCAATGCGGAGAAATTACTGTTTGTGCATTTACAATATTCATTGATTTTTGCCATTGAAAAACATCATGTTATTCATATACCAGAAATGTTTGAAGCTACTGACTGAATGAAAGGAGCTGGCATCTCACTCTCTTTGAATCTTCTTTATCATGCTAAGAGGAGCAGAAAAAATCAAAAAATTTCAGAATTGCACCTTGCAATGCGGAGAAATTACTGTTTGTGCATTTACAATATTCATTGATTTTTGCCATTGAAAAACGTCCAGAAATGATTGAAGCTACTGACTGAATGAAAGGAGCTGGCATCTCACTCTCTTTGAATCTTCTTTATCATGCTAAGAGGAGCAGGAAAAAGCAAAAAATTTCAGAATTGCACCTTGCAATGCGGAGAAATTACTGTTTGTGCATTTACAATATCCATTGATTTTTGCCATTGAAAAACATCATGTTATTCATATACCAGAAATGTTTGAAGCTACTGACTGAATGAAAGGAGCTGACATCTCACTCTCTTTGAATCTTCTTTATCATGCTAAGAGGAGCAGGAAAAAGCAAAAAATTTCAGAATTGCACCTTGCAATGCGGAGAAATTACTGTTTGTGCATTTACAATATTCATTGATTTTTGCCATTGAAAAACGTCCAGAAATGATTGAAGCTACTGACTGAATGAAAGGAGCTGGCATCTCACTCTCTTTGAATCTTCTTTATCATGCTAAGAGGAGCAGGAAAAAGCAAAAAATTTCAGAATTGCACCTTGCAATGTGGAGAAATTACTGTTTGTGCATTTACAATATTCATTGATTTTTGCCATTGAAAAACATCATGTTATTCATATACCAGAAATGTTTGAAGCTACTGACTGAATGAAAGGAGCTGGCATCTCACTCTCTTTGAATCTTCTTGATCATGCTAAGAGGAGCAGGAAAAAGCAAATAATTTCAGACTTGCACCTTGCAATGCGGAGAAATTACTGTTTGTGCATTTACAATATTCATTGATTTTTGCCATTGAAAAACGTCCAGAAATGATTGAAGCTACTGACTGAATGAAAGGAGCTGGCATCTCACTCTCTTTGAATATTCTTTATCATGCTAAGAGGAGCAGGAAAAAGCAAAAAATTTCAGAATTGCACCTTGCAATGCGGAGAAATTACAGTTTGTGCATTTACAATATTCATTGATTTTTGCCATTGAAAAACGTCCAGAAATGATTGAAGCTACTGACTGAATGAAAGGAGCTGGCATCTCACTCTCTTTGAATCTTCTTTATCATGCTAAGAGGAGCAGGAAAAAGCAAAAAATTTCAGAATTGCACCTTGCAATGCGGAGAAATTACTGTTTGTGCATTTACAATATTCATTGGTTTTTGCCATTGAAAAACGTCCAGAAATGATTGAAGCTACTGACTGAATGAAAGGAGCTGGCATCTCACTCTCTTTGAATCTTCTTTATCATGCTAAGAGGAGCAGGAAAAAGCAAAAAATTTCAGAATTGCACCTTGCAATGCGGAGAAATTACTGTTTGTGCATTTACAATATTCATTGATTTTTGCCATTGAAAAACATGTTATTCATATACCAGAAATGTTTGAAGCTACTGACTGAATGAAAGGAGCTGGCACCTCACTCTCTTTGAATCTTCTTTATCATGCTAAGAGGAGCAGGAAAAAGCAAAAAATTTCAGAATTGCACCTTGCAATGCGGAGAAATTACTGTTTGTGCATTTACAATATTCATTGATTTTTGCCATTGAAAAACGTCCAGAAATGATTGAAGCTACTGACTGAATGAAAGGAGCTGGCATCTCACTCTCTTTGAATCTTCTTTATCATGCTAACAGGAGCAGGAAAAAGCAAAAAATTTCAGAATTGCACCTTGCAATGCGGAGAAATTACTGTTTGTGCATTTACAATATTCATTGATTTTTGCCATTGAAAAACGTCCAGAAATGATTGAAGCTACTGACTGAATGAAAGGAGCTGGCATCTCACTCTCTTTGAATCTTGTTTATCATGCTAAGAGGAGCAGGAAAAAGCAAAAAATTTCAGAATTGCACCTTGCAATGCGGAGAAATTACTGTTTGTGCATTTACAATATTCATTGATTTTTGCCATTGAAAAACGTCCAGAAATGATTGAAGCTACTGACTGAATGAAAGGAGCTGTCATCTCACTCTCTTTGAATCTTCTTTATCATGCTAAGAGGAGCAGGAAAAAGCAAAAAAATTCAGAATTGCACCTTGCAATGCGGAGAAATTACTGTTTGTGCATTTACAATATTCATTGATTTTTGCCATTGAAAAACATCATGTTATTCATATACCAGAAATGATTGAAGCTACTGCCTGAATGAAAGGAGCTGGCATCTCACTCTCTTTGAATCTTCTTTATCATGCTAAGAGGAGCAGGAAAAAGTAAAAAATTTCAGAATTGCACCTTGCAATGCGGAGAAATTACTGTTTGTGCATTTATAATATTCAATGATTTTTGCCATTGAAAAACGTCCAGAAATGATTGAAGCTACTGACTGAACAAAAGGAGCTGGCATCTCACTCTCTTTGAATCTTCTTTATCATGCTAAGAGGAGCAGGAAAAAGCAAAAAATTTCAGAATTGCACCTTGCAATGCGGATAAATTACTGTTTGTGCATTTACAATATTCATTGATTTTTGCCATTGAAAAACATCATGTTATTCATATACCAGAAATGTTTGAAGCTACTGACTGAATGAAAGGAGCTGGCATCTCACTCTCTTTGAATCTTCTTTATCATGCTAAGAGGAGCAGGAAAAAGCAAAAAATTTCAGAATTGCACCTTGCAATGCGGAGAAATTACTGTTTGTGCATTTACAATATTCATTGATTTTTGCCATTGAAAAACGTCCAGAAATGATTGAAGCTACTGAATGAATGAAAGGAGCTGGCATCTCACTCTCTTTGAATCTTCTTTATCATGCTAAGAGGAGCAGGAAAAAGCAAAAAATTTCAGAATTGCACCTTGCAATGCGGAGAAATTACTGTTTGTGCATTAACAATATTCATTGATTTTTGCCATTGAAAAACGTCCAGAAATGATTGAAGCTACTGACTGAATGAAAGGAGCTGGCATCTCACTCTCTTTGAATCTTGTTTATCATGCTAAGAGGAGCAGGAAAAAGCAAAAATTTTCAGAATTGCACCTTGCAATGCGGAGAAATTACTGTTTGTGCATTTACAATATTCATTGATTTTTGCCATTGAAAAACGTCCAGAAATGATTGAAGCTACTGACTGAATGAAAGGAGCTGGCATCTCACTCTCTTTGAATCTTCTTTATCATGCAATGAGGAGCAGGAAAAAGCAAAAAAATTCAGAATTGCACCTTGCAATGCGGAGAAATTACTGTTTGTGCATTTACAATATTCATTGATTTTTGCCATTGAAAAACATCATGTTATTCATATACCAGAAATGATTGAAGCTACTGACTGAATGAAAGGAGCTGGCATCTCACTCTCTTTGAATCTTCTTTATCATGCTAAGAGGAGCAGGAAAAAGTAAAAAATTTCAGAATTGCACCTTGCAATGCGGAGAAATTACTGTTTGTGCATTTATAATATTCAATGATTTTTGCCATTGAAAAACGTCCAGAAATGATTGAAGCTACTGACTGAACGAAAGGAGCTGGCATCTCACTCTCTTTGAATCTTCTTTATCATGCTAAGAGGAGCAGGAAAAAGCAAAAAATTTCAGAATTGCACCTTGCAATGCGGAGAAATTACTGTTTGTGCATTTACAATATTCATTGATTTTTGCCATTGAAAAACATCATGTTATTCATATACCAGAAATGTTTGAAGCTACTGACTGAATGAAAGGAGCTGGCATCTCACTCTCTTTGAATCTTCTTTATCATGCTAAGAGGAGCAGAAAAAATCAAAAAATTTCAGAATTGCACCTTGCAATGCGGAGAAATTACTGTTTGTGCATTTACAATATTCATTGATTTTTGCCATTGAAAAACGTCCAGAAATGATTGAATCTACTGACTGAATGAAAGGAGCTGGCATCTCACTCTCTTTGAATCTTCTTTATCATGCTAAGAGGAGCAGGAAAAAGCAAAAAATTTCAGAATTGCACCTTGCAATGCGGAGAAATTACTGTTTGTGCATTTACAATATCCATTGATTTTTGCCATTGAAAAACATCATGTTATTCATATACCAGAAATGTTTGAAGCTACTGACTGAATGAAAGGAGCTGACATCTCACTCTCTTTGAATCTTCTTTATCATGCTAAGAGGAGCAGGAAAAAGCAAAAAATTTCAGAATTGCACCTTGCAATGCGGAGAAATTACTGTTTGTGCATTTACAATATTCATTGATTTTTGCCATTGAAAAACGTCCAGAAATGATTGAAGCTACTGACTGAATGAAAGGAGCTGGCATCTCACTCTCTTTGAATCTTCTTTATCATGCTAAGAGGAGCAGGAAAAAGCAAAAAATTTCAGAATTGCACCTTGCAATGTGGAGAAATTACTGTTTGTGCATTTACAATATTCATTGATTTTTGCCATTGAAAAACATCATGTTATTCATATACCAGAAATGTTTGAAGCTACTGACTGAATGAAAGGAGCTGGCATCTCACTCTCTTTGAATCTTCTTGATCATGCTAAGAGGAGCAGGAAAAAGCAAATAATTTCAGACTTGCACCTTGCAATGCGGAGAAATTACTGTTTGTGCATTTACAATATTCATTGATTTTTGCCATTGAAAAACGTCCAGAAATGATTGAAGCTACTGACTGAATGAAAGGAGCTGGCATCTCACTCTCTTTGAATCTTCTTTATCATGCTAAGAGGAGCAGGAAAAAGCAAAAAATTTCAGAATTGCACCTTGCAATGCGGAGAAATTACAGTTTGTGCATTTACAATATTCATTGATTTTTGCCATTGAAAAACGTCCAGAAATGATTGAAGCTACTGACTGAATGAAAGGAGCTGGCATCTCACTCTCTTTGAATCTTCTTTATCATGCTAAGAGGAGCAGGAAAAAGCAAAAAATTTCAGAATTGCACCTTGCAATGCGGAGAAATTACTGTTTGTGCATTTACAATATTCATTGATTTTTGCCATTGAAAAACGTCCAGAAATGATTGAAGCTACTGACTGAATGAAAGGAGCTGGCATCTCACTCTCTTTGAATCTTCTTTATCATGCTAAGAGGAGCAGGAAAAAGCAAAAAATTTCAGAATTGCACCTTGCAATGCGGAGAAATTACTGTTTGTGCATTTACAATATTCATTGATTTTTGCCATTGAAAAACATGTTATTCATATACCAGAAATGTTTGAAGCTACTGACTGAATGAAAGGAGCTGGCACCTCACTCTCTTTGAATCTTCTTTATCATGCTAAGAGGAGCAGGAAAAAGCAAAAAATTTCAGAATTGCACCTTGCAATGCGGAGAAATTACTGTTTGTGCATTTACAATATTCATTGATTTTTGCCATTGAAAAACGTCCAGAAATGATTGAAGCTACTGACTGAATGAAAGGAGCTGGCATCTCACTCTCTTTGAATCTTCTTTATCATGCTAAGAGGAGCAGGAAAAAGCAAAAAATTTCAGAATTGCACCTTGCAATGCGGAGAAATTACTGTTTGTGCATTTACAATATTCATTGATTTTTGCCATTGAAAAACGTCCAGAAATGATTGAAGCTACAGACTGAATGAAAGGAGCTGGCATCTCACTCTCTTTGAATCTTCTTTATCATGCTAAGAGGAGCAGGAAAAAGCAAAAAATTTCAGAATTGCGCCTTGCAATGCGGAGAAATTACTGTTTGTGCATTTACAAAATTCATTGATTTTTGCCATTGAAAAACATCATGTTATTCATATACCAGAAATGATTGAAGCTACTGACTGAATGAAAGGAGCTGGCATCTCACTCTCTTTGAATCTTCTTTATCATGCTAAGAGGAGCAGTAAAAAGTAAAAAATTTCAGAATTGCACCTTGCAATGCGGAGAAATTACTGTTTGTGCATTTACAATATTCATTGATTTTTGCCATTGAAAAACGTCCAGAAATGATTGAAGCTACTGACTGAATGAAAGGAGCTGGCATCTCACTCTCTTTGAATCTTCTTTATCATGCTAAGAGGAGCAGGAAAAAGCAAAAAATTTCAGAATTGCACCTTGCAATGCGGAGAAATTACTGTTTGTGCATTTACAATATTCATTGATTTTTGCGATTGAAAAACATCATGTTATTCATATACCAGAAATGATTGAAGCTACTGACTGAATGAAAGGAGCTGGCATCTCACTCTCTTTGAATCTTCTTTATCATGCTAAGAGGAGCAGGAAAAAGTAAAAAATTTCAGAATTGCATCTTGCAATGCGGAGAAATTACTGTTTGTGCATTTACAATATTCAATGATTTTTGCCATTGAAAAACGTCCAGAAATGATTGAAGCTACTGACTGAACGAAAGGAGCTGGCATCTCACTCTCTTTGAATCTTCTTTATCATGCTAAGAGGAGCAGGAAAAAGCAAAAAATTTCAGAATTGCACCTTGCAATGCGGAGAAATTACTGTTTGTGCATTTACAATATTCATTGATTTTTGCCATTGAAAAACATCATGTTATTCATATACCAGAAATGTTTGAAGCTACTGACTGAATGAAAGGAGCTGGCATCTCACTCTCTTTGAATCTTCTTCATAATGCTAAGAGGAGCAGGAAAAAGCAAAAAATTTCAGAATTGCACCTTGCAATGCGGAGAAATTACTGTTTGTGCATTTACAATATTCATTGATTTTTGCCATTGAAAAACGTCCAGAAATGATTGAAGCTACTGACTGAATGAAAGGAGCTGGCATCTCACTCTCTTTGAATCTTCTTTATCATGCTAAGAGGAGCAGGAAAAAGCAAAAAATTTCAGAATTGCACCTTGCAATGCGGAGAAATTACTGTTTGTGCATTTACAAAATTCATTGATTTTTGCCATTGAAAAACATCATGTTATTCATATACCAGAAATGACTGAAGCTACTGACTGAATGAAAGGAGCTGGCATCTCACTCTCTTTGAATCTTCTTTATCATGCTAAGAGGAGCAGGAAAAAGCAAAAAATTTCAGAATTGCACCTTGCAATGCGGAGAAATTACTGTTTGTGCATTTACAATATTCATTGATTTTTGCCATTGAAAAACGTCCAGAAATGATTGAAGCTACTGACTGAATGAAAGGAGCTGGCATCTCACTCTCTTTGAATCTTCTTTATCATGCTAAGAGGAGCAGGAAAAAGCAAAAAATTTCAGAATTGCACCTTGCAATGCGGAGAAATTACTGTTTGTGCATTTACAATATTCATTGATTTTTGCCATTGAAAAACATCATGTTATTCATATACCAGAAATGTTTGAAGCTACTGACTGAATGAAAGGAGCTGGCATCTCACTCTCTTTGAATCTTCTTCATAATGCTAAGAGGAGCAGGATAAAGCAAAAAATTTCAGAATTGCACCTTGCAATGCGGAGAAATTACTGTTTGTGCATTTACAATATTCATTGATTTTTGCCATTGAAAAACGTCCAGAAATGATTGAAGCTACTGACTGAATGAAAGGAGCTGGCATCTCACTCTCTTTGAATCTTCTTTATCATGCTAAGAGGAGCAGGAAAAAGCAAAAAATTTCAGAATTGCACCTTGCAATGCGGAGAAATTACTGTTTGTGCATTTACAATATTCATTGATTTTGCCATTGAAAAACATCATGTTATTCATATACCAGAAATGTTTGAAGCTACTGACTGAATGAAAGGAGCTGGCATCTCACTCTCTTTCAATCTTCTTTATCATGCTAAGAGGAGCAGGAAAAAGCAAAAAATTTCAGAATTGCACCTTGCAATGCGGATAAATTACTGTTTGTGCATTTACAATATTCATTGATTTTTGCCATTGAAAAACATCATGTTATTCATATACCAGAAATGATTGAAGCTACTGACTGAATGAAAGGAGCTGGCATCTCACTCTCTTTGAATCTTCTTTATCATGCTAAGAGGAGCATAAAAAAGCAAAAAATTTCAGAATTGCACCTTGCAATGCGGAGAAATTACTGTTTGTGCATTTACAATATTCATTGATTTTTGCCATTGAAAAACATCATGTTATTCATATACCAGAAATGTTTGAAGCTACTGATTGAATGAAAGGAGCTGGCATCTCACTCTCTTTGAATCTTCTTTATCATGCTAAGAGGAGCAGGAAAAAGCAAAAAATTTCAGAATTGCACCTTGCAATGCGGATAAATTACTGTTTGTGCATTTACAATATTCATTGATTTTTGCCATTGAAAAACATCATGTTATTCATATACCAGAAATGATTGAAGCTACTGACTGAATGAAAGGAGCTGGCATCTCACTCTCTTTGAATCTTCTTTATCATGCTAACAGGAGCAGGAAAAAGCAAAAAATTTCAGAATTGCACCTTGCAATGCGGAGAAATTACTGTTTGTGCATCTACAATATTCATTGATTTTTGCAATTGAAAAACGTCCAGAAATGATTGAAGCTACCGACTGAATGAAAGGAGCTGGCATCTCACTCTCTTTGAATCTTCTTTATCATGCTAAGAGGAGCAGGAAAAAGCAAAAAATTTCAGAATTGCACCTTGCAATGCGGAGAAATTACTGTTTGTGCATTTACAATATTCATTGATTTTTGCCATTGAAAAACATCATGTTATTCATATACCAGAAATGATTGAAGCTACTGACTGAATGTAAGGAGCTGGCATCTCACTCTCTTTGAATCTTCTTTATCATGCTAAGAGGAGCAGGAAAAAGCAAAAAATTTCAGAATTGCACCTTGCAATGCGGAGAAATTACTGTTTGTGCATTTACAATATTCATTGATTTTTGCCATTGAAAAACGTCCAGAAATGATTGAAGCTACTGACTGAATGAAAGGAGCTGGCATCTCACTCTCTTTGAATCTTCTTTATCATGCTAAGAGGAGCAGGAAAAAGCAAAAAATTTCAGAATTGCACCTTGCAATGCGGAGAAATTACTGTTTGTGCATTTACAATATTCAATGATTTTTGCCATTGAAAAATGTCCAGAAATGATTGAAGCTGCTGACTGAACGAAAGGAGCTGGCATCTCACTATCTTTGAATCTTCTTTATCATGCTAAGAGGAGCAGGAAAAATCAAAAAATTTCAGAATTGCACCTTGCAATGCGGAGAAATTACTGTTTGTGCATTTACAATATTCATTGATTTTTGCCATTGAAAAACATCATGTTATTCATATACCAGAAATGTTTGAAGCTACTGACTGAATGAAAGGAGCTGGCATCTCACTCTCTTTGAATCTTCTTCATAATGCTAAGAGGAGCAGGAAAAAGCAAAAAATTTCAGAATTGCACCTTGCAATGCGGAGAAATTACTGTTTGTGCATTTAGAATATTCATTGATTTTTGCCATTGAAAAACGTCCAGAAATGATTGAAGCTACTGACTGAATGAAAGGAGCTGGCATCTCACTCTCTTTGAATCTTCTTTATCATGCTAAGAGGAGCAGGAAAAAGCAAAAAATTTCAGAATTGCACCTTGCAATGCGGAGAAATTACTGTTTGTGCATTTACAAAATTCATTGATTTTTGCCATTGAAAAACATCATGTTATTCATATACCAGAAATGACTGAAGCTACTGACTGAATGAAAGGAGCTGGCATCTCACTCTCTTTGAATCTTCTTTATCATGCTAAGAGGAGCAGGAAAAAGCAAAAAATTTCAGAATTGCACCTTGCAATGCGGAGAAATTACTGTTTGTGCATTTACAATATTCATTGATTTTTGCCATTGAAAAACGTCCAGAAATGATTGAAGCTACTGACTGAATGAAAGGAGCTGGCATCTCACTCTCTTTGAATCTTCTTTATCATGCTAAGAGGAGCAGGAAAAAGCAAAAAATTTCAGAATTGCACCTTGCAATGCGGAGAAATTACTGTTTGTGCATTTACAATATTCATTGATTTTTGCCATTGAAAAACATCATGTTATTCATATACCAGAAATGTTTGAAGCTACTGACTGAATGAAAGGAGCTGGCATCTCACTCTCTTTCAATCTTCTTTATCATGCTAAGAGGAGCAGGAAAAAGCAAAAAATTTCAGAATTGCACCTTGCAATGCGGATAAATTACTGTTTGTGCATTTACAATATTCATTGATTTTTGCCATTGAAAAACATCATGTTATTCATATACCAGAAATGATTGAAGCTACTGACTGAATAAAAGGAGCTGGCATCTCACTCTCTTTGTATCTTCTTTATCATGCTAAGAGGAGCAGGAAAAAGCAAAAAATTTCAGAATTGCACCTTGCAATGCGGAGAAATTACTGTTTGTGCATTTACAATATTCATTGATTTTTGCCATTGAAAAACATCATGTTATTCATATACCAGAAATGATTGAAGCTACTGACTGAATGAAAGGAGCTGGCATCTCACTCTCTTTGAATCTTCTTTATCATGCTAAGAGGAGCAGGTAAAAGCAAAAAATTTCAGAATTGCACCTTGCAATGCGGAGAAATTACTGTTTGTGCATTTACAATATTCATTGATTTTTGCAATTGAAAAACGTCCAGAAATGATTGAAGCTACTGACTGAATGAAAGGAGCTTACATCTCACTCTCTTTGAATCTTCTTTATCATGCTAAGAGGAGCAGGAAAAAGCAAAAAATTTCAGAATTGCACCTTGCAATGCGGAGAAATTACTGTTTGTGCATTTACAATATTCATTGATTTTTGCCATTGAAAAACATCATGTTATTCATATACCAGAAATGTTTGAAGCTACTGACTGAATGAAAGGAGCTGGCATCTCACTCTCTTTGAATCTTCTTTATCATGCTAAGAGGAGCAGGAAAAAGCAAAAAATTTCAGAATTGCACCTTGCAATGCGGAGAAATTACTGTTTGTGCATTTACAATATTCATTGATTTTTGCCATTGAAAAACGTCCAGAAATGATTGAAGCTACTGACTGAATGAAAGGAGCTGGCATCTCACTCTCTTTGAAACTTCTTTATCATGCTAAGAGGAGCAGGAAAAAGCAAAAAATTTCAGAATTGCACCTTGCAATGCGGAGAAATTACTGTTTGTGCATTTACAATATTCATTGATTTTTGCCATTGAAAAACGTCCAGAAATGATTGAAGCTACTGACTGAATGAAAGGAGCTGGCATCTCACTCTCTTTGAATCTTCTTTATCATGCTAAGAGGAGCAGGAAAAAGTAAAAAATTTCAGAATTGCACCTTGCAATGCGGAGAAATTACTGTTTGTGCATTTACAATATTCAATGATTTTTGCCATTGAAAAACGTCCAGAAATTATTGAAGCTACTGACTGAACGAAAGGAGCTGGCATCTCACTCTCTTTGAATCTTCTTTATCATGCTAAGAGGAGCAGGAAAAAGCAAAAAATTTCAGAATTGCACCTTGCAATGCGGAGAAATTACTGTTTGTGCATTTACAATATTCATTGATTTTTGCCATTGAAAAACATCATGTTATTCATATACCAGAAATGTTTGAAGCTACTGACTGAATGAAAGGAGCTGGCATCTCACCCTCTTTGAATCTTCTTTATCATGCTAAGAGGAGCAGGAAAAAGCAAAAAATTTCAGAATTGCACCTTGCAATGCGGAGAAATTACTGTTTGTGCATTTACAATATTCATTGATTTTTGCCATTGAAAAACGTCCAGAAATGATTGAAGCTACTGACTGAATGAAAGGAGCTGGCATCTCACTCTCTTTGAAACTTCTTTATCATGCTAAGAGGAGCAGGAAAAAGCAAAAAATTTCAGAATTGCACCTTGCAATGCGGAGAAATTACTGTTTGTGCATTTACAATATTCATTGATTTTTGCCATTGAAAAACGTCCAGAAATGATTGAAGCTACTGACTGAATGAAAGGAGCTGGCATCTCACTCTCTTTGAATCTTCTTTATCATGCTAAGAGGAGCAGGAAAAAGTAAAAAATTTCAGAATTGCACCTTGCAATGCGGAGAAATTACTGTTTGTGCATTTACAATATTCAATGATTTTTGCCATTGAAAAACGTAGAGAAATTATTGAAGCTACTGACTGAACGAAAGGAGCTGGCATCTCACTCTCTTTGAATCTTCTTTATCATGCTAAGAGGAGCAGGAAAAAGCAAAAAATTTCAGAATTGCACCTTGCAATGCGGAGAAATTACTGTTTGTGCATTTACAATATTCATTGATTTTTGCCATTGAAAAACATCATGTTATTCATATACCAGAAATGTTTGAAGCTACTGACTGAATGAAAGGAGCTGGCATCTCACTCTCTTTGAATCTTCTTTATCATGCTAAGAGGAGCAGGAAAAAGCAAAAAATTTCAGAATTGCACCTTGCAATGCGGAGAAATTACTGTTTGTGCATTTACAATATTCATTGATTTTTGCCATTGAAAAACGTCCAGAAATGATTTAAGCTACTGACTGAATGAAAGGAGCTGGCATCTCACTCTCTTTGAAACTTCTTTATCATGCTAAGAGGAGCAGGAAAAAGCAAAAAATTTCAGAATTGCACCTTGCAATGCGGAGAAATTACTGTTTGTGCATTTACAATATTCATTGATTTTTGCCATTGAAAAACGTCCAGAAATGATTGAAGCTACTGACTGAATGAAAGGAGCTGGCATCTCACTCTCTTTGAATCTTCTTTATCATGCTAAGAGGAGCAGGAAAAAGTAAAAAATTTCAGAATTGCACCTTGCAATGCGGAGAAATTACTGTTTGTGCATTTACAATATTCAATGATTTTTGCCATTGAAAAACGTCCAGAAATTATTGAAGCTACTGACTGAACGAAAGGAGCTGGCATCTCACTCTCTTTGAATCTTCTTTATCATGCTAAGAGGAGCAGGAAAAAGCAAAAAATTTCAGAATTGCACCTTGCAATGCGGAGAAATTACTGTTTGTGCATTTACAATATTCATTGATTTTTGCCATTGAAAAACATCATGTTATTCATATACCAGAAATGTTTGAAGCTACTGACTGAATGAAAGGAGCTGGCATCTCACCCTCTTTGAATCTTCTTTATCATGCTAAGAGGAGCAGGAAAAAGCAAAAAATTTCAGAATTGCACCTTGCAATGCGGAGAAATTACTGTTTGTGCATTTACAATATTCATTGATTTTTGCCATTGAAAAACGTCCAGAAATGATTGAAGCTACTGACTGAATGAAAGGAGCTGGCATCTCACTCTCTTTGAAACTTCTTTATCATGCTAAGAGGAGCAGGAAAAAGCAAAAAATTTCAGAATTGCACCTTGCAATGCGGAGAAATTACTGTTTGTGCATTTACAATATTCATTGATTTTTGCCATTGAAAAACGTCCAGAAATGATTGAAGCTACTGACTGAATGAAAGGAGCTGGCATCTCACTCTCTTTGAATCTTCTTTATCATGCTAAGAGGAGCAGGAAAAAGTAAAAAATTTCAGAATTGCACCTTGCAATGCGGAGAAATTACTGTTTGTGCATTTACAATATTCAATGATTTTTGCCATTGAAAAACGTAGAGAAATTATTGAAGCTACTGACTGAACGAAAGGAGCTGGCATCTCACTCTCTTTGAATCTTCTTTATCATGCTAAGAGGAGCAGGAAAAAGCAAAAAATTTCAGAATTGCACCTTGCAATGCGGAGAAATTACTGTTTGTGCATTTACAATATTCATTGATTTTTGCCATTGAAAAACATCATGTTATTCATATACCAGAAATGTTTGAAGCTACTGACTGAATGAAAGGAGCTGGCATCTCACTCTCTTTGAATCTTCTTTATCATGCTAAGAGGAGCAGGAAAAAGCAAAAAATTTCAGAATTGCACCTTGCAATGCGGAGAAATTACTGTTTGTGCATTTACAATATTCATTGATTTTTCCATTGAAAAACGTCCAGAAATGATTTAAGCTACTGACTGAATGAAAGGAGCTGGCATCTCACTCTCTTTGAAACTTCTTTATCATGCTAAGAGGAGCAGGAAAAAGCAAAACATTTCAGAATTGCACCTTGCAATGCGGAGAAATTACTGTTTGTGCATTTACAATATTCATTGATTTTTGCCATTGAAAAACATCCAGAAATGATTGAAGCTACTGACTGAATGAAAGGAGCTGGCATCTCACTCTCTTTGAATCTTCTTTATCATGCTAAGAGGAGCAGGAAAAAGTAAAAAATTTCAGAATTGCACCTTGCAATGCGGAGAAATTACTGTTTGTGCATTTACAATATTCAATGATTTTTGCCATTGAAAAACGTCCAGAAATTATTGAAGCTACTGACTGAACGAAAGGAGCTGGCATCTCACTCTCTTTGAATCTTCTTTATCATGCTAAGAGGAGCAGGAAAAAGCAAAAAATTTCAGAATTGCACCTTGCAATGCGGAGAAATTACTGTTTGTGCATTTACAATATTCATTGATTTTTGCCATTGAAAAACATCATGTTATTCATATACCAGAAATGTTTGAAGCTACTGACTGAATGAAAGGAGCTGGGATCTCACTCTCTTTGAATCTTCTTCATAATGCTAAGAGGAGCAGGAAAAAGCAAAAAATTTCAGAATTGCACCTTGCAATGCGGAGAAATTACTGTTTGTGCATTTACAATATTCATTGATTTTTGCCATTGAAAAACGTCCAGAAATGATTGAAGCTACTGACTGAATGAAAGGAGCTGGCATCTCACTCTCTTTGAATCTTCTTTATCATGCTAAGAGGAGCAGGAAAAAGCAAAAAATTTCAGAATTGCACCTTGCAATGCGGAGAAATTACTGTTTGTGCATTTACAAAATTCATTGATTTTTGCCATTGAAAAACATCATGTTATTCATATACCAGAAATGACTGAAGCTACTGACTGAATGAAAGGAGCTGGCATCTCACTCTCTTTGAATCTTCTTTATCATGCTAAGAGGAGCAGGAAAAAGCAAAAAATTTCAGAATTGCACCTTGCAATGCGGAGAAATTACTGTTTGTGCATTTACAATATTCAGTGATTTTTGCCATTGAAAAACGTCCAGAAATGATTGAAGCTACTGACTGAATGAAAGGAGCTGGCATCTCACTCTCTTTGAATCTTCTTTATCATGCTAAGAGGAGCAGGAAAAAGCAAAAAATTTCAGAATTGCACCTTGCAATGCGGAGAAATTACTGTTTGTGCATGTACAATATTCATTGATTTTTGCCATTGAAAAACATCATGTTATTCATATACCAGAAATGTTTGAAGCTACTGACTGAATGAAAGGAGCTGGCATCTCACTCTCTTTGAATCTTCTTTATCATGCTAAGAGGAGCAGGAAAAAGCAAAAAATTTCAGAATTGCACCTTGCAATGCGGAGAAATTACTGTTTGTGCATTTACAATATTCATTGATTTTTGCCATTGAAAAACGTCCAGAAATGATTGAAGCTACTGACTGAATGAAAGGAGCTGGCATCTCACTCTCTTTGAATCTTGTTTATCATGCTAAGAAGAGCAGGAAAAAGCAAATAATTTCAGAATTGCACCTTGCAATGCGGAGAAATTACTGTTTGTGCATTTACAATATTCATTGATTTTTGCCATTGAAAAACGTCCAGAAATGATTGAAGCTACTGACTGAATGAAAGGAGCTGGCATCTCACTCTCTTTGAAACTTCTTTATCATGCTAAGAGGAGCAGGAAAAAGCAAAAAATTTCAGAATTGCACCTTGCAATGCGGAGAAATTACTGTTTGTGCATTTACAATATTCATTGATTTTTGCCATTGAAAAACGTCCAGAAATGATTGAAGCTACTGACTGAATGAAAGGAGCTGGCATCTCACTCTCTTTGAATCTTCTTTATCATGCTAAGAGGAGCAGGAAAAAGTAAAAAATTTCAGAATTGCACCTTGCAATGCGGAGAAATTACTGTTTGTGCATTTACAATATTCAATGATTTTTGCCATTGAAAAACGTCCAGAAATTATTGAAGCTACTGACTGAACGAAAGGAGCTGGCATCTCACTCTCTTTGAATCTTCTTTATCAGGCTAAGAGGAGCAGGAAAAAGCAAAAAATTTCAGAATTGCACCTTGCAATGCGGAGAAATTACTGTTTGTGCATTTACAATATTCATTGATTTTTGCCATTGAAAAACATCATGTTATTCATATACCAGAAATGTTTGAAGCTACTGACTGAATGAAAGGAGCTGGCATCTCACTCTCTTTGAATCTTCTTCATAATGCTAAGAGGAGCAGGAAAAAGCAAAAAATTTCAGAATTGCACCTTGCAATGCGGAGAAATTACTGTTTGTGCATTTACAATATTCATTGATTTTTGCCATTGAAAAACGTCCAGAAATGATTGAAGCTACTGACTGAATGAAAGGAGCTGGCATCTCACTCTCTTTGAATCTTCTTTATCATGCTAAGAGGAGCAGGAAAAAGCCAAAAATTTCAGAATTGCACCTTGCAATGCGGAGAAATTACTGTTTGTGCATTTACAAAATTCATTGATTTTTGCGATTGAAAAGCATCATGTTATTCATATACCAGAAATGACTGAAGCTACTGACTGAATGAAAGGAGCTGGCATCTCACTCTCTTTGAATCTTCTTTACCATGCTAAGAGGAGCAGGAAATAGCAAAAAATTTCAGAATTGCACCTTGCAATGCGGAGAAATTACTGTTTGTGCATTAACAATATTCATTGATTTTTGCCATTGAAAAACGTCCAGAAATGATTGAAGCTACTGACTGAATGAAAGGAGCTGGTATCTCACTCTCTTTGAATCTTCTTTATCATGCTAAGAGGAGCAGGAAAAAGCAAAAAATTTCAGAATTGCACCTTGCAATGCGGAGAAATTACTGTTTGTGCATTTACAATATTCATTGATTTTTGCCATTGAAAAACATCATGTTATTCATATACCAGAAATGTTTGAAGCTACTGACTGAATGAAAGGAGCTGGCATCTCACTCTCTTTGAATCTTCTTTATCATGCTAAGAGGAGCAGGAAAAAGCAAAAAATTTCAGAATTGCACCTTGCAATGCGGATAAATTACTGTTTGTGCATTTACAATATTCATTGATTTTTGCCATTGAAAAACATCATGTTATTCATATACCAGAAATGATTGAAGCTACTGACTGAATGAAAGGAGCTGGCATCTCACTCTCTTTGAATCTTCTTTATCATAATAGAGGAGCAGGAAAAAGCAAAAAATTTCAGAATTGCACCTTACAATGCGGAGAAATTACTGTTTGTGCATTTACAATATTCATTGATTTTTGCAATTGAAAAACGTCCAGAAATGATTGAAGCTACTGACTGAACGAAAGGAGCTGGCATCTCACTCTCTTTGAATCTTCTTTATCATGCTAAGAGGAGCAGGAAAAAGCAAAAAATTTCAGAATTGCACCTTGCAATGCGGAGAAATTACTGTTTGTGCATTTACAATATTCATTGATTTTTGCCATTGAAAAACGTCCAGAAATGATTGAAGCTACTGACTGAACGAAAGGAGCTGGCATCTCACTCTCTTTGAATCTTCTTCATAATGCTAAGAGGAGCAGGAAAAAGCAAAAAATTTCAGAATTGCACCTTGCAATGCGGAGAAATTACTGTTTGTGCATTTACAATATTCATTGATTTTTGCCATTGAAAAACGTCCAGAAATGATTGAAGCTACTGACTGAATGAAAGGAGCTGGCATCTCACTCTCTTTGAATCTTCTTTATCATGCTAAGAGGAGCAGGAAAAAGCAAAAAATTTCAGAATTGCACCTTGCAATGCGGAGAAATTACTGTTTGTGCATTTACAATATTCATTGATTTTTGCCATTGAAAAACATCATGTTATTCATATACCAGAAATGTTTGAAGCTACTGACTGAATGAAAGGAGCTGGCATCTCACTCTCTTTGAATCTTCTTTACCATGCTAAGAGGAGCAGGAAAAAGCAAAAAATTTCAGAATTGCACCTTGCAATGCGGATAAATTACTGTTTGTGCATTTACAATATTCATTGATTTTTGCCATTGAAAAACGTCCAGAAATGATTGAAGCTACTGACTGAATGAAAGGAGCTGGCATCTCACTCTCTTTGAATCTTCTTTATCATGCTAAGAGGAGCAGGAAAAAGCAAAAAATTTCAGAATTGCACCTTGCAATGCGGAGAAATTACTGTTTGTGCATTTACAATATTCATTGATTTTTGCCATTGAAAAACGTCCAGAAATGATTGAAGCTACTGACTGAATGAAAGGAGCTGGCATCTCACTCTCTTTGAAACTTCTTTATCATGCTAAGAGGAGCAGGAAAAAGCAAAAAATTTCAGAATTGCACCTTGCAATGCGGAGAAATTACTGTTTGTGCATTTACAATATTCATTGATTTTTGCCATTGAAAAACGTCCAGAAATGATTGAAGCTACTGACTGAATGAAAGGAGCTGGCATCTCACTCTCTTTGAATCTTCTTTATCATGCTAAGAGGAGCAGGAAAAAGCAAAAAATTTCAGAATTGCACCTTGCAATGCGGAGAAATTACTGTTTGTGCATTTACAATATTCATTGATTTTTGCCATTGAAAAACATCATGTTATTCATATACCAGAAATGTTTGAAGCTACTGACTGAATGAAAGGAGCTGGCATCTCACTCTCTTTGAATCTTCTTTATCATGCTAAGAGGAGCAGGAAAAAGCAAAAAATTTCAGAATTGCACCTTGCAATGCGGAGAAATTACGGTTGGTGCATTTACAATATTCATTGATTTTTGCCATTGAAAAACGTCCAGAAATGATTGAAGCTACTGAATGAATGAAAGGAGCTGGCATCTCACTCTCTTTGAATCTTCTTTATCATGCTAAGAGGAGCAGGAAAAAGCAAAAAATTTCAGAATTGCACCTTGCAATGCGGAGAAATTACTGTTTGTGTATTTACAATATTCATTGATTTTTGCCATTGAAAAACATCATGTTATTCATATACCAGAAATATTTGAAGCTACTGACTGAATGAAAGGAGCTGGCATCTCACTCTCTTTGAATCTTCTTTATCATGCTAAGAGGAGCAGGAAAAAGCAAAAAATTTCAGAATTGCACCTTGCAATGCGGATAAATTACTGTTTGTGCATTTACAATATTCATTGATTTTTGCCATTGAAAAACATCATGTTATTCATATACCAGAAATGATTGAAGCTACTGACTGAATTAAAGGAACTGGCATCTCACTCTCTTTGAATCTTCTTTATCATACTAAGAGGAGCAGGATAAAGCAAAAAATTTCAGAATTGCACCTTGCAATGCGGAGAAATTACTGTTTGTGCATTTACAATATTCATTGATTTTTGCCATTGAAAAACATCATGTTATTCATATACCAGAAATGATTGAAGCTACTGACTGAATGAAAGTAGCTGACATCTCACTCTCTTTGAATCTTCTTTATCATGCTAAGAGGAGCAGGAAAAAGTAAAAAATTTCAGAATTGCACCTTGCAATGCGGAGAAATTACTGTTTGTGCATTTACAATATTCAATGATTTTTGCCATTGAAAAACGTCCAGAAATGATTGAAGCTACTGACTGAACGAAAGGAGCTGGCATCTCACTCTCTTTGAATCTTCTTTATCATGCTAAGAGGAGCAGGAAAAAGCAAAAAATTTCAGAATTGCACCTTGCAATGCGGAGAAATTACTGTTTGTGCATTTACAAAATTCATTGATTTTTGCCATTGAAAAACATCATGTTATTCATATACCAGAAATGACTGAAGCTACTGACTGAATGAAAGGAGCTGGCATCTCACTCTCTTTGAATCTTCTTTATCATGCTAAGAAGAGCAGGAAAAAGCAAAAAATTTCAGAATTGCACCTTGCAATGCGGAGAAATTACTGTTTGTGCATTTACAATATTCATTGATTTTTGCCATTGAAAAACGTCCAGAAATGATTGAAGCTACTGACTGAATGAAAGGAGCTGGCATCTCACTCTCTTTGAATCTTATTTATCATGCTAAGAGGAGCAGGAAAAAGCAAAAAATTTCAGAATTGCACCTTGCAATGCGGAGAAATTACTGTTTGTGCATTTACAATATTCATTGATTTTTGCCATTGAAAAACATCATTTTATTCATATACCAGAAATGTTTGAAGCTACTGACTGAATGAAAGGAGCTGGCATCTCACTCTCTTTGAATCTTCTTTATCATGCTAAGAGGAGCAGGAAAAAGCAAAAAATTTCAGAATTGCACCTTGCAATGCGGAGAAATTACTGTTTGTGCATTTACAATATTCATTGATTTTTGCAATTGAAAAACGTCCAGAAATGATTGAAGCTACTGACTGAATGAAAGGAGCTGGCATCTCACTCTCTTTGAATCTTCTTTATCATGCTAAGAGGAGCAGGAAAAAGCAAAAAATTTCAGAATTGCACCTTGCAATGCGGAGAAATTACTGTTTGTGCATTTACAATATTCATTGATTTTTGCCATTGAAAAACATCATGTTATTCATATACCAGAAATGTTTGAAGCTACTGACTGAATGAAAGGAGCTGGCATCTCACTCTCTTTGAATCTTCTTTATCATGCTAAGAGGAGCAGGAAAAAGCAAAAAATTTCAGAATTGCACCTTGCAATGCGGAGAAATTACTGTTTGTGCATTTACAATATTCATTGATTTTTGCCATTGAAAAACGTCCAGAAATGATTGAAGCTACTGACTGAATGAAAGGAGCTGGCATCTCACTCTCTTTGAATCTTGTTTACCATGCTAAGAGGAGCAGGAAAAAGCAAAAAATTTCAGAATTGCACCTTGCAATGCGGAGAAATTACTGTTTGTGCATTTACAATATTCAATGATTTTTGCCATTGAAAAATGTCCAGAAATGATTGAAGCTACTGACTGAACGAAAGGAGCTGGCATCTCACTCTCTTTGAATCTTCTTTATCATGCTAAGAGGAGCAGGAAAAAGCAAAAAATTTCAGAATTGCACCTTGCAATGCGGAGAAATTACTGTTTGTGCATTTACAATATTCATTGATTTTTGCCATTGAAAAACATCATGTTATTCATATACCAGAAATGTTTGAAGCTACTGACTGAATGAAAGGAGCTGGCATCTCACTCTCTTTGAATCTTGTTTATCATGCTAAGAGGAGCAGGAAAAAGCAAAAAATTTCAGAATTGCACCTTGCAATGCGGAGAAATTACTGTTTGTGCATTTACAATATTCATTGATTTTTGCCATTGAAAAACGTCCAGAAATGATTGAAGCTACTGACTGAATGAAAGGAGCTGGCATCTCACTCTCTTTGAAACTTCTTTATCATGCTAAGAGGAGCAGGAAAAAGCAAAAAATTTCAGAATTGCACCTTGCAATGCGGAGAAATTACTGTTTGTGCTTTTACAATATTCATTGATTTTTGCCATTGAAAAACGTCCAGAAATGATTGAAGCTACTGACTGAATGAAAGGAGCTGGCATCTCACTCTCTTTGAATCTTCTTTATCATGCTAAGAGGAGCAGGAAAAAGCAAAAACTTTCAGAATTGCACCTTGCAATGCGGAGAAATTACTGTTTGTGCATTTACAATATTCATTGATTTTTGCCATTGAAAAACATCATGTTATTCATATACCAGAAATGTTTGAAGCTACTGACTGAATGAAAGGAGCTGGCATCTCACTCTCTTTGAATCTTCTTTATCATGCTAAGAGGAGCAGGAAAAAGCAAAAAATTTCAGAATTGCACCTTGCAATGCGGAGAAATTACTGTTTGTGCATTTACAATATTCATTGATTTTTGCCATTGAAAAACGTCCAGAAATGATTGAAGCTACTGACTGAATGAAAGGAGCTGGCATCTCACTCTCTTTGAATCTTCTTTATCATGCTAAGAGGAGCAGGAAAAAGCAAAAAATTTCAGAATTGCACCTTGCAATGCGGAGAAATTACTGTTTGTGCATTTACAATATTCATTGATTTTTGCCATTGAAAAACATCATGTTATTCATATACCAGAAATGTTTGAAGCTACTGACTGAATGAAAGGAGCTGGCATCTCACTCTCTTTGAATCTTCTTTATCATGCTAAGAGGAGCAGGAAAAAGCAAAAAATTTCAGAATTGCACCTTGCAATGCGGAGAAATTACTGTTTGTGCATTTACAATATTCATTGATTTTTGCCATTGAAAAACGTCCAGAAATGATTGAAGCTACTGACTGAATGAAAGGAGCTGGCATCTCACTCTCTATGAATCTTGTTTATCATGCTAAGAGGAGCAGGAAAAAGCAAAAAATTTCAGAATTGCACCTTGCAATGCGGAGAAATTACTGTTTGTGCATTTACAATATTCAATGATTTTTGCCATTGAAAAACGTCCAGAAATGATTGAAGCTACTGACTGAACGAAAGGAGCTGGCATCTCACTCTCTTTGAATCTTCTTTATCATGCTAAGAGGAGCAGGAAAAAGCAAAAAATTTCAGAATTGCACCTTGCAATGCGGAGAAATTACTGTTTGTGCATTTACAATATTCATTGATTTTTGCCATTGAAAAACGTCCAGAAATTATTGAAGCTACTGACTGAATGAAAGGAGCTGGCATCTCACTCTCTTTGAATCTTGTTTATCATGCTAAGAGGAGCAGGAAAAAGCAAAAAATTTCAGAATTGCACCTTGCAATGCGGAGAAATTACTGTTTGTGCATTTACAATATTCATTGATTTTTGCCATTGAAAAACGTCCAGAAATGATTGAAGCTACTGACTGAATGAAAGGAGCTGGCATCTCACTCTCTTTGAAACTTCTTTATCATGCTAAGAGGAGCAGGAAAAAGCAAAAAATTTCAGAATTGCACCTTGCAATGCGGAGAAATTACTGTTTGTGCTTTTACAATATTCATTGATTTTTGCCATTGAAAAACGTCCAGAAATGATTGAAGCTACTGACTGAATGAAAGGAGCTGGCATCTCACTCTCTTTGAATCTTCTTTATCATGCTAAGAGGAGCAGGAAAAAGCAAAAAATTTCAGACTTGCACCTTGCAATGCGGAGAAATTACTGTTTGTGCATTTACAATATTCATTGATTTTTGCCATTGAAAAACATCATGTTATTCATATACCAGAAATGTTTGAAGCTACTGACTGAATGAAAGGAGCTGGCATCTCACTCTCTTTGAATCTTCTTTATCATGCTAAGAGGAGCAGGAAAAAGCAAAAAATTTCAGAATTGCACCTTGCAATGCGGAGAAATTACTGTTTGTGCATTTACAATATTCATTGATTTTTGCCATTGAAAAACGTCCAGAAATGATTGAAGCTACTGACTGAATGAAAGGAGCTGGCATCTCACTCTCTTTTAATCTTCTTTATCATGCTAAGAGGAGCAGGAAAAAGCAAAAAATTTCAGAATTGCACCTTGCAATGCGGAGAAATTACTGTTTGTGCATTTACAATATTCATTGATTTTTGCCATTGAAAAACATCATGTTATTCATATACCAGAAATGTTTGAAGCTACTGACTGAATGAAAGGAGCTGGCATCTCACTCTCTTTGAATCTTCTTTATCATGCTAAGAGGAGCAGGAAAAAGCAAAAAATTTCAGAATTGCACCTTGCAATGCGGATAAATTACTGTTTGTGCATTTACAATATTCATTGATTTTTGCCATTGAAAAACATCATGTTATTCATATACCAGAAATGATTGAAGCTACTGACTGAATGAAAGGAGCTGGCATCTCACTCTCTTTGAATCTTCTTTATCATGCTAAGAGGAGCAGGATAAAGCAAAAAATTTCAGAATTGCACCTTGCAATGCGGAGAAATTACTGTTTGTGCACTTACAATATTCATTGATTTTTGCCATTGAAAAACATCATGTTATTCATATACCAGAAATGATTGAAGCTACTGACTGAATGAAAGTAGCTGGCATCTCACTCTCTTTGAATTTTCTTTATCATGCTAAGAGGAGCAGGAAAAAGTAAAAAATTTCAGAATTGCACCTTGCAATGCGGAGAAATTACTGTTTGTGCATTTACAATATTCAATGATTTTTGCCATTGAAAAAAGTCCAGAAATGATTGAAGCTACTGACTGAACGAAAGGAGCTGGCATCTCACTCTCTTTGAATCTTCTTTATCATGCTAAGAGGAGCAGGAAAAAGCAAAAAATTTCAGAATTTCACCTTGCAATGCGGAGATATTACTGTTTGTGCATTTACAATATTCATTGATTTTTGCCATTGAAAAACATCATGTTATTCATATACCAGAAATGTTTGAAGCTACTGACTGAATGAAAGGAGCTGGCATCTCACTCTCTTTGAATCTTCTTTATCATGCTAAGAGGAGCAGGAAAAAGCAAAAAATTTCAGAATTGCACCTTGCAATGCGGAGAAATTACTGTTTGTGCATTTACAATATTCATTGATTTTTGCCATTGAAAAACGTCCAGAAATGATTGAAGCTACTGACTGAATGAAAGGAGCTGGCATCTCACTCTCTTTTAATCTTCTTTATCATGCTAAGAGGAGCAGGAAAAAGCAAAAAATTTCAGAATTGCACCTTGCAATGCGGAGAAATTACTGTTTGTGCATTTACAATATTCATTGATTTTTGCCATTGAAAAACATCATGTTATTCATATACCAGAAATGTTTGAAGCTACTGACTGAATGAAAGGAGCTGGCATCTCACTCTCTTTGAATCTTCTTTATCATGCTAAGAGGAGCAGGAAAAAGCAAAAAATTTCAGAATTGCACCTTGCAATGCGGATAAATTACTGTTTGTGCATTTACAATATTCATTGATTTTTGCCATTGAAAAACATCATGTTATTCATATACCAGAAATGATTGAAGCTACTGACTGAATGAAAGGAGCTGGCATCTCACTCTCTTTGAATCTTCTTTATCATGCTAAGAGGAGCAGGATAAAGCAAAAAATTTCAGAATTGCACCTTGCAATGCGGAGAAATTACTGTTTGTGCACTTACAATATTCATTGATTTTTGCCATTGAAAAACATCATGTTATTCATATACCAGAAATGATTGAAGCTACTGACTGAATGAAAGTAGCTGGCATCTCACTCTCTTTGAATCTTCTTTATCATGCTAAGAGGAGCAGGAAAAAGTAAAAAATTTCAGAATTGCACCTTGCAATGCGGAGAAATTACTGTTTGTGCATTTACAATATTCAATGATTTTTGCCATTGAAAAAAGTCCAGAAATGATTGAAGCTACTGACTGAACGAAAGGAGCTGGCATCTCACTCTCTTTGAATCTTCTTTATCATGCTAAGAGGAGCAGGAAAAAGCAAAAAATTTCAGAATTTCACCTTGCAATGCGGAGATATTACTGTTTGTGCATTTACAATATTCATTGATTTTTGCCATTGAAAAACATCATGTTATTCATATACCAGAAATGTTTGAAGCTACTGACTGAATGAAAGGAGCTGGCATCTCACTCTCTTTGAATCTTCTTTATCATGCTAAGAGGAGCAGGAAAAAGCAAAAAATTTCAGAATTGCACCTTGCAATGCGGAGAAATTACTGTTTGTGCATTTACAATATTCATTGATTTTTGCCATTGAAAAACGTCCAGAAATGATTGAAGCTACTGACTGAATGAAAGGAGCTGGCATCTCACTCTCTTTTAATCTTCTTTATCATGCTAAGAGGAGCAGGAAAAAGCAAAAAATTTCAGAATTGCACCTTGCAATGCGGAGAAATTACTGTTTGTGCATTTACAATATTCATTGATTTTTGCCATTGAAAAACATCATGTTATTCATATACCAGAAATGTTTGAAGCTACTGACTGAATGAAAGGAGCTGGCATCTCACTCTCTTTGAATCTTCTTTATCATGCTAAGAGGAGCAGGAAAAAGCAAAAAATTTCAGAATTGCACCTTGCAATGCGGATAAATTACTGTTTGTGCATTTACAATATTCATTGATTTTTGCCATTGAAAAACATCATGTTATTCATATACCAGAAATGATTGAAGCTACTGACTGAATGAAAGGAGCTGGCATCTCACTCTCTTTGAATCTTCTTTATCATGCTAAGAGGAGCAGGATAAAGCAAAAAATTTCAGAATTGCACCTTGCAATGCGGAGAAATTACTGTTTGTGCACTTACAATATTCATTGATTTTTGCCATTGAAAAACATCATGTTATTCATATACCAGAAATGATTGAAGCTACTGACTGAATGAAAGTAGCTGGCATCTCACTCTCTTTGAATCTTCTTTATCATGCTAAGAGGAGCAGGAAAAAGTAAAAAATTTCAGAATTGCACCTTGCAATGCGGAGAAATTACTGTTTGTGCATTTACAATATTCAATGATTTTTGCCATTGAAAAAAGTCCAGAAATGATTGAAGCTACTGACTGAACGAAAGGAGCTGGCATCTCACTCTCTTTGAATCTTCTTTATCATGCTAAGAGGAGCAGGAAAAAGCAAAAAATTTCAGAATTTCACCTTGCAATGCGGAGATATTACTGTTTGTGCATTTACAATATTCATTGATTTTTGCCATTGAAAAACATCATGTTATTCATATACCAGAAATGTTTGAAGCTACTGACTGAATGAAAGGAGCTGGCATCTCACTCTCTTTGAATCTTCTTTATCATGCTAAGAGGAGCAGGAAAAAGCAAAAAATTTCAGAATTGCACCTTGCAATGCGGAGAAATTACTGTTTGTGCATTTACAATATTCATTGATTTTTGCCATTGAAAAACGTCCAGAAATGATTGAAGCTACTGACTGAATGAAAGGAGCTGGCATCTCACTCTCTTTGAATCTTCTTTATCATGCTAAGAGGAGCAGGAAAAAGCAAAAAATTTCAGAATTGCACCTTGCAATGCGGAGAAATTACTGTTTGTGCATTTACAATATTCATTGATTTTTGCCATTGAAAAACATCATGTTATTCATATACCAGAAATGTTTAAAGCTACTGACTGAATGAAAGGAGCTGGCATCTCACTCTCTTTGAATCTTCTTTATCATGCTAAGAGGAGCAGGAAAAAGCAAAAAATTTCAGAATTGCACCTTGCAATGCGGAGAAATTAATGTTTGTGCATTTACAATATTCATTGATTTTTGCCATTGAAAAACGTCCAGAAATGATTGAAGCTACTGACTGAATGAAAGGAGCTGGCATCTCACTCTCTTTGAATCTTCTTTATCATGCTAAGAGGAGCAGGAAAAAGCAAAAAATTTCAGAATTGCACCTTGCAATGCGGAGAAATTATTGTTTGTGCATTTACAATATTCATTGATTTTTGCCATTGAAAAACATCATGTTATTCATATACCAGAAATGTTTGAAGCTACTGACTGAATGAAAGGAGCTGGCATCTCACTCTCTTTGAATCTTCTTTATCATGCTAAGAGGAGCAGGAAAAAGCAAAAAATTTCAGAATTGCACCTTGCAATGCGGAGAAATTACTGTTTGTGCATTTACAATATTCATTGATTTTTGCCATTGAAAAACATCATGTTATTCATATACCAGAAATGTTTGAAGCTACTGACTGAATGAAAGGAGCTGGCATCTCACTCTCTTTGAATCTTCTTTATCATGCTAAGAGGAGCAGGAAAAAGCAAAAAATTTCAGAATTGCACCTTGCAATGCGGAGAAATTACTGTTTGTGCATTTACAATATTCATTGATTTTTACCATTGAAAAACGTCCAGAAATGATTGAAGCTACTGACTGAACGAAAGGAGCTGGCATCTCACTCTCTTTGAATCTTCTTTAACATGCTAAGAGGAGCAGGAAAAAGCAAAAAATTTTAGAATTGCACCTTGCAATGCGGAGAAATTACTGTTTGTGCATTTACAATATTCATTGATTTTTGCCATTGAAAAACATCATGTTATTCATATACCAGAAATGTTTGAAGCTACTGACTGAATGAAAGGAGCTGGCATCTCACTCTCTTTGAATCTTCTTTATCATGCTAAGAGGAGCAGGAAAAAGCAAAAAATTTCAGAATTGCACCTTGCAATGCGGAGAAATTACTGTTTGTGCATTTACAATATTCATTGATTTTTGCCATTGAAAAACGTCCAGAAATGATTGAAGCTACTGACTTAATGAAAGGAGCTGGCATCTCACTCTCTTTGAATCTTCTTTATCATGCTAAGAGGAGCAGGAAAAAGCAAAAAATTTCAGAATTGCACCTTGCAATGCGGAGAAATTACTGTTTGTGCATTTACAATATTCATTGATTTTTGCCATTGAAAAACTTCCAGAAATGATTGAAGCTACTGACTGAATGAAAGGAGCTGGCATCTCACTCTCTTTGAATCATCTTTATCATGCTAAGTGGAGCAGGATAAAGCAAAAAATTTCAGAATTGCACCTTGCAATGCGGAGAAATTACTGTTTGTGCATTTACAATATTCATTGATTTTTGCCATTGAAAAACATCATGTTATTCATATACCAGAAATGATTGAAGCTACTGACTGAATGAAAGGAGCTGGCATCTCACTCTCTTTGAATCTTCTTTATCATGCTAAGAGGAGCAGGATAAAGCAAAAAATTTCAGAATTGCACCTTGCAATGCGGAGAAATTACTGTTTGTGCATTTACAATATTCATTGATTTTTGCCATTGAAAAACATCATGTTATTCATATACCAGAAATGATTGAAGCTACTGACTGAATGAAAGTAGCTGGCATCTCACTCTCTTTGAATCTTCTTTATCATGCTAAGAGGAGCAGGAAAAAGCAAAAAATTTCAGAATTGCACCTTGCAATGCGGAGAAATTACTGTTTGTGCATTTACAATATTCATTGATTTTTGCCATTGAAAAACGTCCAGAAATGATTGAAGCTACTGACTGAATGAAAGGAGCTGGCATCTCACTCTCTTTGAATCTTCTTTATCATGCTAAGAGGAGCAGGAAAAAGCAAAAAATTTCAGAATTGCACCTTGCAATGCGGAGAAATTACTGTTTGTGCATTTACAATATTCATTGATTTTTGCCATTGAAAAACGTCCAGAAATGATTGAAGCTACTGACTGAATGAAAGGAGCTGTTATCTCACTCTCTTTGAATCTTGTTTATCATGCTAAGAGGAGCAGGAAAAAGCAAAAAATTTCAGAATTGCACCTTGCAATGCGGAGAAATTACTGTTTGTGCATTTACAATATTCATTGATTTTTGCCATTGAAAAACATCATGTTATTCATATACCAGAAATGATTGAAGCTACTGACTGAATGAAAGGAGCTGGCATCTCACACTCTTTGAATCTTCTTTATCATGCTAAGAGGAGCAGGAAAAAGTAAAAAATTTCAGAATTGCACCTTGCAATGCGGAGAAATTACTGTTTGTGCATTTACAATATTCAATGATTTTTGCCATTGAAAAACGTCCAGAAATGATTGAAGCTACTGACTGAACGAAAGGAGCTGGCATCTCACTCTCTTTGAATCTTCTTTATCATGCTAAGAGGAGCAGGAAAAAGCAAAAAATTTCAGAATTGCACCTTGCAATGCGGAGAAATTACTGTTTGTGCATTTACAATATTCATTGATTTTTGCCATTGAAAAACTTCCAGAAATGATTGAAGCTACTGACTGAATGAAAGGAGCTGGCATCTCACTCTCTTTGAATCTTCTTTATCATGCTAAGAGGAGCAGGATAAAGCAAAAAATTTCAGAATTGCACCTTGCAATGCGGAGAAATTACTGTTTGTGCATTTACAATATTCATTGATTTTTGCCATTGAAAAACATCATGTTATTCATATACCAGAAATGATTGAAGCTACTGACTGAATGAAAGGAGCTGGCATCTCACTCTCTTTGAATCTTCTTTATCATGCTAAGAGGAGCAGGATAAAGCAAAAAATTTCAGAATTGCACCTTGCAATGCGGAGAAATTACTGTTTGTGCACTTACAATATTCATTGATTTTTGCCATTGAAAAACATCATGTTATTCATATACCAGAAATGATTGAAGCTACTGACTGAATGAAAGTAGCTGGCATCTCACTCTCTTTGAATCTTCTTTATCATGCTAAGAGGAGCAGGAAAAAGTAAAAAATTTCAGAATTGCACCTTGCAATGCGGAGAAATTACTGTTTGTGCATTTACAATATTCAATGATTTTTGCCATTGAAAAAAGTCCAGAAATGATTGAAGCTACTGACTGAACGAAAGGAGCTGGCATCTCACTCTCTTTGAATCTTCTTTATCATGCTAAGAGGAGCAGGAAAAAGCAAAAAATTTCAGAATTTCACCTTGCAATGCGGAGATATTACTGTTTGTGCATTTACAATATTCATTGATTTTTGCCATTGAAAAACATCATGTTATTCATATACCAGAAATGTTTGAAGCTACTGACTGAATGAAAGGAGCTGGCATCTCACTCTCTTTGAATCTTCTTTATCATGCTAAGAGGAGCAGGAAAAAGCAAAAAATTTCAGAATTGCACCTTGCAATGCGGAGAAATTACTGTTTGTGCATTTACAATATTCATTGATTTTTGCCATTGAAAAACGTCCAGAAATGATTGAAGCTACTGACTGAATGAAAGGAGCTGGCATCTCACTCTCTTTGAATCTTCTTTATCATGCTAAGAGGAGCAGGAAAAAGCAAAAAATTTCAGAATTGCACCTTGCAATGCGGAGAAATTACTGTTTGTGCATTTACAATATTCATTGATTTTTGCCATTGAAAAACGTCCAGAAATGATTGAAGCTACTGACTGAATGAAAGGAGCTGTTATCTCACTCTCTTTGAATCTTGTTTATCATGCTAAGAGGAGCAGGAAAAAGCAAAAAATTTCAGAATTGCACCTTGCAATGCGGAGAAATTACTGTTTGTGCATTTACAATATTCATTGATTTTTGCCATTGAAAAACATCATGTTATTCATATACCAGAAATGATTGAAGCTACTGACTGAATGAAAGGAGCTGGCATCTCACACTCTTTGAATCTTCTTTATCATGCTAAGAGGAGCAGGAAAAAGTAAAAAATTTCAGAATTGCACCTTGCAATGCGGAGAAATTACTGTTTGTGCATTTACAATATTCAATGATTTTTGCCATTGAAAAACGTCCAGAAATGATTGAAGCTACTGACTGAACGAAAGGAGCTGGCATCTCACTCTCTTTGAATCTTCTTTATCATGCTAAGAGGAGCAGGAAAAAGCAAAAAATTTCAGAATTGCACCTTGCAATGCGGAGAAATTACTGTTTGTGCATTTACAATATTCATTGATTTTTGCCATTGAAAAACTTCCAGAAATGATTGAAGCTACTGACTGAATGAAAGGAGCTGGCATCTCACTCTCTTTGAATCTTCTTTATCATGCTAAGAGGAGCAGGATAAAGCAAAAAATTTCAGAATTGCACCTTGCAATGCGGAGAAATTACTGTTTGTGCATTTACAATATTCATTGATTTTTGCCATTGAAAAACATCATGTTATTCATATACCAGAAATGATTGAAGCTACTGACTGAATGAAAGGAGCTGGCATCTCACTCTCTTTGAATCTTCTTTATCATGCTAAGAGGAGCAGGATAAAGCAAAAAATTTCAGAATTGCACCTTGCAATGCGGAGAAATTACTGTTTGTGCACTTACAATATTCATTGATTTTTGCCATTGAAAAACATCATGTTATTCATATACCAGAAATGATTGAAGCTACTGACTGAATGAAAGTAGCTGGCATCTCACTCTCTTTGAATCTTCTTTATCATGCTAAGAGGAGCAGGAAAAAGTAAAAAATTTCAGAATTGCACCTTGCAATGCGGAGAAATTACTGTTTGTGCATTTACAATATTCAATGATTTTTGCCATTGAAAAAAGTCCAGAAATGATTGAAGCTACTGACTGAACGAAAGGAGCTGGCATCTCACTCTCTTTGAATCTTCTTTATCATGCTAAGAGGAGCAGGAAAAAGCAAAAAATTTCAGAATTTCACCTTGCAATGCGGAGATATTACTGTTTGTGCATTTACAATATTCATTGATTTTTGCCATTGAAAAACATCATGTTATTCATATACCAGAAATGTTTGAAGCTACTGACTGAATGAAAGGAGCTGGCATCTCACTCTCTTTGAATCTTCTTTATCATGCTAAGAGGAGCAGGAAAAAGCAAAAAATTTCAGAATTGCACCTTGCAATGCGGAGAAATTACTGTTTGTGCATTTACAATATTCATTGATTTTTGCCATTGAAAAACGTCCAGAAATGATTGAAGCTACTGACTGAATGAAAGGAGCTGGCATCTCACTCTCTTTGAATCTTCTTTATCATGCTAAGAGGAGCAGGAAAAAGCAAAAAATTTCAGAATTGCACCTTGCAATGCGGAGAAATTACTGTTTGTGCATTTACAATATTCATTGATTTTTGCCATTGAAAAACATCATGTTATTCATATACCAGAAATGTTTAAAGCTACTGACTGAATGAAAGGAGCTGGCATCTCACTCTCTTTGAATCTTCTTTATCATGCTAAGAGGAGCAGGAAAAAGCAAAAAATTTCAGAATTGCACCTTGCAATGCGGAGAAATTACTGTTTGTGCATTTACAATATTCATTGATTTTTACCATTGAAAAACGTCCAGAAATGATTGAAGCTACTGACTGAACGAAAGGAGCTGGCATCTCACTCTCTTTGAATCTTCTTTAACATGCTAAGAGGAGCAGGAAAAAGCAAAAAATTTTAGAATTGCACCTTGCAATGCGGAGAAATTACTGTTTGTGCATTTACAATATTCATTGATTTTTGCCATTGAAAAACATCATGTTATTCATATACCAGAAATGTTTGAAGCTACTGACTGAATGAAAGGAGCTGGCATCTCACTCTCTTTGAATCTTCTTTATCATGCTAAGAGGAGCAGGAAAAAGCAAAAAATTTCAGAATTGCACCTTGCAATGCGGAGAAATTACTGTTTGTGCATTTACAATATTCATTGATTTTTGCCATTGAAAAACGTCCAGAAATGATTGAAGCTACTGACTTAATGAAAGGAGCTGGCATCTCACTCTCTTTGAATCTTCTTTATCATGCTAAGAGGAGCAGGAAAAAGCAAAAAATTTCAGAATTGCACCTTGCAATGCGGAGAAATTACTGTTTGTGCATTTACAATATTCATTGATTTTTGCCATTGAAAAACTTCCAGAAATGATTGAAGCTACTGACTGAATGAAAGGAGCTGGCATCTCACTCTCTTTGAATCATCTTTATCATGCTAAGTGGAGCAGGATAAAGCAAAAAATTTCAGAATTGCACCTTGCAATGCGGAGAAATTACTGTTTGTGCATTTACAATATTCATTGATTTTTGCCATTGAAAAACATCATGTTATTCATATACCAGAAATGATTGAAGCTACTGACTGAATGAAAGGAGCTGGCATCTCACTCTCTTTGAATCTTCTTTATCATGCTAAGAGGAGCAGGATAAAGCAAAAAATTTCAGAATTGCACCTTGCAATGCGGAGAAATTACTGTTTGTGCATTTACAATATTCATTGATTTTTGCCATTGAAAAACATCATGTTATTCATATACCAGAAATGATTGAAGCTACTGACTGAATGAAAGTAGCTGGCATCTCACTCTCTTTGAATCTTCTTTATCATGCTAAGAGGAGCAGGAAAAAGCAAAAAATTTCAGAATTGCACCTTGCAATGCGGAGAAATTACTGTTTGTGCATTTACAATATTCATTGATTTTTGCCATTGAAAAAGTCCAGAAATGATTGAAGCTACTGACTGAATGAAAGTAGCTGGCATCTCACTCTCTTTGAATCTTCTTTATCATGCTAAGAGGAGCAGGAAAAAGGAAAAAATTTCAGAATTGCACCTTGCAATGCGGAGAAATTACTGTTTGTGCATTTACAATATTCATTGATTTTTGCAATTGAAAAACGTCCAGAAATGATTGAAGCTACTGACTGAATGAAAGGAGCTGGCATCTCACTCTCTTTGAATCTTCTTTATCATGCTAAGAGGAGCAGGAAAAAGCAAAAAATTTCAGAATTTCACCTTGCAATGCGGAGAAATTACTGTTTGTGCATTTACAATATTCATTGATTTTTGCCATTGAAAAACGTCCAGAAATGAGTGAAGCTACTGACTGAATGAAAGGAGCTGTTATCTCACTCTCTTTGAATCTTGTTTATCATGCTAAGAGGAGCAGGAAAAAGCAAAAAATTTCAGAATTGCACCTTGCAATGCGGAGAAATTACTGTTTGTGCATTTACAATATTCATTGATTTTTGCCATTGAAAAACATCATGTTATTCATATACCAGAAATGATTGAAGCTACTCACTGAATGAAAGGAGCTGGCATCTCACACTCTTTGAATCTTCTTTATCATGCTAAGAGGAGCAGGAAAAAGTAAAAAATTTCAGAATTGCACCTTGCAATGCGGAGAAATTACTGTTTGTGCATTTACAATATTCAATGATTTTTGCCATTGAAAAACGTCCAGAAATGATTGAAGCTACTGACTGAACGAAAGGAGCTGGCATCTCACTCTCTTTGAATCTTCTTTATCATGCTAAGAGGAGCAGGAAAAAGCAAAAAATTTCAGAATTGCACCTTGCAATGCGGAGAAATTACTGTTTGTGCATTTACAATATTCATTTATTTTTGCCATTGAAAAACATCATGTTATTCATATACCAGAAATGTTTGAAGCTACTGACTGAATGAAAGGAGCTGGCATCTCACTCTCTTTGAATCTTCTTTATCATGCTAAGAGGAGCAGGAAAAAGCAAAAAATTTCAGAATTGCACCTTGCAATGCGGAGAAATTACTGTTTGTGCATTTACAATATTCATTGATTTTTGCCATTGAAAAACGTCCAGAAATGATTGAAGCTACTGACTTAATGAAAGGAGCTGGCATCTCACTCTCTTTGAATCTTCTTTATCATGCTAAGAGGAGCAGGAAAAAGCAAAAAATTTCAGAATTGCACCTTGCAATGCGGAGAAATTACTGTTTGTGCATTTACAATATTCATTGATTTTTGCCATTGAAAAACTTCCAGAAATGATTGAAGCTACTGACTGAATGAAAGGAGCTGGCATCTCACTCTCTTTGAATCATCTTTATCATGCTAAGTGGAGCAGGATAAAGCAAAAAATTTCAGAATTGCACCTTGCAATGCGGAGAAATTACTGTTTGTGCATTTACAATATTCATTGATTTTTGCCATTGAAAAACATCATGTTATTCATATACCAGAAATGATTGAAGCTACTGACTGAATGAAAGGAGCTGGCATCTCACTCTCTTTGAATCTTCTTTATCATGCTAAGAGGAGCAGGATAAAGCAAAAAATTTCAGAATTGCACCTTGCAATGCGGAGAAATTACTGTTTGTGCATTTACAATATTCATTGATTTTTGCCATTGAAAAACATCATGTTATTCATATACCAGAAATGATTGAAGCTACTGACTGAATGAAAGTAGCTGGCATCTCACTCTCTTTGAATCTTCTTTATCATGCTAAGAGGAGCAGGAAAAAGCAAAAAATTTCAGAATTGCACCTTGCAATGCGGAGAAATTACTGTTTGTGCATTTACAATATTCATTGATTTTTGCCATTGAAAAACGTCCAGAAATGATTGAAGCTACTGACTGAATGAAAGGAGCTGGCATCTCACTCTCTTTGAATCTTCTTTATCATGCTAAGAGGAGCAGGAAAAAGCAAAAAATTTCAGAATTGCACCTTGCAATGCGGAGAAATTACTGTTTGTGCATTTACAATATTCATTGATTTTTGCCATTGAAAAACGTCCAGAAATGATTGAAGCTACTGACTGAATGAAAGGAGCTGTTATCTCACTCTCTTTGAATCTTGTTTATCATGCTAAGAGGAGCAGGAAAAAGCAAAAAATTTCAGAATTGCACCTTGCAATGCGGAGAAATTACTGTTTGTGCATTTACAATATTCATTGATTTTTGCCATTGAAAAACATCATGTTATTCATATACCAGAAATGATTGAAGCTACTGACTGAATGAAAGGAGCTGGCATCTCACACTCTTTGAATCTTCTTTATCATGCTAAGAGGAGCAGGAAAAAGGAAAAAATTTCAGAATTGCACCTTGCAATGCGGAGAAATTACTGTTTGTGCATTTACAATATTCATTGATTTTTGCAATTGAAAAACGTCCAGAAATGATTGAAGCTACTGACTGAATGAAAGGAGCTGGCATCTCACTCTCTTTGAATCTTCTTTATCATGCTAAGAGGAGCAGGAAAAAGCAAAAAATTTCAGAATTTCACCTTGCAATGCGGAGAAATTACTGTTTGTGCATTTACAATATTCATTGATTTTTGCCATTGAAAAACGTCCAGAAATGAGTGAAGCTACTGACTGAATGAAAGGAGCTGTTATCTCACTCTCTTTGAATCTTGTTTATCATGCTAAGAGGAGCAGGAAAAAGCAAAAAATTTCAGAATTGCACCTTGCAATGCGGAGAAATTACTGTTTGTGCATTTACAATATTCATTGATTTTTGCCATTGAAAAACATCATGTTATTCATATACCAGAAATGATTGAAGCTACTCACTGAATGAAAGGAGCTGGCATCTCACACTCTTTGAATCTTCTTTATCATGCTAAGAGGAGCAGGAAAAAGTAAAAAATTTCAGAATTGCACCTTGCAATGCGGAGAAATTACTGTTTGTGCATTTACAATATTCAATGATTTTTGCCATTGAAAAACGTCCAGAAATGATTGAAGCTACTGACTGAACGAAAGGAGCTGGCATCTCACTCTCTTTGAATCTTCTTTATCATGCTAAGAGGAGCAGGAAAAAGCAAAAAATTTCAGAATTGCACCTTGCAATGCGGAGAAATTACTGTTTGTGCATTTACAATATTCATTTATTTTTGCCATTGAAAAACATCATGTTATTCATATACCAGAAATGTTTGAAGCTACTGACTGAATGAAAGGAGCTGGCATCTCACTCTCTTTGAATCTTCTTTATCATGCTAAGAGGAGCAGGAAAAAGCAAAAAATTTCAGAATTGCACCTTGCAATGCGGAGAAATTACTGTTTGTGCATTTACAATATTCATTGATTTTTGCCATTGAAAAACGTCCAGAAATGATTGAAGCTACTGACTTAATGAAAGGAGCTGGCATCTCACTCTCTTTGAATCTTCTTTATCATGCTAAGAGGAGCAGGAAAAAGCAAAAAATTTCAGAATTGCACCTTGCAATGCGGAGAAATTACTGTTTGTGCATTTACAATATTCATTGATTTTTGCCATTGAAAAACTTCCAGAAATGATTGAAGCTACTGACTGAATGAAAGGAGCTGGCATCTCACTCTCTTTGAATCATCTTTATCATGCTAAGTGGAGCAGGATAAAGCAAAAAATTTCAGAATTGCACCTTGCAATGCGGAGAAATTACTGTTTGTGCATTTACAATATTCATTGATTTTTGCCATTGAAAAACATCATGTTATTCATATACCAGAAATGATTGAAGCTACTGACTGAATGAAAGGAGCTGGCATCTCACTCTCTTTGAATCTTCTTTATCATGCTAAGAGGAGCAGGATAAAGCAAAAAATTTCAGAATTGCACCTTGCAATGCGGAGAAATTACTGTTTGTGCATTTACAATATTCATTGATTTTTGCCATTGAAAAACATCATGTTATTCATATACCAGAAATGATTGAAGCTACTGACTGAATGAAAGTAGCTGGCATCTCACTCTCTTTGAATCTTCTTTATCATGCTAAGAGGAGCAGGAAAAAGCAAAAAATTTCAGAATTGCACCTTGCAATGCGGAGAAATTACTGTTTGTGCATTTACAATATTCATTGATTTTTGCCATTGAAAAACGTCCAGAAATGATTGAAGCTACTGACTGAATGAAAGGAGCTGGCATCTCACTCTCTTTGAATCTTCTTTATCATGCTAAGAGGAGCAGGAAAAAGCAAAAAATTTCAGAATTGCACCTTGCAATGCGGAGAAATTACTGTTTGTGCATTTACAATATTCATTGATTTTTGCCATTGAAAAACGTCCAGAAATGATTGAAGCTACTGACTGAATGAAAGGAGCTGTTATCTCACTCTCTTTGAATCTTGTTTATCATGCTAAGAGGAGCAGGAAAAAGCAAAAAATTTCAGAATTGCACCTTGCAATGCGGAGAAATTACTGTTTGTGCATTTACAATATTCATTGATTTTTGCCATTGAAAAACATCATGTTATTCATATACCAGAAATGATTGAAGCTACTGACTGAATGAAAGGAGCTGGCATCTCACACTCTTTGAATCTTCTTTATCATGCTAAGAGGAGCAGGAAAAAGTAAAAAATTTCAGAATTGCACCTTGCAATGCGGAGAAATTACTGTTTGTGCATTTACAATATTCAATGATTTTTGCCATTGAAAAACGTCCAGAAATGATTGAAGCTACTGACTGAACGAAAGGAGCTGGCATCTCACTCTCTTTGAATCTTCTTTATCATGCTAAGAGGAGCAGGAAAAAGCAAAAAATTTCAGAATTGCACCTTGCAATGCGGAGAAATTACTGTTTGTGCATTTACAATATTCATTGATTTTTGCCATTGAAAAACTTCCAGAAATGATTGAAGCTACTGACTGAATGAAAGGAGCTGGCATCTCACTCTCTTTGAATCTTCTTTATCATGCTAAGAGGAGCAGGATAAAGCAAAAAATTTCAGAATTGCACCTTGCAATGCGGAGAAATTACTGTTTGTGCATTTACAATATTCATTGATTTTTGCCATTGAAAAACATCATGTTATTCATATACCAGAAATGATTGAAGCTACTGACTGAATGAAAGGAGCTGGCATCTCACTCTCTTTGAATCTTCTTTATCATGCTAAGAGGAGCAGGATAAAGCAAAAAATTTCAGAATTGCACCTTGCAATGCGGAGAAATTACTGTTTGTGCACTTACAATATTCATTGATTTTTGCCATTGAAAAACATCATGTTATTCATATACCAGAAATGATTGAAGCTACTGACTGAATGAAAGTAGCTGGCATCTCACTCTCTTTGAATCTTCTTTATCATGCTAAGAGGAGCAGGAAAAAGCAAAAAATTTCAGAATTGCACCTTGCAATGCGGAGAAATTACTGTTTGTGCATTTACAATATTCATTGATTTTTGCCATTGAAAAACGTCCAGAAATGATTGAAGCTACTGACTTAATGAAAGGAGCTGGCATCTCACTCTCTTTGAATCTTCTTTATCATGCTAAGAGGAGCAGGAAAAAGCAAAAAATTTCAGAATTGCACCTTGCAATGCGGAGAAATTACTGTTTGTGCATTTACAATATTCATTGATTTTTGCCATTGAAAAACTTCCAGAAATGATTGAAGCTACTGACTGAATGAAAGGAGCTGGCATCTCACTCTCTTTGAATCATCTTTATCATGCTAAGTGGAGCAGGATAAAGCAAAAAATTTCAGAATTGCACCTTGCAATGCGGAGAAATTACTGTTTGTGCATTTACAATATTCATTGATTTTTGCCATTGAAAAACATCATGTTATTCATATACCAGAAATGATTGAAGCTACTGACTGAATGAAAGGAGCTGGCATCTCACTCTCTTTGAATCTTCTTTATCATGCTAAGAGGAGCAGGATAAAGCAAAAAATTTCAGAATTGCACCTTGCAATGCGGAGAAATTACTGTTTGTGCATTTACAATATTCATTGATTTTTGCCATTGAAAAACATCATGTTATTCATATACCAGAAATGATTGAAGCTACTGACTGAATGAAAGTAGCTGGCATCTCACTCTCTTTGAATCTTCTTTATCATGCTAAGAGGAGCAGGAAAAAGCAAAAAATTTCAGAATTGCACCTTGCAATGCGGAGAAATTACTGTTTGTGCATTTACAATATTCATTGATTTTTGCCATTGAAAAAGTCCAGAAATGATTGAAGCTACTGACTGAATGAAAGTAGCTGGCATCTCACTCTCTTTGAATCTTCTTTATCATGCTAAGAGGAGCAGGAAAAAGGAAAAAATTTCAGAATTGCACCTTGCAATGCGGAGAAATTACTGTTTGTGCATTTACAATATTCATTGATTTTTGCAATTGAAAAACGTCCAGAAATGATTGAAGCTACTGACTGAATGAAAGGAGCTGGCATCTCACTCTCTTTGAATCTTCTTTATCATGCTAAGAGGAGCAGGAAAAAGCAAAAAATTTCAGAATTTCACCTTGCAATGCGGAGAAATTACTGTTTGTGCATTTACAATATTCATTGATTTTTGCCATTGAAAAACGTCCAGAAATGATTGAAGCTACTGACTGAATGAAAGGAGCTGTTATCTCACTCTCTTTGAATCTTGTTTATCATGCTAAGAGGAGCAGGAAAAAGCAAAAAATTTCAGAATTGCACCTTGCAATGCGGAGAAATTACTGTTTGTGCATTTACAATATTCATTGATTTTTGCCATTGAAAAACATCATGTTATTCATATACCAGAAATGATTGAAGCTACTCACTGAATGAAAGGAGCTGGCATCTCACACTCTTTGAATCTTCTTTATCATGCTAAGAGGAGCAGGAAAAAGTAAAAAATTTCAGAATTGCACCTTGCAATGCGGAGAAATTACTGTTTGTGCATTTACAATATTCAATGATTTTTGCCATTGAAAAACGTCCAGAAATGATTGAAGCTACTGACTGAACGAAAGGAGCTGGCATCTCACTCTCTTTGAATCTTCTTTATCATGCTAAGAGGAGCAGGAAAAAGCAAAAAATTTCAGAATTGCACCTTGCAATGCGGAGAAATTACTGTTTGTGCATTTACAATATTCATTTATTTTTGCCATTGAAAAACATCATGTTATTCATATACCAGAAATGTTTGAAGCTACTGACTGAATGAAAGGAGCTGGCATCTCACTCTCTTTGAATCTTCTTTATCATGCTAAGAGGAGCAGGAAAAAGCAAAAAATTTCAGAATTGCACCTTGCAATGCGGAGAAATTACTGTTTGTGCATTTACAATATTCATTGATTTTTGCCATTGAAAAACGTCCAGAAATGATTGAAGCTACTGACTTAATGAAAGGAGCTGGCATCTCACTCTCTTTGAATCTTCTTTATCATGCTAAGAGGAGCAGGAAAAAGCAAAAAATTTCAGAATTGCACCTTGCAATGCGGAGAAATTACTGTTTGTGCATTTACAATATTCATTGATTTTTGCCATTGAAAAACTTCCAGAAATGATTGAAGCTACTGACTGAATGAAAGGAGCTGGCATCTCACAATCTTTGAATCATCTTTATCATGCTAAGTGGAGCAGGATAAAGCAAAAAATTTCAGAATTGCACCTTGCAATGCGGAGAAATTACTGTTTGTGCATTTACAATATTCATTGATTTTTGCCATTGAAAAACATCATGTTATTCATATACCAGAAATGATTGAAGCTACTGACTGAATGAAAGGAGCTGGCATCTCACTCTCTTTGAATCTTCTTTATCATGCTAAGAGGAGCAGGATAAAGCAAAAAATTTCAGAATTGCACCTTGCAATGCGGAGAAATTACTGTTTGTGCATTTACAATATTCATTGATTTTTGCCATTGAAAAACATCATGTTATTCATATACCAGAAATGATTGAAGCTACTGACTGAATGAAAGTAGCTGGCATCTCACTCTCTTTGAATCTTCTTTATCATGCTAAGAGGAGCAGGAAAAAGCAAAAAATTTCAGAATTGCACCTTGCAATGCGGAGAAATTACTGTTTGTGCATTTACAATATTCATTGATTTTTGCCATTGAAAAACGTCCAGAAATGATTGAAGCTACTGACTGAATGAAAGGAGCTGGCATCTCACTCTCTTTGAATCTTCTTTATCATGCTAAGAGGAGCAGGAAAAAGCAAAAAATTTCAGAATTGCACCTTGCAATGCGGAGAAATTACTGTTTGTGCATTTACAATATTCATTGATTTTTGCCATTGAAAAACTTCCAGAAATGATTGAAGCTACTGACTGAATGAAAGGAGCTGGCATCTCACTCTCTTTGAATCTTCTTTATCATGCTAAGAGGAGCAGGATAAAGCAAAAAATTTCAGAATTGCACCTTGCAATGCGGAGAAATTACTGTTTGTGCATTTACAATATTCATTGATTTTTGCCATTGAAAAACATCATGTTATTCATATACCAGAAATGATTGAAGCTACTGACTGAATGAAAGGAGCTGGCATCTCACTCTCTTTGAATCTTCTTTATCATGCTAAGAGGAGCAGGATAAAGCAAAAAATTTCAGAATTGCACCTTGCAATGCGGAGAAATTACTGTTTGTGCATTTACAATATTCATTGATTTTTGCAATTGAAAAACGTCCAGAAATGATTGAAGCTACTGACTGAATGAAAGGAGCTGGCATCTCACTCTCTTTGAATCTTCTTTATCATGCTAAGAGGAGCAGGAAAAAGCAAAAAATTTCAGAATTTCACCTTGCAATGCGGAGAAATTACTGTTTGTGCATTTACAATATTCATTGATTTTTGCCATTGAAAAACGTCCAGAAATGATTGAAGCTACTGACTGAATGAAAGGAGCTGTTATCTCACTCTCTTTGAATCTTGTTTATCATGCTAAGAGGAGCAGGAAAAAGCAAAAAATTTCAGAATTGCACCTTGCAATGCGGAGAAATTACTGTTTGTGCATTTACAATATTCATTGATTTTTGCCATTGAAAAACATCATGTTATTCATATACCAGAAATGATTGAAGCTACTGACTGAATGAAAGGAGCTGGCATCTCACACTCTTTGAATCTTCTTTATCATGCTAAGAGGAGCAGGAAAAAGTAAAAAATTTCAGAATTGCACCTTGCAATGCGGAGAAATTACTGTTTGTGCATTTACAATATTCAATGATTTTTGCCATTGAAAAACGTCCAGAAATGATTGAAGCTACTGACTGAACGAAAGGAGCTGGCATCTCACTCTCTTTGAATCTTCTTTATCATGCTAAGAGGAGCAGGAAAAAGCAAAAAATTTCAGAATTGCACCTTGCAATGCGGAGAAATTACTGTTTGTGCATTTACAATATTCATTTATTTTTGCCATTGAAAAACATCATGTTATTCATATACCAGAAATGTTTGAAGCTACTGACTGAATGAAAGGAGCTGGCATCTCACTCTCTTTGAATCTTCTTTATCATGCTAAGAGGAGCAGGAAAAAGCAAAAAATTTCAGAATTGCACCTTGCAATGCGGAGAAATAACTGTTTGTGCATTTACAATATTCATTGATTTTTGCCATTGAAAAACATCATGTTATTCATATACCAGAAATGATTGAAGCTACTGACTGAATGAAAGGAGCTGGCATCTCACTCTCTTTGAATCTTCTTTATCATGCTAAGAGGAGCAGGATAAAGCAAAAAATTTCAGAATTGCACCGTGCAATGCGGAGAAATTACTGTTTGTGCATTTACAATATTCATTGATTTTTGCCATTGAAAAACATCATGTTATTCATATACCAGAAATGATTGAAGCTACTGACTGAATGAAAGTAGCTGGCATCTCACTCTCTTTGAATCTTCTTTATCATGCTAAGAGGAGCAGGAAAAAGCAAAAAATTTCAGAATTGCACCTTGCAATGCGGAGAAATTACTGTTTGTGCATTTACAATATTCAATGATTTTTGCCATTGAAAAACGTCCAGAAATGATTGAAGCTACTGACTGAACGAAAGGAGCTGGCATCTCACTCTCTTTGAATCTTCTTTATCATGCTAAGAGGAGCAGGAAAAAGCAAAAAATTTCAGAATTGCACCTTGCAATGCGGAGAAATTACTGTTTGTGCATTTACAATATTCATTTATTTTTGCCATTGAAAAACATCATGTTATTCATATACCAGAAATGTTTGAAGCTACTGACTGAATGAAAGGAGCTGGCATCTCACTCTCTTTGAATCTTCTTTATCATGCTAAGAGGAGCAGGAAAAAGCAAAAAATTTCAGAATTGCACCTTGCAATGCGGAGAAATTACTGTTTGTGCATTTACAATATTCATTGATTTTTGCCATTGAAAAACATCATGTTATTCATATACCAGAAATGATTGAAGCTACTGACTGAATGACAGGAGCTGGCATCTCACTCTCTTTGAATCTTCTTTATCATGCTAAGAGGAGCAGGATAAAGCAAAAAATTTCAGAATTGCACCGTGCAATGCGGAGAAATTACTGTTTGTGCATTTACAATATTCATTGATTTTTGCCATTGAAAAACATCATGTTATTCATATACCAGAAATGATTGAAGCTACTGACTGAATGAAAGTAGCTGGCATCTCACTCTCTTTGAATCTTCTTTATCATGCTAAGAGGAGCAGGAAAAAGCAAAAAATTTCAGAATTACACCTTGCAATGCGGAGAAATTACTGTTTGTGCATTTACAATATTCATTGATTTTTGCAATTGAAAAACGTCCAGAAATGATTGAAGCTACTGACTGAATGAAAGGAGCTGGCATCTCACTCTCTTTGAATCTTCTTTATCATGCTAAGAGGAGCAGGAAAAAGCAAAAAATTTCAGAATTGCACCTTGCAATGCGGAGAAATTACTGTTTGTGCATTTACAATATTCATTGATTTTTGCCATTGAAAAACGTCCAGAAATGATTGAAGCTACTGACTGAATGAAAGGAGCTGTTATCTCACTCTCTTTGAATCTTGTTTATCATGCTAAGAGGAGCAGGAAAAAGCAAAAAATTTCAGAATTGCACCTTGCAATGCGGAGAAATTACTGTTTGTGCATTTACAATATTCATTGATTTTTGCCATTGAAAAACATCATGTTATTCATATACCAGAAATGATTGAAGCTACTGACTGAATGAAAGGAGCTGGCATCTCACACTCTTTGAATCTTCTTTATCATGCTAAGAGGAGCAGGAAAAAGTAAAAAATTTCAGAATTGCACCTTGCAATGCGGAGAAATTACTGTTTGTGCATTTACAATATTCATTGATTTTTGCCATTGAAAAACATCATGTTATTCATATACCAGAAATGTTTGAAGCTACTGACTGAATGAAAGGAGCTGGCATCTCACTCTCTTTGAATCTTCTTTATCATGCTAAGAGGAGCAGGAAAAAGCAAAAAATTTCAGAATTGCACCTTGCAATGCGGAGAAATTACTGTTTGTGCATTTACAATATTCATTGATTTTTGCCATTGAAAAACGTCCAGAAATGATTGAAGCTACTGACTGAATGAAAGGAGCTGGCATCTCACTCTCTTTGAATCTTCTTTATCATGCTAAGAGGAGCAGGAAAAAGCAAAAAATTTCAGAATTGCACCTTGCAATGCGGAGAAATTACTGTTTGTGCATTTACAATATTCATTGATTTTTGCCATTGAAAAACTTCCAGAAATGATTGAAGCTACTGACTGAATGAAAGGAGCTGGCATCTCACTCTCTTTGAATCATCTTTATCATGCTAAGTGGAGCAGGATAAAGCAAAAAATTTCAGAATTGCACCTTGCAATGCGGAGAAATTACTGTTTGTGCATTTACAATATTCATTGATTTTTGCCATTGAAAAACGTCCAGAAATGATTGAAGCTACTGACTGAATGAAAGGAGCTGTTATCTCACTCTCTTTGAATCTTGTTTATCATGCTAAGAGGAGCAGGAAAAAGCAAAAAATTTCAGAATTGCACCTTGCAATGCGGAGAAATTACTGTTTGTGCATTTACAATATTCATTGATTTTTGCCATTGAAAAACATCATGTTATTCATATACCAGAAATGATTGAAGCTACTGACTGAATGAAAGGAGCTGGCATCTCACACTCTTTGAATCTTCTTTATCATGCTAAGAGGAGCAGGAAAAAGTAAAAAATTTCAGAATTGCACCTTGCCATGCGGAGAAATTACTGTTTGTGCATTTACAATATTCAATGATTTTTGCCATTGAAAAACGTCCAGAAATGATTGAAGCTACTGACTGAACGAAAGGAGCTGGCATCTCACTCTCTTTGAATCTTCTTTATCATGCTAAGAGGAGCAGGAAAAAGCAAAAAATTTCAGAATTGCACCTTGCAATGCGGAGAAATTACTGTTTGTGCATTTACAATATTCATTTATTTTTGCCATTGAAAAACATCATGTTATTCATATACCAGAAATGTTTGAAGCTACTGACTGAATGAAAGGAGCTGGCATCTCACTCTCTTTGAATCTTCTTTATCATGCTAAGAGGAGCAGGAAAAAGCAAAAAATTTCAGAATTGCACCTTGCAATGCGGAGAAATTACTGTTTGTGCATTTACAATATTCATTGATTTTTGCCATTGAAAAACATCATGTTATTCATATACCAGAAATGATTGAAGCTACTGACTGAATGAAAGGAGCTGGCATCTCACTCTCTTTGAATCTTCTTTATCATGCTAAGAGGAGCAGGATAAAGCAAAAAATTTCAGAATTGCACCGTGCAATGCGGAGAAATTACTGTTTGTGCATTTACAATATTCATTGATTTTTGCCATTGAAAAACATCATGTTATTCATATACCAGAAATGATTGAAGCTACTGACTGAATGAAAGTAGCTGGCATCTCACTCTCTTTGAATCTTCTTTATCATGCTAAGAGGAGCAGGAAAAAGCAAAAAATTTCAGAATTGCACCTTGCAATGCGGAGAAATTACTGTTTGTGCATTTACAATATTCAATGATTTTTGCCATTGAAAAACGTCCAGAAATGATTGAAGCTACTGACTGAACGAAAGGAGCTGGCATCTCACTCTCTTTGAATCTTCTTTATCATGCTAAGAGGAGCAGGAAAAAGCAAAAAATTTCAGAATTGCACCTTGCAATGCGGAGAAATTACTGTTTGTGCATTTACAATATTCATTTATTTTTGCCATTGAAAAACATCATGTTATTCATATACCAGAAATGTTTGAAGCTACTGACTGAATGAAAGGAGCTGGCATCTCACTCTCTTTGAATCTCCTTTATCATGCTAAGAGGAGCAGGAAAAAGCAAAAAATTTCAGAATTGCACCTTGCAATGCGGAGAAATTACTGTTTGTGCATTTACAATATTCATTGATTTTTGCCATTGAAAAACATCATGTTATTCATATACCAGAAATGATTGAAGCTACTGACTGAATGACAGGAGCTGGCATCTCACTCTCTTTGAATCTTCTTTATCATGCTAAGAGGAGCAGGATAAAGCAAAAAATTTCAGAATTGCACCGTGCAATGCGGAGAAATTACTGTTTGTGCATTTACAATATTCATTGATTTTTGCCATTGAAAAACATCATGTTATTCATATACCAGAAATGATTGAAGCTACTGACTGAATGAAAGTAGCTGGCATCTCACTCTCTTTGAATCTTCTTTATCATGCTAAGAGGAGCAGGAAAAAGCAAAAAATTTCAGAATTGCACCTTGCAATGCGGAGAAATTACTGTTTGTGCATTTACAATATTCATTGATTTTTGCAATTGAAAAACGTCCAGAAATGATTGAAGCTACTGACTGAATGAAAGGAGCTGGCATCTCACTCTCTTTGAATCTTCTTTATCATGCTAAGAGGAGCAGGAAAAAGCAAAAAATTTCAGAATTGCACCTTGCAATGCGGAGAAATTACTGTTTGTGCATTTACAATATTCATTGATTTTTGCCATTGAAAAACGTCCAGAAATGATTGAAGCTACTGACTGAATGAAAGGAGCTGTTATCTCACTCTCTTTGAATCTTGTTTATCATGCTAAGAGGAGCAGGAAAAAGCAAAAAATTTCAGAATTGCACCTTGCAATGCGGAGAAATTACTGTTTGTGCATTTACAATATTCATTGATTTTTGCCATTGAAAAACATCATGTTATTCATATACCAGAAATGATTGAAGCTACTGACTGAATGAAAGGAGCTGGCATCTCACTGTCTTTGAATCTTCTTTATCATGCTAAGAGGAGCAGGATAAAGCAAAAAATTTCAGAATTGCACCTTGCAATGCGGAGAAATTACTGTTTGTGCATTTACAATATTCATTGATTTTTGCCATTGAAAAACATCATGTTATTCATATACCAGAAATGATTGAAGCTACTGACTGAATGAAAGTAGCTGGCATCTCACTCTCTTTGAATCTTCTTTATCATGCTAAGAGGAGCAGGAAAAAGCAAAAAATTTCAGAATTGCACCTTGCAATGCGGAGAAATTACTGTTTGTGCATTTACAATATTCATTGATTTTTGCCATTGAAAAACGTCCAGAAATGATTGAAGCTACTGACTGAATGAAAGGAGCTGGCATCTCACTCTCTTTGAATCTTCTTTATCATGCTAAGAGGAGCAGGAAAAAGCAAAAAATTTCAGAATTGCACCTTGCAATGCGGAGAAATTACTGTTTGTGCATTTACAATATTCATTTATTTTTGCCATTGAAAAACATCATGTTATTCATATACCAGAAATGTTTGAAGCTACTGACTGAATGAAAGGAGCTGGCATCTCACTCTCTTTGAATCTTCTTTATCATGCTAAGAGGAGCAGGAAAAAGCAAAAAATTTCAGAATTGCACCTTGCAATGCGGAGAAATTACTGTTTGTGCATTTACAATATTCATTGATTTTTGCCATTGAAAAACATCATGTTATTCATATACCAGAAATGATTGAAGCTACTGACTGAATGACAGGAGCTGGCATCTCACTCTCTTTGAATCTTCTTTATCATGCTAAGAGGAGCAGGATAAAGCAAAAAATTTCAGAATTGCACCGTGCAATGCGGAGAAATTACTGTTTGTGCATTTACAATATTCATTGATTTTTGCCATTGAAAAACATCATGTTATTCATATACCAGAAATGATTGAAGCTACTGACTGAATGAAAGTAGCTGGCATCTCACTCTCTTTGAATCTTCTTTATCATGCTAAGAGGAGCAGGAAAAAGCAAAAAATTTCAGAATTGCACCTTGCAATGCGGAGAAATTACTGTTTGTGCATTTACAATATTCATTGATTTTTGCAATTGAAAAACGTCCAGAAATGATTGAAGCTACTGACTGAATGAAAGGAGCTGGCATCTCACTCTCTTTGAATCTTCTTTATCATGCTAAGAGGAGCAGGAAAAAGCAAAAAATTTCAGAATTGCACCTTGCAATGCGGAGAAATTACTGTTTGTGCATTTACAATATTCATTGATTTTTGCCATTGAAAAACGTCCAGAAATGATTGAAGCTACTGACTGAATGAAAGGAGCTGTTATCTCACTCTCTTTGAATCTTGTTTATCATGCTAAGAGGAGCAGGAAAAAGCAAAAAATTTCAGAATTGCACCTTGCAATGCGGAGAAATTACTGTTTGTGCATTTACAATATTCATTGATTTTTGCCATTGAAAAACATCATGTTATTGATATACCAGAAATGATTGAAGCTACTGACTGAATGAAAGGAGCTGGCATCTCACACTCTTTGAATCTTCTTTATCATGCTAAGAGGAGCAGGAAAAAGTAAAAAATTTCAGAATTGCACCTTGCAATGCGGAGAAATTACTGTTTGTGCATTTACAATATTCATTGATTTTTGCCATTGAAAAACATCATGTTATTCATATACCAGAAATGTTTGAAGCTACTGACTGAATGAAAGGAGCTGGCATCTCACTCTCTTTGAATCTTCTTTATCATGCTAAGAGGAGCAGGAAAAAGCAAAAAATTTCAGAATTGCACCTTGCAATGCGGAGAAATTACTGTTTGTGCATTTACAATATTCATTGATTTTTGCCATTGAAAAACGTCCAGAAATGATTGAAGCTACTGACTGAATGAAAGGAGCTGGCATCTCACTCTCTTTGAATCTTCTTTATCATGCTAAGAGGAGCAGGAAAAAGCAAAAAATTTCAGAATTGCACCTTGCAATGCGGAGAAATTACTGTTTGTGCATTTACAATATTCATTGATTTTTGCCATTGAAAAACTTCCAGAAATGATTGAAGCTACTGACTGAATGAAAGGAGCTGGCATCTCACTCTCTTTGAATCATCTTTATCATGCTAAGTGGAGCAGGATAAAGCAAAAAATTTCAGAATTGCACCTTGCAATGCGGAGAAATTACTGTTTGTGCATTTACAATATTCATTGATTTTTGCCATTGAAAAACGTCCAGAAATGATTGAAGCTACTGACTGAATGAAAGGAGCTGTTATCTCACTCTCTTTGAATCTTGTTTATCATGCTAAGAGGAGCAGGAAAAAGCAAAAAATTTCAGAATTGCACCTTGCAATGCGGAGAAATTACTGTTTGTGCATTTACAATATTCATTGATTTTTGCCATTGAAAAACATCATGTTATTCATATACCAGAAATGATTGAAGCTACTGACTGAATGAAAGGAGCTGGCATCTCACACTCTTTGAATCTTCTTTATCATGCTAAGAGGAGCAGGAAAAAGTAAAAAATTTCAGAATTGCACCTTGCAATGCGGAGAAATTACTGTTTGTGCATTTACAATATTCAATGATTTTTGCCATTGAAAAACGTCCAGAAATGATTGAAGCTACTGACTGAACGAAAGGAGCTGGCATCTCACTCTCTTTGAATCTTCTTTATCATGCTAAGAGGAGCAGGAAAAAGCAAAAAATTTCAGAATTGCACCTTGCAATGCGGAGAAATTACTGTTTGTGCATTTACAATATTCATTTATTTTTGCCATTGAAAAACATCATGTTATTCATATACCAGAAATGTTTGAAGCTACTGACTGAATGAAAGGAGCTGGCATCTCACTCTCTTTGAATCTTCTTTATCATGCTAAGAGGAGCAGGAAAAAGCAAAAAATTTCAGAATTGCACCTTGCAATGCGGAGAAATTACTGTTTGTGCATTTACAATATTCATTGATTTTTGCCATTGAAAAACATCATGTTATTCATATACCAGAAATGATTGAAGCTACTGACTGAATGAAAGGAGCTGGCATCTCACTCTCTTTGAATCTTCTTTATCATGCTAAGAGGAGCAGGATAAAGCAAAAAATTTCAGAATTGCACCGTGCAATGCGGAGAAATTACTGTTTGTGCATTTACAATATTCATTGATTTTTGCCATTGAAAAACATCATGTTATTCATATACCAGAAATGATTGAAGCTACTGACTGAATGAAAGTAGCTGGCATCTCACTCTCTTTCAATCTTCTTTATCATGCTAAGAGGAGCAGGAAAAAGCAAAAAATTTCAGAATTGCACCTTGCAATGCGGAGAAATTACTGTTTGTGCATTTACAATATTCAATGATTTTTGCCATTGAAAAACGTCCAGAAATGATTGAAGCTACTGACTGAACGAAAGGAGCTGGCATCTCACTCTCTTTGAATCTTCTTTATCATGCTAAGAGGAGCAGGAAAAAGCAAAAAATTTCAGAATTGCACCTTGCAATGCGGAGAAATTACTGTTTGTGCATTTACAATATTCATTTATTTTTGCCATTGAAAAACATCATGTTATTCATATACCAGAAATGTTTGAAGCTACTGACTGAATGAAAGGAGCTGGCATCTCACTCTCTTTGAATCTTCTTTATCATGCTAAGAGGAGCAGGAAAAAGCAAAAAATTTCAGAATTGCACCTTGCAATGCGGAGACATTACTGTTTGTGCATTTACAATATTCATTGATTTTTGCCATTGAAAAACATCATGTTATTCATATACCAGAAATGATTGAAGCTACTGACTGAATGACAGGAGCTGGCATCTCACTCTCTTTGAATCTTCTTTATCATGCTAAGAGGAGCAGGATAAAGCAAAAAATTTCAGAATTGCACCGTGCAATGCGGAGAAATTACTGTTTGTGCATTTACAATATTCATTGATTTTTGCCATTGAAAAACATCATGTTATTCATATACCAGAAATGATTGAAGCTACTGACTGAATGAAAGTAGCTGGCATCTCACTCTCTTTGAATCTTCTTTATCATGCTAAGAGGAGCAGGAAAAAGCAAAAAATTTCAGAATTGCACCTTGCAATGCGGAGAAATTACTGTTTGTGCATTTACAATATTCATTGATTTTTGCAATTGAAAAACGTCCAGAAATGATTGAAGCTACTGACTGAATGAAAGGAGCTGGCATCTCACTCTTTTTGAATCTTCTTTATCATGCTAAGAGGAGCAGGAAAAAGCAAAAAATTTCAGAATTGCACCTTGCAATGCGGAGAAATTACTGTTTGTGCATTTACAATATTCATTGATTTTTGCCATTGAAAAACGTCCAGAAATGATTGAAGCTACTGACTGAATGAAAGGAGCTGTTATCTCACTCTCTTTGAATCTTGTTTATCATGCTAAGAGGAGCAGGAAAAAGCAAAAAATTTCAGAATTGCACCTTGCAATGCGGAGAAATTACTGTTTGTGCATTTACAATATTCATTGATTTTTGCCATTGAAAAACATCATGTTATTCATATACCAGAAATGATTGAAGCTACTGACTGAATGAAAGGAGCTGGCATCTCACTGTCTTTGAATCTTCTTTATCATGCTAAGAGGAGCAGGATAAAGCAAAAAATTTCAGAATTGCACCTTGCAATGCGGAGAAATTACTGTTTGTGCATTTACAATATTCATTGATTTTTGCCATTGAAAAACATCATGTTATTCATATACCAGAAATGATTGAAGCTACTGACTGAATGAAAGTAGCTGGCATCTCACTCTCTTTGAATCTTCTTTATCATGCTAAGAGGAGCAGGAAAAAGCAAAAAATTTCAGAATTGCACCTTGCAATGCGGAGAAATTACTGTTTGTGCATTTACAATATTCATTGATTTTTGCCATTGGAAAACGTCCAGAAATGATTGAAGCTACTGACTGAATGAAAGGAGCTGGCATCTCACTCTCTTTGAATCTTCTTTATCATGCTAAGAGGAGCAGGAAAAAGCAAAAAATTTCAGAATTGCACCTTGCAATGCGGAGAAATTACTGTTTGTGCATTTACAATATTCAATGATTTTTGCCATTGAAAAACGTCCAGAAATGATTGAAGCTACTGACTGAACGAAAGGAGCTGGCTTCTCACTCTCTTTGAATCTTCTTTATCATGCTAAGAGGAGCAGGAAAAAGCAAAAAATTTCAGAATTGCACCTTGCAATGCGGAGAAATTACTGTTTGTGCATTTACAATATTCATTTATTTTTGCCATTGAAAAACATCATGTTATTCATATCCCAGAAATGTTTGAAGCTACTGACTGAATGAAAGGAGCTGGCATCTCACTCTCTTTGAATCTTCTTTATCATGCTAAGAGGAGCAGGAAAAAGCAAAAAATTTCAGAATTGCACCTTGCAATGCGGAGAAATTACTGTTTGTGCATTTACAATATTCATTGATTTTTGCCATTGAAAAACATCATGTTATTCATATACCAGAAATGATTGAAGCTACTGACTGAATGAAAGGAGCTGGCATCTAACTCTCTTTGAATCTTCTTTATCATGCTAAGAGGAGCAGGATAAAGCAAAAAATTTCAGAATTGCACCGTGCAATGCGGAGAAATTACTGTTTGTGCATTTACAATATTCATTGATTTTTGCCATTGAAAAACATCATGTTATTCATATACCAGAAATGATTGAAGCTACTGACTGAATGAAAGTAGCTGGCATCTCACTCTCTTTGAATCTTCTTTATCATGCTAAGAGGAGCAGGAAAAAGCAAAAAATTTCAGAATTGCACCTTGCAATGCGGAGAAATTACTGTTTGTGCATTTACAATATTCATTGATTTTTGCAATTGAAAAACGTCCAGAAATGATTGAAGCTACTGACTGAATGAAAGGAGCTGGCATCTCACTCTCTTTGAATCTTCTTTATCATGCTAAGAGGAGCAGGAAAAAGCAAAAAATTTCAGAATTGCACCTTGCAATGCGGAGAAATTACTGTTTGTGCATTTACAATATTCATTGATTTTTGCCATTGAAAAACGTCCAGAAATGATTGAAGCTACTGACTGAATGAAAGGAGCTGTTATCTCACTCTCTTTGAATCTTGTTTATCATGCTAAGAGGAGCAGGAAAAAGCAAAAAATTTCAGAATTGCACCTTGCAATGCGGAGAAATTACTGTTTGTGCATTTACAATATTCATTGATTTTTCCCATTGAAAAACATCATGTTATTCATATACCAGAAATGATTGAAGCTACTGACTGAATGAAAGGAGCTGGCATCTCACACTCTTTGAATCTTCTTTATCATGCTAAGAGGAGCAGGAAAAAGTAAAAAATTTCAGAATTGCACCTTGCAATGCGGAGAAATTACTGTTTGTGCATTTACAATATTCATTGATTTTTGCCATTGAAAAACATCATGTTATTCATATACCAGAAATGTTTGAAGCTACTGACTGAATGAAAGGAGCTGGCATCTCACTCTCTTTGAATCTTCTTTATCATGCTAAGAGGAGCAGGAAAAAGCAAAAAATTTCAGAATTGCACCTTGCAATGCGGAGAAATTACTGTTTGTGCATTTACAATATTCATTGATTTTTGCCATTGAAAAACGTCCAGAAATGATTGAAGCTACTGACTGAATGAAAGGAGCTGGCATCTCACTCTCTTTGAATCTTCTTTATCATGCTAAGAGGAGCAGGAAAAAGCAAAAAATTTCAGAATTGCACCTTGCAATGCGGAGAAATTACTGTTTGTGCATTTACAATATTCATTGATTTTTGCCATTGAAAAACTTCCAGAAATGATTGAAGCTACTGACTGAATGAAAGGAGCTGGCATCTCACTCTCTTTGAATCATCTTTATCATGCTAAGTGGAGCAGGATAAAGCAAAAAATTTCAGAATTGCACCTTGCAATGCGGAGAAATTACTGTTTGTGCATTTACAATATTCATTGATTTTTGCCATTGAAAAACATCATGTTATTCATATACCAGAAATGATTGAAGCTACTGACTGAATGAAAGGAGCTGGCATCTCACTCTCTTTGAATCTTCTTTATCATGCTAAGAGGAGCAGGATAAAGCAAAAAATTTCAGAATTGCACCTTGCAATGCGGAGAAATTACTGTTTGTGCATTTACAATATTCATTGATTTTTGCCATTGAAAAACATCATGTTATTCATATACCAGAAATGATTGAAGCTACTGACTGAATGAAAGTAGCTGGCATCTCACTCTCTTTGAATCTTCTTTATCATGCTAAGAGGAGCAGGAAAAAGCAAAAAATTTCAGAATTGCACCTTGCAATGCGGAGAAATTACTGTTTGTGCATTTACAATATTCATTGATTTTTACCATTGAAAAACGTCCAGAAATGATTGAAGCTACTGACTGAATGAAAGGAGCTGGCATCTCACTCTCTTTGAATCTTCTTTATCATGCTAAGAGGAGCAGGAAAAAGCAAAAAATTTCAGAATTGCACCTTGCAATGCGGAGAAATTACTGTTTGTGCATTTACAATATTCATTGATTTTTGCCATTGAAAAACGTCCAGAAATGATTGAAGCTACTGACTGAATGAAAGGAGCTGTTATCTCACTCTCTTTGAATCTTGTTTATCATGCTAAGAGGAGCAGGAAAAAGCAAAAAATTTCAGAATTGCACCTTGCAATGCGGAGAAATTACTGTTTGTGCATTTACAATATTCATTGATTTTTGCCATTGAAAAACATCATGTTATTCATATACCAGAAATGATTGAAGCTACTGACTGAATGAAAGGAGCTGGCATCTCACACTCTTTGAATCTTCTTTATCATGCTAAGAGGAGCAGGAAAAAGTAAAAAATTTCAGAATTGCACCTTGCAATGCGGAGAAATTACTGTTTGTGCATTTACAATATTCAATGATTTTTGCCATTGAAAAACGTCCAGAAATGATTGAAGCTACTGACTGAACGAAAGGAGCTGGCATCTCACTCTCTTTGAATCTTCTTTATCATGCTAAGAGGAGCAGGAAAAAGCAAAAAATTTCAGAATTGCACCTTGCAATGCGGAGAAATTACTGTTTGTGCATTTACAATATTCATTGATTTTTGCCATTGAAAAACTTCCAGAAATGATTGAAGCTACTGACTGAATGAAAGGAGCTGGCATCTCACTCTCTTTGAATCTTCTTTATCATGCTAAGAGGAGCAGGATAAAGCAAAAAATTTCAGAATTGCACCTTGCAATGCGGAGAAATTACTGTTTGTGCATTTACAATATTCATTGATTTTTGCCATTGAAAAACATCATGTTATTCATATACCAGAAATGATTGAAGCTACTGACTGAATGAAAGGAGCTGGCATCTCACTCTCTTTGAATCTTCTTTATCATGCTAAGAGGAGCAGGATAAAGCAAAAAATTTCAGAATTGCACCTTGCAATGCGGAGAAATTACTGTTTGTGCATTTACAATATTCATTGATTTTTGCCATTGAAAAACATCATGTTATTCATATACCAGAAATGATTGAAGCTACTGACTGAATGAAAGTAGCTGGCATCTCACTCTCTTTGAATCTTCTTTATCATGCTAAGAGGAGCAGGAAAAAGGAAAAAATTTCAGAATTGCACCTTGCAATGCGGAGAAATTACTGTTTGTGCATTTACAATATTCATTGATTTTTGCAATTGAAAAACGTCCAGAAATGATTGAAGCTACTGACTGAATGAAAGGAGCTGGCATCTCACTCTCTTTGAATCTTCTTTATCATGCTAAGAGGAGCAGGAAAAAGCAAAAAATTTCAGAATTGCACCTTGCAATGCGGAGAAATTACTGTTTGTGCATTTACAATATTCATTGATTTTTGCCATTGAAAAACGTCCAGAAATGATTGAAGCTACTGACTGAATGAAAGGAGCTGTTATCTCACTCTCTTTGAATCTTGTTTATCATGCTAAGAGGAGCAGGAAAAAGCAAAAAATTTCAGAATTGCACCTTGCAATGCGGAGAAATTACTGTTTGTGCATTTACAATATTCATTGATTTTTGCCATTGAAAAACATCATGTTATTCATATACCAGAAATGATTGAAGCTACTGACTGAATGAAAGGAGCTGGCATCTCACACTCTTTGAATCTTCTTTATCATGCTAAGAGGAGCAGGAAAAAGTAAAAAATTTCAGAATTGCACCTTGCAATGCGGAGAAATTACTGTTTGTGCATTTACAATATTCAATGATTTTTGCCATTGAAAAACGTCCAGAAATGATTGAAGCTACTGACTGAACGAAAGGAGCTGGCATCTCACTCTCTTTGAATCTTCTTTATCATGCTAAGAGGAGCAGGAAAAAGCAAAAAATTTCAGAATTGCACCTTGCAATGCGGAGAAATTACTGTTTGTGCATTTACAATATTCATTGATTTTTGCCATTGAAAAACTTCCAGAAATGATTGAAGCTACTGACTGAATGAAAGGAGCTGGCATCTCACTCTCTTTGAATCTTCTTTATCATGCTAAGATGAGCAGGATAAAGCAAAAAAATTTCAGAATTGCACCTTGCAATGCGGAGAAATTACTGTTTGTGCATTTACAATATTCATTGATTTTTGCCATTGAAAAACATCATGTTATTCATATACCAGAAATGATTGAAGCTACTGACTGAATGAAAGGAGCTGGCATCTCACTCTCTTTGAATCTTCTTTATCATGCTAAGAGGAGCAGGATAAAGCAAAAAATTTCAGAATTGCACCTTGCAATGCGGAGAAATTACTGTTTGTGCATTTACAATATTAATTGATTTTTGCCATTGAAAAACATCATGTTATTCATATACCAGAAATGATTGAAGCTACTGACTGAATGAAAGTAGCTGGCATCTCACTCTCTTTGAATCTTCTTTATCATGCTAAGAGGAGCAGGAAAAAGGAAAAAATTTCAGAATTGCACCTTGCAATGCGGAGAAATTACTGTTTGTGCATTTACAATATTCATTGATTTTTGCAATTGAAAAACGTCCAGAAATGATTGAAGCTACTGACTGAATGAAAGGAGCTGGCATCTCACTCTCTTTGAATCTTCTTTATCATGCTAAGAGGAGCAGGAAAAAGCAAAAAATTTCAGAATTGCACCTTGCAATGCGGAGAAATTACTGTTTGTGCATTTACAATATTCATTGATTTTTGCCATTGAAAAACGTCCAGAAATGATTGAAGCTACTGACTGAATGAAAGGAGCTGTTATCTCACTCTCTTTGAATCTTGTTTATCATGCTAAGAGGAGCAGGAAAAAGCAAAAAATTTCAGAATTGCACCTTGCAATGCGGAGAAATTACTGTTTGTGCATTTACAATATTCATTGATTTTTGCCATTGAAAAACATCATGTTATTCATATACCAGAAATGATTGAAGCTACTGACTGAATGAAAGGAGCTGGCATCTCACACTCTTTGAATCTTCTTTATCATGCTAAGAGGAGCAGGAAAAAGTAAAAAATTTCAGAATTGCACCTTGCAATGCGGAGAAATTACTGTTTGTGCATTTACAATATTCAATGATTTTTGCCATTGAAAAACGTCCAGAAATGATTGAAGCTACTGACTGAACGAAAGGAGCTGGCATCTCACTCTCTTTGAATCTTCTTTATCATGCTAAGAGGAGCAGGAAAAAGCAAAAAATTTCAGAATTGCACCTTGCAATGCGGAGAAATTACTGTTTGTGCATTTACAATATTCATTTATTTTTGCCATTGAAAAACATCATGTTATTCATATACCAGAAATGTTTGAAGCTACTGACTGAATGAAAGGAGCTGGCATCTCACTCTCTTTGAATCTTCTTTATCATGCTAAGAGGAGCAGGAAAAAGCAAAAAATTTCAGAATTGCACCTTGCAATGCGGAGAAATTACTGTTTGTGCATTTACAATATTCATTGATTTTTGCCATTGAAAAACATCATGTTATTCATATACCAGAAATGATTGAAGCTACTGACTGAATGAAAGGAGCTGGCATCTCACTCTCTTTGAATCTTCTTTATCATGCTAAGAGGAGCAGGATAAAGCAAAAAATTTCAGAATTGCACCGTGCAATGCGGAGAAATTACTGTTTGTGCATTTACAATATTCATTGATTTTTGCCATTGAAAAACATCATGTTATTCATATACCAGAAATGATTGAAGCTACTGACTGAATGAAAGTAGCTGGCATCTCACTCTCTTTGAATCTTCTTTATCATGCTAAGAGGAGCAGGAAAAAGCAAAAAATTTCAGAATTGCACCTTGCAATGCGGAGAAATTACTGTTTGTGCATTTACAATATTCATTGATTTTTGCAATTGAAAAACGTCCAGAAATGATTGAAGCTACTGACTGAATGAAAGGAGCTGGCATCTCACTCTCTTTGAATATTCTTTATCATGCTAAGAGGAGCAGGAAAAAGCAAAAAATTTCAGAATTGCACCTTGCAATGCGGAGAAATTACTGTTTGTGCATTTACAATATTCATTGATTTTTGCCATTGAAAAACGTCCAGAAATGATTGAAGCTACTGACTGAATGAAAGGAGCTGTTATCTCACTCTCTTTGAATCTTGTTTATCATGCTAAGAGGAGCAGGAAAAAGCAAAAAATTTCAGAATTGCACCTTGCAATGCGGAGAAATTACTGTTTGTGCATTTACAATATTCATTGATTTTTGCCATTGAAAAACATCATGTTATTCATATACCAGAAATGATTGAAGCTACTGACTGAATGAAAGGAGCTGGCATCTCACTCTCTTTGAATCTTCTTTATCATGCTAAGAGGAGCAGGATAAAGCAAAAAATTTCAGAATTGCACCTTGCAATGCGGAGAAATTACTGTTTGTGCATTTACAATATTCATTGATTTTTGCCATTGAAAAACATCATGTTATTCATATACCAGAAATGATTGAAGCTACTGACTGAATGAAAGTAGCTGGCATCTCACTCTCTTTGAATCTTCTTTATCATGCTAAGAGGAGCAGGAAAAAGCAAAAAATTTCAGAATTGCACCTTGCAATGCGGAGAAATTACTGTTTGTGCATTTACAATATTCATTGATTTTTGCCATTGAAAAACGTCCAGAAATGATTGAAGCTACTGACTGAATGAAAGGAGCTGGCATCTCACTCTCTTTGAATCTTCTTTATCATGCTAAGAGGAGCAGGAAAAAGCAAAAAATTTCAGAATTGCACCTTGCAATGCGGAGAAATTACTGTTTGTGCATTTACAATATTCATTGATTTTTGCCATTGAAAAACGTCCAGAAATGATTGAAGCTACTGACTGAATGAAAGGAGCTGTTATCTCACTCTCTTTGAATCTTGTTTATCATGCTAAGAGGAGCAGGAAAAAGCAAAAAATTTCAGAATTGCACCTTGCAATGCGGAGAAATTACTGTTTGTGCATTTACAATATTCATTGATTTTTGCCATTGAAAAACATCATGTTATTCATATACCAGAAATGATTGAAGCTACTGACTGAATGAAAGGAGCTGGCATCTCACACTCTTTGAATCTTCTTTATCATGCTAAGAGGAGCAGGAAAAAGCAAAAAATTTCAGAATTGCACCTTGCAATGCGGAGAAATTACTGTTTGTGCATTTACAATATTCATTGATTTTTGCCATTGAAAAACTTCCAGAAATGATTGAAGCTACTGACTGAATGAAAGGAGCTGGCATCTCACTCTCTTTGAATCTTCTTTATCATGCTAAGAGGAGCAGGATAAAGCAAAAAATTTCAGAATTGCACCTTGCAATGCGGAGAAATTACTGTTTGTGCATTTACAATATTCATTGATTTTTGCCATTGAAAAACATCATGTTATTCATATACCAGAAATGATTGAAGCTACTGACTGAATGAAAGGAGCTGGCATCTCACTCTCTTTGAATCTTCTTTATCATGCTAAGAGGAGCAGGATAAAGCAAAAAATTTCAGAATTGCACCTTGCAATGCGGAGAAATTACTGTTTGTGCATTTACAATATTCATTGATTTTTGCCATTGAAAAACATCATGTTATTCATATACCAGAAATGATTGAAGCTACTGACTGAATGAAAGTAGCTGGCATCTCACTCTCTTTGAATCTTCTTTATCATGCTAAGAGGAGCAGGAAAAAGGAAAAAATTTCAGAATTGCATCTTGCAATGCGGAGAAATTACTGTTTGTGCATTTACAATATTCATTGATTTTTGCAATTGAAAAACGTCCAGAAATGATTGAAGCTACTGACTGAATGAAAGGAGCTGGCATCTCACTCTCTTTGAATCTTCTTTATCATGCTAAGAGGAGCAGGAAAAAGCAAAAAATTTCAGAATTGCACCTTGCAATGCGGAGATATTACTGTTTGTGCATTTACAATATTCATTGATTTTTGCCATTGAAAAACGTCCAGAAATGATTGAAGCTACTGACTGAATGAAAGGAGCTGTTATCTCACTCTCTTTGAATCTTGTTTATCATGCTAAGAGGAGCAGGAAAAAGCAAAAAATTTCAGAATTGCACCTTGCAATGCGGAGAAATTACTGTTTGTGCATTTACAATATTCATTGATTTTTGCCATTGAAAAACATCATGTTATTCATATACCAGAAATGATTGAAGCTACTGACTGAATGAAAGGAGCTGGCATCTCACACTCTTTGAATCTTCTTTATCATGCTAAGAGGAGCAGGAAAAAGTAAAAAATTTCAGAATTGCACCTTGCAATGCGGAGAAATTACTGTTTGTGCATTTACAATATTCAATGATTTTTGCCATTGAAAAACGTCCAGAAATGATTGAAGCTACTGACTGAACGAAAGGAGCTGGCATCTCACTCTCTTTGAATCTTCTTTATCATGCTAAGAGGAGCAGGAAAAAGCAAAAAATTTCAGAATTGCACCTTGCAATGCGGAGAAATTACTGTTTGTGCATTTACAATATTCATTTATTTTTGCCATTGAAAAACATCATGTTATTCATATACCAGAAATGTTTGAAGCTACTGAATGAATGAAAGGAGCTGGCATCTCACTCTCTTTGAATCTTCTTTATCATGCTAAGAGGAGCAGGAAAAAGTAAAAAATTTCAGAATTGCACCTTGCAATGCGGAGAAATTACTGTTTGTGCATTTACAATATTCATTGATTTTTGCCATTGAAAAACATCATGTTATTCATATACCAGAAATGATTGAAGCTACTGACTGAATGAAAGGAGCTGGCATCTCACTCTCTTTGAATCTTCTTTATCATGCTAAGAGGAGCAGGATAAAGCAAAAAATTTCAGAATTGCACCGTGCAATGCGGAGAAATTACTGTTTGTGCATTTACAATATTCATTGATTTTTGCCATTGAAAAACATCATGTTATTCATATACCAGAAATGATTGAAGCTACTGACTGAATGAAAGTAGCTGGCATCTCACTCTCTTTGAATCTTCTTTATCATGCTAAGAGGAGCAGGAAAAAGCAAAAAATTTCAGAATTGCACCTTGCAATGCGGAGAAATTACTGTTTGTGCATTTACAATATTCATTGATTTTTGCAATTGAAAAACGTCCAGAAATGATTGAAGCTACTGACTGAATGAAAGGAGCTGGCATCTCACTCTCTTTGAATATTCTTTATCATGCTAAGAGGAGCAGGAAAAAGCAAAAAATTTCAGAATTGCACCTTGCAATGCGGAGAAATTACTGTTTGTGCATTTACAATATTCATTGATTTTTGCCATTGAAAAACGTCCAGAAATGATTGAAGCTACTGACTGAATGAAAGGAGCTGTTATCTCACTCTCTTTGAATCTTGTTTATCATGCTAAGAGGAGCAGGAAAAAGCAAAAAATTTCAGAATTGCACCTTGCAATGCGGAGAAATTACTGTTTGTGCATTTACAATATTCATTGATTTTTGCCATTGAAAAACATCATGTTATTCATATACCAGAAATGATTGAAGCTACTGACTGAATGAAAGGAGCTGGCATCTCACACTCTTTGAATCTTCTTTATCATGCTAAGAGGAGCAGGAAAAAGTAAAAAATTTCAGAATTGCACCTTGCAATGCGGAGAAATTACTGTTTGTGCATTTACAATATTCATTGATTTTTGCCATTGAAAAACATCATGTTATTCATATACCAGAAATGTTTGAAGCTACTGACTGAATGAAAGGAGCTGGCATCTCACTCTCTTTGAATCTTCTTTATCATGCTAAGAGGAGCAGGAAAAAGCAAAAAATTTCAGAATTGCACCTTGCAATGCGGAGAAATTACTGTTTGTGCATTTACAATATTCATTGATTTTTGCCATTGAAAAACATCCAGAAATGATTGAAGCTACTGACTGAATGAAAGGAGCTGGCATCTCACTCTCTTTGAATCTTCTTTATCATGCTAAGAGGAGCAGGAAAAAGCAAAAAATTTCAGAATTGCACCTTGCAATGCGGAGAAATTACTGTTTGTGCATTTACAATATTCATTGATTTTTGCCATTGAAAAACATCATGTTATTCATATACCAGAAATGTTTGAAGCTACTGACTGAATGAAAGGAGCTGGCATCTCACTCTCTTTGAATCTTCTTTATCATGCTAAGAGGAGCAGGAAAAAGCAAAAAATTTCAGAATTGCACCTTGCAATGCGGAGAAATTACTGTTTGTGCATTTACAATATTCATTGATTTTTGCCTTTGAAAAACGTCCAGAAATGATTGAAGCTACTGACTGAATGAAAGGAGCTGGCATCTCACTCTCTTTGAATCTTCTTTATCATGCTAAGAGGAGCAGGAAAAAGCAAAAAATTTCAGAATTGCACCTTGCAATGCGGAGAAATTACTGTTTGTGCATTTACAAAATTCATTGATTTTTGCCATTGAAAAACATCATGTTATTCATATACCAGAAATGATTGAAGCTACTGACTGAATGAAAGGAGCTGGCATCTCACTCTCTTTGAATCTTCTTTATCATGCTAAGAGGAGCAGGAAAAAGCAAAAAATTTCAGAATTGCACCTTGCAATGCGGAGAAATTACTGTTTGTGCATTTACAATATTCATTGATTTTTGCCATTGAAAAATTTCCAGAAATGATTGAAGCTACTGACTGAATGAAAGGAGCTGGCATCTCACTCTCTTTGAATCTTCTTTATCATGCTAAGAGGAGCAGGATAATGCAAAAAATTTCAGAATTGCACCTTGCAATGCGGAGAAATTACTGTTTGTGCATTTACAATATTCATTGATTTTTGCCATTGAAAAACATCATGTTATTCATATACCAGAAATGATTGAAGCTACTGACTGAATGAAAGGAGCTGGCATCTCACTCTCTTTGAATCTTCTTTATCATGCTAAGAGGAGCAGGATAAAGCAAAAAATTTCAAAATTGCACCTTGCAATGCGGAGAAATTACTGTTTGTGCATTTACAATATTCATTGATTTTTGCCATTGAAAAACATCATGTTATTCATATACCAGAAATGATTGAAGCTACTGACTGAATGAAAGTAGCTGGCATCTCACTCTCTTTGAATCTTCTTTATCATGCTAAGAGGAGCAGGAAAAAGCAAAAAATTTCAGAATTGCACCTTGCAATGCGGAGAAATTACTGTTTGTGCATTTACAATATTCATTGATTTTTGCAATTGAAAAACGTCCAGAAATGATTGAAGCTACTGACTGAATGAAAGGAGCTGGCATCTCACTCTCTTTGAATCTTCTTTATCATGCTAAGAGGAGCAGGAAAAAGCAAAAAATTTCAGAATTGCACCTTGCAATGCGGAGAAATTACTGTTTGTGCATTTGCAATATTCATTGATTTTTGCCATTGAAAAACGTCCAGAAATGATTGAAGCTACTGACTGAATGAAAGGAGCTGTTATCTCACTCTCTTTGAATCTTGTTTATCATGCTAAGAGGAGCAGGAAAAAGCAAAAAATTTCAGAATTGCACCTTGCAATGCGGAGAAATTACTGTTTGTGCATTTACAATATTCATTGATTTTTGCCATTGAAAAACATCATGTTATTCATATACCAGAAATGATTGAAGCTACTGACTGAATGAAAGGAGCTGGCATCTCACACTCTTTGAATCTTCTTTATCATGCTAAGAGGAGCAGGAAAAAGTAAAAAATTTCAGAATTGCACCTTGCAATGCGGAGAAATTACTGTTTGTGCATTTACAATATTCAATGATTTTTGCCATTGAAAAACGTCCAGAAATGATTGAAGCTACTGACTGAACGAAAGGAGCTGGCATCTCACTCTCTTTGAATCTTCTTTATCATGCTAAGAGGAGCAGGAAAAAGCAAAAAATTTCAGAATTTCACCTTGCAATGCGGAGAAATTACTGTTTGTGCATTTACAATATTCATTGATTTTTGCCATTGAAAAACATCATATTATTCATATACCAGAAATTTTGAAGCTACTGACTGAATGAAAGGAGCTGGCATCTCACTCTCTTTGAATCTTCTTTATCATGCTAAGAGGAGCAGGAAAAAGCAAAAAATTTCAGAATTGCACCTTGCAATGCGGAGAAATTACTGTTTGTGCATTTACAATATTCATTGATTTTTGCCATTGAAAAACATCATGTTATTCATATACCAGAAATGATTGAAGCTACTGACTGAATGAAAGGAGCTGGCATCTCACTCTCTTTGAATCTTCTTTATCATGCTAAGAGGAGCAGGATAAAGCAAAAAATTTCAGAATTGCACCTTGCAATGCGGAGAAATTACTGTTTGTGCATTTACAATATTCATTGATTTTTGCCATTGAAAAACATCATGTTATTCATATACCAGAAATGATTGAAGCTACTGACTGAATGAAAGTAGCTGGCATCTCACTCTCTTTGAATCTTCTTTATCATGCTAAGAGGAGCAGGAAAAAGCAAAAAATTTCAGAATTGCACTGTAACGGGTCCGGGAGGCGGAACCTCTGAGCTACTATACAAGGGGGCGGCCCTTGTAAGGGAGCGGGTGGCAGTCTCTGGATGAACGGACAGGGAGATACGGCAAGTGATCAGGGCAGTCTCTGGGTGAACGGACAGGGAGATACGGCAAGTGATCAGGGCAGTCTCTGGGTAAGGGGTAGGTACGACCTGTGATGGCAGAGCCTCCGGGTAGGCTAGCAGGCAGATGGTAGATGGGTGCTCCCAGGTGAGCAGGCGAGAGTCTCTGGAATAGCAGGTGGTCACGGCACGTGACGGCGGAGCCTCCGGGCTGGCAGGCAGGCAGGTAACGGAGAAGCGCTCCCAGGTGAGCGGGCAAGAGTCTCTGGAATAGCTGGTGGTCACCGCACGTGACAACGGGACCTCCGGGCTGGCAAGCAGGCAGGTAACGGAGATGCGCTCCCAGGTGAGCGGGCAAGAGTCTCTGAGATAGCTGGTGGTCACAGCACGTGACAACGGAGCCTCCGGGCTGGCAAGCAGGCAGGTAACGGAGAAGCGCTCCCAGGTGAGCGGGCAAGCTGGTCCATAGACAGACTGACCGGAGTAGTAAGGCAGACCGTCGGACCTCAGGCAAGCAGGCAGGTAACTGATATGCGCTCCCAGGTGAGCGGGCAGGCTGGTCCTTAGACAGACTGACAGGAGTAGTAAGGCAGACCGTCGGACCTCAGACTGGCAGACAGGTAACAAGTATTCAGGCAGGAATCAGGCAGGTAACTGGCAGGTAACTGGCAGGTAACTGGCAACGGGACCTGAGGGCTGAAGCACAGGTGAGACACAGGTGCAAACAACATTGCTCGGGCACCTCCATTTTGGAGGAGGTGCCTTTTATATGATGAAGTCCTCCGGCCATTGGCCGGGGACTCTTTAGGGCGGCGCGCGCGGCCCCTTTAAGAGGAGGGGAGCGCGCGCGCGCGCGCCCTAAGCACAGGGGCCGGGAAGGAGCGCGCGCCGAGAGCAGAGCAGGAGGAGGACGCCGGGACGGAGCGCGCGCTGACAGCAGAGCGGGGAGAGGACGCCGGGCAGGAGCGCGCGCTGACAGCAGAGCGGGGAGAGGACGCCGGGCACGGAGCAGAGCGGTGAGGGGAGCAGCATCCCTGCCTAGCAGAGGGCAGGGACGCCAGCGCTACAGTACCCCCCCTTTTAGGCCCCCCCTTTTTTAGGCCAGACAGAAATTTAGCTAGGATGAGAGGGGCATGGATGTTCTCCCGGGGCTCCCACGTTCTCTCCTCAGGACCAAACCCCCTCCAATCTACCAGAAAAAAGGTCTTTCCTCTTACCCTTTTGCTGGCAAGAATGTTCTCTACCTCAAACTTGTCCTCAGCAGAAACCAGAGCAGGAGGCGTACCTGTAGACTTAGAAAAAGAGTTAAGTACCACAGGTTTGAGGAGAGATACATGGAAGGAGTTAGGGATCCGTAAGTTGGCCGGGAGTTTCAATTTATAGGTTACCGGGTTGATCTGACCGATTACCACCAGTGGGCCGATGAACCGAGACCCTAACTTATAGGAAGGGATCTTGAGTCGGACATATTTGGACGAGAGCCAGACTTTATCCCCAGGACGGAATTGAGGAGGGTCCATCGCTAAATGCTGCCAGGGGGCAGCAGGTACTGGCAGAGGAAGAAGGCGGCCGGCCGACAGGTGTCTCGGAACTTTGTTGCGGGCGCAGGACACACAGGCAGAAACAAAGTCCATAACATCCTTGTGCAGGTTAGGCCACCAGTAGTGTCGGGTAATAAGCTGGAGGGTCTTTTTCCGACCGGCGTGGTCAGCTAGTTTAGACGAATGACCCCAGTGTAGGATTCTCTCCCGATCAGGTACCGATACGAACGTCTTACCAGGAGGGAGACAATTTAGACTCACGGGAGCCACCTGCATTACTCTGGCGGGATCGATGGGGCAGTCACATGGTCTATGAGGTGGTGATGTCTCTGCCTCCTCCTTAACAAAGACATCAGCACTAGACCAATAAGGAATCGGAAGTCCAGGTAGATTAGCTGGGATAGGAGAGGGACGGACGGAATGGACGGGAACCAGGCAGGTTTTATGACAGGCCTGTCCCCAGTGAAGGACTTCTCCGGTTTGCCAGTCAAGCACGGGTGCATGTCTCTGGAGCCAAGGCAGACCTAGCAAGAGGGCGTGAGGGAGACCAGGCAGAACGTGAAAGGAGATACTCTCTGAATGCAGCATTCCCACCTGCAGAGTAATGGATTCGGTGATGAATTGGATGGGGCGAGGTAAGAGGCCCCCATCCACGGCAACAACAGACAAGGGTACAGCCAGAGGTTTGGTGGGGATGCGGAATTTCTCCACCAGGGACTGTGAAATAAGATTTCCGGCTGCTCCAGAGTCAAGTTGGGCTAGTTCGGAATAACGATTCTCCCCGCGGATGATTGAGACTGACAACAGCAGGGATGGAGAGGATTTATTTTTGTCTAGATCGACCCCTCTGAGTGAACCTAGATACAGGCGTTCTCCCGACCTCTCCGGGCAGGCACGGATCAGATGCTCCTTACTGCCACAGTAGAAGCAGCTCCCCTCGGCACGGCGGAAATCCTGACGGGATTTCACCATCTTGGTCTGGTCGACCTGCATAGGCTCAGGAGAGTGTACCTGTGGAGAAACGGAAGGAATGACGGGTTCCTGGAAAGTAGGAGCTAGACGTGGAATCCTTCTCTCACGGGTGACCTCTTTGGCACGCTCCTGGAACCGTAGGTCAATCCGGCTGGCAAGGGTTATTAGATCATCGAGAGTGGTAGGAATGTCCCGACCAGCAAGTTCATCTTTAATACGGCCGGACAGACCCTCCCAGAAGACGGATACCAGGGCTTCGTTATCCCAGGCCAGCTCCGAGGCAAGGGTACGGAACCGTATGGCATATTGGCCCACGGTGAGGCTTCCCTGACGGAGGCGAAGCAGAGAAGATGCGGATGAGGTCCTCCGTCCGGGTTCGTCGAAGGCTTTCCGGAAAGCCATGAGAAAGGCAGGCAAGTCGGACACCAGGGGATCTCCTCTCTCCCATAGAGGATTTAGCCAGGCCAGGGCCTCCCCGGTGAGATGGGACATGATAAAGGCAATTTTGGCTCGGTCGGAGTTAAACTGGTGGGATAATAGTTCAAAATGCAGGGTGCACTGATTTATGAAGCCCCGAGCCAGGACGGAGTCGCCTCCGAAGCGAGGAGGTGCAGAGAGCCGGGGTCCGGAAAAGGATACCATGGTACTGGCGGAGGTTGTTGGTGGATCAGACAGAGTGTTCAGGCGAGTATTAACATTCCGCAGGTGACCCAGGATGGTCTCCTGTTGGGACCTCTGACGGGACAGTTCAAGACAGAGGTCCGAGAGCGAGGGAGCTTGGGTGCCACCGGGTTCCATGGCCCGAGCAAACTGTAACGGGTCCGGGAGGCGGAACCTCTGAGCTACTATACAAGGGGGCGGCCCTTGTAAGGGAGCGGGTGGCAGTCTCTGGATGAACGGACAGGGAGATACGGCAAGTGATCAGGGCAGTCTCTGGGTGAACGGACAGGGAGATACGGCAAGTGATCAGGGCAGTCTCTGGGTAAGGGGTAGGTACGACCTGTGATGGCAGAGCCTCCGGGTAGGCTAGCAGGCAGATGGTAGATGGGTGCTCCCAGGTGAGCAGGCGAGAGTCTCTGGAATAGCAGGTGGTCACGGCACGTGACGGCGGAGCCTCCGGGCTGGCAGGCAGGCAGGTAACGGAGAAGCGCTCCCAGGTGAGCGGGCAAGAGTCTCTGGAATAGCTGGTGGTCACCGCACGTGACAACGGGACCTCCGGGCTGGCAAGCAGGCAGGTAACGGAGATGCGCTCCCAGGTGAGCGGGCAAGAGTCTCTGAGATAGCTGGTGGTCACAGCACGTGACAACGGAGCCTCCGGGCTGGCAAGCAGGCAGGTAACGGAGAAGCGCTCCCAGGTGAGCGGGCAAGCTGGTCCATAGACAGACTGACCGGAGTAGTAAGGCAGACCGTCGGACCTCAGGCAAGCAGGCAGGTAACTGATATGCGCTCCCAGGTGAGCGGGCAGGCTGGTCCTTAGACAGACTGACAGGAGTAGTAAGGCAGACCGTCGGACCTCAGACTGGCAGACAGGTAACAAGTATTCAGGCAGGAATCAGGCAGGTAACTGGCAGGTAACTGGCAGGTAACTGGCAACGGGACCTGAGGGCTGAAGCACAGGTGAGACACAGGTGCAAACAACATTGCTCGGGCACCTCCATTTTGGAGGAGGTGCCTTTTATATGATGAAGTCCTCCGGCCATTGGCCGGGGACTCTTTAGGGCGGCGCGCGCGGCCCCTTTAAGAGGAGGGGAGCGCGCGCGCGCGCGCCCTAAGCACAGGGGCCGGGAAGGAGCGCGCGCCGAGAGCAGAGCAGGAGGAGGACGCCGGGACGGAGCGCGCGCTGACAGCAGAGCGGGGAGAGGACGCCGGGCAGGAGCGCGCGCTGACAGCAGAGCGGGGAGAGGACGCCGGGCACGGAGCAGAGCGGTGAGGGGAGCAGCGTCCCTGCCTAGCAGAGGGCAGGGACGCCAGCGCTACATGCACCTTGCAATGCGGAGAAATTACTGTTTGTGCATTTACAATATTCATTGATTTTTGCCATTGAAAAACATCATGTTATTCATATACCAGAAATGATTGAAGCTACTGACTGAATGAAAGGAGCTGGCATCTCACACTCTTTGAATCTTCTTTATCATGCTAAGAGGAGCAGGAAAAAGTAAAACATTTCAGAATTGCACCTTGCAATGCGGAGAAATTACTGTTTGTGCATTTACAATATTCAATGATTTTTGCCATTGAAAAACGTCCAGAAATGATTGAAGCTACTGACTGAACGAAAGGAGCTGGCATCTCACTCTCTTTGAATCTTCTTTATCATGCTAAGAGGAGCAGGAAAAAGCAAAAAATTTCAGAATTTCACCTTGCAATGCGGAGAAATTACTGTTTGTGCATTTACAATATTCATTGATTTTTGCCATTGAAAAACATCATGTTATTCATATACCAGAAATTTTGAAGCTACTGACTGAATGAAAGGAGCTGGCATCTCACTCTCTTTGAATCTTCTTTATCATGCTAAGAGGAGCAGGAAAAAGCGAAAAATTCTGAATTGCACCTTGCAATGCGGAGAAATTACTGTTTGTGCATTTACAATATTCATTGATTTTTGCCATTGAAAAACGTCCAGAAATGATTGAAGCTACTGACTGAATGAAAGGAGCTGGCATCTCACTCTCTTTGAATCTTCTTTATCATGCTAAGAGGAGCAGGAAAAAGCAAAAAATTTCAGAATTGCACCTTGCAATGCGGAGAAATTACTGTTTGTGCATTTACAATATTCATTGATTTTTGCCATTGAAAAACATCATGTTATTCATATACCAGAAATGTTTGAAGCTACTGACTGAATGAAAGGAGCTGGCATCTCACTCTCTTTGAATCTTCTTTATCATGCTAAGAGGAGCAGGAAAAAGCAAAAAATTTCAGAATTGCACCTTGCAATGCGGAGAAATTACTGTTTGTGCATTTACAATATTCATTGATTTTTGCCATTGAAAAACGTCCAGAAATGATTGAAGCTACTGACTGAATGAAAGGAGCTGGCATCTCACTCTCTTTGAATCTTCTTTATCATGCTAAGAGGAGCAGGAAAAAGCAAAAAATTTCAGAATTGCACCTTGCAATGCGGAGAAATTACTGTTTGTGCATTTACAATATTCATTGATTTTTGCCATTGAAAAACATCATGTTATTCATATACCAGAAATGTTTGAAGCTACTGACTGAATGAAAGGAGCTGGCATCTCACTCTCTTTAAATCTTCTTTATCATGCTAAGAGGAGCAGGAAAAAGCAAAAAATTTCAGAATTGCACCTTGCAATGCGGAGAAATTACTGTTTGTGCATTTACAATATTCATTGATTTTTGCCATTGAAAAACATCATGTTATTCATATACCAGAAATGTTTGAAGCTACTGACTGAATGAAAGGAGCTGGCATCTCACTCTCTTTGAATCTTCTTTATCATGCTAAGAGGAGCAGGAAAAAGCAAAAAATTTCAGAATTGCACCTTGCAATGCGGAGAAATTACTGTTTGTGCATTTACAATATTCATTGATTTTTACCATTGAAAAACGTCCAGAAATGATTGAAGCTACTGACTGACCGAAAGGAGCTGGCATCTCACTCTCTTTGAATCTTCTTTAACATGCTAATAGGAGCAGGAAAAAGCAAAAAAATTCAGAATTGCACCTTGCAATGCGGAGAAATTACTGTTTGTGCATTTACAATATTCATTGATTTTTGCCATTGAAAAACATCATGTTATTCATATACCAGAAATGTTTGAAGCTACTGACTGAATGAAAGGAGCTGGCATCTCACTCTCTTTGAATCTTCTTTATCATGCTAAGAGGAGCAGGAAAAAGCAAAAAATTTCAGAATTGCACCTTGCAATGCGGAGAAATTACTGTTTGTGCATTTACAATATTCATTGATTTTTGCCATTGAAAAACGTCCAGAAATGATTGAAGCTACTGACTGAATGAAAGGAGCTGGCATCTCACTCTCTTTGAATCTTCTTTATCATGCTAAGAGGAGCAGGAAAAAGCAAAAAATTTCAGAATTGCACCTTACAATGCGAAGAAATTACTGTTTGTGCATTTACAAAATTCATTGATTTTTGCCATTGAAAAACATCATGTTATTCATATACCAGAAATGATTGAAGCTACTGACTGAATGAAAGGAGCTGGCATCTCACTCTCTTTGAATCTTCTTTATCATGCTAAGAGGAGCAGGAAAAAGCAAAAAATTTCAGAATTGCACCTTGCAATGCGGAGAAATTACTGTTTGTGCATTTACAATATTCATTGATTTTTGCCATTGAAAAACTTCCAGAAATGATTGAAGCTACTGACTGAATGAAAGGAGCTGGCATCTCACTCTCTTTGAATCTTCTTTATCATGCTAAGAGGAGCAGGATAAAGCAAAAAATTTCAGAATTGCACCTTGCAATGCGGAGAAATTACTGTTTGTGCATTTACAATATTCATTGATTTTTGCCATTGAAAAACATCATGTTATTCATATACCAGAAATGATTGAAGCTACTGACTGAATGAAAGTAGCTGGCATCTCACTCTCTTTGAATCTTCTTTATCATGCTAAGAGGAGCAGGAAAAAGCAAAAAATTTCAGAATTGCACCTTGCAATGCGGAGAAATGACTGTTTGTGCATTTACAATATTCATTGATTTTTGCAATTGAAAAACGTCCAGAAATGATTGAAGCTACTGACTGAATGAAAGGAGCTGGCATCTCACTCTCTTTGAATCTTCTTTATCATGCTAAGAGGAGCAGGAAAAAGCAAAAAATTTCAGAATTGCACCTTGCAATGCGGAGAAATTACTGTTTGTGCATTTACAATATTCATTGATTTTTGCCATTGAAAAACGTCCAGAAATGATTGAAGCTACTGACTGAATGAAAGGAGCTGTTATCTCACTCTCTTTGAATCTTGTTTATCATGCTAAGAGGAGCAGGAAAAAGCAAAAAATTTCAGAATTGCACCTTGCAATGCGGAGAAATTACTGTTTGTGCATTTACAATATTCATTGATTTTTGCCATTGAAAAACATCATGTTATTCATATACCAGAAATGATTGAAGCTACTGACTGAATGAAAGGAGCTGGCATCTCACACTCTTTGAATCTTCTTTATCATGCTAAGAGGAGCAGGAAAAAGTAAAAAATTTCAGAATTGCACCTTGCAATGCGGAGAAATTACTGTTTGTGCATTTACAATATTCAATGATTTTTGCCATTGAAAAACGTCCAGAAATGATTGAAGCTACTGACTGAACGAAAGGAGCTGGCATCTCACTCTCTTTGAATCTTCTTTATCATGCTAAGAGGAGCAGGAAAAAGCAAAAAATTTCAGAATTTCACCTTGCAATGCGGAGAAATTACTGTTTGTGCATTTACAATATTCATTGATTTTTGCCATTGAAAAACATCATGTTATTCATATACCAGAAATTTTTAAGCTACTGACTGAATGAAAGGAGCTGGCATCTCACTCTCTTTGAATCTTCTTTATCATGCTAAGAGGAGCAGGAAAAAGCGAAAAATTTCAGAATTGCACCTTGCAATGCGGAGAAATTACTGTTTGTGCATTTACAATATTCATTGATTTTTGCCATTGAAAAACGTCCAGAAATGATTGAAGCTACTGACTGAATGAAAGGAGCTGGCATCTCACTCTCTTTGAATCTTCTTTATTATGCTAAGAGGAGCAGGAAAAAGCAAAAAATTTCAGAATTGCACCTTGCAATGCGGAGAAATTACTGTTTGTGCATTTACAATATTCATTGATTTTTGCCATTGAAAAACATCATGTTATTCATATACCAGAAATATTTGAAGCTACTGACTGAATGAAAGGAGCTGGCATCTCACTCTCTTTGAATCTTCTTTATCATGCTAAGAGGAGCAGGAAAAAGCAAAAAATTTCAGAATTGCACCTTGCAATGCGGAGAAATTACTGTTTGTGCATTTACAATATTCATTGATTTTTGCCATTGAAAAACGTCCAGAAATGATTGAAGCTACTGACTGAATGAAAGGAGCTGGCATCTCACTCTCTTTGAATCTTCTTTATCATGCTAAGAGGAGCAGGAAAAAGCAAAAAATTTCAGAATTGCACCTTGCAATGCGGAGAAATTACTGTTTGTGCATTTACAATATTCATTGATTTTTGCCATTGAAAAACATCATGTTATTCATATACCAGAAATGTTTGAAGCTACTGACTGAATGAAAGGAGCTGGCATCTCACTCTCTTTGAATCTTCTTTATCATGCTAAGAGGAGCAGGAAAAAGCAAAAAATTTCAGAATTGCACCTTGCAATGCGGAGAAATTACTGTTTGTGCATTTACAATATTCATTGATTTTTGCCATTGAAAAACATCATGTTATTCATATACCAGAAATGTTTGAAGCTACTGACTGAATGAAAGGAGCTGGCATCTCACTCTCTTTGAATCTTCTTTATCATGCTAAGAGGAGCAGGAAAAAGCAAAAAATTTCAGAATTGCACCTTGCAATGCGGAGAAATTACTGTTTGTGCATTTACAATATTCATTGATTTTTACCATTGAAAAACGTCCAGAAATGATTGAAGCTACTGACTGACCGAAAGGAGCTGGCATCTCACTCTCTTTGAATCTTCTTTAACATGCTAAGAGGAGCAGGAAAAAGCAAAAAATTTCAGAATTGCACCTTGCAATGCGGAGAAATTACTGTTTGTGCATTTACAATATTCATTGATTTTTGCCATTGAAAAACATCATGTTATTCATATACCAGAAATGTTTGAAGCTACTGACTGAATGAAAGGAGCTGGCATCTCACTCTCTTTGAATCTTCTTTATCATGCTAAGAGGAGCAGGAAAAAGCAAAAAATTTCAGAATTGCACCTTGCAATGCGGAGAAATTACTGTTTGTGCATTTACAATATTCATTGATTTTTGCCATTGAAAAACGTCCAGAAATGATTGAATCTACTGACTGAATGAAAGGAGCTGGCATCTCACTCTCTTTGAATCTTCTTTATCATGCTAAGAGGAGCAGGAAAAAGCAAAAAATTTCAGAATTGCACCTTGCAATGCGGAGAAATTACTGTTTGTGCATTTACAAAATTCATTGATTTTTGCCATTGAAAAACATCATGTTATTCATATACCAGAAATGATTGAAGCTACTGACTGAATGAAAGGAGCTGGCATCTCACTCTCTTTGAATCTTCTTTATCATGCTAAGAGGAGCAGGAAAAAGCAAAAAATTTCAGAATTGCACCTTGCAATGCGGAGAAATTACTGTTTGTGCATTTACAATATTCATTGATTTTTGCCATTGAAAAACTTCCAGAAATGATTGAAGCTACTGACTGAATGAAAGGAGGTGGCATCTCACTCTCTTTGAATCTTCTTTATCATGCTAAGAGGAGCAGGATAAAGCAAAAAATTTCAGAATTGCACCTTGCAATGCGGAGAAATTACTGTTTGTGCATTTACAATATTCATTGATTTTTGCCATTGAAAAACATCATGTTATTCATATACCAGAAATGATTGAAGCTACTGACTGAATGAAAGTAGCTGGCATCTCACTCTCTTTGAATCTTCTTTATCATGCTAAGAGGAGCAGGAAAAAGAAAAAATTTCAGAATTGCACCTTGCAATGCGGAGAAATTACTGTTTGTGCATTTACAATATTCATTGATTTTTGCCATTGAAAAACGTCCAGAAATGATTGAAGCTACTGACTGAATGAAAGGAGCTGTTATCTCACTCTCTTTGAATCTTGTTTATCATGCTAAGAGGAGCAGGAAAAAGCAAAAAATTTCAGAATTGCACCTTGCAATGCGGATAAATTACTGTTTGTGCATTTACAATATTCATTGATTTTTGCCATTGAAAAACATCATGTTATTCATATACCAGAAATGATTGAAGCTACTGACTGAATGAAAGGAGCTGGCATCTCACTCTCTTTGAATCTTCTTTATCATGCTAAGAGGAGCAGGAAAAAGTAAAAAATTTCAGAATTGCACCTTGCAATGCGGAGAAATTACTGTTTGTGCATTTACAATATTCAATGATTTTTGCCATTGAAAAACATCATGTTATTCATATACCAGAAATGATTGAAGCTACTGACTGAATGAAAGGAGCTGGCATCTCACTCTCTTTGAATCTTCTTTATCATGCTAAGAGGAGCAGGAAAAAGTAAAAAATTTCAGAATTGCACCTTGCAATGCGGAGAAATTACTGTTTGTGCATTTACAATATTCATTGATTTTTGCCATTGAAAAACATCATGTTATTCATATACCAGAAATGTTTGAAGCTACTGACTGAATGAAAGGAGCTGGCATCTCACTCTCTTTGAATCTTCTTTATCATGCTAAGAGGAGCAGGAAAAAGCAAAAAATTTCAGAATTGCACCTTGCAATGCGGAGAAATTACTGTTTGTGCATTTACAATATTCATTGATTTTTGCCATTGAAAAACGTCCAGAAATGATTGAAGCTACTGACTGAATGAAAGGAGCTGGCATCTCACTCTCTTTGAATCTTCTTTATCATGCTAAGAGGAGCAGGAAAAAGCAAAAAATTTCAGAATTGCACCTTGCAATGCGGAGAAATTACTGTTTGTGCATTTACAATATTCATTGATTTTTGCCATTGAAAAACATCATGTTATTCATATACCAGAAATGTTTGAAGCTACTGACTGAATGAAAGGAGCTGGCATCTCACTCTCTTTGAATCTTCTTTATCATGCTAAGAGGAGCAGGAAAAAGCAAAAAATTTCAGAATTGCACCTTGCAATGCGGAGAAATTACTGTTTGTGCATTTACAATATTCATTGATTTTTGCCATTGAAAAACGTCCAGAAATGATTGAAGCTACTGACTGAATGAAAGGAGCTGGCATCTCACTCTCTTTGAATCTTCTTTATCATGCTAAGAGGAGCAGGAAAAAGCAAAAAATTTCAGAATTGCACCTTGCAATGCGGAGAAATTACTGTTTGTGCATTTACAATATTCATTGATTTTTGCCATTGAAAAACATCATGTTATTCATATACCAGAAATGTTTGAAGCTACTGACTGAATGAAAGGAGCTGGCATCTCACTCTCTTTGAATCTTCTTTATCATGCTAAGAGGAGCAGGAAAAAGCAAAAAATTTCAGAATTGCACCTTGCAATGCGGAGAAATTACTGTTTGTGCATTTACAATATTCATTGATTTTTGCCATTGAAAAACATCATGTTATTCATATACCAGAAATGTTTGAAGCTACTGACTGAACGAAAGGAGCTGGCATCTCACTCTCTTTGAATCTTCTTTAACATGCTAAGAGGAGCAGGAAAAAGCAAAAAATTTCAGAATTGCACCTTGCAATGCGGAGAAATTACTGTTTGTGCATTTACAATATTCATTGATTTTTGCCATTGAAAAACATCATGTTATTCATATACCAGAAATGTTTGAAGCTACAGACTGAATGAAAGGAGCTGGCATCTCACTCTCTTTGAATGTTTTTTATCATGCTAAGAGGAGGAGGAAAAAGCAAAAAATTTCAGAATTGCACCTTGCAATGCGGAGAAATTACTGTTTGTGCATTTACAATATTCATTGATTTTTGCCATTGAAAAACGTCCAGAAATGATTGAATCTACTGACTGAATGAAAGGAGCTGGCATCTCACTCTCTTTGAATCTTCTTTATCATGCTAAGAGGAGCAGGAAAAAGCAAAAAATTTCAGAATTGCACCTTGCAATGCGGAGAAATTACTGTTTGTGCATTTACAAAATTCATTGATTTTTGCCATTGAAAAACATCATGTTATTCATATACCAGAAATGATTGAAGCTACTGACTGAATGAAAGGAGCTGGCATCTCACTCTCTTTGAATCTTCTTTATCATGCTAAGAGGAGCAGGAAAAAGCAAAAAATTTCAGAATTGCACCTTGCAATGCGGAGAAATTACTGTTTGTGCATTTACAATATTCATTGATTTTTGCCATTGAAAAACTTCCAGAAATTATTGAAGCTACTGACTGAATGAAAGGAGCTGGCATCTCACTCTCTTTGAATCTTCTTTATCATGCTAAGAGGAGCAGGATAAAGCAAAAAATTTCAGAATTGCACCTTGCAATGCGGAGAAATTACTGTTTGTGCATTTACAATATTCATTGATTTTTGCCATTGAAAAACATCATGGTATTCATATACCAGAAATGATTGAAGCTACTGACTGAATGAAAGTAGCTGGCATCTCACTCTCTTTGAATCTTCTTTATCATGCTAAGAGGAGCAGGAAAAAGCAAAAAATTTCAGAATTGCACCTTGCAATGCGGAGAAATTACTGTTTGTGCATTTACAATATTCATTGATTTTTGCAATTGAAAAACGTTAAGAAATGATTGAAGCTACTGACTGAATGAAAGGAGCTGGCATCTCACTCTCTTTGAATCTTCTTTATCATGCTAAGAGGAGCAGGAAAAAGCAAAAAATTTCAGAATTGTACCTTGCAATGCGGAGAAATTACTGTTTGTGCATTTACAATATTCATTGATTTTTGCCATTGAAAAACGTCCAGAAATGATTGAAGCTACTGACTGAATGAAAGGAGCTGTTATCTCACTCTCCTTGAATCTTGTTTATCATGCTAAGAGGAGCAGGAAAAAGCAAAAAATTTCAGAATTGCACCTTGCAATGCGGAGAAATTACTGTTTGTGCATTTACAATATTCATTGATTTTTGCCATTGAAAAACATCATGTTATTCATATACCAGAAATGATTGAAGCTACTGACTGAATGAAAGGAGCTGGCATCTCACTGTCTTTGAATCTTCTTTATCATGCTAAGAGGAGCAGGAAAAAGTAAAAAATTTCAGAATTGCACCTTGCAATGCGGAGAAATTACTGTTTGTGCATTTACAATATTCAATGATTTTTGCCATTGAAAAACGTCCAGAAATGATTGAAGCTACTGACTGAACGAAAGGAGCTGGCATCTCACTCTCTTTGAATCTTCTTTATCATGCTAAGAGGAGCAGGAAAAAGCAAAAAATTTCAGAATTGCACCTTGCAATGCGGAGAAATTACTGTTTGTGCATTTACAATATTCATTGATTTTTGCCATTGAAAAACATCATGTTATTCATATACCAGAAATGTTTGAAGCTACTGACTGAATGAAAGGAGCTGGCATCTCACTGTCTTTGAATCTTCTTTATCATGCTAAGAGGAGCAGGAAAAAGTAAAAAATTTCAGAATTGCACCTTGCAATGCGGAGAAATTACTGTTTGTGCATTTACAATATTCAATGATTTTTGCCATTGAAAAACGTCCAGAAATGATTGAAGCTACTGACTGAACGAAAGGAGCTGGCATCTCACTCTCTTTGAATCTTCTTTATCATGCTAAGAGGAGCAGGAAAAAGCAAAAAATGTCAGAATTGCAAATTGCAATGCGGAGAAATTACTGTTTGTGCATTTACAATATTCATTGATTTTTGCCATTGAAAAACATCATGTTATTCATATACCAGAAATGTTTGAAGCTACTGACTGAATGAAAGGAGCTGGCATCTCACTCTCTTTGAATCTTCTTTATCATGCTAAGAGGAGCAGGAAAAAGCAAAAAATTTCAGAATTGCACCTTGCAATGCGGAGAAATTACTGTTTGTGCATTTACAATATTCATTGATTTTTGCCATTGAAAAACGTCCAGAAATGATTGAAGCTACTGACTGAATGAAAGGAGCTGGCATCTCACTCTCTTTGAATCTTCTTTATCATGCTAAGAGGAGCAGGAAAAAGCAAAAAATTTCAGAATTGCACCTTGCAATGCGGAGAAATTACTGTTTGTGCATTTACAATATTCATTGATTTTTGCCATTGAAAAACATCATGTTATTCATATACCAGAAATGTTTGAAGCTACTGACTGAATGAAAGGAGCTGGCATCTCACTCTCTTTGAATCTTCTTTATCATGCTAAGAGGAGCAGGAAAAAGCAAAAAAATTCAGAATTGCACCTTGCAATGCGGAGAAATTACTGTTTGTGCATTTACAATATTCATTGATTTTTGCCATTGAAAAACATCATGTTATTCATATACCAGAAATGTTTGAAGCTACTGACTGAATGAAAGGAGCTGGCATCTCACTGTCTTTGAATCTTCTTTATCATGCTAAGAGGAGCAGGAAAAAGTAAAAAATTTCAGAATTGCACCTTGCAATGCGGAGAAATTACTGTTTGTGCATTTACAATATTCAATGATTTTTGCCATTGAAAAACATCATGTTATTCATATACCAGAAATGATTGAAGCTACTGACTGAATGAAAGGAGCTGGCATCTCACTCTCTTTGAATCTTCTTTATCATGCTAAGAGGAGCAGGAAAAAGTAAAAAATTTCAGAATTGCACCTTGCAATGCGGAGAAATTACTGTTTGTGCATTTACAATATTCATTGATTTTTGCCATTGAAAAACATCATGTTATTCATATACCAGAAATGTTTGAAGCTACTGACTGAATGAAAGGAGCTGGCATCTCACTCTCTTTGAATCTTCTTTATCATGCTAAGAGGAGCAGGAAAAAGCAAAAAATTTCAGAATTGCACCTTGCAATGCGGAGAAATTACTGTTTGTGCATTTACAATATTCATTGATTTTTGCCATTGAAAAACGTCCAGAAATGATTGAAGCTACTGACTGAATGAAAGGAGCTGGCATCTCACTCTCTTTGAATCTTCTTTATCATGCTAAGAGGAGCAGGAAAAAGCAAAAAATTTCAGAATTGCACCTTGCAATGCGGAGAAATTACTGTTTGTGCATTTACAATATTCATTGATTTTTGCCATTGAAAAACATCATGTTATTCATATACCAGAAATGTTTGAAGCTACTGACTGAATGAAAGGAGCTGGCATCTCACTCTCTTTGAATCTTCTTTATCATGCTAAGAGGAGCAGGAAAAAGCAAAAAATTTCAGAATTGCACCTTGCAATGCGGAGAAATTACTGTTTGTGCATTTACAATATTCATTGATTTTTGCCATTGAAAAACGTCCAGAAATGATTGAAGCTACTGACTGAATGAAAGGAGCTGGCATCTCACTCTCTTTGAATCTTCTTTATCATGCTAAGAGGAGCAGGAAAAAGCAAAAAATTTCAGAATTGCACCTTGCAATGCGGAGAAATTACTGTTTGTGCATTTACAATATTCATTGATTTTTGCCATTGAAAAACATCATGTTATTCATATACCAGAAATGTTTGAAGCTACTGACTGAATGAAAGGAGCTGGCATCTCACTCTCTTTGAATCTTCTTTATCATGCTAAGAGGAGCAGGAAAAAGCAAAAAATTTCAGAATTGCACCTTGCAATGCGGAGAAATTACTGTTTGTGCATTTACAATATTCATTGATTTTTGCCATTGAAAAACATCATGTTATTCATATACCAGAAATGTTTGAAGCTACTGACTGAACGAAAGGAGCTGGCATCTCACTCTCTTTGAATCTTCTTTAACATGCTAAGAGGAGCAGGAAAAAGCAAAAAATTTCAGAATTGCACCTTGCAATGCGGAGAAATTACTGTTTGTGCATTTACAATATTCATTGATTTTTGCCATTGAAAAACATCATGTTATTCATATACCAGAAATGTTTGAAGCTACAGACTGAATGAAAGGAGCTGGCATCTCACTCTCTTTGAATGTTTTTTATCATGCTAAGAGGAGGAGGAAAAAGCAAAAAATTTCAGAATTGCACCTTGCAATGCGGAGAAATTACTGTTTGTGCATTTACAATATTCATTGATTTTTGCCATTGAAAAACGTCCAGAAATGATTGAATCTACTGACTGAATGAAAGGAGCTGGCATCTCACTCTCTTTGAATCTTCTTTATCATGCTAAGAGGAGCAGGAAAAAGCAAAAAATTTCAGAATTGCACCTTGCAATGCGGAGAAATTACTGTTTGTGCATTTACAAAATTCATTGATTTTTGCCATTGAAAAACATCATGTTATTCATATACCAGAAATGATTGAAGCTACTGACTGAATGAAAGGAGCTGGCATCTCACTCTCTTTGAATCTTCTTTATCATGCTAAGAGGAGCAGGAAAAAGCAAAAAATTTCAGAATTGCACCTTGCAATGCGGAGAAATTACTGTTTGTGCATTTACAATATTCATTGATTTTTGCCATTGAAAAACTTCCAGAAATTATTGAAGCTACTGACTGAATGAAAGGAGCTGGCATCTCACTCTCTTTGAATCTTCTTTATCATGCTAAGAGGAGCAGGATAAAGCAAAAAATTTCAGAATTGCACCTTGCAATGCGGAGAAATTACTGTTTGTGCATTTACAATATTCATTGATTTTTGCCATTGAAAAACATCATGGTATTCATATACCAGAAATGATTGAAGCTACTGACTGAATGAAAGTAGCTGGCATCTCACTCTCTTTGAATCTTCTTTATCATGCTAAGAGGAGCAGGAAAAAGCAAAAAATTTCAGAATTGCACCTTGCAATGCGGAGAAATTACTGTTTGTGCATTTACAATATTCATTGATTTTTGCAATTGAAAAACGTTAAGAAATGATTGAAGCTACTGACTGAATGAAAGGAGCTGGCATCTCACTCTCTTTGAATCTTCTTTATCATGCTAAGAGGAGCAGGAAAAAGCAAAAAATTTCAGAATTGTACCTTGCAATGCGGAGAAATTACTGTTTGTGCATTTACAATATTCATTGATTTTTGCCATTGAAAAACGTCCAGAAATGATTGAAGCTACTGACTGAATGAAAGGAGCTGTTATCTCACTCTCCTTGAATCTTGTTTATCATGCTAAGAGGAGCAGGAAAAAGCAAAAAATTTCAGAATTGCACCTTGCAATGCGGAGAAATTACTGTTTGTGCATTTACAATATTCATTGATTTTTGCCATTGAAAAACATCATGTTATTCATATACCAGAAATGATTGAAGCTACTGACTGAATGAAAGGAGCTGGCATCTCACTGTCTTTGAATCTTCTTTATCATGCTAAGAGGAGCAGGAAAAAGTAAAAAATTTCAGAATTGCACCTTGCAATGCGGAGAAATTACTGTTTGTGCATTTACAATATTCAATGATTTTTGCCATTGAAAAACGTCCAGAAATGATTGAAGCTACTGACTGAACGAAAGGAGCTGGCATCTCACTCTCTTTGAATCTTCTTTATCATGCTAAGAGGAGCAGGAAAAAGCAAAAAATTTCAGAATTGCACCTTGCAATGCGGAGAAATTACTGTTTGTGCATTTACAATATTCATTGATTTTTGCCATTGAAAAACATCATGTTATTCATATACCAGAAATGTTTGAAGCTACTGACTGAATGAAAGGAGCTGGCATCTCACTGTCTTTGAATCTTCTTTATCATGCTAAGAGGAGCAGGAAAAAGTAAAAAATTTCAGAATTGCACCTTGCAATGCGGAGAAATTACTGTTTGTGCATTTACAATATTCAATGATTTTTGCCATTGAAAAACGTCCAGAAATGATTGAAGCTACTGACTGAACGAAAGGAGCTGGCATCTCACTCTCTTTGAATCTTCTTTATCATGCTAAGAGGAGCAGGAAAAAGCAAAAAATGTCAGAATTGCAAATTGCAATGCGGAGAAATTACTGTTTGTGCATTTACAATATTCATTGATTTTTGCCATTGAAAAACATCATGTTATTCATATACCAGAAATGTTTGAAGCTACTGACTGAATGAAAGGAGCTGGCATCTCACTCTCTTTGAATCTTCTTTATCATGCTAAGAGGAGCAGGAAAAAGCAAAAAATTTCAGAATTGCACCTTGCAATGCGGAGAAATTACTGTTTGTGCATTTACAATATTCATTGATTTTTGCCATTGAAAAACGTCCAGAAATGATTGAAGCTACTGACTGAATGAAAGGAGCTGGCATCTCACTCTCTTTGAATCTTCTTTATCATGCTAAGAGGAGCAGGAAAAAGCAAAAAATTTCAGAATTGCACCTTGCAATGCGGAGAAATTACTGTTTGTGCATTTACAATATTCATTGATTTTTGCCATTGAAAAACATCATGTTATTCATATACCAGAAATGTTTGAAGCTACTGACTGAATGAAAGGAGCTGGCATCTCACTCTCTTTGAATCTTCTTTATCATGCTAAGAGGAGCAGGAAAAAGCAAAAAAATTCAGAATTGCACCTTGCAATGCGGAGAAATTACTGTTTGTGCATTTACAATATTCATTGATTTTTGCCATTGAAAAACATCATGTTATTCATATACCAGAAATGTTTGAAGCTACTGACTGAATGAAAGGAGCTGGCATCTCACTGTCTTTGAATCTTCTTTATCATGCTAAGAGGAGCAGGAAAAAGTAAAAAATTTCAGAATTGCACCTTGCAATGCGGAGAAATTACTGTTTGTGCATTTACAATATTCAATGATTTTTGCCATTGAAAAACGTCCAGAAATGATTGAAGCTACTGACTGAACGAAAGGAGCTGGCATCTCACTCTCTTTGAATCTTCTTTATCATGCTAAGAGGAGCAGGAAAAAGCAAAAAATGTCAGAATTGCAAATTGCAATGCGGAGAAATTACTGTTTGTGCATTTACAATATTCATTGATTTTTGCCATTGAAAAACATCATGTTATTCATATACCAGAAATGTTTGAAGCTACTGACTGAATGAAAGGAGCTGGCATCTCACTCTCTTTGAATCTTCTTTATCATGCTAAGAGGAGCAGGAAAAAGCAAAAAATTTCAGAATTGCACCTTGCAATGCGGAGAAATTACTGTTTGTGCATTTACAATATTCATTGATTTTTGCCATTGAAAAACGTCCAGAAATGATTGAAGCTACTGACTGAATGAAAGGAGCTGGCATCTCACTCTCTTTGAATCTTCTTTATCATGCTAAGAGGAGCAGGAAAAAGCAAAAAATTTCAGAATTGCACCTTGCAATGCGGAGAAATTACTGTTTGTGCATTTACAATATTCATTGATTTTTGCCATTGAAAAACTTCCAGAAATGATTGAAGCTACTGACTGAATGAAAGGAGCTGGCATCTCACTCTCTTTGAATCTTCTTTATCATGCTAAGAAGAGCAGGAAAAAGCAAAAAATTTCAGAATTGCACCTTGCAATGCGGAGAAATTACTGTTTGTGCATTTACAATATTCATTGATTTTTGCCATTGAAAAACGTCCAGAAATGATTGAAGCTACTGACTGAATGAAAGGAGCTGGCATCTCATTGTCTTTGAATCTTCTTTATCATGCAAAGAGGAGCAGGAAAAAGCAAAAAATTTCAGAATTGCACCTTGCAATGCGGAGAAATTACTGTTTGTGCATTTACAATATTCATTGATTTTTGCCATTGAAAAACATCATGTTATTTATATACCAGAAATGTTTGAAGCTACTGACTGAATGAAAGGAGCTGGCATCTCACTCTCTTTGAATCTTCTTTATCATGCTAAGAGGAGCAGGAAAAAGCATATAATTTCAGAATTGCACCTTGCAATGCGGAGAAATTACTGTTTGTGCATTTACAATATTCATTGATTTTTGCCATTGAAAAACGTCCAGAAATGATTGAAGCTACTGACTGAATGAAAGGAGCTGGCATCTCACTCTCTTTGAATCTTCTTTATCATGCTAAGAGGAGCAGGAAAAAGCAAAAAATTTCAGAATTGCACCTTGCAATGCGGAGAAATTACTGTTTGTGCATTTACAATATTCATTGATTTTTGCCATTGAAAAACATCATGTTATTCATATACCAGAAATGTTTGAAGCTACTGACTGAATGAAAGGAGCTGGCATCTCACTCTCTTTGAATCTTCTTTATCATGCTAAGAGGAGCAGGAAAAAGCAAAAAATTTCAGAATTGCACCTTGCAATGCGGAGAAATTACTGTTTGTGCATTTACAATATTCATTGATTTTTGCCATTTTAAAACGTCCAGAAATGATTGAAGCTACTGACTGAATGAAAGGAGCTGGCATCTCACTCTCTTTGAATCTTCTTTATCATGCTAAGAGGAGCAGGAAAAAGCAAAAAATTTCAGAATTGCACCTTGCAATGCGGAGAAATTACTGTTTGTGCATTTACAAAATTCATTGATTTTTGCCATTGAAAAACATCATGTTATTCATATACCAGAAATGATTGAAGCTACTGACTGAATGAAAGGAGCTGGCATCTCACTCTCTTTGAATCTTCTTTATCATGCTAAGAGGAGCAGGAAAAAGCAAAAAATTTCAGAATTGCACCTTGCAATGCGGAGAAATTACTGTTTGTGCATTTACAATATTCATTGATTTTTGCCATTGAAAAACTTCCAGAAATGATTGAAGCTACTGACTGAATGAAAGGAGCTGGCATCTCACTCTCTTTGAATCTTCTTTATCATGCTAAGAGGAGCAGGATAAAGCAAAAAATTTCAGAATTGCACCTTGCAATGCGGAGAAATTACTGTTTGTGCATTTACAATATTCATTGATTTTTGCCATTGAAAAACATCATGTTATTCATATACCAGAAATGATTGAAGCTACTGACTGAATGAAAGTAGCTGGCATCTCACTCTCTTTGAATCTTCTTTATCATGCTAAGAGGAGCAGGAAAAAGCAAAAAATTTCAGAATTGCAACTTGCAATGCGGAGAAATTACTGTTTGTGCATTTACAATATTCATTGATTTTTGCAATTGAAAAACGTTAAGAAATGATTGAAGCTACTGACTGAATGAAAGGAGCTGGCATCTCACTCTCTTTGAATCTTCTTTATCATGCTAAGAGGAGCAGGAAAAAGCAAAAAATTTCAGAATTGTACCTTGCAATGCGGAGAAATTACTGTTTGTGCATTTACAATATTCATTGATTTTTGCCATTGAAAAACGTCCAGAAATGATTGAAGCTACTGACTGAATGAAAGGAGCTGTTATCTCACTCTCTTTGAATCTTGTTTATCATGCTAAGAGGAGCAGGAAAAAGCAAAAAATTTCAGAATTGCACCTTGCAATGCGGAGAAATTACTGTTTGTGCATTTACAATATTCATTGATTTTTGCCATTGAAAAACATCATGTTATTCATATACCAGAAATGATTGAAGCTACTGACTGAATGAAAGGAGCTGGCATCTCACTGTCTTTGAATCTTCTTTATCATGCTAAGAGGAGCAGGAAAAAGTAAAAAATTTCAGAATTGCACCTTGCAATGCGGAGAAATTACTGTTTGTGCATTTACAATATTCAATGATTTTTGCCATTGAAAAACGTCCAGAAATGATTGAAGCTACTGACTGAACAAAAGGAGCTGGCATCTCACTCTCTTTGAATCTTCTTTATCATGCTAAGAGGAGCAGGAAAAAGCAAAAAATGTCAGAATTGCAAATTGCAATGCGGAGAAATTACTGTTTGTGCATTTACAATATTCATTGATTTTTGCCATTGAAAAACATCATGTTATTCATATACCAGAAATGTTTGAAGCTACTGACTGAATGAAAGGAGCTGGCATCTCACTCTCTTTGAATCTTCTTTATCATGCTAAGAGGAGCAGGAAAAAACAAAAAATTTCAGAATTGCACCTTGCAATGCGGAGAAATTACTGTTTGTGCATTTACAATATTCATTGATTTTTGCCATTGAAAAACGTCCAGAAATGATTGAAGCTACTGACTGAATGAAAGGAGCTGGCATCTCACTCTCTTTGAATCTTCTTTATCATGCTAAGAGGAGCAGGAAAAAGCAAAAAATTTCAGAATTGCACCTTGCAATGCGGAGAAATTACTGTTTGTGCATTTACAATATTCATTGATTTTTGCCATTGAAAAACTTCCAGAAATGATTGAAGCTACTGACTGAATGAAAGGAGCTGGCATCTCACTCTCTTTGAATCTTCTTTATCATGCTAAGAAGAGCAGGAAAAAGCAAAAAATTTCAGAATTGCACCTTGCAATGCGGAGAAATTACTGTTTGTGCATTTACAATATTCATTGATTTTTGCCATTGGAAACGTCCAGAAATGATTGAAGCTACTGACTGAATGAAAGGAGCTGGCATCTCACTCTCTTTGAATCTTCTTTATCATGCTAAGAGGAGCAGGAAAAAGCAAAAAATTTCAGAATTGCACCTTGCAATGCGGAGAAATTACTGTTTGTGCATTTACAATATTCATTGATTTTTGCCATTGAAAAACATCATGTTATTCATATACCAGAAATGTTTGAAGCTACTGACTGAATGAAAGGAGCTGGCATCTCACTCTCTTTGAATCTTCTTTATCATGCTAAGAGGAGCAGGAAAAAGCAAAAAATTTCAGAATTGCACCTTGCAATGCGGAGAAATTACTGTTTGTGCATTTACAATATTCATTGATTTTTGCCATTGAAAAACGTCCAGAAATGATTGAAGCTACTGACTGAATGAAAGGAGCTGGCATCTCACTCTCTTTGAATCTTCTTTATCATGCTAAGAGGAGCAGGAGAAAGCAAAAAATTTCAGAATTGCACCTTGCAATGCGGAGAAATTACTGTTTGTGCATTTACAATATTCATTGATTTTTGCCATTGAAAAACATCATGTTATTCATATACCAGAAATGTTTGAAGCTACTGACTGAATGAAAGGAGCTGGCATCTCACTCTCTTTGAATCTTCTTTATCATGCTAAGAGGAGCAGGAAAAAGCAAAAAATTTCAGAATTGCACCTTGCAATGCGGAGAAATTACTGTTTGTGCATTTACAATATTCACTGATTTTTGCCATTGAAAAACGTCCAGAAATGATTGAAGCTACTGACTGAATGAAAGGAGCTGGCATCTCACTCTCTTTGAATCTTCTTTATCATGCTAAGAGGAGCAGGAAAAAGCAAAAAATTTCAGAATTGCACCTTGCAATGCGGAGAAATTACTGTTTGTGCATTTACAATATTCATTGATTTTTGCCATTGAAAAACGTCCAGAAATGATTGAAGCTACTGACTGAATGAAAGGAGCTGGCATCTCACTCTCTTTGAATCTTCTTTATCATGCTAAGAGGAGCAGGAAAAAGCAAAAAATTTCAGAATTGCACCTTGCAATGCGGAGAAATTACTGTTTGTGCATTTACAATATTCATTGATTTTTGCCATTGAAAAACTTCCAGAAATGATTGAAGCTACTGACTGAATGAAAGGAGCTGGCATCTCACTCTCTTTGAATCTTCTTTATCATGCTAAGAGGAGCAGGAAAAAGCAAAAAATTTCAGAATTGCACCTTGCAATGCGGAGAAATTACTGTTTGTGCATTTACAATATTCATTGATTTTTGCCATTGAAAAATGTCCAGAAATGATTGAAGCTACTGACTGAAAGAAAGGAGCTGGCATCTCACTCTCTTTGAATCTTCTTTATCATGCTAAGAGGAGCAGGAAAAAGCAAAAAATTTCAGAATTGCACCTTGCAATGCGGAGAAATTACTGTTTGTGCATTTACAATATTCATTGATTTTTGCCATTGAAAAACTTCCAGAAATGATTGAAGCTACTGACTGAATGAAAGGAGCTGGCATCTCACTCTCTTTGAATCTTATTTATCATGCTAAGAGGAGCAGGAAAAAGCAAAAAATTTCAGAATTGCACCTTGCAATGCGGAGAAATTACTGTTTGTGCATTTACAATATTCATTGATTTTTGCCATTGAAAAACATCATGTTATTCATATACCAGAAATGTTTGAAGCTACTGACTGAATGAAAGGAGCTGGCATCTCACTCTCTTTGAATCTTCTTTATCATGCTAAGAGGAGCAGGAAAAAGCAAAAAATTTCAGAATTGCACCTTGCAATGCGGAGAAATTACTGTTTGTGCATTTACAATATTCATTGATTTTTGCCATTGAAAAACATCATGTTATTCATATACCAGAAATGATTGAAGATACTGACTGAATGAAAGGAGCTGGCATCTCACTCTCTTTGAATCTTCTTTATCATGCTAAGAGGAGCAGGAAAAAGCAAAAAATTTCACAATTGCACCTTGCAATGCGGAGAAATTACTGTTTGTGCATTTACAATATTCATTGATTTTTACCATTGAAAAACATCATGTTATTCATATACCAGAAATGTTTGAAGCTACTGACTGAATGAAAGGAGCTGGCATCTCACTCTCTTTGAATCTTCTTTATCATGCTAAGAGGAGCAGGAAAAAGCAAAAAATTTCAGAATTGCACCTTGCAATGCGGAGAAATTACTGTTTGTGCATTTACAATATTCATTGATTTTTGCCATTGAAAAACGTCCAGAAATGATTGAAGCTACTGACTGAATGAAAGGAGCTGGCATCTCACTCTCTTTGAATCTTCTTTATCATGCTAAGAGGGGCAGGAAAAAGCAAAAAATTTCAGAATTGCACCTTGCAATGCGGAGAAATTACTGTTTGTGCATTTACCATATTCATTGATTTTTGCCATTGAAAAACATCATGTTATTCATATACCAGAAATGTTTGAAGCTACTGACTGAATGAAAGGAGCTGGCATCTCACTCTCTTTGAATCTTCTTTATCATGCTAAGAGGAGCAGGAAAAAGCAAAAAATTTCAGAATTGCACCTTGCAATGCGGAGAAATTACTGTTTGTGCATTTACAATATTCATTGATTTTTGCCATTGAAAAACATCATGTTATTCATATACCAGAAATGTTTGAAGCTACTGACTGAATGAAAGGAGCTGGCATCTCACTCTCTTTGAATCTTCTTTATCATGCTAAGAGGAGCAGGAAAAAGCAAAAAATTTCAGAATTGCACCTTGCAATGCGGAGAAATTACTGTTTGTGCATTTACAATATTCATTGATTTTTACCATTGAAAAACGTCCAGAAATGATTGAAGCTACTGACTGAACGAAAGGAGCTGGCATCTCACTCTCTTTGAATCTTCTTTATCATGCTAAGAGGAGCAGGAAAAAGCAAAAAATTTCAGAATTGCACCTTGCAATGCGGAGAAATTACTGTTTGTGCATTTACAATATTCATTGATTTTTGCCATTGAAAAACATCATGTTATTCATATACCAGAAATGTTTGAAGCTACTGACTGAATGAAAGGAGCTGGCATCTCACTCTCTTTGAATCTTCTTTATCATGCTAAGAGGAGCAGGAAAAAGCAAAAAATTTCAGAATTGCACCTTGCAATGCGGAGAAATTACTGTTTGTGCATTTACAATATTCATTGATTTTTGCCATTGAAAAACGTCCAGAAATGATTGAAGCTACTGACTGAATGAAAGGAGCTGGCATCTCACTCTCTTTGAATCTTCTTTATCATGCTAAGAGGAGCAGGAAAAAGCAAAAAATTTCAGAATTGCACCTTGCAATGCGGAGAAATTGCTGTTTGTGCATTTACAAAATTCATTGATTTTTGCCATTGAAAAACATCATGTTATTCATATACCAGAAATGTTTGAAGCTACTGACTGAATGAAAGGAGCTGGCATCTCACTCTCTTTGAATCTTCTTTATCATGCTAAGAGGAGCAGGAAAAAGCAAAAAATTTCAGAATTGCACCTTGCAATGCGGAGAAATTACTGTTTGTGCATTTACAATATTCATTGATTTTTGCCATTGAAAAACGTCCAGAAATGATTGAAGCTACTGACTGAATGAAAGGAGCTGGCATCTCACTCTCTTTGAATCTTCTTTATCATGCTAAAAGGAGCAGGAAAAAGCAAAAAATTTCAGAATTGCACCTTGCAATGCGGAGAAATTACTGTTTGTGCATTTACAATATTCATTGATTTTTGCCATTGAAAAACTTCCAGAAATGATTGAAGCTACTGACTGAATGAAAGGAGCTGGCATCTCACTCTCTTTGAATCTTATTTATCATGCTAAGAGGAGCAGGAAAAAGCAAAAAATTTCAGAATTGCACCTTGCAATGCGGAGAAATTACTGTTTGTGCATTTACAATATTCATTGATTTTTGCCATTGAAAAACATCATGTTATTCATATACCAGAAATGTTTGAAGCTACTGACTGAATGAAAGGAGCTGGCATCTCACTCTCTTTGAATCTTCTTTATCATGCTAAGAGGAGCAGGAAAAAGCAAAAAATTTCAGAATTGCACCTTGCAATGCGGATAAATTACTGTTTGTGCATTTACAATATTCATTGATTTTTGCCATTGAAAAACATCATGTTATTCATATACCAGAAATGATTGAAGCTACTGACTGAATGAAAGGAGCTGGCATCTCACTCTCTTTGAATCTTCTTTATCATGCTAAGAGGAGCAGGAAAAAGCAAAAAATTTCACAATTGCACCTTGCAATGCGGAGAAATTACTGTTTGTGCATTTACAATATTCATTGATTTTTACCATTGAAAAACATCATGTTATTCATATACCAGAAATGTTTGAAGCTACTGACTGAATGAAAGGAGCTGGCATCTCACTCTCTTTGAATCTTCTTTATCATGCTAAGAGGAGCAGGAAAAAGCAAAAAAATTCAGAATTGCACCTTGTAATGCGGAGAAATTACTGTTTGTGCATTTACAATATTCATTGATTTTTGCCATTGAAAAACGTCCAGAAATGATTGAAGCTACTGACTGAATGAAAGGAGCTGGCATCTCACTCTCTTTGAATCTTCTTTATCATGCTAAGAGGAGCAGGAAAAAGCAAAAAATTTCAGAATTGCACCTTGCAATGCGGAGAAATTACTGTTTGTGCATTTACAATATTCATTGATTTTTGCCATTGAAAAACATCATGTTATTCATATACCAGAAATGTTTGAAGCTACTGACTGAATGAAAGGAGCTGGCATCTCACTCTCTTTGAATCTTCTTTATGATGCTAAGAGGAGCAGGAAAAAGCAAAAAATTTCAGAATTGCACCTTGCAATGCGGAGAAATTACTGTTTGCGCATTTACAATATTCATTGATTTTTGCCATTGAAAAACATCATGTTATTCATATACCAGAAATGTTTGAAGCTACTGACTGAATGAAAGGAGCTGGCATCTCACTCTCTTTGAATCTTCTTTATCATGCTAAGAGGAGCAGGAAAAAGCAAAAAATTTCAGAATTGCACCTTGCAATGCGGAGAAATTACTGTTTGTGCATTTACAATATTCATTGATTTTTACCATTGAAAAACGTCCAGAAATGATTGAAGCTACTGACTGAACGAAAGGAGCTGGCATCTCACTCTCTTTGAATCTTCTTTATCATGCTAAGAGGAGCAGGAAAAAGCAAAAAATTTCAGAATTGCACCTTGCAATGCGGAGAAATTACTGTTTGTGCATTTACAATATTCATTGATTTTTGCCATTGAAAAACATCATGTTATTCATATACCAGAAATGTTTGAAGCTACTGACTGAATGAAAGGAGCTGGCATCTCACTCTCTTTGAATCTTCTTTATCATGCTAAGAGGAGCAGGAAAAAGCAAAAAATTTCAGAATTGCACCTTGCAATGCGGAGAAATTACTGTTTGTGCATTTACCATATTCATTGATTTTTGCCATTGAAAAACGTCCAGAAATGATTGAAGCTACTGACTGAATGAAAGGAGCAGGCATCTCACTCTCTTTGAATCTTCTTTATCATGCTAAGAGGAGCAGGAAAAAGCAAAAAATTTCAGAATTGCACCTTGCAATGCGGAGAAATTGCTGTTTGTGCATTTACAAAATTCATTGATTTTTGCCATTGAAAAACATCATGTTATTCATATACCAGAAATGATTGAAGCTACTGACTGAATGAAAGGAGCTGGCATCTCACTCTCTTTGAATCTTCTTTATCATGCTAAGAGGAGCAGGAAAAAGCAAAAAATTTCAGAATTGCACCTTGCAATGCGGAGAAATTACTTTTTGTGCATTTACAATATTCATTGATTTTTGCCATTGAAAAACATCATGTTATTCATATACCAGAAATGTTTGAAGCTACTGACTGAATGAAAGGAGCTGGCATCTCACTCTCTTTGAATCTTCTTTATCATGCTAAGAGGAGCAGGAAAAAGCAAAAAATTTCAGAATTGCACCTTGCAATGCGGATAAATTACTGTTTGCGCATTTACAATATTCATTGATTTTTGCCATTGAAAAACATCATGTTATTCATATACCAGAAATGTTTGAAGCTACTGACTGAATGAAAGGAGCTGGCATCTCACTCTCTTTGAATCTTCTTTATCATGCTAAGAGGAGCAGGAAAAAGCAAAAAATTTCAGAATTGCACCTTGCAATGCGGAGAAATTACTGTTTGTGCATTTACAATATTCATTGATTTTTGCCATTGAAAAACATCATGTTATTCATATACCAGAAATGATTGAAGCTACTGACTGAATGAAAGTAGCTGGCATCTCACTCTCTTTGAATCTTCTTTATCATGCTAAGAGGAGCAGGAAAAAGCAAAAAATTTCAGAATTGCACCTTGCAATGCGGAGAAATTACTGTTTGTGCATTTACAATATTCATTGATTTTTGCAATTGAAAAACGTCCAGAAATATTTGAAGCTACTGACTGAATGAAAGGAGCTGGCATCTCACTCTCTTTGAATCTTCTTTATCATGCTAAGAGGAGCAGGAAAAAGCAAAAAATTTCAGAATTGCACCTTGCAATGCGGAGAAATTACTGTTTGTGCATTTACAATATTCATTGATTTTTGCAATTGAAAAACGTCCAGAAATATTTGAAGCTACTGACTGAATGAAAGGAGCTGGCATCTCACTCTCTTTGAATCTTCTTTATCATGCTAAGAGGAGCAGGAAAAAGCAAAAAATTTCAGAATTGCACCTTGCCATGCGGAGAAATTACTGTTTGTGCATTTACAATATTCATTGATTTTTGCCATTGAAAAACATCATGTTATTCATATACCAGAAATGTTTGAAGCTACTGACTGAATGAAAGGAGCTGGCATCTCACTCTCTTTGAATCTTCTTTATCATGCTAAGAGGAGCAGGAAAAAGCAAAAAATTTCAGAATTGCACCTTGCAATGCGGAGAAATTACTGTTTGTGCATTTACAATATTCATTGATTTTTGCCATTGAAAAACGTCCAGAAATGATTGAAGCTACTGACTGAATGAAAGGAGCTGGCATCTCACTCTCTTTGAATCTTCTTTATCATGCTAAGAGGAGCAGGAAAAAGCAAAAAATTTCAGAATTGCACCTTGCAATGCGGAGAAATTACTGTTTGTGCATTTACAATATTCATTGATTTTTGCCATTGAAAAACATCATGTTATTCATATACCAGAAATGTTTGAAGCTACTGACTGAATGAAAGGAGCTGGCATCTCACTCTCTTTGAATCTTCTTTATCATGCTAAGAGGAGCAGGAAAAAGCAAAAAATTTCAGAATTGCACCTTGCAATGCGGAGAAATTACTGTTTGTGCATTTACAATATTCATTGATTTTTGCCATTGAAAAACGTCCAGAAATGATTGAAGCTACTGACTGAATGAAAGGAGCTGGCATCTCACTCTCTTTGAATCTTCTTTATCATGCTAAGAGGAGCAGGAAAAAGCAAAAATTTTCAGAATTGCACCTTGCAATGCGGAAAAATTACTGTTTGTGCATTTACAATATTCATTGATTTTTGCCATTGAAAAACATCATGTTATTCATATACCAGAAATGTTTGAAGCTACTGACTGAATGAAAGGAGCTGGCATCTCACTCTCTTTGAATCTTCTTTATCATGCTAAGAGGAGCAGGAAAAAGCAAAAAATTTCAGAATTGCACCTTGCAATGCGGAGAAATTACTGTTTGTGCATTTACAATATTCATTGATTTTTGCCATTGAAAAACGTCCAGAAATGATTGAAGCTACTGACTGAATGAAAGGAGCTGGCATCTCACTCTCTTTGAATCTTCTTTATCATGCTAAGAGGAGCAGGAAAAAGCAAAAAATTTCAGAATTGCACCTTGCAATGCGGAGAAATTGCTGTTTGTGCATTTACAAAATTCATTGATTTTTGCCATTGAAAAACATCATGTTATTCATATACCAGAAATGATTGAAGCTACTGACTGAATGAAAGGAGCAGGCATCTCACTCTCTTTGAATCTTCTTTATCATGCTAAGAGGAGCAGGAAAAAGCAAAAAATTTCAGAATTGCACCTTGCAATGCGGAGAAATTGCTGTTTGTGCATTTACAAAATTCATTGATTTTTGCCATTGAAAAACATCATGTTATTCATATACCAGAAATGATTGAAGCTACTGACTGAATGAAAGGAGCTGGCATCTCACTCTCTTTGAATCTTCTTTATCATGCTAAGAGGAGCAGGAAAAAGCAAAAAATTTCAGAATTGCACCTTGCAATGCGGAGAAATTACTTTTTGTGCATTTACAATATTCATTGATTTTTGCCATTGAAAAACATCATGTTATTCATATACCAGAAATGTTTGAAGCTACTGACTGAATGAAAGGAGCTGGCATCTCACTCTCTTTGAATCTTCTTTATCATGCTAAGAGGAGCAGGAAAAAGCAAAAAATTTCAGAATTGCACCTTGCAATGCGGATAAATTACTGTTTGCGCATTTACAATATTCATTGATTTTTGCCATTGAAAAACATCATGTTATTCATATACCAGAAATGTTTGAAGCTACTGACTGAATGAAAGGAGCTGGCATCTCACTCTCTTTGAATCTTCTTTATCATGCTAAGAGGAGCAGGAAAAAGCAAAAAATTTCAGAATTGCACCTTGCAATGCGGAGAAATTACTGTTTGTGCATTTACAATATTCATTGATTTTTGCCATTGAAAAACATCATGTTATTCATATACCAGAAATGATTGAAGCTACTGACTGAATGAAAGTAGCTGGCATCTCACTCTCTTTGAATCTTCTTTATCATGCTAAGAGGAGCAGGAAAAAGCAAAAAATTTCAGAATTGCACCTTGCAATGCGGAGAAATTACTGTTTGTGCATTTACAATATTCATTGATTTTTGCAATTGAAAAACGTCCAGAAATATTTGAAGCTACTGACTGAATGAAAGGAGCTGGCATCTCACTCTCTTTGAATCTTCTTTATCATGCTAAGAGGAGCAGGAAAAAGCAAAAAATTTCAGAATTGCACCTTGCAATGCGGAGAAATTACTGTTTGTGCATTTACAATATTCATTGATTTTTGCAATTGAAAAACGTCCAGAAATATTTGAAGCTACTGACTGAATGAAAGGAGCTGGCATCTCACTCTCTTTGAATCTTCTTTATCATGCTAAGAGGAGCAGGAAAAAGCAAAAAATTTCAGAATTGCACCTTGCCATGCGGAGAAATTACTGTTTGTGCATTTACAATATTCATTGATTTTTGCCATTGAAAAACATCATGTTATTCATATACCAGAAATGTTTGAAGCTACTGACTGAATGAAAGGAGCTGGCATCTCACTCTCTTTGAATCTTCTTTATCATGCTAAGAGGAGCAGGAAAAAGCAAAAAATTTCAGAATTGCACCTTGCAATGCGGAGAAATTACTGTTTGTGCATTTACAATATTCATTGATTTTTGCCATTGAAAAACGTCCAGAAATGATTGAAGCTACTGACTGAATGAAAGGAGCTGGCATCTCACTCTCTTTGAATCTTCTTTATCATGCTAAGAGGAGCAGGAAAAAGCAAAAAATTTCAGAATTGCACCTTGCAATGCGGAGAAATTACTGTTTGTGCATTTACAATATTCATTGATTTTTGCCATTGAAAAACATCATGTTATTCATATACCAGAAATGTTTGAAGCTACTGACTGAATGAAAGGAGCTGGCATCTCACTCTCTTTGAATCTTCTTTATCATGCTAAGAGGAGCAGGAAAAAGCAAAAAATTTCAGAATTGCACCTTGCAATGCGGAGAAATTACTGTTTGTGCATTTACAATATTCATTGATTTTTGCCATTGAAAAACGTCCAGAAATGATTGAAGCTACTGACTGAATGAAAGGAGCTGGCATCTCACTCTCTTTGAATCTTCTTTATCATGCTAAGAGGAGCAGGAAAAAGCAAAAATTTTCAGAATTGCACCTTGCAATGCGGAAAAATTACTGTTTGTGCATTTACAATATTCATTGATTTTTGCCATTGAAAAACATCATGTTATTCATATACCAGAAATGTTTGAAGCTACTGACTGAATGAAAGGAGCTGGCATCTCACTCTCTTTGAATCTTCTTTATCATGCTAAGAGGAGCAGGAAAAAGCAAAAAATTTCAGAATTGCACCTTGCAATGCGGAGAAATTACTGTTTGTGCATTTACAATATTCATTGATTTTTGCCATTGAAAAACGTCCAGAAATGATTGAAGCTACTGACTGAATGAAAGGAGCTGGCATCTCACTCTCTTTGAATCTTCTTTATCATGCTAAGAGGAGCAGGAAAAAGCAAAAAATTTCAGAATTGCACCTTGCAATGCGGAGAAATTGCTGTTTGTGCATTTACAAAATTCATTGATTTTTGCCATTGAAAAACATCATGTTATTCATATACCAGAAATGATTGAAGCTACTGACTGAATGAAAGGAGCTGGCATCTCACTCTCTTTGAATCTTCTTTATCATGCTAAGAGGAGCAGGAAAAAGCAAAAAATTTCAGAATTGCACCTTGCAATGCGGAGAAATTACTGTTTGTGCATTTACAATATTCATTGATTTTTGCCATTGAAAAACGTACAGAAATGATTGAAGCTACTGACTGAATGAAAGGAGCTGGCATCTCACTCTCTTTGAATCTTCTTTATCATGCTAAGAGGAGCAGGAAAAAGCAAAAAATTTCAGAATTGCACCTTGCAATGCGGAGAAATTGCTGTTTGTGCATTTACAAAATTCATTGATTTTTGCCATTGAAAAACATCATGTTATTCATATACCAGAAATGATTGAAGCTACTGACTGAATGAAAGGAGCTGGCATCTCACTCTCTTTGAATCTTCTTTATCATGCTAAGAGGAGCAGGAAAAAGCAAAAAATTTCAGAATTGCACCTTGCAATGCGGAGAAATTACTGTTTGTGCATTTACAATATTCATTGATTTTTGCCATTGAAAAACATCATGTTATTCATATACCAGAAATGTTTGAAGCTACTGACTGAATGAAAGGAGCTGGCATCTCACTCTCTTTGAATCTTCTTTATCATGCTAAGAGGAGCAGGAAAAAGCAAAAAATTTCAGAATTGCACCTTGCAATGCGGATAAATTACTGTTTGCGCATTTACAATATTCATTGATTTTTGCCATTGAAAAACATCATGTTATTCATATACCAGAAATGATTGAAGCTACTGACTGAATGAAAGGAGCTGGCATCTCACTCTCTTTGAATCTTCTTTATCATGCTAAGAGGAGCAGGAAAAAGCAAAAAATTTCAGAATTGCAGCTTGCAATGCGGAGAAATTACTGTTTGTGCATTTACAATATTCATTGATTTTTGCCATTGAAAAACATCATGTTATTCATATACCAGAAATGATTGAAGCTACTGACTGAATGAAAGTAGCTGGCATCTCACTCTCTTTGAATCTTCTTTATCATGCTAAGAGGAGCAGGAAAAAGCAAAAAATTTTAGAATTGCACCTTGCAATGCGGAGAAATTACTGTTTGTGCATTTACAATATTCATTGATTTTTGCAATTGAAAAACGTCCAGAAATGTTTGAAGCTACTGACTGAATGAAAGGAGCTGGCATCTCACTCTCTTTGAATCTTCTTTATCATGCTAAGAGGAGCAGGAAAAAGCAAAAAATTTCAGAATTGCACCTTGCAATGCGGAGAAATTACTGTTTGTGCATTTACAATATTCATTGATTTTTGCCATTGAAAAACATCATGTTATTCATATACCAGAAATGTTTGAAGCTACTGACTGAATGAAAGGAGCTGGCATCTCACTCTCTTTGAATCTTCTTTATCATGCTAAGAGGAGCAGGAAAAAGCAAAAAATTTCAGAATTGCACCTTGCAATGCGGAGAAATTACTGTTTGTGCATTTACAATATTCATTGATTTTTGCCATTGAAAAACGTCCAGAAATGATTGAAGCTACTGACTGAATGAAAGGAGCTGGCATCTCACTCTCTTTGAATCTTCTTTATCATGCTAAGAGGAGCAGGAAAAAGCAAAAAATTTCAGAATTGCACCTTGCAATGCGGAGAAATTACTGTTTGTGCATTTACAATATTCATTGATTTTTGCCATTGAAAAACATCATGTTATTCATATACCAGAAATGTTTGAAGCTACTGACTGAATGAAAGGAGCTGGCATCTCACTCTCTTTGAATCTTCTTTATCATGCTAAGAGGAGCAGGAAAAAGCAAAAAATTTCAGAATTGCACCTTGCAATGCGGAGAAATTACTGTTTGTGCATTTACAATATTCATTGATTTTTGCCATTGAAAAACATCATGTTATTCATATACCAGAAATGTTTGAAGCTACTGACTGAATGAAAGGAGCTGGCATCTCACTCTCTGAATCTTCTTTATCATGCTAAGAGGAGCAGGAAAAAGCAAAATTTTCACAATTGCACCTTGCAATGCGGAGAAATTACTGTTTGTGCATTTACAATATTCATTGATTTTTACCATTGAAAAACGTCCAGAAATGATTGAAGCTACTGACTGAATGAAAGTAGCTGGCATCTCACTCTCTTTGAATCTTCTTTATCATGCTAAGAGGAGCAGGAAAAAGCAAAAAATTTCAGACTTGCACCTTGCAATGCGGAGAAATTACTGTTTGTGCATTTACAATATTCATTGATTTTTGCCATTGAAAAACATCATGTTATTCATATACCAGAAATGTTTGAAGCTACTGACTGAATGAAAGGAGCTGGCATCTCACTCTCTTTGAATCTTCTTTATCATGCTAAGAGGAGCAGGAAAAAGCAAAAAATTTCAGAATTGCACCTTGCAATGCGGAGAAATTACTGTTTGTGCATTTACAATATTCATTGATTTTTGCCATTGAAAAACGTCCAGAAATGATTGAAGCTACTGACTGAATGAAAGGAGCTGGCATCTCACTCTCTTTGAATCTTCTTTATCATGCTAAGAGGAGCAGGAAAAAGCAAAAAATTTCAGAATTGCACCTTGCAATGCGGAGAAATTACAGTTTGTGCATTTACAATATTCATTGATTTTTGCCATTGAAAAACGTCCAGAAATGATTGAAGCTACTGACTGAATGAAAGGAGCTGGCATCTCACTCTCTTTGAATCTTCTTTATCATGCTAAGAGGAGCAGGAAAAAGGAAAAATTTCAGAATTGCACCTTGCAATGCGGAGAAATTACTGTTTGTGCATTTACAATATTCGTTGATTTTTGCCATTGAAAAACGTCCAGAAATGATTGAAGCTACTGACTGAATGAAAGGAGCTGGCATCTCACTCTCTTTGAATCTTCTTTATCATGCTAAGAGGAGCAGGAAAAAGCAAAAAATTTCAGAATTGCACCTTGCAATGCGGAGAAATTACTGTTTGTGCATTTACAATATTCATTGATTTTTGCCATTGAAAAACATGTTATTCATATACCAGAAATGTTTGAAGCTACTGACTGAATGAAAGGAGCTGGCACCTCACTCTCTTTGAATCTTCTTTATCATGATAAGAGGAGCAGGAAAAAGCAAAAAATTTCAGAATTGCACCTTGCAATGCGGAGAAATTACTGTTTGTGCATTTACAATATTCATTGATTTTTGATATTGAAAAACGTCCAGAAATGATTGAACCTAGTGACTGAATGAAAGGAGCTGGCATCTCACTCTCTTTGAATCTTCTTTATCATGCTAAGAGGAGCAGGAAAAAGCAAAAAATTTCAGAATTGCACCTTGCAATGCGGAGAAATTACTGTTTGTGCATTTACAATATTCATTGATTTTTGCCATTGAAAAACGTCCAGAAATGATTGAAGCTACTGACTGAATGAAAGGAGCTGGCATCTCACTCTCTTTGAATCTTCTTTATCATGCTAAGAGGAGCAGGAAAAAGCAAAAAATTTCAGAATTGCACCTTGCAATGCGGAGAAATTACTGTATGTGCATTTACAATATTCATTGATTTTTGCCATTGAAAAACGTCCAGAAATGATTGAAGCTACTGACTGAATGAAAGGAGCTGGCATCTCACTCTCTTTGAATCTTCTTTATCATGCTAAGAGGAGCAGGAAAAAGCAAAAAATTTCAGAATTGCACCTTGCAATGCGGAGAAATTACTGTTTGTGCATTTACAATATTCATTGATTTTTGCCATTGAAAAACATCATGTTATTCATATACCAGAAATGATTGAAGCTACTGACTGAATGAAAGGAGCTGGCATCTCACTCTCTTTGAATCTTCTTTACCATGCTAAGAGGAGCAGGAAAAAGTAAAAAATTTCAGAATTGCACCTTGCAATGCGGAGAAATTACTGTTTGTGCATTTACAATATTCAATGTTTTTTGCCATTGAAAAACGTCCAGAAATGATTGAAGCTACTGACTGAATGAAAGGAGCTGGCATCTCACTCTCTTTGAATCTTCTTTATCATGCTAAGAGGAGCAGGAAAAAGCAAAAAATTTCAGAATTGCACCTTGCAATGCGGAGAAATTACTGTTTGTGCATTTACAATATTCATTGATTTTTGCCATTGAAAAACATCATGTTATTCATATACCAGAAATGTTTGAAGCTACTGACTGAATGAAAGGAGCTGGCATCTCACTCTCTTTGAATCTTTTTTATCATGCTAAGAGGAGCAGGAAAAAGCAAAAAATTTCAGAATTGCACCTTGCAATGCGGATAAATTACTGTTTGTGCATATACAATATTCATTGATTTTTGCCATTGAAAAACATCATGTTATTCATATACCAGAAATGATTGAAGCTACTGACTGAATGAAAGGAGCTGGCATCTCACTCTCTTTGAATCTTCTTTATCATGCTAAGAGGAGCAGGAAAAAGCAAAAAATTTCAGAATTGCACCTTGCAATGCGGAGAAATTACTGTTTGTGCATTTACAATATTCATTGATTTTTGCCATTGAAAAACATCATGTTATTCATATACCAGGAATGTTTGAAGCTACTGACTGAATGAAAGGAGCTGGCATCTCACTCTCTTTGAATCTTCTTTATCATGCTAAGAGGAGCAGGAAAAAGCAAATAATTTCAGAATTGCACCTTGCAATGCGGAGAAACTACTGTTTGTGCATTTACAATATTCATTGATTTTTGCAATTGAAAAACGTCCAGAAATGATTGAAGCTACTGACTGAATGAAAGGAGCTGGCATCTCACTCTCTTTGAATCTTCTTTATCATGCTAAGAGGAGCAGGAAAAAGCAAAAAATTTCACAATTGCACCTTGCAATGCGGAGAAATTACTGTTTGTGCATTTACAATATTCATTGATTTTTGCCATTGAAAAACATCATGTTATTCATATACCAGGAATGTTTGAAGCTACTGACTGAATGAAAAGAGCTGGCATCTCACTCTCTTTGAATCTTCTTTATCATGCTAAGAGGAGCAGGAAAAGGCAAAAAATTTCAGAATTGCACCTTGCAATGCGGAGAAATTACTGTTTGTGTATTTACAATATTCATTGATTTTTGCCATTGAAAAACGTCCAGAAATGATTGAAGCTACTGACTGAATGAAAGGAGCTGGCATCTCACTCTCTTTGAATCTTGTTTATCATGCTAAGAGGAGCAGGAAAAAGCAAAAAATTTCAGAATTGCACCTTGCAATGCGGAGAAATTACTGTTTGTGCATTTACAAAATTCATTGATTTTTGCCATTGAAAAACATCATGTTATTCATATACCAGAAATGTTTGAAGCTACTGACTGAATGAAAGGAGCTGGCATCTCACTCTCTTTGAATCTTCTTTATCATGCTAAGAGGAGCAGGAAAATGCAAAAAATTTCAGAATTGCACCTTGCAATGTGGAGAAATTACTGTTTGTGCATTTACAATATTCATTGATTTTTGCCATTGAAAAACGTCCAGAAATGATTGAAGCTACTGACTGAATGAAAGGAGCTGGCATCTCACTCTCTTTGAATCTTCTTTATCATGCTAAGAGGAGCAGGAAAAAGCAAAAAATTTCAGAATTGCACCTTGCAATGCGGAGAAATTACTGTATGTGCATTTACAATATTCATTGATTTTTGCCATTGAAAAACGTCCAGAAATGATTGAAGCTACTGACTGAATGAAAGGAGCTGGCATCTCACTCTCTTTGAATCTTCTTTATCATGCTAAGAGGAGCAGGAAAAAGCAAAAAATTTCAGAATTGCACCTTGCAATGCGGAGAAATTACTGTTTGTGCATTTACAATATTCATTGATTTTTGCCATTGAAAAACATCATGTTATTCATATACCAGAAATGATTGAAGCTACTGACTGAATGAAAGGAGCTGGCATCTCACTCTCTTTGAATCTTCTTTACCATGCTAAGAGGAGCAGGAAAAAGTAAAAAATTTCAGAATTGCACCTTGCAATGCGGAGAAATTACTGTTTGTGCATTTACAATATTCAATGTTTTTTGCCATTGAAAAACGTCCAGAAATGATTGAAGCTACTGACTGAATGAAAGGAGCTGGCATCTCACTCTCTTTGAATCTTCTTTATCATGCTAAGAGGAGCAGGAAAAAGCAAAAAATTTCAGAATTGCACCTTGCAATGCGGAGAAATTACTGTTTGTGCATTTACAATATTCATTGATTTTTGCCATTGAAAAACATCATGTTATTCATATACCAGAAATGTTTGAAGCTACTGACTGAATGAAAGGAGCTGGCATCTCACTCTCTTTGAATCTTTTTTATCATGCTAAGAGGAGCAGGAAAAAGCAAAAAATTTCAGAATTGCACCTTGCAATGCGGATAAATTACTGTTTGTGCATATACAATATTCATTGATTTTTGCCATTGAAAAACATCATGTTATTCATATACCAGGAATGTTTGAAGCTACTGACTGAATGAAAGGAGCTGGCATCTCACTCTCTTTGAATCTTCTTTATCATGCTAAGAGGAGCAGGAAAAAGCAAATAATTTCAGAATTGCACCTTGCAATGCGGAGAAACTACTGTTTGTGCATTTACAATATTCATTGATTTTTGCAATTGAAAAACGTCCAGAAATGATTGAAGCTACTGACTGAATGAAAGGAGCTGGCATCTCACTCTCTTTGAATCTTCTTTATCATGCTAAGAGGAGCAGGAAAAAGCAAAAAATTTCACAATTGCACCTTGCAATGCGGAGAAATTACTGTTTGTGCATTTACAATATTCATTGATTTTTGCCATTGAAAAACATCATGTTATTCATATACCAGGAATGTTTGAAGCTACTGACTGAATGAAAAGAGCTGGCATCTCACTCTCTTTGAATCTTCTTTATCATGCTAAGAGGAGCAGGAAAAGGCAAAAAATTTCAGAATTGCACCTTGCAATGCGGAGAAATTACTGTTTGTGTATTTACAATATTCATTGATTTTTGCCATTGAAAAACGTCCAGAAATGATTGAAGCTACTGACTGAATGAAAGGAGCTGGCATCTCACTCTCTTTGAATCTTGTTTATCATGCTAAGAGGAGCAGGAAAAAGCAAAAAATTTCAGAATTGCACCTTGCAATGCGGAGAAATTACTGTTTGTGCATTTACAAAATTCATTGATTTTTGCCATTGAAAAACATCATGTTATTCATATACCAGAAATGTTTGAAGCTACTGACTGAATGAAAAGAGCTGGCATCTCACTCTCTTTGAATCTTCTTTATCATGCTAAGAGGAGCAGGAAAAGGCAAAAAATTTCAGAATTGCACCTTGCAATGCGGAGAAATTACTGTTTGTGTATTTACAATATTCATTGATTTTTGCCATTGAAAAACGTCCAGAAATGATTGAAGCTACTGACTGAATGAAAGGAGCTGGCATCTCACTCTCTTTGAATCTTGTTTATCATGCTAAGAGGAGCAGGAAAAAGCAAAAAATTTCAGAATTGCACCTTGCAATGCGGAGAAATTACTGTTTGTGCATTTACAAAATTCATTGATTTTTGCCATTGAAAAACATCATGTTATTCATATACCAGAAATGTTTGAAGCTACTGACTGAATGAAAGGAGCTGGCATCTCACTCTCTTTGAATCTTCTTTATCATGCTAAGAGGAGCAGGAAAATGCAAAAAATTTCAGAATTGCACCTTGCAATGTGGAGAAATTACTGTTTGTGCATTTACAATATTCATTGATTTTTGCCATTGAAAAACGTCCAGAAATGATTGAAGCTACTGACTGAATGAAAGGAGCTGGCATCTCACTCTCTTTGAATCTTTTTTATCATGCTAAGAGGAGCAGGAAAAAGCAAAAAATTTCACAATTGCACCTTGCAATGCGGAGAAATTACTGTTTGTGCATTTACAATATTCATTGATTTTTGCCATTGAAAAACATCATGTTATTCATATACCAGGAATGTTTGAAGCTACTTACTGAATGAAAAGAGCTGGCATCTCACTCTCTTTGAATCTTCTTTATCATGCTAAGAGGAGCAGGAAAAGGCAAAAAATTTCAGAATTGCACCTTGCAATGCGGAGAAATTAGTGTTTGTGTATTTACAATATTCATTGATTTTTGCCATTGAAAAACGTCCAGAAATGATTGAAGCTACTGACTGAATGAAAGGAGCTGGCATCTCACTCTCTTTGAATCTTGTTTATCATGCTAAGAGGAGCAGGAAAAAGCAAAAAATTTCAGAATTGCACCTTGCAATGCGGAGAAATTACTGTTTGTGCATTTACAAAATTCATTGATTTTTGCCATTGAAAAACATCATGTTATTCATATACCAGAAATGTTTGAAGCTACTGACTGAATGAAAGGAGCTGGCATCTCACTCTCTTTGAATCTTCTTTATCATGCTAAGAGGAGCAGGAAAATGCAAAAAATTTCAGAATTGCACCTTGCAATGTGGAGAAATTACTGTTTGTGCATTTACAATATTCATTGATTTTTGCCATTGAAAAACGTCCAGAAATGATTGAAGCTACTGACTGAATGAAAGGAGCTGGCATCTCACTCTCTTTGAATCTTCTTTATCATGCTAAGAGGAGCAGGAAAAAGCAAAAAATTTCAGAATTGCACCTTGCAATGCGGAGAAATTACTGTATGTGCATTTACAATATTCATTGATTTTTGCCATTGAAAAACGTCCAGAAATGATTGAAGCTACTGACTGAATGAAAGGAGCTGGCATCTCACTCTCTTTGAATCTTCTTTATCATGCTAAGAGGAGCAGGAAAAAGCAAAAAATTTCAGAATTGCACCTTGCAATGCGGAGAAATTACTGTTTGTGCATTTACAATATTCATTGATTTTTGCCATTGAAAAACGTCCAGAAATGATTGAAGCTACTGACTGAATGAAAGGAGCTGGCATCTCACTCTCTTTGAATCTTCTTTACCATGCTAAGAGGAGCAGGAAAAAGTAAAAAATTTCAGAATTGCACCTTGCAATGCGGAGAAATTACTGTTTGTGCATTTACAATATTCAATGTTTTTTGCCATTGAAAAACGTCCAGAAATGATTGAAGCTACTGACTGAATGAAAGGAGCTGGCATCTCACTCTCTTTGAATCTTCTTTATCATGCTAAGAGGAGCAGGAAAAAGCAAAAAATTTCAGAATTGCACCTTGCAATGCGGAGAAATTACTGTTTGTGCATTTACAATATTCATTGATTTTTGCCATTGAAAAACATCATGTTATTCATATACCAGAAATGTTTGAAGCTACTGACTGAATGAAAGGAGCTGGCATCTCACTCTCTTTGAATCTTTTTTATCATGCTAAGAGGAGCAGGAAAAAGCAAAAAATTTCAGAATTGCACCTTGCAATGCGGATAAATTACTGTTTGTGCATATACAATATTCATTGATTTTTGCCATTGAAAAACATCATGTTATTCATATACCAGAAATGATTGAAGCTACTGACTGAATGAAAGGAGCTGGCATCTCACTCTCTTTGAATCTTCTTTATCATGCTAAGAGGAGCAGGAAAAAGCAAAAAATTTCAGAATTGCACCTTGCAATGCGGAGAAATTACTGTTTGTGCATTTACAATATTCATTGATTTTTGCCATTGAAAAACATCATGTTATTCATATACCAGGAATGTTTGAAGCTACTGACTGAATGAAAGGAGCTGGCATCTCACTCTCTTTGAATCTTCTTTATCATGCTAAGAGGAGCAGGAAAAAGCAAATAATTTCAGAATTGCACCTTGCAATGCGGAGAAACTACTGTTTGTGCATTTACAATATTCATTGATTTTTGCAATTGAAAAACGTCCAGAAATGATTGAAGCTACTGACTGAATGAAAGGAGCTGGCATCTCACTCTCTTTGAATCTTCTTTATCATGCTAAGAGGAGCAGGAAAAAGCAAAAAATTTCACAATTGCACCTTGCAATGCGGAGAAATTACTGTTTGTGCATTTACAATATTCATTGATTTTTGCCATTGAAAAACATCATGTTATTCATATACCAGGAATGTTTGAAGCTACTGACTGAATGAAAAGAGCTGGCATCTCACTCTCTTTGAATCTTCTTTATCATGCTAAGAGGAGCAGGAAAAGGCAAAAAATTTCAGAATTGCACCTTGCAATGCGGAGAAATTACTGTTTGTGTATTTACAATATTCATTGATTTTTGCCATTGAAAAACGTCCAGAAATGATTGAAGCTACTGACTGAATGAAAGGAGCTGGCATCTCACTCTCTTTGAATCTTGTTTATCATGCTAAGAGGAGCAGGAAAAAGCAAAAAATTTCAGAATTGCACCTTGCAATGCGGAGAAATTACTGTTTGTGCATTTACAAAATTCATTGATTTTTGCCATTGAAAAACATCATGTTATTCATATACCAGAAATGTTTGAAGCTACTGACTGAATGAAAGGAGCTGGCATCTCACTCTCTTTGAATCTTCTTTATCATGCTAAGAGGAGCAGGAAAATGCAAAAAATTTCAGAATTGCACCTTGCAATGTGGAGAAATTACTGTTTGTGCATTTACAATATTCATTGATTTTTGCCATTGAAAAACGTCCAGAAATGATTGAAGCTACTGACTGAATGAAAGGAGCTGGCATCTCACTCTCTTTGAATCTTTTTTATCATGCTAAGAGGAGCAGGAAAAAGCAAAAAATTTCAGAATTGCACCTTGCAATGCGGAGAAATTACTGTTTGTGCATTTAAAATATTTATTGATTTTTGCCATTGAAAAACATCATGTTATTCATATACCAGAAATGTTTGAAGCTACTGACTGAATGAAAGGAGCTGGCATCTCACTCTCTTTGAATCTTCTTTATCATGCTAAGAGGAGCAGGAAAAAGCAAAAAATTTCAGAATTGCACCTTGCAATGCGGAGAAATTACTGTTTGTGCATTTACAATATTCATTGATTTTTGCCATTGAAAAACGTCCAGAAATGATTGAAGCTACTGACTGAATGAAAGGAGCTGGCATCTCACTCTCTTTGAATCTTCTTTATCATGCTAAGAGGAGCAGGAAAAAGCAAAAAATTTCAGAATTGCACCTTGCAATGCGGAGAAATTACTGTTTGTGCATTTACAATATTCATTGATTTTTGCCATTGAAAAACATCATGTTATTCATATACCAGAAATGTTTGAAGCTACTGACTGAATGAAAGGAGCTGGCATCTCACTCTCTTTGAATCTTCTTTATCATGCTAAGAGGAGCAGGAAAAAGCAAAAAATTTCAGAATTGCACCTTGCAATGCGGAGAAATTACTGTTTGTGCATTTACAATATTCATTGATTTTTGCCATTGAAAAACATCATGTTATTCATATACCAGGAATGTTTGAAGCTACTGACTGAATGAAAGGAGCTGGCATCTCACTCTCTTTGAATCTTCTTTATCATGCTAAGAGGAGCAGGAAAAGGCAAAAAATTTCAGAATTGCACCTTGCAATGCGGAGAAATTACTGTTTGTGCATTTACAATATTCATTGATTTTTGCCATTGAAAAACGTCCAGAAATGATTGAAGCTACTGACTGAATGAAAGGAGCTGGCATCTCACTCTCTTTGAATCTTCTTTATCATGCTAAGAGGAGCAGGAAAAAGCAAAAAATTTCAGAATTGCACCTTGCAATGCGGAGAAATTACTGTTTGTGCATTTACAAAATTCATTGATTTTTGCCATTGAAAAACATCATGTTATTCATATACCAGAAATGTTTGAAGCTACTGACTGAATGAAAGGAGCTGGCATCTCACTCTCTTTGAATCTTCTTTATCATGCTAAGAGGAGCAGGAAAATGCAAAAAATTTCAGAATTGCACCTTGCAATGCGGAGAAATTACTGTTTGTGCATTTACAATATTCATTGATTTTTGCCATTGAAAAACGTCCAGAAATGATTGAAGCTACTGACTGAATGAAAGGAGCTGGCATCTCACTCTCTTTGAATCTTTTTTATCATGCTAAGAGGAGCAGGAAAAAGCAAAAAATTTCAGAATTGCACCTTGCAATGCGGAGAAATTACTGTTTGTGCATTTACAATATTCATTGATTTTTGCCATTGAAAAACATCATGTTATTCATATACCAGAAATGTTTGAAGCTACTGACTGAATGAAAGGAGCTGGCATCTCACTCTCTTTGAATCTTCTTTATCAAGCTAAGAGGAGCAGGAAAAAGCAAAAAATTTCAGAATTGCACGTTGCAATGCGGAGAAATTACTGTTTGTGCATTTACAATATTCATTGATTTTTGCCATTGAAAAACGTCCAGAAATGATTGAAGCTACTGACTGAATGAAAGGAGCTGGCATCTCACTCTCTTTGAATCTTCTTTATCATGCTAAGAGGAGCAGGAAAAAGCAAAAAATTTCAGAATTGCACCTTGCAATGCGGAGAAATTACTGTTTGTGCATTTACAATATTCATTGATTTTTGCCATTGAAAAACATCATGTTATTCATATACCAGAAATGTTTGAAGCTACTGACTGAATGAAAGGAGCTGGCATCTCACTCTCTTTGAATCTTCTTTATCATGCTAAGAGGAGCAGGAAAAAGCAAAAAATTTCAGAATTGCACCTTGCAATGCGGAGAAATTACTGTTTGTGCATTTACAATATTCATTGATCTTTGCCTTTGAAAAACATCATGTTATTCATATACCAGAAATGTTTGAAGCTACTGACTGAATGAAAGGAGCTGGCATCTCACTCTCTTTGAATCTTCTTTATCATGCTAAGAGGAGCAGGAAAAAGCAAAAAATTTCAGAATTGCACCTTGCAATGCGGAGAAATTACTGTTTGGGCATTTACAATATTCATTGATTTTTACCATTGAAAAACGTCCAGAAATGATTGAAGCTACTGACTGAATGAAAGTAGCTGGCATCTCACTCTCTTTGAATCTTCTTTATCATGCTAAGAGGAGCAGGAAAAAGCAAAAAATTTCAGACTTGCACCTTGCAATGCGGAGAAATTACTGTTTGTGCATTTACAATATTCATTGATTTTTGCCATTGAAAAACATCATGTTATTCATATACCAGAAATGTTTGAAGCTACTGACTGAATGAAAGGAGCTGGCATCTCACTCTCTTTGAATCTTCTTTATCATGCTAAGAGGAGCAGGAAAAAGCAAAAAATTTCAGAATTGCACCTTGCAATGTGGAGAAATTACTGTTTGTGCATTTACAATATTCATTGATTTTTGCCATTGAAAAACGTCCAGAAATGATTGAAGCTATTGAGTGAATGAAAGGAGCTGGCATCTCACTCTCTTTGAATCTTCTTTATCATGCTAAGAGGAGCAGGAAAAAGCAAAAAATTTCAGAATTGCACCTTGCAATGCGGAGAAATTACAGTTTGTGCATTTACAATATTCATTGATTTTTGCCATTGAAAAACGTCCAGAAATGATTGAAGCTACTGACTGAATGAAAGGAGCTGGCATCTCACTCTCTTTGAATCTTCTTTATCATGCTAAGAGGAGCAGGAAAAAGCAAAAAATTTCAGAATTGCACCTTGCAATGCGGAGAAATTACTGTTTGTGCATTTACAATATTCATTGATTTTTGCCATTGAAAAACGTCCAGAAATTATTGAAGCTACTGACTGAATGAAAGGAGCTGGCATCTCACTCTCTTTGAATCTTCTTTATCATGCTAAGAGGAGCAGGAAAAAGCAAAAAATTTCAGAATTGCACCTTGCAATGCGGAGAAATTACTGTTTGTGCATTTACAATATTCATTGATTTTTGCCATTGAAAAACATCATGTTATTCATATACCAGAAATGATTGAAGCTACTGACTGAATGAAAGGAGCTGGCATCTCACTCTCTTTGAATCTTCTTTATCATGCTAAGAGGAGCAGGAAAAAGCAAAAAATTTCAGAATTGCACCTTGCAATGCGGAGAAATTACTGTTTGTGCATTTACAATATTCATTGATTTTTGCAATTGAAAAACGTCCAGAAATGATTGAAGCTACTGACTGAATGAAAGGAGCTGGCATCTCACTCTCTTTGAATCTTCTTTATCATGCTAAGAGGAGCAGGAAAAAGCAAAAAATTTCAGACTTGCACCTTGCAATGCGGAGAAATTACTGTTTGTGCATTTACAATATTCATTGATTTTTGCCATTGAAAAACATCATGTTATTCATATACCAGAAATGTTTGAAGCTACTGACTGAATGAAAGGAGCTGGCATCTCACTCTCTTTGAATCTTCTTTATCATGCTAAGAGGAGCAGGAAAAAGCAAAAAATTTCAGAATTGCACCTTGCAATGTGGAGAAATTACTGTTTGTGCATTTACAATATTCATTGATTTTTGCCATTGAAAAACGTCCAGAAATGATTGAAGCTACTGACTGAATGAAAGGAGCTGGCATCTCACTCTCTTTGAATCTTCTTTATCATGCTAAGAGGAGCAGGAAAAAGCAAAAAATTTCAGAATTGCACCTTGCAATGCGGAGAAATTACAGTTTGTGCATTTACAATATTCATTGATTTTTGCCATTGAAAAACGTCCAGAAATGATTGAAGCTACTGACTGAATGAAAGGAGCTGGCATCTCACTCTCTTTGAATCTTCTTTATCATGCTAAGAGGAGCAGGAAAAAGCAAAAAATTTCAGAATTGCACCTTGCAATGCGGAGAAATTACTGTTTGTGCATTTACAATATTCATTGATTTTTGCCATTGAAAAACGTCCAGAAATTATTGAAGCTACTGACTGAATGAAAGGAGCTGGCATCTCACTCTCTTTGAATCTTCTTTATCATGCTAAGAGGAGCAGGAAAAAGCAAAAAATTTCAGAATTGCACCTTGCAATGCGGAGAAATTACTGTTTGTGCATTTACAATATTCATTGATTTTTGCCATTGAAAAACATCATGTTATTCATATACCAGAAATGATTGAAGCTACTGACTGAATGAAAGGAGCTGGCATCTCACTCTCTTTGAATCTTCTTTATCATGCTAAGAGGAGCAGGAAAAAGCAAAAAATTTCAGAATTGCACCTTGCAATGCGGAGAAATTACTGTTTGTGCATTTACAATATTCATTGATTTTTGCAATTGAAAAACGTCCAGAAATGATTGAAGCTACTGACTGAATGAAAGGAGCTGGCATCTCACTCTCTTTGAATCTTCTTTATCATGCTAAGAGGAGCAGGAAAAAGTAAAAAATTTCAGAATTGCACCTTGCAATGCGGAGAAATTACTGTTTGTGCATTTACAATATTCATTGATTTTTGCCATTGAAAAACATCATGTTATTCATATACCAGGAATGTTTGAAGCTACTGACTGAATGAAAGGAGCAGGCATCTCACTCTCTTTGAATCTTCTTTATCATGCTAAGAGGAGCAGGAAAAAGCAAAAAATTTCAGAATTGCACCTTGCAATGCGGAGAAATTACTGTTTGTGCATTTACAATATTCATTGATTTTTGCCATTGAAAAACGTCCAGAAATGATTGAAGCTACTGACTGAATGAAAGGAGCTGGCATCTCACTCTCTTTGAATCTTGTTTATCATGCTAAGAGGAGCAGGAAAAAGCAAAACATTTCAGAATTGCACCTTGCAATGCGGAGAAATTACTGTTTGTGCATTTACAATATTCAATGATTTTTGCCATTGAAAAACGTCCAGAAATGATTGAAGCTACTGACTGAACGAAAGGAGCTGGCATCTCACTCTCTTTGAATCTTCTTTATCATGCTAAGAGGAGCAGGAAAAAGCAAAAAATTTCAGAATTGCACCTTGCAATGCGGAGAAATTACTGTTTGTGCATTTACAATATTCATTGATTTTTGCCATTGAAAAACATCATGTTATTCATATACCAGAAATGTTTGAAGCTACTGACTGAATGAAAGGTGCTGGCATCTCACTCTCTTTGAATCTTCTTTATCATGCTAAGAGGAGCAGGAAAAAGCAAAAAATTTCAGAATTGCACCTTGCAATGCGGAGAAATTACTGTTTGTGCATTTACAAAATTCATTGATTTTTGCCATTGAAAAACATCATGTTATTCATATACCAGAAATGTTTGAAGCTACTGACTGAATGAAAGGAGCTGGCATCTCACTCTCTTTGAATCTTCTTTATCATGCTAAGAGGAGCAGGAAAAAGCAAAAAATTTCAGAATTGCACCTTGCAATGCGGAGAAATTACTGTTTGTGCATTTACAATATTCATTGATTTTTGCCATTGAAAAACGTCCAGAAATGATTGAAGCTACTGACTGAATGAAAGGAGCTGGCATCTCACTCTCTTTGAATCTTCTTTATCATGCTAAGAGGAGCAGGAAAAAGCAAAAAATTTCAGAATTGCACCTTGCAATGCGGAGAAATTACTGTTTGTGCATTTACAATATTCATTGATTTTTGCCATTGAAAAACATCATGTTATTCATATACCAGAAATGTTTGAAGCTACTGACTGAATGAAAGGAGCTGGCATCCCACTCTCTTTGAATCTTCTTTATCATGCTAAGAGGAGCAGGAAAAAGCAAAAAATTTCAGAATTGCACCTTGCAATGCGGAGAAATTACTGTTTGTGCATTTACAATATTCATTGATTTTTGCCATTGAAAAACGTCCAGAAATGATTGAAGCTACTGACTGAATGAAAGGAGCTGGCATCTCACTCTCTTTGAATCTGCTTTATCATGCTAAGAGGAGCAGGAAAAAGCAAAAAATTTCAGAATTGCACCTTGCAATGCGGAGAAATTACTGTTTGTGCATTTACAATATTCATTGATTTTTGCCATTGAAAAACATCATGTTATTCATATACCAGAAATGTTTGAAGCTACTGACTGAATGAAAGGAGCTGGCATCTCACTCTCTTTGAATCTTCTTTATCATGCTAAGAGGAGCAGGAAAAAGCAAAAAATTTCAGAATTGCACCTTGCAATGCGGAGAAATTACTGTTTGTGCATTTACAATATTCATTGATTTTTGCCTTTGAAAAACATCATGTTATTCATATACCAGAAATGTTTGAAGCTACTGACTGAATGAAAGGAGCTGGCATCTCACTCTCTTTGAATCTTCTTTATCATGCTAAGAGGAGCAGGAAAAAGCAAAAAATTTCAGAATTGCACCTTGCAATGCGGAGAAATTACTGTTTGTGCATTTACAATATTCATTGATTTTTACCATTGAAAAACGTCCAGAAATGATTGAAGCTACTGACTGAATGAAAGTAGCTGGCATCTCACTCTCTTTGAATCTTCTTTATCATGCTAAGAGGAGCAGGAAAAAGCAAAAAATTTCAGACTTGCACCTTGCAATGCGGAGAAATTACTGTTTGTGCATTTACAATATTCATTGATTTTTGCCATTGAAAAACATCATGTTATTCATATACCAGAAATGTTTGAAGCTACTGACTGAATGAAAGGAGCTGGCATCTCACTCTCTTTGAATCTTCTTTATCATGCTAAGAGGAGCAGGAAAAAGCAAAAAATTTCAGAATTGCACCTTGCAATGCGGAGAAATTACTGTTTGTGCATTTACAATATTCATTGATTTTTGCCATTGAAAAACGTCCAGAAATGATTGAAGCTACTGACTGAATGAAAGGAGCTGGCATCTCACTCCCTTTGAATCTTCTTTATCATGCTAAGAGGAGCAGGAAAAAGCAAAAAATTTCAGAATTGCACCTTGCAATGCGGAGAAATTACAGTTTGTGCATTTACAATATTCATTGATTTTTGCCATTGAAAAACGTCCAGAAATGATTGAAGCTACTGACTGAATGAAAGGAGCTGGCATCTCACTCTCTTTGAATCTTCTTTATCATGCTAAGAGGAGCAGGAAAAAGCAAAAAATTTCAGAATTGCACCTTGCAATGCGGAGAAATTACTGTTTGTGCATTTGCAATATTCACTGATTTTTGCCATTGAAAAACGTCCAGAAATGATTGAAGCTACTGACTGAATGAAAGGAGCTGGCATCTCACTCTCTTTGAATCTTCTTTATCATGCTAAGAGGAGCAGGAAAAAGCAAAAAATTTCAGAATTGCACCTTGCAATGCGGAGAAATTACTGTTTGTGCATTTACAATATTCATTGATTTTTGCCATTGAAAAACATGTTATTCATATACCAGAAATGTTTGAAGCTACTGACTGAATGAAAGGAGCTGGCACCTCACTCTCTTTGAATCTTCTTTATCATGCTAAGAGGAGCAGGAAAAAGCAAAAAATTTCAGAATTGCACCTTGCAATGCGGAGAAATTACTGTTTGTGCATTTACAATATTCATTGATTTTTGCCATTGAAAAACGTCCAGAAATGATTGAAGCTACTGACTGAATGAAAGGAGCTGGCATCTCACTCTCTTTGAATCTTCTTTATTATGCTAAGAGGAGCAGGAAAAAGCAAAAAATTTCAGAATTGCACCTTGCAATGCGGAGAAATTACTGTTTGTGCATTTACAATATTCATTGATTTTTGCCATTGAAAAACATCATGTTATTCATATACCAGAAATGTTTGAAGCTACTGACTGAATGAAAGGAGCTGGCATCTCACTCTCTTTGAATCTTCTTTATCATGCTAAGAGGAGCAGGAAAAAGCAAAAAATTTCAGAATTGCACCTTGCAATGCGGAGAAATTACTGTTTGTGCATTTACAAAATTCATTGATTTTTGCCATTGAAAAACATCATGTTATTCATATACCAGAAATGTTTGAAGCTACTGACTGAATGAAAGGAGCTGGCATCTCACTCTCTTTGAATCTTCTTTATCATGCTAAGAGGAGCAGGAAAAAGCAAAAAATTTCAGAATTGCACCTTGCAATGCGGAGAAATTACTGTTTGTGCATTTACAATATTCATTGATTTTTGCCATTGAAAAACGTCCAGAAATGATTGAAGCTACTGACTGAATGAAAGGAGCTGGCATCTCACTCTCTTTGAATCTTCTTTTCATGCTAAGAGGAGCAGGAAAAAGCAAAAAATTTCAGAATTGCACCTTGCAATGCGGAGAAATTACTGTTTGTGCATTTACAATATTCATTGATTTTTGCCATTGAAAAACATCATCTTATTCATATACCAGAAATGTTTGAAGCTACTGACTAAATGAAAGGAGCTGGCATCTCACTCTCTTTGAATCTTCTTTATCATGCTAAGAGGAGCAGGAAAAAGCAAAAAATTTCAGAATTGCACCTTGCAATGCGGAGAAATTACTGTTTGTGCATTTACAATATTCATTGATTTTTGCCATTGAAAAACGTCCAGAAATGATTGAAGCTACTGACTGAATGAAAGGAGCTGGCATCTCACTCTCTTTGAATCTTCTTTATCATGCTAAGAGGAGCAGGAAAAAGCAAAAAATTTCAGAATTGCACCTTGCAATGCGGAGAAATTACTGTTTGTGCATTTACAATATTCATTGATTTTTGCCATTGAAAAACATCATGTTATTCATATACCAGAAATGTTTGAAGCTACTGACTGAATGAAAGGAGCTGGCATCTCACTCTCTTTGAATCTTCTTTATCATGCTAAGAGGAGCAGGAAAAAGCAAAAAATTTCAGAATTGCACCTTGCAATGCGGAGAAATTACTGTTTGTGCATTTACAATATTCATTGATTTTTGCCTTTGAAAAACATCATGTTATTCATATACCAGAAATGTTTGAAGCTACTGACTGAATGAAAGGAGCTGGCATCTCACTCTCTTTGAATCTTCTTTATCATGCTAAGAGGAGCAGGAAAAAGCAAAAAATTTCAGAATTGCACCTTGCAATGCGGAGAAATTACTGTTTGTGCATTTACAATATTCATTGATTTTTACCATTGAAAAACGTCCAGAAATGATTGAAGCTACTGACTGAATGAAAGTAGCTGGCATCTCACTCTCTTTGAATCTTCTTTATCATGCTAAGAGGAGCAGGAAAAAGCAAAAAATTTCAGACTTGCACCTTGCAATGCGGAGAAATTACTGTTTGTGCATTTACAATATTCATTGATTTTTGCCATTGAAAAACATCATGTTATTCATATACCAGAAATGTTTGAAGCTACTGACTGAATGAAAGGAGCTGACATCTCACTCTCTTTGAATCTTCTTTATCATGCTAAGAGGAGCAGGAAAAAGCAAAAAATTTCAGAATTGCACCTTGCAATGCGGAGAAATTACTGTTTGTGCATTTACAATATTCATTGATTTTTGCCATTGAAAAACGTCCAGAAATGATTGAAGCTACTGACTGAATGAAAGGAGCTGGCATCTCACTCTCTTTGAATCTTCTTTATCATGCTAAGAGGAGCAGGAAAAAGCAAAAAATTTCAGAATTGCACCTTGCAATGCGGAGAAATTACAGTTTGTGCATTTACAATATTCATTGATTTTTGCCATTGAAAAACGTCCAGAAATGATTGAAGCTACTGACTGAATGAAAGGAGCTGGCATCTCACTCTCTTTGAATCTTCTTTATCATGCTAAGAGGAGCAGGAAAAAGCAAAAAATTTCAGAATTGCACCTTGCAATGCGGAGAAATTACTGTTTGTGCATTTACAATATTCATAGATTTTTGCCATTGAAAAACGTCCAGAAATGATTGAAGCTACTGACTGAATGAAAGGAGCTGGCATCTCACGCTCTTTGAATCTTCTTTATCATGCTAAGAGGAGCAGGAAAAAGCTAAAAATTTCAGAATTGCACCTTGCAATGCGGAGAAATTACGGTTTGTGCATTTACAATATTCATTGATTTTTGCCATTGAAAAACATGTTATTCATATACCAGAAATGTTTGAAGCTACTGACTGAATGAAAGGAGCTGGCACCTCACTCTCTTTGAATCTTCTTTATCATGCTAAGAGGAGCAGGAAAAAGCAAAAAATTTCAGAATTGCACCTTGCAATGCGGAGAAATTACTGTTTGTGCATTTACAATATTCATTGATTTTTGCCATTGAAAAACGTCCAGAAATGATTGAAGCTACTGACTGAATGAAAGGAGCTGGCATCTCACTCTCTTTGAATCTTCTTTATCATGCTAAGAGGAGCAGGAAAAAGCAAAAAATTTCAGAATTGCACCTTGCAATGCGGAGAAATTACTGTTTGTGCATTTACAATATTCATTGATTTTTGCCATTGAAAAACGTCCAGAAATGATTGAAGCTACTGACTGAATGAAAGGAGCTGGCATCTCACTCTCTTTGAATCTTCTTTATCATGCTAAGAGGAGCAGGAAAAAGCAAAAAATTTCAGAATTGCACCTTGCAATGCGGAGAAATTACTGTTTGTGCATTTACAATATTCATTGATTTTTGCCATTGAAAAACATCATGTTATTCATATACCAGAAATGTTTGAAGCTACTGACTGAATGAAAGGAGCTGGCATCTCACTCTCTTTGAATCTTCTTTATCATGCTAAGAGGAGCAGGAAAAAGCAAAAAATTTCAGAATTGCACCTTGCAATGCGGAGAAATTACTGTTTGTGCATTTACAATATTCATTGATTTTTGCCTTTGAAAAACATCATGTTATTCATATACCAGAAATGTTTGAAGCTACTGACTGAATGAAAGGAGCTGGCATCTCACTCTCTTTGAATCTTCTTTATCATGCTAAGAGGAGCAGGAAAAAGCAAAAAATTTCAGAATTGCACCTTGCAATGCGGAGAAATTACTGTTTGTGCATTTACAATATTCATTGATTTTTGCCATTGAAAAACGTCCAGAAATGATTGAAGCTACTGACTGAATGAAAGGAGCTGGCATCTCACTCTCTTTGAATCTTCTTTATCATGCTAAGAGGAGCAGGAAAAAGCAAAAAATTTCAGAATTGCACCTTGCAATGCGGAGAAATTACTGTTTGTGCATTTACAATATTTATTGATTTTTGCCATTGAAAAACATCATGTTATTCATATACCAGAAATGTTTGAAGCTACTGACTGAATGAAAGGAGCTGGCATCTCACTCTCTTTGAATCTTCTTTATCATGCTAAGAGGAGCAGGAAAAAGCAAAAAATTTCAGAATTGCACCTTGCAATGCGGAGAAATTACAGTTTGTGCATTTACAATATTCATTGATTTTTGCCATTGAAAAACGTCCAGAAATGATTGAAGCTACTGACTGAATGAAAGGAGCTGGCATCTCACTCTCTTTGAATCTTCTTTATCATGCTAAGAGGAGCAGGAAAAAGCAAAAAATTTCAGAATTGCACCTTGCAATGCGGAGAAATTACTGTTTGTGCATTTACAATATTCATAGATTTTTGCCATTGAAAAACGTCCAGAAATGATTGAAGCTACTGACTGAATGAAAGGAGCTGGCATCTCACGCTCTTTGAATCTTCTTTATCATGCTAAGAGGAGCAGGAAAAAGCTAAAAATTTCAGAATTGCACCTTGCAATGCGGAGAAATTACGGTTTGTGCATTTACAATATTCATTGATTTTTGCCATTGAAAAACATGTTATTCATATACCAGAAATGTTTGAAGCTACTGACTGAATGAAAGGAGCTGGCACCTCACTCTCTTTGAATCTTCTTTATCATGCTAAGAGGAGCAGGAAAAAGCAAAAAATTTCAGAATTGCACCTTGCAATGCGGAGAAATTACTGTTTGTGCATTTACAATATTCATTGATTTTTGCCATTGAAAAACGTCCAGAAATGATTGAAGCTACTGACTGAATGAAAGGAGCTGGCATCTCACTCTCTTTGAATCTTCTTTATCATGCTAAGAGGAGCAGGAAAAAGCAAAAAATTTCAGAATTGCACCTTGCAATGCGGAGAAATTACTGTTTGTGCATTTACAATATTCATTGATTTTTGCCATTGAAAAACGTCCAGAAATGATTGAAGCTACTGACTGAATGAAAGGAGCTGGCATCTCACTCTCTTTGAATCTTCTTTATCATGCTAAGAGGAGCAGGAAAAAGCAAAAAATTTCAGAATTGCACCTTGCAATGCGGAGAAATTACTGTTTGTGCATTTACAATATTCATTGATTTTTGCCATTGAAAAACATCATGTTATTCATATACCAGAAATGTTTGAAGCTACTGACTGAATGAAAGGAGCTGGCATCTCACTCTCTTTGAATCTTCTTTATCATGCTAAGAGGAGCAGGAAAAAGCAAAAAATTTCAGAATTGCACCTTGCAATGCGGAGAAATTACTGTTTGTGCATTTACAATATTCATTGATTTTTGCCTTTGAAAAACATCATGTTATTCATATACCAGAAATGTTTGAAGCTACTGACTGAATGAAAGGAGCTGGCATCTCACTCTCTTTGAATCTTCTTTATCATGCTAAGAGGAGCAGGAAAAAGCAAAAAATTTCAGAATTGCACCTTGCAATGCGGAGAAATTACTGTTTGTGCATTTACAATATTCATTGATTTTTGCCATTGAAAAACGTCCAGAAATGATTGAAGCTACTGACTGAATGAAAGGAGCTGGCATCTCACTCTCTTTGAATCTTCTTTATCATGCTAAGAGGAGCAGGAAAAAGCAAAAAATTTCAGAATTGCACCTTGCAATGCGGAGAAATTACTGTTTGTGCATTTACAATATTTATTGATTTTTGCCATTGAAAAACATCATGTTATTCATATACCAGAAATGTTTGAAGCTACTGACTGAATGAAAGGAGCTGGCATCTCACTCTCTTTGAATCTTCTTTATCATGCTAAGAGGAGCAGGAAAAAGCAAAAAATTTCAGAATTGCACCTTGCAATGCGGAGAAATTACTGTTTGTGCACTTACAATATTCATTGATTTTTGCCTTTGAAAAACATCATGTTATTCATATACCAGAAATGTTTGAAGCTACTGACTGAATGAAAGGAGCTGGCATCTCACTCTCTTTGAATCTTCTTTATCATGCTAAGAGGAGCAGGAAAAAGCAAAAAATTTCAGAATTGCACCTTGCAATGCGGAGAAATTACTGTTTGTGCATTTACAATATTCATTGATTTTTACCATTGAAAAACGTCCAGAAATGATTGAAGCTACTGACTGAATGAAAGTAGCTGGCATCTCACTCTCTTTGAATCTTCTTTATCATGCTAAGAGGAGCAGGAAAAAGCAAAAAATTTCAGACTTGCACCTTGCAATGCGGAGAAATTACTGTTTGTGCATTTACAATATTCATTGATTTTTGCCATTGAAAAACATCATGTTATTCATATACCAGAAATGTTTGAAGCTACTGACTGAATGAAAGGAGCTGGCATCTCACTCTCTTTGAATCTTCTTTATCATGCTAAGAGGAGCAGGAAAAAGCAAAAAATTTCAGAATTGCACCTTGCAATGCGGAGAAATTACTGTTTGTGCATTTACAATATTCATTGATTTTTGCCATTGAAAAACGTCCAGAAATGATTGAAGCTACTGACTGAATGAAAGGAGCTGGCATCTCACTCTCTTTGAATCTTCTTTATCATGCTAAGAGGAGCAGGAAAAAGCAAAAAATTTCAGAATTGCACCTTGCAATGCGGAGAAATTACAGTTTGTGCATTTACAATATTCATTGATTTTTGCCATTGAAAAACGTCCAGAAAAGATTGAAGCTACTGACTGAATGAAAGGAGCTGGCATCTCACTCTCTTTGAATCTTCTTTATCATGCTAAGAGGAGCAGGAAAAAGCAAAAAATTTCAGAATTGCACCTTGCAATGCGGAGAAATTACTGTTTGTGCATTTGCAATATTCACTGATTTTTGCCATTGAAAAACGTCCAGAAATGATTGAAGCTACTGACTGAATGAAAGGAGCTGGCATCTCACTCTCTTTGAATCTTCTTTATCATGCTAAGAGGAGCAGGAAAAAGCAAAAAATTTCAGAATTGCACCTTGCAATGCGGAGAAATTACTGTTTGTGCATTTACAATATTCATTGATTTTTGCCATTGAAAAACATGTTATTCATATACCAGAAATGTTTGAAGCTACTGACTGAATGAAAGGAGCTGGCACCTCACTCTCTTTGAATCTTCTTTATCATGCTAAGAGGAGCAGGAAAAAGCAAAAAATTTCAGAATTGCACCTTGCAATGCGGAGAAATTACTGTTTGTGCATTTACAATATTCATTGATTTTTGCCATTGAAAAACGTCCAGAAATGATTGAAGCTACTGACTGAATGAAAGGAGCTGGCATCTCACTCTCTTTGAATCTTCTTTATTATGCTAAGAGGAGCAGGAAAAAGCAAAAAATTTCAGAATTGCACCTTGCAATGCGGAGAAATTACTGTTTGTGCATTTACAATATTCATTGATTTTTGCCATTGAAAAACATCATGTTATTCATATACCAGAAATGTTTGAAGCTACTGACTGAATGAAAGGAGCTGGCATCTCACTCTCTTTGAATCTTCTTTATCATGCTAAGAGGAGCAGGAAAAAGCAAAAAATTTCAGAATTGCACCTTGCAATGCGGAGAAATTACTGTTTGTGCATTTACAAAATTCATTGATTTTTGCCATTGAAAAACATCATGTTATTCATATACCAGAAATGTTTGAAGCTACTGACTGAATGAAAGGAGCTGGCATCTCACTCTCTTTGAATCTTCTTTATCATGCTAAGAGGAGCAGGAAAAAGCAAAAAATTTCAGAATTGCACCTTGCAATGCGGAGAAATTACTGTTTGTGCATTTACAATATTCATTGATTTTTGCCATTGAAAAACATCATCTTATTCATATACCAGAAATGTTTGAAGCTACTGACTGAATGAAAGGAGCTGGCATCTCACTCTCTTTGAATCTTCTTTATCATGCTAAGAGGAGCAGGAAAAAGCAAAAAATTTCAGAATTGCACCTTGCAATGCGGAGAAATTACTGTTTGTGCATTTACAATATTCATTGATTTTTGCCATTGAAAAACGTCCAGAAATGATTGAAGCTACTGACTGAATGAAAGGAGCTGGCAACTCACTCTCTTTGAATCTTCTTTATCATGCTAAGAGGAGCAGGAAAAAGCAAAAAATTTCAGAATTGCACCTTGCAATGCGGAGAAATTACTGTTTGTGCATTTACAATATTCATTAATTTTTGCCATTGAGAAACATCATGTTATTCATATACCAGAAATGTTTGAAGCTACTGACTGAATGAAAGGAGCTGGCATCTCACTCTCTTTGAATCTTCTTTATCATGCTAAGAGGAGCAGGAAAAAGCAAAAAATTTCAGAATTGCACCTTGCAATGCGGAGAAATTACTGTTTGTGCATTTACAATATTCATTGATTTTTGCCTTTGAAAAACATCATGTTATTCATATACCAGAAATGTTTGAAGCTACTGACTGAATGAAAGGAGCTGGCATCTCACTCTCTTTGAATCTTCTTTATCATGCTAAGAGGAGCAGGAAAAAGCAAAAAATTTCAGAATTGCACCTTGCAATGCGGAGAAATTACTGTTTGTGCATTTACAATATTCATTGATTTTTGCCATTGAAAAACGTCCAGAAATGATTGAAGCTACTGACTGAATGAAAGGAGCTGGCATCTCACTCTCTTTGAATCTTCTTTATCATGCTAAGAGGAGCAGGAAAAAGCAAAAAATTTCAGAATTGCACCTTGCAATGCGGAGAAATTACAGTTTGTGCATTTACAATATTCATTGATTTTTGCCATTGAAAAACGTCCAGAAATGATTGAAGCTACTGACTGAATGAAAGGAGCTGGCATCTCACTCTCTTTGAATCTTCTTTATCATGCTAAGAGGAGCAGGAAAAAGCAAAAAATTTCAGAATTGCACCTTGCAATGCGGAGAAATTACTGTTTGTGCATTTACAATATTCATAGATTTTTGCCATTGAAAAACGTCCAGAAATGATTGAAGCTACTGACTGAATGAAAGGAGCTGGCATCTCACGCTCTTTGAATCTTCTTTATCATGCTAAGAGGAGCAGGAAAAAGCTAAAAATTTCAGAATTGCACCTTGCAATGCGGAGAAATTACTGTTTGTGCATTTACAATATTCATTGATTTTTGCCATTGAAAAACATGTTATTCATATACCAGAAATGTTTGAAGCTACTGACTGAATGAAAGGAGCTGGCATCTCACTCTCTTTGAATCTTCTTTATCATGCTAAGAGGAGCAGGAAAAAGCAAAAAATTTCAGAATTGCACCTTGCAATGCGGAGAAATTACTGTTTGTGCATTTACAATATTCATTGATTTTTGCCATTGAAAAACGTCCAGAAATGATTGAAGCTACTGACTGAATGAAAGGAGCTGGCATCTCACTCTCTTTGAATCTTCTTTATCATGCTAAGAGGAGCAGGAAAAAGCAAAAAATTTCAGAATTGCACCTTGCAATGCGGAGAAATTACTGTTTGTGCATTTACAATATTCATTGATTTTTGCCATTGAAAACGTCCAGAAATGATTGAAGCTACTGACTGAATGAAAGGAGCTGGCATCTCACTCTCTTTGAATCTTCTTTATCATGCTAAGAGGAGCAGGAAAAAGCAAAAAATTTCAGAATTGCACCTTGCAATGCGGAGAAATTACTGTTTGTGCATTTACAATATTCATTGATTTTTGCCTTTGAAAAACATCATGTTATTCATATACCAGAAATGTTTGAAGCTACTGACTGAATGAAAGGAGCTGGCATCTCACTCTCTTTGAATCTTCTTTATCATGCTAAGAGGAGCAGGAAAAAGCAAAAAATTTCAGAATTGCACCTTGCAATGCGGAGAAATTACTGTTTGTGCATTTACAATATTCATTGATTTTTGCCATTGAAAAACGTCCAGAAATGATTGAAGCTACTGACTGAATGAAAGGAGCTGGCATCTCACTCTCTTTGAATCTTCTTTATCATGCTAAGAGGAGCAGGAAAAAGCAAAAAATTTCAGAATTGCACCTTGCAATGCGGAGAAATTACTGTTTGTGCATTTACAATATTCATTGATTTTTGCCATTGAAAAACGTCCAGAAATGATTGAAGCTACTGACTGAATGAAAGGAGCTGGCATCTCACTCTCTTTGAATCTTCTTTATCATGCTAAGAGGAGCAGGAAAAAGCAAAAAATTTCAGAATTGCACCTTGCAATGCGGAGAAATTACTGTTTGTGCATTTACAATATTCATTGATTTTTGCCATTGAAAAACATCATGTTATTCATATACCAGAAATGTTTGAAGCTACTGACTGAATGAAAGGAGCTGGCATCTCACTCTCTTTGAATCTTCTTTATCATGCTAAGAGGAGCAGGAAAAAGCAAAAAATTTCAGAATTGCACCTTGCAATGCGGAGAAATTACTGTTTGTGCATTTACAATATTCATTGATTTTTGCCTTTGAAAAACATCATGTTATTCATATACCAGAAATGTTTGAAGCTACTGACTGAATGAAAGGAGCTGGCATCTCACTCTCTTTGAATCTTCTTTATCATGCTAAGAGGAGCAGGAAAAAGCAAAAAATTTCAGAATTGCACCTTGCAATGCGGAGAAATTACTGTTTGTGCATTTACAATATTCATTGATTTTTACCATTGAAAAACGTCCAGAAATGATTGAAGCTACTGACTGAATGAAAGTAGCTGGCATCTCAATCTCTTTGAATCTTCTTTATCATGCTAAGAGGAGCAGGAAAAAGCAAAAAATTTCAGACTTGCACCTTGCAATGCGGAGAAATTACTGTTTGTGCATTTACAATATTCATTGATTTTTGCCATTGAAAAACATCATGTTATTCATATACCAGAAATGTTTGAAGCTACTGACTGAATGAAAGGAGCTGGCATCTCACTCTCTTTGAATCTTCTTTATCATGCTAAGAGGAGCAGGAAAAAGCAAAAAATTTCAGAATTGCACCTTGCAATGCGGAGAAATTACTGTTTGTGCATTTACAATATTCATTGATTTTTGCCATTGAAAAACGTCCAGAAATGATTGAAGCTACTGACTGAATGAAAGGAGCTGGCATCTCACTCTCCTTGAATCTTCTTTATCATGCTAAGAGGAGCAGGAAAAAGCAAAAAATTTCAGAATTGCACCTTGCAATGCGGAGAAACTACAGTTTGTGCATTTACAATATTCATTGATTTTTGCCATTGAAAAACGTCCAGAAATGATTGAAGCTACTGACTGAATGAAAGGAGCTGGCATCTCACTCTCTTTGAATCTTCTTTATCATGCTAAGAGGAGCAGGAAAAAGCAAAAAATTTCAGAATTGCACCTTGCAATGCGGAGAAATTACTGTTTGTGCATTTACAATATTCATTGATTTTTGCCATTGAAAAACGTCCAGAAATGATTGAAGCTACTGACTGAATGAAAGGAGCTGGCATCTCACTCTCTTTGAATCTTCTTTATCATGCTAAGAGGAGCAGGAAAAAGCAAAAAATTTCAGAATTGCACCTTGCAATGCGGAGAAATTACTGTTTGTGCATTTACAATATTCATTGATTTTTGCCATTGAAAAACATGTTATTCATATACCAGAAATGTTTGAAGCTACTGACTGAATGAAAGGAGCTGGCACCTCACTCTCTTTGAATCTTCTTTATCATGCTAAGAGGAGCAGGAAAAAGCAAAAAATTTCAGAATTGCACCTTGCAATGCGGAGAAATTAATGTTTGTGCATTTACAATATTCATTGATTTTTGCCATTGAAAAACATCCAGAAATGATTGAAGCTACTGACTGAATGAAAGGAGCTGGCATCTCACTCTCTTTGAATCTTCTTTATCATGCTAAGAGGAGCAGGAAAAAGCAAAAAATTTCAGAATTGAACCTTGCAATGCGGAGAAATTACTGTTTGTGCATTTACAATATTCATTGATTTTTGCCATTGAAAAACACCATGTTATTCATATACCAGAAATGATTGAAGCTACTGACTGAATGAAAGGAGCTGGCATCTCACTCTCTTCGAATCTTCTTTATCATGCTAAGAGGAGCAGGAAAAAGCAAAAAATTTCAGAATTGCACCTTGCAATGCGGAGAAATTACTGTTTGTGCATTTACAATATTCATTGATTTTTGCAATTGAAAAACGTCCAGAAATGATTGAAGCTACTGACTGAATGAAAGGAGCTGGCATCTCACTCTCTTTGAATCTTCTTTATCATGCTAAGAGGAGCAGGAAAAAGCAAAAAATTTCAGAATTGCACCTTGCAATGCGGAGAAATTACTGTTTGTGCATTTACAATATTCATTGATTTTTGCCATTGAAAAACATCATGTTATTCATATACCAGGAATGTTTGAAGCTACTGACTGAATGAAAGGAGCTGGCATCTCACTCTCTTTGAATCTTCTTTATCATGCTAAGAGGAGCAGGAAAAAGCAAAAAATTTCAGAATTGCACCTTGCAATGCGGAGAAATTACTGTTTGTGCATTTACAATATTCATTGATTTTTGCCATTGAAAAACGTCCAGAAATGATTGAAGCTACTGACTGAATGAAAGGAGCTGGCATCTCACTCTCTTTGAATCTTCTTTATCATGCTAAGAGGAGCAGGAAAAAGCAAAAAATTTCAGAATTGCACCTTGCAATGCGGAGAAATTACTGTTTGTGCATTTACAATATTCATTGATTTTTACCATTGAAAAACGTCCAGAAATGATTGAAGCTACTGACTGAATGAAAGTAGCTGGCATCTCACTCTCTTTGAATCTTCTTTATCATGCTAAGAGGAGCAGGAAAAAGCAAAAAATTTCAGACTTGCACCTTGCAATGCGGAGAAATTACTGTTTGTGCATTTACAATATTCATTGATTTTTGCCATTGAAAAACATCATGTTATTCATATACCAGAAATGTTTGAAGCTACTGACTGAATGAAAGGAGCTAGCATCTCACTCTCTTTGAATCTTCTTTATCATGCTAAGAGGAGCAGGAAAAAGCAAAAAATTTCAGAATTGCACCTTGCAATGCGGAGAAATTACTGTTTGTGCATTTACAATATTCATTGATTTTTGCCATTGAAAAACGTCCAGAAATGATTGAAGCTACTGACTGAATGAAAGGAGCTGGCATCTCACTCTCTTTGAATCTTCTTTATCATGCTAAGAGGAGCAGGAAAAAGCAAAAAATTTCAGAATTGCACCTTGCAATGCGGAGAAATTACTGTTTGTGCATTTACAATATTCATTGATTTTTGCCATTGAAAAACGTCCAGAAATGACTGAAGCTACTGACTGAATGAAAGGAGCTGGCATCTCACTCTCTTTGAATCTTCTTTATCATGCTAAGAGGAGCAGGAAAAAGCAAAAAATTTCAGAATTGCACCTTGCAATGCGGAGAAATTACTGTTTGTGCATTTACAATATTCATTGATTTTTGCCATTGAAAAACATCATGTTATTCATATACCAGAAATGTTTGAAGCTACTGACTGAATGAAAGGAGCTGGCATCTCACTCTCTTTGAATCTTCTTTATCATGCTAAGAGGAGCAGGAAAAAGCAAAAAATTTCAGAATTGCACCTTGCAATGCGGAGAAATTACTGTTTGTGCATTTACAATATTCATTGATTTTTGCCATTGAAAAACGTCCAGAAATGATTGAAGCTACTGACTGAATGAAAGGAGCTGGCATCTCACTCTCTTTGAATCTTCTTTATCATGCTAAGAGGAGCAGGAAAAAGCAAAAAATTTCAGAATTGCACCTTGCAATGCGGAGAAATTACTGTTTGTGCATTTACAATATTCATTGATTTTTACCATTGAAAAACGTCCAGAAATGATTGAAGCTACTGACTGAATGAAAGTAGCTGGCATCTCACTCTCTTTGAATCTTCTTTATCATGCTAAGAGGAGCAGGAAAAAGCAAAAAATTTCTAACTTGCACCTTGCAATGCGGAGAAATTACTGTTTGTGCATTTACAATATTCATTGATTTTTGCCATTGAAAAACATCATGTTATTCATATACCAGAAATGTTTGAAGCTACTGACTGAATGAAAGGAGCTGGCATCTCACTCTCTTTGAATCTTCTTTATCATGCTAAGAGGAGCAGGAAAAAGCAAAAAATTTCAGAATTGCACCTTGCAATGCGGAGAAATTACTGTTTGTGCATTTACAATATTCATTGATTTTTGCCATTGAAAAACGTCCAGAAATGATTGAAGCTACTGACTGAATGAAAGGAGCTGGCATCTCACTCTCTTTGAATCTTCTTTATCATGCTAAGAGGAGCAGGAAAAAGCAAAAAATTTCAGAATTGCACCTTGCAATGCGGAGAAATTACTGTTTGTGCATTTACAATATTCATTGATTTTTGCCATTGAAAAACGTCCAGAAATGATTGAAGCTACTGACTGAATGAAAGGAGCTGGCATCTCACTCTCTTTGAATCTTCTTTATCATGCTAAGAGGAGCAGGAAAAAGCAAAAAATTTCAGAATTGCACCTTGCAATGCGGAGAAATTACTGTTTGTGCATTTACAATATTCATTGATTTTTGCCATTGAAAAACGTCCAGAAATGATTGAAGCTACTGACTGAATGAAAGGAGCTGGCATCTCACTCTCTTTGAATCTTCTTTATCATGCTAAGAGGAGCAGGAAAAAGCAAAAAATTTCAGAATTGCACCTTGCAATGCGGAGAAATTACTGTTTGTGCATTTACAATATTCATTGATTTTTGCCATTGAAAAACATCATGTTATTCATATACCAGAAATGTTTGAAGCTACTGACTGAATGAAAGGAGCTGGCATCTCACTCTCTTTGAATCTTCTTTATCATGCTAAGAGGAGCAGGAAAAAGCAAAAAATTTCAGAATTGCACCTTGCAATGCGGAGAAATTACTGTTTGTGCATTTACAATATTCATTGATTTTTGCCTTTGAAAAACATCATGTTATTCATATACCAGAAATGTTTGAAGCTACTGACTGAATGAAAGGAGCTGGCATCTCACTCTCTTTGAATCTTCTTTATCATGCTAAGAGGAGCAGGAAAAAGCAAAAAATTTCAGAATTGCACCTTGCAATGCGGAGAAATTACTGTTTGTGCATTTACAATATTCATTGATTTTTACCATTGAAAAACGTCCAGAAATGATTGAAGCTACTGACTGAATGAAAGTAGCTGGCATCTCACTCTCTTTGAATCTTCTTTATCATGCTAAGAGGAGCAGGAAAAAGCAAAAAATTTCAGACTTGCACCTTGCAATGCGGAGAAATTACTGTTTGTGCATTTACAATATTCATTGATTTTTGCCATTGAAAAACATCATGTTATTCATATACCAGAAATGTTGGAAGCTACTGACTGAATGAAAGGAGCTGGCATCTCACTCTCTTTGAATCTTCTTTATCATGCTAAGAGGAGCAGGAAAAAGCAAAAAATTTCAGAATTGCACCTTGCAATGCGGAGAAATTACTGTTTGTGCATTTACAATATTCATTGATTTTTGCCATTGAAAAACGTCCAGAAATGATTGAAGCTACTGACTGAATGAAAGGAGCTGGCATCTCACTCTCTTTGAATCTTCTTTATCATGCTAAGAGGAGCAGGAAAAAGCAAAAAATTTCAGAATTGCACCTTGCAATGCGGAGAAACTACAGTTTGTGCATTTACAATATTCATTGATTTTTGCCATTGAAAAACGTCCAGAAATGATTGAAGCTACTGACTGAATGAAAGGAGCTGGCATCTCACTCTCTTTGAATCTTCTTTATCATGCTAAGAGGAGCAGGAAAAGGCAAAAAATTTCAGAATTGCACCTTGCAATGCGGAGAAATTACTGTTTGTGCATTTACAATATTCATTGATTTTTGCCATTGAAAAACGTCCAGAAATGATTGAAGCTTCTGACTGAATGAAAGGAGCTGGCATCTCACTCTCTTTGAATCTTCTTTATCATGCTAAGAGGAGCAGGAAAAAGCAAAAAATTTCAGAATTGCACCTTGCAATGCGGAGAAACTACTGTTTGTGCATTTACAATATTCATTGATTTTTGCCATTGAAAAACATGTTATTCATATACCAGAAATGTTTGAAGCTACTGACTGAATGAAAGGAGTTGGCACCTCACTCTCTTTGAATCTTCTTTATCATGCTAAGAGGAGCAGGAAAAAGCAAAAAATTTCAGAATTGCACCTTGCAATGCGGAGAAATTACTGTTTGTGCATTTACAATATTCATTGATTTTTGCCATTGAAAAACATCCAGAAATGATTGAAGCTACTGACTGAATGAAAGGAGCTGGCATCTCACTCTCTTTGAATCTTCTTTATCATGCTAAGAGGAGCAGGAAAAAGCAAAAAATTTCAGAATTGAACCTTGCAATGCGGAGAAATTACTGTTTGTGCATTTACAATATTCATTGCTTTTTGCCATTGAAAAACATCATGTTATTCATATACCAGAAATGATTGAAGCTACTGACTGAATGAAAGGAGCTGGCATCTCACTCTCTTCGAATCTTCTTTATCATGCTAAGAGGAGCAGGAAAAAGCAAAAAATTTCAGAATTGCACCTTGCAATGCGGAGAAATTACTGTTTGTGCATTTACAATATTCATTGATTTTTGCAATTGAAAAACGTCCAGAAATGATTGAAGCTACTGACTGAATGAAAGGAGCTGGCATCTCACTCTCTTTGAATCTTCTTTATCATGCTAAGAGGAGCAGGAAAAAGCAAAAAATTTCAGAATTGCACCTTGCAATGCGGAGAAATTACTGTTTGTGCATTTACAATATTCATTGATTTTTGCCATTGAAAAACATCATGTTATTCATATACCAGGAATGTTTGAAGCTACTGACTGAATGAAAGGAGCTGGCATCTCACTCTCTTTGAGTCTTCTTTATCATGCTAAGAGGAGCAGGAAAAAGCAAAAAATTTCAGAATTGCACCTTGCAATGCGGAGAAATTACTGTTTGTGCATTTACAATATTCATTGATTTTTACCATTGAAAAACGTCCAGAAATGATTGAAGCTACTGACTGAATGAAAGTAGCTGGCATCTCACTCTCTTTGAATCTTCTTTATCATGCTAAGAGGAGCAGGAAAAAGCAAAAAATTTCAGACTTGCACCTTGCAATGCGGAAAAATTACTGTTTGTGCATTTACAATATTCATTGATTTTTGCCATTGAAAAACATCATGTTATTCATATACCAGAAATGTTTGAAGCTACTGACTTAATGAAAGGAGCTGGCATCTCACTCTCTTTGAATCTTCTTTATCATGCTAAGAGGAGCAGGAAAAAGCAAAAAATTTCAGAATTGCACCTTGCAATGCGGAGAAATTACTGTTTGTGCATTTACAATATTCATTGATTTTTGCCATTGAAAAACGTCCAGAAATGATTGAAGCTACTGACTGAATGAAAGGAGCTGGCATCTCACTCTCTTTGAATCTTCTTTATCATGCTAAGAGGAGCAGGAAAAAGCAAAAAATTTCAGAATTGAACCTTGCAATGCGGAGAAATTACAGTTTGTGCATTTACAATATTCATTGATTTTTGCCATTGAAAAACATCCAGAAATGATTGAAGCTACTGACTGAATGAAAGGAGCTGGCATCTCACTCTCTTTGAATCTTCTTTATCATGCTAAGAGGAGCAGGAAAAAGCAAAAAATTTCAGAATTGCACCTTGCAATGCGGAGAAATTACTGTTTGTGCATTTACAATATTCATTGATTTTTGCCATTGAAAAACGTCCAGAAATGATTGAAGCTACTGACTGAATGAAAGGAGCTGGCATCTCACTCTCTTTGAATCTTCTTTATCATGCTAAGAGGAGCAGGAAAAAGCAAAAAATTTCAGAATTGCACCTTGCAATGCGGAGAAATTACTGTTTGTGCATTTATAATATTCATTGATTTTTGCCATTGAAAAACATGTTATTCATATACCAGAAATGTTTGAAGCTACTGACTGAATGAAAGGAGCTGGCACCTCACTCTCTTTGAATCTTCTTTATCATGCTAAGAGGAGCAGGAAAAAGCAAAAAATTTCAGAATTGCACCTTGCAATGTGGAGAAATTACTGTTTGTGCATTTACAATATTCATTGATTTTTGCCATTGAAAAACATCCAGAAATGATTGAAGCTACTGACTGAATTAAAGGAGCTGGCATCTCACTCTCTTTGAATCTTCTTTATCATGCTAAGAGGAGTAGGAAAAAGCAAAAAATTTCAGAATTGCACCTTGCAATGCGGAGAAATTACTGTTTGTGCATTTACAATATTCATTGATTTTTGCCATTGAAAAACATCATGTTATTCATATACCAGGAATGTTTGAAGCTACTGACTGAATGAAAGGAGCTGGCATCTCACTCTCTTTGAATCTTCTTTATCATGCTAAGAGGAGCAGGAAAAAGCAAAAAATTTCAGAATTGCACCTTGCAATGCGGAGAAATTACTGTTTGTGCATTTACAATATTCATTGATTTTTGCCATTGAAAAACGTCCAGAAATGATTGAAGCTACTGACTGAATGAAAGGAGCTGGCATCTCACTCTCTTTGAATCTTCTTTATCATGCTAAGAGGAGCAGGAAAAAGCAAAAAATTTCAGAATTGCACCTTGCAATGCGGAGAAATTACTGTTTGTGCATTTACAATATTCATTGATTTTTACCATTGAAAAACGTCCAGAAATGATTGAAGCTACTGACTGAATGAAAGTAGCTGGCATCTCACTCTCTTTGAATCTTCTTTATCATGCTAAGAGGAGCAGGAAAAAGCAAAAAATTTCAGACTTGCACCTTGCAATGCGGAAAAATTACTGTTTGTGCATTTACAATATTCATTGATTTTTGCCATTGAAAAACATCATGTTATTCATATACCAGAAATGTTTGAAGCTACTGACTGAATGAAAGGAGCTGGCATCTCACTCTCTTTGAATCTTCTTTATCATGCTAAGAGGAGCAGGAAAAAGCAAAAAATTTCAGAATTGCACCTTGCAATGCGGAGAAATTACTGTTTGTGCATTTACAATATTCATTGATTTTTGCCATTGAAAAACGTCCAGAAATGATTGAAGCTACTGACTGAATGAAAGGAGCTGGCATCTCACTCTCTTTGAATCTTCTTTATCATGCTAAGAGGAGCAGGAAAAAGCAAAAAATTTCAGAATTGAACCTTGCAATGCGGAGAAATTACAGTTTGTGCATTTACAATATTCATTGATTTTTGCCATTGAAAAACATCCAGAAATGATTGAAGCTACTGACTGAATGAAAGGAGCTGGCATCTCACTCTCTTTGAATCTTCTTTATCATGCTAAGAGGAGCAGGAAAAAGCAAAAAATTTCAGAATTGCACCTTGCAATGCGGAGAAATTACTGTTTGTGCATTTACAATATTCATTGATTTTTGCCATTGAAAAACGTCCAGAAATGATTGAAGCTACTGACTGAATGAAAGGAGCTGGCATCTCACTCTCTTTGAATCTTCTTTATCATGCTAAGAGGAGCAGGAAAAAGCAAAAAATTTCAGAATTGCACCTTGCAATGCGGAGAAATTACTGTTTGTGCATTTATAATATTCATTGATTTTTGCCATTGAAAAACATGTTATTCATATACCAGAAATGTTTGAAGCTACTGACTGAATGAAAGGAGCTGGCACCTCACTCTCTTTGAATCTTCTTTATCATGCTAAGAGGAGCAGGAAAAAGCAAAAAATTTCAGAATTGCACCTTGCAATGCGGAGAAATTACTGTTTGTGCATTTACAATATTCATTGATTTTTGCCATTGAAAAACATCCAGAAATGATTGAAGCTACTGACTGAATTAAAGGAGCTGGCATCTCACTCTCTTTGAATCTTCTTTATCATGCTAAGAGGAGCAGGAAAAAGCAAAAAATTTCAGAATTGCACCTTGCAATGCGGAGAAATTACTGTTTGTGCATTTACAATATTCATTGATTTTTGCCATTGAAAATCATCATGTTATTCATATACCAGAAATGATTGAAGCTACTGACTGAATGAAAGGAGCTGGCATCTCACTCTCTTTGAATCTTCTTTATCATGCTAAGAGGAGCAGGAAAAAGCAAAAAATTTCAGAATTGCACCTTGCAATGCGGAGAAATTACTGTTTGTGCATTTACAATATTCATTGATTTTTGCAATTGAAAAACGTCCAGAAATGATTGAAGCTACTGACTGAATGAAAGGAGCTGGTATCTCACTCTCTTTGAATCTTCTTTATCATGCTAAGAGGAGCAGGAAAAAGCAAAACATTTCAGAATTGCACCTTGCAATGCGGAGAAATTACTGTTTGTGCATTTACAATATTCATTGATTTTTGCCATTGAAAAACATCATGTTATTCATATACCAGGAATGTTTGAAGCTACTGACTGAATGAAAGGAGCTGGCATCTCACTCTCTTTGAATCTTCTTTATCATGCTAAGAGGAGCAGGAAAAAGCAAAAAATTTCAGAATTGCACCTTGCAATGCGGAGAAATTACTGTTTGTGCATTTACAATATTCATTGATTTTTGCCATTGAAAAACGTCCAGAAATGATTGAAGCTACTGACTGAATGAAAGGAGCTGGCATCTCACTCTCTTTGAATCTTGTTTATCATGCTAAGAGGAGCAGGAAAAAGCAAAAAATTTCAGAATTGCACCTTGCAATGCGGAGAAATTACTGTTTGTGCATTTACAATATTCAATGATTTTTGCCATTGAAAAACGTCCAGAAATGATTGAAGCTACTGACTGAACGAAAGGAGCTGGCATCTCACTCTCTTTGAATCTTCTTTATCATGCTAAGAGGAGCAGGAAAAAGCAAAAAATTTCAGAATTGCACCTTGCAATGCGGAGAAATTACTGTTTGTGCATTTACAATATTCATTGATTTTTGCCATTGAAAAACATCATGTTATTCATATACCAGAAATGTTTGAAGCTACTGACTGAATGAAAGGAGCTGGCATCTCACTCTCTTTGAATCTTCTTTATCATGCTAAGAGGAGCAGGAAAAAGCAAAAAATTTCAGAATTGCACCTTGCAATGCGGAGAAATTGCTGTTTGTGCATTTACAATATTCATTGATTTTTGCCATTGAAAAACGTCCAGAAATGATTGAAGCTACTGACTGAATGAAAGGAGCTGGCATCTCACTCTCTTTGAATCTTCTTTATCATGCTAAGAGGAGCAGGAAAAAGCAAAAAATTTCAGAATTGCACCTTGCAATGCGGAGAAATTACTGTTTGTGCATTTACAATATTCATTGATTTTTGCCATTGAAAAACATCATGTTATTCATATACCAGAAATGTTTGAAGCTACTGACTGAATGAAAGGAGCTGGCATGTCACTCTCTTTGAATCTTCTTTATCATGCTAAGAGGAGCAGGAAAAAGCAAAAAATTTCAGAATTGCACCTTGCAATGCGGAGAAATTACTGTTTGTGCATTTACAATATTCATTGATTTTTGCCATTGAAAAACGTCCAGAAATGATTGAAGCTACTGACTGAATGAAAGGAGCTGGCATCTCACTCTCTTTGAATCTTCTTTATCATGCTAAGAGGAGCAGGAAAAAGCAAAAAATTTCAGAATTGCACCTTGCAATGCGGAGAAATTACTGTTTGTGCATTTACAATATTCATTGATTTTTGCCATTGAAAAACATCATGTTATTCATATACCAGAAATGTTTGAAGCTACTGACTGAATGAAAGGAGCTGGCATCTCACTCTCTTTGAATCTTCTTTATCATGCTAAGAGGAGCAGGAAAAAGCAAAAAAATTCAGAATTGCACCTTGCAATGCGGAGAAATTACTGTTTGTGCATTTACAATATTCATTGATTTTTGCCATTGAAAAACATCATGTTATTCATATACCAGAAATGTTTGAAGCTACTGACTGAATGAAAGGAGCTGGCATCTCACTCTCTTTGAATCTTCTTTATCATGCTAAGAGGAGCAGGAAAAAGCAAAAAATTTCAGAATTGCACCTTGCAATGCGCAGAAATTACTGTTTGTGCATTTACAATATTCATTGATTTTTACCATTGAAAAACGTCCAGAAATGATTGAAGCTACTGACTGAATGAAAGTAGCTGGCATCTCACTCTCTTTGAATCTTCTTTATCATGCTAAGAGGAGCAAGAAAAAGCAAAAAATTTCAGACTTGCACCTTGCAATGCGGAGAAATTACTGTTTGTGCATTTACAATATTCATTGATTTTTGCCATTGAAAAACATCATGTTATTCATATACCAGAAATGTTTGAAGCTACTGACTGAATGAAAGGAGCTGGCATCTCACTCTCATTGAATCTTCTTTATCATGCTAAGAGGAGCAGGAAAAAGCAAAAAATTTCAGAATTGCACCTTGCAATGCGGAGAAATTACTGTTTGTGCATTTACAATATTCATTGATTTTTGCCATTGAAAAACGTCCAGAAATGATTGAAGCTACTGACTGAATGAAAGGAGCTGGCATCTCACTCTCTTTGAATCTTCTTTATCATGCTAAGAGGAGCAGGAAAAAGCAAAAAATTTCAGAATTGCACCTTGCAATGCGGAGAAATTGCTGTTTGTGCATTTACAAAATTCATTGATTTTTGCCATTGAAAAACATCATGTTATTCATATACCAGAAATGATTGAAGCTACTGACTGAATGAAAGGAGCTGGCATCTCACTCTCTTTGAATCTTCTTTATCATGCTAAGAGGAGCAGGAAAAAGCAAAAAATTTCAGAATTGCACCTTGCAATGCGGAGAAATTACTGTTTGTGCATTTACAATATTCATTGATTTTTGCCATTGAAAAACATCATGTTATTCATATACCAGAAATGTTTGAAGCTACTGACTGAATGAAAGGAGCTGGCATCTCACTCTCTTTGAATCTTCTTTATCATGCTAAGAGGAGCAGGAAAAAGCAAAAAATTTCAGAATTGCACCTTGCAATGCGGATAAATTACTGTTTGTGCATTTACAATATTCATTGATTTTTGCCATTGAAAAACATCATGTTATTCATATACCAGAAATGATTGAAGCTACTGACTGAATGAAAGGAGCTGGCATCTCACTCTCTTTGAATCTTCTTTATCATGCTAAGAGGAGCAGGAAAAAGCAAAAAATTTCAGAATTGCACCTTGCAATGCGGAGAAATTACTGTTTGTGCATTTACAATATTCATTGATTTTTGCCATTGAAAAACATCATGTTATTCATATACCAGAAATGATTGAAGCTACTGACTGAATGAAAGTAGCTGGCATCTCACTCTCTTTGAATCTTCTTTATCATGCTAAGAGGAGCAGGAAAAAGCAAAAAATTTCAGAATTGCACCTTGCAATGCGGAGAAATTACTGTTTGTGCATTTACAATATTCATTGATTTTTGCAATTTAAAAACGTCCAGAAATGTTTGAAGCTACTGACTGAATGAAAGGAGCTGGCATCTCACTCTCTTTGAATCTTCTTTATCATGCTAAGAGGAGCAGGAAAAAGCAAAAAATTTCAGAATTGCACCTTGCAATGCGGAGAAATTACTGTTTGTGCATTTACAATATTCATTGATTTTTGCCATTGAAAAACATCATGTTATTCATATACCAGAAATGTTTGAAGCTACTGACTGAATGAAAGGAGCTGGCATCTCACTCTCTTTGAATCTTCTTTATCATGCTAAGAGGAGCAGGAAAAAGCAAAAAATTTCAGAATTGCACCTTGCAATGCGGAGAAATTACTGTTTGTGCATTTACAATATTCATTGATTTTTGCCATTGAAAAACGTCCAGAAATGATTGAAGCTACTGACTGAATGAAAGGAGCTGGCATCTCACTCTCTTTGAATCTTCTTTATCATGCTAAGAGGAGCAGGAAAAAGCAAAAAATTTCAGAATTGCACCTTGCAATGCGGAGAAATTACTGTTTGTGCATTTACAATATTCATTGATTTTTGCCATTGAAAAACATCATGTTATTCATATACCAGAAATGTTTGAAGCTACTGACTGAATGAAAGGAGCTGGCATCTCACTCTCTTTGAATCTTCTTTATCATGCTAAGAGGAGCAGGAAAAAGCAAAAAATTTCAGAATTGCACCTTGCAATGCGGAGAAATTACTGTTTGTGCATTTACAATATTCATTGATTTTTGCCATTGAAAAACGTCCAGAAATGATTGAAGCTACTGACTGAATGAAAGGAGCTGGCATCTCACTCTCTTTGAATCTTCTTTATCATGCTAAGAGGAGCAGGAAAAAGCAAAAAATTTCAGAATTGCACCTTGCAATGCGGAGAAATTACTGTTTGTGCATTTACAATATTCATTGATTTTTGCCATTGAAAAACATCATGTTATTCATATACCAGAAATGTTTGAAGCTACTGACTGAATGAAAGGAGCTGGCATCTCACTCTCTTTGAATCTTCTTTATCATGCTAAGAGGAGCAGGAAAAAGCAAAAAATTTCAGAATTGCACCTTGCAATGCGGAGAAATTACTGTTTGTGCATTTACAATATTCATTGATTTTTGCCATTGAAAAACATCATGTTATTCATATACCAGAAATGTTTGAAGCTACTGACTGAATGAAAGGAGCTGGCATCTCACTCTCTTTGAATCTTCTTTATCATGCTAAGAGGAGCAGGAAAAAGCAAAAAATTTCAGAATTGCACCTTGCAATGCGGAGAAATTACTGTTTGTGCATTTACAATATTCATTGATTTTTGCCATTGAAAAACGTCCAGAAATGATTGAAGCTACTGACTGAATGAAAGGAGCTGGCATCTCACTCTCTTTGAATCTTCTTTATCATGCTAAGAGGAGCAGGAAAAAGCAAAAAATTTCAGAATTGCACCTTGCAATGCGGAGAAATTACTGTTTGTGCATTTACAATATTCATTGATTTTTGCCATTGAAAAACATCATGTTATTCATATACCAGAAATGTTTGAAGCTACTGACTGAATGAAAGGAGATGGCATCTCACTCTCTTTGAATCTTCTTTATCATGCTAAGAGGAGCAGGAAAAAGCAAAAAATTTCAGAATTGCACCTTGCAATGCGGAGAAATTACTGTTTGTGCATTTACAATATTCATTGATTTTTGCCATTGAAAAACGTCCAGAAATGATTGAAGCTACTGACTGAATGAAAGGAGCTGGCATCTCACTCTCTTTGAATCTTCTTTATCATGCTAAGATGAGCAGGAAAAAGCAAAAAATTTCAGAATTGCACCTTGCAATGCGGAGAAATTACTGTTTGTGCATTTACAATATTCATTGATTTTTGCCATTGAAAAACATCATGTTATTCATATACCAGAAATGTTTGAAGCTACTGACTGAATGAAAGGAGCTGGCATCTCACTCTCTTTGAATCTTCTTTATCATGCTAAGAGGAGCAGGAAAAAGCAAAAAATTTCAGAATTGCACCTTGCAATGCGGAGAAATTACTGTTTGTGCATTTACAATATTCATTGATTTTTGCCATTGAAAAACATCATGTTATTCATATACCAGAAATGTTTGAAGCTACTGACTGAATGAAAGGAGCTGGCATCTCACTCTCTTTGAATCTTCTTTATCATGCTAAGAGGAGCAGGAAAAAGCAAAAAATTTCAGAATTGCACCTTGCAATGCGGAGAAATTACTGTTTGTGCATTTACAATATTCATTGATTTTTACCATTGAAAAACGTCCAGAAATGATTGAAGCTACTGACTGAATGAAAGTAGCTGGCATCTCACTCTCTTTGAATCTTCTTTATCATGCTAAGAGGAGCAGGAAAAAGCAAAAAATTTCAGACTTGCACCTTGCAATGCGGAGAAATTACTGTTTGTGCATTTACAATATTCATTGATTTTTGCCATTGAAAAACATCATGTTATTCATATACCAGAAATGTTTGAAGCTACTGACTGAATGAAAGGAGCTGGCATCTCACTCTCTTTGAATCTTCTTTATCATGCTAAGAGGAGCAGGAAAAAGCAAAAAATTTCAGAATTGCACCTTGCAATGCGGAGAAATTACTGTTTGTGCATTTACAATATTCATTGATTTTTGCCATTGAAAAACGTCCAGAAATGATTGAAGCTACTGACTGAATGAAAGGAGCTGGCATCTCACTCTCTTTGAATCTTCTTTATCATGCTAAGAGGAGCAGGAAAAAGCAAAAAATTTCAGAATTGCACCTTGCAATGCGGAGAAATTACAGTTTGTGCATTTACAATATTCATTGATTTTTGCCATTGAAAAACGTCCAGAAATGATTGAAGCTACTGACTGAATGAAAGGAGCTGGCATCTCACTCTCTTTGAATCTTCTTTATCATGCTAAGAGGAGCAGGAAAAAGCAAAAAATTTCAGAATTGCACCTTGCAATGCGGAGAAATTACTGTTTGTGCATTTACAATATTCATTGATTTTTGCCATTGAAAAACATGTTATTCATATACCAGAAATGTTTGAAGCTACTGACTGAATGAAAGGAGCTGGCACCTCACTCTCTTTGAATCTTCTTTATCATGATAAGAGGAGCAGGAAAAAGCAAAAAATTTCAGAATTGCACCTTGCAATGCGGAGAAATTACTGTTTGTGCATTTACAATATTCATTGATTTTTGCCATTGAAAAACGTCCAGAAATGATTGAACCTAGTGACTGAATGAAAGGAGCTGGCATCTCACTCTCTTTGAATCTTCTTTATCATGCTAAGAGGAGCAGGAAAAAGCAAAAAATTTCAGAATTGCACCTTGCAATGCGGAGAAATTACTGTTTGTGCATTTACAATATTCATTGATTTTTGCCATTGAAAAACGTCCAGAAATGATTGAAGCTACTGACTGAATGAAAGGAGCTGGCATCTCACTCTCTTTGAATCTTCTTTATCATGCTAAGAGGAGCAGGAAAAAGCAAAAAATTTCAGAATTGCACCTTGCAATGCGGAGAAATTACAGTTTGTGCATTTACAATATTCATTGATTTTTGCCATTGAAAAACGTCCAGAAATGATTGAAGCTACTGACTGAATGAAAGGAGCTGGCATCTCACTCTCTTTGAATCTTCTTTATCATGCTAAGAGGAGCAGGAAAAAGCAAAAAATTTCAGAATTGCACCTTGCAATGCGGAGAAATTACTGTTTGTGCATTTACAATATTCATTGATTTTTGCCATTGAAAAACATGTTATTCATATACCAGAAATGTTTGAAGCTACTGACTGAATGAAAGGAGCTGGCACCTCACTCTCTTTGAATCTTCTTTATCATGATAAGAGGAGCAGGAAAAAGCAAAAAATTTCAGAATTGCACCTTGCAATGCGGAGAAATTACTGTTTGTGCATTTACAATATTCATTGATTTTTGCCATTGAAAAACGTCCAGAAATGATTGAACCTAGTGACTGAATGAAAGGAGCTGGCATCTCACTCTCTTTGAATCTTCTTTATCATGCTAAGAGGAGCAGGAAAAAGCAAAAAATTTCAGAATTGCACCTTGCAATGCGGAGAAATTACTGTTTGTGCATTTACAATATTCATTGATTTTTGCCATTGAAAAACGTCCAGAAATGATTGAAGCTACTGACTGAATGAAAGGAGCTGGCATCTCACTCTCTATGAATCTTCTTTAGCATGCTAAGAGGAGCAGGAAAAAGCAAAAAATTTCAGAATTGCGCCTTGCAATGCGGAGAAATTACTGTTTGTGCATTTACAAAATTCATTGATTTTTGCCATTGAAAAACATCATGTTATTCATTTACCAGAAATGATTGAAGCTACTGACTGAATGAAAGGAGCTGGCATCTCACTCTCTTTGAATCTTCTTTACCATGCTAAGAGGAGCAGGAAAAAGTAAAAAATTTCAGAATTGCACCTTGCAATGCGGAGAAATTACTGTTTGTGCATTTACAATATTCAATGATTTTTGCCATTGAAAAACGTCCAGAAATGATTGAAGCTACTGACTGAACGAAAGGAGCTGGCATCTCACTATCTTTGAATCTTCTTTATCATGCTAAGAGGAGCAGGAAAAAGCAAAATGTTTCAGAATTGCACCTTGCAATGCGGAGAAATTACTGTTTGTGCATTTACAATATTCATTGCTTTTTGCCATTGAAAAACATCATGTTATTCATATACCAGAAATGTTTGAAGCTACTGACTGAATGAAAGGAGCTGGCATCTCACTCTCTTTGAATCTTCTTTATCATGCTAAGAGGAGCAGGAAAAAGCAAAAAATTTCAGAATTGCACATTGCAATGCGGAGAAATTACTGTTTGTGCATTTACAATATTCATTGATTTTTGCCATTGAAAAACGTCCAGAAATGATTGAAGCTACTGACTGAATGAAAGGAGCTGGCATCTCACTCTCTTTGAATCTTCTTTATCATGCTAAGAGGAGCAGGAAAAAGCAAAAAATTTCAGAATTGCACCTTGCAATGCGGAGAAATTACTGTTTGTGCATTTACAATATTCATTGATTTTTGCCATTGAAAAACGTCCAGAAATGATTGAAGCTACTGACTGAATGAAAGGAGCTGGCATCTCACTCTCTTTGAATCTTGTTTATCATGCTAAGAGGAGCAGGAAAAAGCAAAAAATTTCAGAATTGCACCTTGCAATGCGGAGAAATTACTGTTTGTGCATTTACAATATTCATTGATTTTTGCCATTGAAAAACATCATGTTATTCATATACCAGAAATGTTTGAAGCTACTGACTGAATGAAAGGAGCTGGCATCTCACTCTCTTTGAATCTTCTTTATCATGCTAAGAGGAGCAGGAAAAAGCAAAAAATTTCAGAATTGCACCTTGCAATGCGGATAAATTACTGTTTGTGCATTTACAATATTCATTGATTTTTGCCATTGAAAAACATCATGTTATTCATATACCAGAAATGATTGAAGCTACTGACTGAATGAAAGGAGCTGGCATCTCACTCTCTTTGAATCTTCTTTATCATGCTAAGAGGAGCAGGAAAAAGCAAAAAATTTCAGAATTGCACCTTGTAATGCGGAGAAATTACTGTTTGTGCATTTACAATATTCATTGATTTTTGCCATTGAAAAACATCATGTTATTCATATACCAGAAATGATTGAAGCTACTGACTGAATGAAAGGAGCTGGCATCTCACTCTCTTTGAATCTTCTTTATCATGCTAAGAGGAGCAAGAAAAAGCAAAAAATTTCAGAATTGCACCTTGCAATGCGGAGAAATTACTGTTTGTGCATTTACAATATTCATTGATTTTTGCAATTGAAAAACGTCCAGAAATGATTGAAGCTACTGACTGAATGAAAGGAGCTGGCATCTCACTCTCTTTGAATCTTCTTTATCATGCTAAGAGGAGCAGGAAAAAGCAAAAAATTTCAGAATTGCACCTTGCAATGCGGAGAAATTACTGTTTGTGCATTTACAATATTCATTGATTTTTGCCATTGAAAAACATCATGTTATTCATATACCAGGAATGTTTGAAGCTACTGACTGAATGAAAGGAGCTGGCATCTCACTCTCTTTGAATCTTCTTTATCATGCTAAGAGGAGCAGGAAAAAGCAAAAAATTTCAGAATTGCACCTTGCAATGCGGAGAAATTACTGTTTGTGCATTTACAATATTCATTGATTTTTGCCATTGAAAAACGTCCAGAAATGATTGAAGCTACTGACTGAATGAAAGGAGCTGGCATCTCACTCTCTTTGAATCTTGTTTATCATGCTAAGAGGAGCAGGAAAAAGCAAAAAATTTCAGAATTGCACCTTGCAATGCTGAGAAATTACTGTTTGTGCATTTACAAAATTCATTGATTTTTGCCATTGAAAAACATCATGTTATTCATATACCAGAAATGTTTGAAGCTACTGACTGAATGAAAGGAGCTGGCATCTCACTCTCTTTGAATCTTCTTTATCATGCTAAGAGGAGCAGGAAAAAGCAAAAAATTTCAGAATTGCACATTGCAATGCGGAGAAATTACTGTTTGTGCATTTACAATATTCATTGATTTTTGCCATTGAAAAACGTCCAGAAATGATTGAAGCTACTGACTGAATGAAAGGAGCTGGCATCTCACTCTCTTTGAATCTTCTTTATCATGCTAAGAGGAGCAGGAAAAAGCAAAAAATTTCAGAATTGCACCTTGCAATGCGGAGAAATTACTGTTTGTGCATTTACAATATTCATTGATTTTTCCATTGAAAAACATCATGTTATTCATATACCAGAAATGTTTGAAGCTACTGACTGAATGAAAGGAGCTGGCATCTCACTCTCTTTGAATCTTCTTTATCATGCTAAGAGGAGCAGGAAAAAGCAAAAAATTTCAGAATTGCACCTTGCAATGCGGAGAAATTACAGTTTGTGCATTTACAATATTCATTGATTTTTGCATTGAAAAACGTCCAGAAATGATTGAAGCTACTGACTGAATGAAAGGAGCTGGCATCTCACTCTCTTTGAATCTTCTTTATCATGCTAAGAGGAGCAGGAAAAAGCAAAAAATTTCAGAATTGCACCTTGCAATGCGGAGAAATTACTGTTTGTGCATTTACAATATTCATTGATTTTTGCCATTGAAAAACGTCCAGAAATGATTGAAGCTATTGACTGAATGAAAGGAGCTGGCATCTCACTCTCTTTGAATCTTCTTTATCATGCTAAGAGGAGCAGGAAAAAGCAAAAAATTTCAGAATTGCACCTTGCAATGCGGAGAAATTACTGTTTGTGCATTTACAATATTCATTGATTTTTGCCATTGAAAAACATGTTATTCATATACCAGAAATGTTTGAAGCTACTGACTGAATGAAAGGAGCTGGCACCTCACTCTCTTTGAATCTTCTTTATCATGCTAAGAGGAGCATGAAAAAGCAAAAAATTTCAGAATTGCACCTTGCAATGCGGAGAAATTACTGTTTGTGCATTTACAATATTCATTGATTTTTGCCATTGAAAAACGTCCAGAAATGATTGAAGCTACTGACTGAATGAAAGGAGCTGGCATCTCACTCTCTTTGAATCTTCTTTATCATGCTCAGAGGAGCAGGAAAAAGCCAAAAATTTCAGAATTTCACCTTGCAATGCGGAGAAATTACTGTTTGTGCATTTACAATATTCATTGATTTTTGCCATTGAAGAACATCATGTTATTCATATACCAGAAATGATTGAAGCTACTGACTAAATGAAAGGAGCTGGCATCTCACTCTCTTTGAATCTTCTTTATCATGCTAAGAGGAGCAGGAAAAAGCAAAAAATTTCAGAATTGCACCTTGCAATGCGGAGAAATTACTGTTTGTGCATTTACAATATTCATTGATTTTTGCAATTGAAAAACGTCCAGAAATGATTGAAGCTACTGACTGAATGAAAGGAGCTGGCATCTCACTCTCTTTGAATCTTCTTTATCATGCTAAGAGGAGCAGGAAAAAGCAAAAAATTTCAGAATTGCACCTTGCAATGCGGAGAAATTACTGTTTGTGCATTTACAATATTCATTGATTTTTTGCCATTGAAAAACATCATGTTATTCATATACCAGGAATGTTTGAAGCTACTGACTGAATGAAAGGAGCTGGCATCTCACTCTCTTTGAATCTTCTTTATCATGCTAAGAGGAGCAGGAAAAAGCAAAAAATTTCAGAATTGCACCTTGCAATGCGGAGAAATTACTGTTTGTGCATTTACAATATTCATTGATTTTTGCCATTGAAAAACGTCCAGAAATGATTGAAGCTACTGACTGAATGAAAGGAGCTGGCATCTCACTCTCTTTGAATCTTGTTTATCATGCTAAGAGGAGCAGGAAAAAGCAAAAAATTTCAGAATTGCACCTTGCAATGCTGAGAAATTACTGTTTGTGCATTTACAAAATTCATTGATTTTTGCCATTGAAAAACATCATGTTATTCATATACCAGAAATGTTTGAAGCTACTGACTGAATGAAAGGAGCTGGCATCTCACTCTCTTTGAATCTTCTTTATCATGCTAAGAGGAGCAGGAAAAAGCAAAAAATTTCAGAATTGCACATTGCAATGCGGAGAAATTACTGTTTGTGCATTTACAATATTCATTGATTTTTGCCATTGAAAAACGTCCAGAAATGATTGAAGCTACTGACTGAATGAAAGGAGCTGGCATCTCACTCTCTTTGAATCTTCTTTATCATGCTAAGAGGAGCAGGAAAAAGCAAAAAATTTCAGAATTGCACCTTGCAATGCGGAGAAATTACTGTTTGTGCATTTACAATATTCATTGATTTTTCCATTGAAAAACATCATGTTATTCATATACCAGAAATGTTTGAAGCTACTGACTGAATGAAAGGAGCTGGCATCTCACTCTCTTTGAATCTTCTTTATCATGCTAAGAGGAGCAGGAAAAAGCAAAAAATTTCAGAATTGCACCTTGCAATGCGGAGAAATTACAGTTTGTGCATTTACAATATTCATTGATTTTTGCATTGAAAAACGTCCAGAAATGATTGAAGCTACTGACTGAATGAAAGGAGCTGGCATCTCACTCTCTTTGAATCTTCTTTATCATGCTAAGAGGAGCAGGAAAAAGCAAAAAATTTCAGAATTGCACCTTGCAATGCGGAGAAATTACTGTTTGTGCATTTACAATATTCATTGATTTTTGCCATTGAAAAACGTCCAGAAATGATTGAAGCTATTGACTGAATGAAAGGAGCTGGCATCTCACTCTCTTTGAATCTTCTTTATCATGCTAAGAGGAGCAGGAAAAAGCAAAAAATTTCAGAATTGCACCTTGCAATGCGGAGAAATTACTGTTTGTGCATTTACAATATTCATTGATTTTTGCCATTGAAAAACATGTTATTCATATACCAGAAATGTTTGAAGCTACTGACTGAATGAAAGGAGCTGGCACCTCACTCTCTTTGAATCTTCTTTATCATGCTAAGAGGAGCATGAAAAAGCAAAAAATTTCAGAATTGCACCTTGCAATGCGGAGAAATTACTGTTTGTGCATTTACAATATTCATTGATTTTTGCCATTGAAAAACGTCCAGAAATGATTGAAGCTACTGACTGAATGAAAGGAGCTGGCATCTCACTCTCTTTGAATCTTCTTTATCATGCTCAGAGGAGAAGGAAAAAGCCAAAAATTTCAGAATTTCACCTTGCAATGCGGAGAAATTACTGTTTGTGCATTTACAATAATCATTGATTTTTGCCATTGAAGAACATCATGTTATTCATATACCAGAAATGATTGAAGCTACTGACTAAATGAAAGGAGCTGGCATCTCACTCTCTTTGAATCTTCTTTATCATGCTAAGAGGAGCAGGAAAAAGCAAAAAATTTCAGAATTGCACCTTGCAATGCGGAGAAATTACTGTTTGTGCATTTACAATATTCATTGATTTTTGCAATTGAAAAACGTCCAGAAATGATTGAAGCTACTGACTGAATGAAAGGAGCTGGCATCTCACTCTCTTTGAATCTTCTTTATCATGCTAAGAGGAGCAGGAAAAAGCAAAAAATTTCAGAATTGCACCTTGCAATGCGGAGAAATTACTGTTTGTGCATTTACAATATTCATTGATTTTTTGCCATTGAAAAACATCATGTTATTCATATACCAGGAATGTTTGAAGCTACTGACTGAATGAAAGGAGCTGGCATCTCACTCTCTTTGAATCTTCTTTATCATGCTAAGAGGAGCAGGAAAAAGCAAAAAATTTCAGAATTGCACCTTGCAATGCGGAGAAATTACTGTTTGTGCATTTACAATATTCATTGATTTTTGCCATTGAAAAACGTCCAGAAATGATTGAAGCTACTGACTGAATGAAAGGAGCTGGCATCTCACTCTCTTTAAATCTTGTTTATCATGCTAAGAGGAGCAGGAAAAAGCAAAAAATTTCAGAATTGCACCTTGCAATGTGGAGAAATTACTGTTTGTGCATTTACAATATTCATTGATTTTTGCCATTGAAAAACATCATGTTATTCATATACCAGAAATGTTTGAAGCTACTGACTGAATGAAAGGAGCTGGCATCTCACTCTCTTTGAATCCTCTTTATCATGCTAAGAGGAGCAGGAAAAAGCAAAAAATTTCAGAATTGCACCTTGCAATGCGGAGAAATTGCTGTTTGTGCATTTACAATATTCATTGATTTTTGCCATTGAAAAACGTCCAGAAATGATTGAAGCTACTGACTGAATGAAAGGAGCTGGCATCTCACTCTCTATGAATCTTCTTTAGCATGCTAAGAGGAGCAGGAAAAAGCAAAAAATTTCAGAATTGCGCCTTGCAATGCGGAGAAATTACTGTTTGTGCATTTACAAAATTCATTGATTTTTGCCATTGAAAAACATCATGTTATTCATTTACCAGAAATGATTGAAGCTACTGACTGAATGAAAGGAGCTGGCATCTCACTCTCTTTGAATCTTCTTTACCATGCTAAGAGGAGCAGGAAAAAGTAAAAAATTTCAGAATTGCACCTTGCAATGCGGAGAAATTACTGTTTGTGCATTTACAATATTCAATGATTTTTGCCATTGAAAAACGTCCAGAAATGATTGAAGCTACTGACTGAACGAAAGGAGCTGGCATCTCACTATCTTTGAATCTTCTTTATCATGCTAAGAGGAGCAGGAAAAAGCAAAATGTTTCAGAATTGCACCTTGCAATGCGGAGAAATTACTGTTTGTGCATTTACAATATTCATTGCTTTTTGCCATTGAAAAACATCATGTTATTCATATACCAGAAATGTTTGAAGCTACTGACTGAATGAAAGGAGCTGGCATCTCACTCTCTTTGAATCTTCTTTATCATGCTAAGAGGAGCAGGAAAAAGCAAAAAATTTCAGAATTGCACATTGCAATGCGGAGAAATTACTGTTTGTGCATTTACAATATTCATTGATTTTTGCCATTGAAAAACGTCCAGAAATGATTGAAGCTACTGACTGAATGAAAGGAGCTGGCATCTCACTCTCTTTGAATCTTCTTTATCATGCTAAGAGGAGCAGGAAAAAGCAAAAAATTTCAGAATTGCACCTTGCAATGCGGAGAAATTACTGTTTGTGCATTTACAATATTCATTGATTTTTGCCATTGAAAAACGTCCAGAAATGATTGAAGCTACTGACTGAATGAAAGGAGCTGGCATCTCACTCTCTTTGAATCTTGTTTATCATGCTAAGAGGAGCAGGAAAAAGCAAAAAATTTCAGAATTGCACCTTGCAATGCGGAGAAATTACTGTTTGTGCATTCACAATATTCATTGATTTTTGCCATTGAAAAACATCATGTTATTCATATACCAGAAATGTTTGAAGCTACTGACTGAATGAAAGGAGCTGGCATCTCACTCTCTTTGAATCTTCTTTATCATGCTAAGAGGAGCAGGAAAAAGCAAAAAATTTCAGAATTGCACCTTGCAATGCGGATAAATTACTGTTTGTGCATTTACAATATTCATTGATTTTTGCCATTGAAAAACATCATGTTATTCATATACCAGAAATGATTGAAGCTACTGACTGAATGAAAGGAGCTGGCATCTCACTCTCTTTGAATCTTCTTTATCATGCTAAGAGGAGCAGGAAAAAGCAAAAAATTTCAGAATTGCACCTTGTAATGCGGAGAAATTACTGTTTGTGCATTTACAATATTCATTGATTTTTGCCATTGAAAAACATCATGTTATTCATATACCAGAAATGATTGAAGCTACTGACTGAATGAAAGGAGCTGGCATCTCACTCTCTTTGAATCTTCTTTATCATGCTAAGAGGAGCAAGAAAAAGCAAAAAATTTCAGAATTGCACCTTGCAATGCGGAGAAATTACTGTTTGTGCATTTACAATATTCATTGATTTTTGCAATTGAAAAACGTCCAGAAATGATTGAAGCTACTGACTGAATGAAAGGAGCTGGCATCTCACTCTCTTTGAATCTTCTTTATCATGCTAAGAGGAGCAGGAAAAAGCAAAAAATTTCAGAATTGCACCTTGCAATGCGGAGAAATTACTGTTTGTGCATTTACAATATTCATTGATTTTTGCCATTGAAAAACGTCCAGAAATGATTGAAGCTACTGACTGAATGAAAGGAGCTGGCATCTCACTCTCTTTGAATCTTGTTTATCATGCTAAGAGGAGCAGGAAAAAGCAAAAAATTTCAGAATTGCACCTTGCAATGCTGAGAAATTACTGTTTGTGCATTTACAAAATTCATTGATTTTTGCCATTGAAAAACATCATGTTATTCATATACCAGAAATGTTTGAAGCTACTGACTGAATGAAAGGAGCTGGCATCTCACTCTCTTTGAATCTTCTTTATCATGCTAAGAGGAGCAGGAAAAAGCAAAAAATTTCAGAATTGCACATTGCAATGCGGAGAAATTACTGTTTGTGCATTTACAATATTCATTGATTTTTGCCATTGAAAAACGTCCAGAAATGATTGAAGCTACTGACTGAATGAAAGGAGCTGGCATCTCACTCTCTTTGAATCTTCTTTATCATGCTAAGAGGAGCAGGAAAAAGCAAAAAATTTCAGAATTGCACCTTGCAATGCGGAGAAATTACTGTTTGTGCATTTACAATATTCATTGATTTTTCCATTGAAAAACATCATGTTATTCATATACCAGAAATGTTTGAAGCTACTGACTGAATGAAAGGAGCTGGCATCTCACTCTCTTTGAATCTTCTTTATCATGCTAAGAGGAGCAGGAAAAAGCAAAAAATTTCAGAATTGCACCTTGCAATGCGGAGAAATTACAGTTTGTGCATTTACAATATTCATTGATTTTTGCATTGAAAAACGTCCAGAAATGATTGAAGCTACTGACTGAATGAAAGGAGCTGGCATCTCACTCTCTTTGAATCTTCTTTATCATGCTAAGAGGAGCAGGAAAAAGCAAAAAATTTCAGAATTGCACCTTGCAATGCGGAGAAATTACTGTTTGTGCATTTACAATATTCATTGATTTTTGCCATTGAAAAACGTCCAGAAATGATTGAAGCTATTGACTGAATGAAAGGAGCTGGCATCTCACTCTCTTTGAATCTTCTTTATCATGCTAAGAGGAGCAGGAAAAAGCAAAAAATTTCAGAATTGCACCTTGCAATGCGGAGAAATTACTGTTTGTGCATTTACAATATTCATTGATTTTTGCCATTGAAAAACATGTTATTCATATACCAGAAATGTTTGAAGCTACTGACTGAATGAAAGGAGCTGGCACCTCACTCTCTTTGAATCTTCTTTATCATGCTAAGAGGAGCATGAAAAAGCAAAAAATTTCAGAATTGCACCTTGCAATGCGGAGAAATTACTGTTTGTGCATTTACAATATTCATTGATTTTTGCCATTGAAAAACGTCCAGAAATGATTGAAGCTACTGACTGAATGAAAGGAGCTGGCATCTCACTCTCTTTGAATCTTCTTTATCATGCTCAGAGGAGCAGGAAAAAGCCAAAAATTTCAGAATTGCACCTTGCAATGCGGAGAAATTACTGTTTGTGCATTTACAATATTCATTGATTTTTGCCATTGAAGAACATCATGTTATTCATATACCAGAAATGATTGAAGCTACTGACTGAATGAAAGGAGCTGGCATCTCACTCTCTTTGAATCTTCTTTATCATGCTAAGAGGAGCAGGAAAAAGCAAAAAATTTCAGAATTGCACCTTGCAATGCGGAGAAATTACTGTTTGTGCATTTACAATATTCATTGATTTTTGCAATTGAAAAACGTCCAGAAATGATTGAAGCTACTGACTGAATGAAAGGAGCTGGCATCTCACTCTCTTTGAATCTTCTTTATCATGCTAAGAGGAGCAGGAAAAAGCAAAAAATTTCAGAATTGCACCTTGCAATGCGGAGAAATTACTGTTTGTGCATTTGCAATATTCATTGATTTTTTGCCATTGAAAAACATCATGTTATTCATATACCAGGAATGTTTGAAGCTACTGACTGAATGAAAGGAGCTGGCATCTCACTCTCTTTGAATCTTCTTTATCATGCTAAGAGGAGCAGGAAAAAGCAAAAAATTTCAGAATTGCACCTTGCAATGCGGAGAAATTACTGTTTGTGCATTTACAATATTCATTGATTTTTGCCATTGAAAAACGTCCAGAAATGATTGAAGCTACTGACTGAATGAAAGGAGCTGGCATCTCACTCTCTTTAAATCTTGTTTATCATGCTAAGAGGAGCAGGAAAAAGCAAAAAATTTCAGAATTGCACCTTGCAATGTGGAGAAATTACTGTTTGTGCATTTACAATATTCATTGATTTTTGCAATTGAAAAACGTCCAGAAATGATTGAAGCTACTGACTGAATGAAAGGAGCTGGCATCTCACTCTCTTTGAATCTTCTTTATCATGCTAAGAGGAGCAGGAAAAAGCAAAAAATTTCAGAATTGCACCTTGCAATGCGGAGAAATTACTGTTTGTGCATTTACAATATTCATTGATTTTTGCCATTGAAAAACATCATGTTATTCATATACCAGGAATGTTTGAAGCTACTGACTGAATGAAAGGAGCTGGCATCTCACTCTCTTTGAATCTTCTTTATCATGCTAAGAGGAGCAGGAAAAAGCAAAAAATTTCAGAATTGCACCTTGCAATGCGGAGAAATTACTGTTTGTGCATTTACAATATTCATTGATTTTTGCCATTGAAAAACGTCCAGAAATGATTGAAGCTACTGACTGAATGAAAGGAGCTGGCATCTCACTCTCTTTGAATCTTGTTTATCATGCTAAGAGGAGCAGGAAAAAGCAAAAAATTTCAGAATTGCACCTTGCAATGCTGAGAAATTACTGTTTGTGCATTTACAAAATTCATTGATTTTTGCCATTGAAAAACATCATGTTATTCATATACCAGAAATGTTTGAAGCTACTGACTGAATGAAAGGAGCTGGCATCTCACTCTCTTTGAATCTTCTTTATCATGCTAAGAGGAGCAGGAAAAAGCAAAAAATTTCAGAATTGCACATTGCAATGCGGAGAAATTACTGTTTGTGCATTTACAATATTCATTGATTTTTGCCATTGAAAAACGTCCAGAAATGATTGAAGCTACTGACTGAATGAAAGGAGCTGGCATCTCACTCTCTTTGAATCTTCTTTATCATGCTAAGAGGAGCAGGAAAAAGCAAAAAATTTCAGAATTGCACCTTGCAATGCGGAGAAATTACTGTTTGTGCATTTACAATATTCATTGATTTTTCCATTGAAAAACATCATGTTATTCATATACCAGAAATGTTTGAAGCTACTGACTGAATGAAAGGAGCTGGCATCTCACTCTCTTTGAATCTTCTTTATCATGCTAAGAGGAGCAGGAAAAAGCAAAAAATTTCAGAATTGCACCTTGCAATGCGGAGAAATTACAGTTTGTGCATTTACAATATTCATTGATTTTTGCATTGAAAAACGTCCAGAAATGATTGAAGCTACTGACTGAATGAAAGGAGCTGGCATCTCACTCTCTTTGAATCTTCTTTATCATGCTAAGAGGAGCAGGAAAAAGCAAAAAATTTCAGAATTGCACCTTGCAATGCGGAGAAATTACTGTTTGTGCATTTACAATATTCATTGATTTTTGCCATTGAAAAACGTCCAGAAATGATTGAAGCTATTGACTGAATGAAAGGAGCTGGCATCTCACTCTCTTTGAATCTTCTTTATCATGCTAAGAGGAGCAGGAAAAAGCAAAAAATTTCAGAATTGCACCTTGCAATGCGGAGAAATTACTGTTTGTGCATTTACAATATTCATTGATTTTTGCCATTGAAAAACATGTTATTCATATACCAGAAATGTTTGAAGCTACTGACTGAATGAAAGGAGCTGGCACCTCACTCTCTTTGAATCTTCTTTATCATGCTAAGAGGAGCATGAAAAAGCAAAAAATTTCAGAATTGCACCTTGCAATGCGGAGAAATTACTGTTTGTGCATTTACAATATTCATTGATTTTTGCCATTGAAAAACGTCCAGAAATGATTGAAGCTACTGACTGAATGAAAGGAGCTGGCATCTCACTCTCTTTGAATCTTCTTTATCATGCTCAGAGGAGCAGGAAAAAGCCAAAAATTTCAGAATTGCACCTTGCAATGCGGAGAAATTACTGTTTGTGCATTTACAATATTCATTGATTTTTGCCATTGAAGAACATCATGTTATTCATATACCAGAAATGATTGAAGCTACTGACTGAATGAAAGGAGCTGGCATCTCACTCTCTTTGAATCTTCTTTATCATGCTAAGAGGAGCAGGAAAAAGCAAAAAATTTCAGAATTGCACCTTGCAATGCGGAGAAATTACTGTTTGTGCATTTACAATATTCATTGATTTTTGCAATTGAAAAACGTCCAGAAATGATTGAAGCTACTGACTGAATGAAAGGAGCTGGCATCTCACTCTCTTTGAATCTTCTTTATCATGCTAAGAGGAGCAGGAAAAAGCAAAAAATTTCAGAATTGCACCTTGCAATGCGGAGAAATTACTGTTTGTGCATTTGCAATATTCATTGATTTTTTGCCATTGAAAAACATCATGTTATTCATATACCAGGAATGTTTGAAGCTACTGACTGAATGAAAGGAGCTGGCATCTCACTCTCTTTGAATCTTCTTTATCATGCTAAGAGGAGCAGGAAAAAGCAAAAAATTTCAGAATTGCACCTTGCAATGCGGAGAAATTACTGTTTGTGCATTTACAATATTCATTGATTTTTGCCATTGAAAAACGTCCAGAAATGATTGAAGCTACTGACTGAATGAAAGGAGCTGGCATCTCACTCTCTTTAAATCTTGTTTATCATGCTAAGAGGAGCAGGAAAAAGCAAAAAATTTCAGAATTGCACCTTGCAATGTGGAGAAATTACTGTTTGTGCATTTACAATATTCATTGATTTTTGCCATTGAAAAACATCATGTTATTCATATACCAGAAATGTTTGAAGCTACTGACTGAATGAAAGGAGCTGGCATCTCACTCTCTTTGAATCCTCTTTATCATGCTAAGAGGAGCAGGAAAAAGCAAAAAATTTCAGAATTGCACCTTGCAATGCGGAGAAATTGCTGTTTGTGCATTTACAATATTCATTGATTTTTGCCATTGAAAAACGTCCAGAAATGATTGAAGCTACTGACTGAAAGAAAGGAGCTGGCATCTCACTCTCTTTGAATCTTCTTTATCATGCTAAGAGGAGCAGGAAAAAGCAAAAAATTTCAGAATTGCACCTTGCAATGCGGAGAAATTACTGTTTGTGCATTTACAATATTCATTGATTTTTGCCATTGAAAAACATCATGTTATTCATATACCAGAAATGTTTGAAGCTACTGACTGAATGAAAGGAGTTGGCATGTCACTCTCTTTGAATCTTCTTTATCATGCTAAGAGGAGCAGGAAAAAGCAAAAAATTTCAGAATTGCACCTTGCAATGCGGAGAAATTACTGTTTGTGCATTTACAATATTCATTGATTTTTGCCATTGAAAAACGTCCAGAAATGATTGAAGCTACTGACTGAATGAAAGGAGCTGGCATCTCACTCTCTTTGAATCTTCTTTATCATGCTAAGAGGAGCAGGAAAAAGCAAAAAATTTCAGAATTGCACCTTGCAATGCGGAGAAATTACTGTTTGTGCATTTACAATATTCATTGATTTTTGCCATTGAAAAACATCATGTTATTCATATACCAGAAATGTTTGAAGCTACTGACTGAATGAAAGGAGCTGGCATCTCACTCTCTTTGAATCTTCTTTATCATGCTAAGAGGAGCAGGAAAAAGCAAAAAATTTCAGAATTGCACCTTGCAATGCGGAGAAATTACTGTTTGTGCATTTACAATATTCATTAATTTTTGCCATTGAAAAACATCATGTTATTCATATACCAGAAATGTTTGAAGCTACTGACTGAATGAAAGGAGCTGGCATCTCACTCTCTTTGAATCTTCTTTATCATGCTAAGAGGAGCAGGAAAAAGCAAAAAATTTCAGAATTGCACCTTGCAATGCGGAGAAATTACTGTTTGTGCATTTACAATATTCATTGATTTTTACCATTGAAAAACGTCCAGAAATGATTGAAGCTACTGACTGAATGAAAGTAGCTGGCATCTCACTCTATTTGAATCTTCTTAAACATGCTAAGAGGAGCAGGAAAAAGCAAAAAATTTCAGACTTGCACCTTGCAATGCGGAGAAATTACTGTTTGTGCATTTACAATATTCATTGATTTTTGCCATTGAAAAACATCATGTTATTCATATACCAGAAATGTTTGAAGCTACTGACTGAATGAAAGGAGCTGGCATCTCACTCTCTTTGAATCTTCTTTATCATGCTAAGAGGAGCAGGAAAAAGCAAAAAATTTCAGAATTGCACCTTGCAATGCGGAGAAATTACTGTTTGTGCATTTACAATATTCATTGATTTTTGCCATTGAAAAACGTCCAGAAATGATTGAAGCTACTGACTGAATGAAAGGAGATGGCATCTCACTCTCTTTGAATCTTCTTTATCATGCTAAGAGGAGCAGGAAAAAGCAAAAAATTTCAGAATTGCACGTTGCAATGCGGAGAAATTACAGTTTGTGCATTTACAATATTCATTGATTTTTGCCATTGAAAAACGTCCAGAAATGATTGAAGCTACTGACTGAATGAAAGAGCTGGCATCTCACTCTCTTTGAATCTTCTTTATCATGCTAAGAGGAGCAGGAAAAAGCAAAAAATTTCAGAATTGCACCTTGCAATGCGGAGAAATTACTGTTTGTGCATTTACAATATTCATTGATTTTGGCCATTGAAAAACATGTTATTCATATACCAGAAATGTTTGAAGCTACTGACTGAATGAAAGGAGCTGGCACCTCACTCTCTTTGAATCTTCTTTATCATGCTAAGAGGAGCAGGAAAAAGCAAAAAATTTCAGAATTGCACCTTGCAATGCGGAGAAATTACTGTTTGTGCATTTACAATATTCATTGATTTTTGCCATTGAAAAACGTCCAGAAATGATTGAAGCTACTGACTGAATGAAAGGAGCTGGCATCTCACTCTCTTTGAATCTTCTTTATCATGCTAAGAAGAGCAGGAAAAAGCAAAAAATTTCAGAATTGCACCTTGCAATGCGGAGAAATTACTGTTTGTGCATTTACAATATTCATTGATTTTTGCCATTGAAAAACGTCCAGAAATGATTGAAGCTACTGACTGAATGAAAGGAGCTGGCATCTCACTCTCTTTGAATCTTCTTTATCATGCTAAGAGGAGCAGGAAAAAGCAAAAAATTTCAGAATTGCGCCTTGCAATGCGGAGAAATTACTGTTTGTGCATTTACATAATTCATTGATTTTTGCCATTGAAAAACATCATGTTATTTATTTACCAGAAATGATTGAAGCTACTGACTGAATGAAAGAAGCTGGCATCTCACTCTCTTTGAATCTTCTTTATCATGCTAAGAGGAGCAGGAAAAAGCAAAAAATTTCAGAATTGCACCTTGCAATGCGGAGAAATTACTGTTTGTGCATTTACAATATTCATTGATTTTTGCCATTCAAAAACGTCCAGAAATGATTGAAGCTACTGACTGAATGAAAGGAGCTGGCATCTCACTCTCTTTGAATCTTGTTTATCATGCTAAGTGGAGCAGGAAAAAGCAAAACATTTCAGAATTGCACCTTGCAATGCGGAGAAATTACTGTTTGTGCATTTACAATATTCATTGATTTTTGCCATTGAAAAACATCATTTTATTCATATACCAGAAATGATTGAAGCTACTGACTGAATGAAAGGAGCTGGCATCTCACTCTCTTTGAATCTTCTTTATCATGCTAAGAGGAGCAGGAAAAAGCAAAAAATTTCAGAATTGCACCTTGCAATGCGGAGAAATTACTGTTTGTGCATTTACAATATTCAATGATTTTTGCCATTGAAAAACGTCCAGAAATGATTGAAGCTACTGACTGAACGAAAGGAGCTGGCATATCACTCTCTTTGAATCTTCTTTATCAAGCTAAGAGGAGCAGGAAAAAGCAAAAAATTTCAGAATTGCACCTTGCAATGCGGAGAAATTACTGTTTGTGCATTTACAATATTCATTGATTTTTGCCATTGAAAAACATCATGTTATTCATATACCAGAAATGTTTGAAGCTACTGACTGAATGAAAGGAGCTGGCATCTCACTCTCTTTGAATCTTCTTTATCATGCTAAGAGGAGCAGGAAAAAGCAAAAAATTTCAGAATTGCACCTTGCAATGCGGAGAAATTACTGTTTGTGCATTTACAATATTCAATGATTTTTGCCATTGAAAAATGTCCAGAAATGATTGAAGCTACTGACTGAACGAAAGGAGCTGGCATCTCACTCTCTTTGAATCTTCTTTATCAAGCTAAGAGGAGCAGGAAAAAGCAAAAAATTTCAGAATTGCACCTTGCAATGCGGAGAAATTACTTTTTGTGCATTTACAATATTCATTGATTTTTGCCATTGAAAAACATCATGTTATTCATATACCAGAAATGTTTGAAGCTACTGACTGAATGAAAGGAGCTGGCATCTCACTCTCTTTGAATCTTCTTTATCATGCTAAGAGGAGCAGGAAAAAGCAAAAAATTTCAGAATTGCACCTTGCAATGCGGAGAAATTACTGTTTGTGCATTTACAATATTCATTGATTTTTGCCATTGAAAAACGTCCAGAAATGATTGAAGCTACTGACTGAATGAAAGGAGCTGGCATCTCACTCTCTTTGAATCTTCTTTACCATGCTAAGAGGAGCAGGAAAAAGCAAAAAATTTCAGAATTGCACCTTGCAATGCGGAGAAATTACTGTTTGTGCATTTACAATATTCATTGATTTTTGCCATTGAAAAACATCATGTTATTCATATACCAGAAATGTTTGAAGCTACTGACTGAATGAAAGGAGCTGGCATCTCACTCTCTTTGAATCTTCTTTATCATGCTCAGAGGAGCAGGAAAAAGCAAAAAATTTCAGAATTGCACCTTGCAATGCGGAGAAATTACTGTTTGTGCATTTACAATATTCATTGATTTTTGCCATTGAAAAACGTCCAGAAATGATTGAAGCTACTGACTGAATGAAAGGAGCTGGCATCTCACTCTCTTTGAATCTTCTTTATCATGCTAAGAGGAGCAGGAAAAAGCAAAAAATTTCAGAATTGCACCTTGCAATGCGGAGAAATTACAGTTTGTGCATTTACATTATTCATTGATTTTTGCCATTGAAAAACGTCCAGAAATGATTGAAGCTACTGACTGAATGAAAGGAGCTGGCATCTCACTCTCTTTGAATCTTCTTTATCATGCTAAGAGGAGCAGGAAAAAGCAAAAAATTTCAGAATTGCACCTTGCAATGCGGAGAACTTACTGTTTGTGCATTTACAATATTCATTGATTTTTGCCATTGAAAAACGTCCAGAAATGATTGAAGCTACTGACTGAATGAAAGGAGCTGGCATCTCACTCTCTTTGAATCTTCTTTATCATGCTAAGAGGAGCAGGAAAAAGCAAAAAATTTCAGAATTGCACCTTACAATGCGGAGAAATTACAGTTTGTGCATTTACAATATTCATTGATTTTTGCCATTGAAAAACTTCCAGAAATGATTGAAGCTACTGACTGAATGAAAGGAGCTGGCATCTCACTCTCTTTGAATCTTCTTTATCATGCTAAGAGAAGCAGGAAAAAGCAAAAAATTTCAGAATTGCACCTTACAATGCGGAGAAATTACTGTTTGTGCATTTACAATATTCATTGATTTTTGCCATTGAAAAACGTCCAGAAATGATTGAAGCTACTGACTGAATGAAAGGAGCTGGCATCTCACTCTCTTTGAATCTTCTTTATCATGCTAAGAGGAGCAGGAAAAAGCAAAAAATTTCAGAATTGCACCTTGCAATGCGGAGAAATTACTGTTTGTGCATTTACAATATTCATTGATTTTTGCCATTGAAAAACATGTTATTCATATACCAGAAATGTTTGAAGCTACTGACTGAATGAAAGGAGCTGGCACCTCACTCTCTTTGAATCTTCTTTATCATGCTAAGAGGAGCAGGAAAAAGCAAAAAATTTCAGAATTGCACCTTGCAATGCGGAGAAATTACTGTTTGTGCATTTACAATATTCATTGATTTTTGCCATTGAAAAACGTCCAGAAATGATTGAAGCTACTGACTGAATGAAAGGAGCTGGCATCTCACTCTCTTTGAATCTTCTTTATCATGCTAAGAGGAGCAGGAAAAAGCAAAAAATTTCAGAATTGCACCTTGCAATGCGGAGAAATTACTGTTTGTGCATTTACAATATTCATTGATTTTTGCCATTGAAAAACATCATGTTATTCATATACCAGAAATGTTTGAAGCTACTGACTGAACGAAAGGAGCTGGCATCTCACTCTCTTTGAATCTTCTTTATCAAGCTAAGAGGAGCAGGAAAAAGCAAAAAATTTCAGAATTGCACCTTGCAATGCGGAGAAATTACTTTTTGTGCATTTACAATATTCATTGATTTTTGCCATTGAAAAACATCATGTTATTCATATACCAGAAATGTTTGAAGCTACTGACTGAATGAAAGGAGCTGGCATCTCACTCTCTTTGAATCTTCTTTATCATGCTAAGAGGAGCAGGAAAAAGCAAAAAATTTCAGAATTGCACCTTGCAATGCGGAGAAATTACTGTTTGTGCATTTACAATATTCATTGATTTTTGCCATTGAAAAACGTCCAGAAATGATTGAAGCTACTGACTGAATGAAAGGAGCTGGCATCTCACTCTCTTTGAATCTTCTTTACCATGCTAAGAGGAGCAGGAAAAAGCAAAAAATTTCAGAATTGCACCTTGCAATGCGGAGAAATTACTGTTTGTGCATTTACAATATTCATTGATTTTTGCCATTGAAAAACATCATGTTATTCATATACCAGAAATGTTTGAAGCTACTGACTGAATGAAAGGAGCTGGCATCTCACTCTCTTTGAATCTTCTTTATCATGCTCAGAGGAGCAGGAAAAAGCAAAAAATTTCAGAATTGCACCTTGCAATGCGGAGAAATTACTGTTTGTGCATTTACAATATTCATTGATTTTTGCCATTGAAAAACGTCCAGAAATGATTGAAGCTACTGACTGAATGAAAGGAGCTGGCATCTCACTCTCTTTGAATCTTCTTTATCATGCTAAGAGGAGCAGGAAAAAGCAAAAAATTTCAGAATTGCACCTTGCAATGCGGAGAAATTACAGTTTGTGCATTTACATTATTCATTGATTTTTGCCATTGAAAAACGTCCAGAAATGATTGAAGCTACTGACTGAATGAAAGGAGCTGGCATCTCACTCTCTTTGAATCTTCTTTATCATGCTAAGAGGAGCAGGAAAAAGCAAAAAATTTCAGAATTGCACCTTGCAATGCGGAGAACTTACTGTTTGTGCATTTACAATATTCATTGATTTTTGCCATTGAAAAACGTCCAGAAATGATTGAAGCTACTGACTGAATGAAAGGAGCTGGCATCTCACTCTCTTTGAATCTTCTTTATCATGCTAAGAGGAGCAGGAAAAAGCAAAAAATTTCAGAATTGCACCTTACAATGCGGAGAAATTACAGTTTGTGCATTTACAATATTCATTGATTTTTGCCATTGAAAAACTTCCAGAAATGATTGAAGCTACTGACTGAATGAAAGGAGCTGGCATCTCACTCTCTTTGAATCTTCTTTATCATGCTAAGAGAAGCAGGAAAAAGCAAAAAATTTCAGAATTGCACCTTACAATGCGGAGAAATTACTGTTTGTGCATTTACAATATTCATTGATTTTTGCCATTGAAAAACGTCCAGAAATGATTGAAGCTACTGACTGAATGAAAGGAGCTGGCATCTCACTCTCTTTGAATCTTCTTTATCATGCTAAGAGGAGCAGGAAAAAGCAAAAAATTTCAGAATTGCACCTTGCAATGCGGAGAAATTACTGTTTGTGCATTTACAATATTCATTGATTTTTGCCATTGAAAAACATGTTATTCATATACCAGAAATGTTTGAAGCTACTGACTGAATGAAAGGAGCTGGCACCTCACTCTCTTTGAATCTTCTTTATCATGCTAAGAGGAGCAGGAAAAAGCAAAAAATTTCAGAATTGCACCTTGCAATGCGGAGAAATTACTGTTTGTGCATTTACAATATTCATTGATTTTTGCCATTGAAAAACGTCCAGAAATGATTGAAGCTACTGACTGAATGAAAGGAGCTGGCATCTCACTCTCTTTGAATCTTCTTTATCATGCTAAGAGGAGCAGGAAAAAGCAAAAAATTTCAGAATTGCACCTTGCAATGCGGAGAAATTACTGTTTGTGCATTTACAATATTCATTGATTTTTGCCATTGAAAAACATCATGTTATTCATATACCAGAAATGTTTGAAGCTACTGACTGAATGAAAGGAGCTGGCATCTCACTCTCTTTGAATCTTCTTTATCATGCTAAGAGGAGCAGGAAAAAGCAAAAAATTTCAGAATTGCACCTTGCAATGCGGAGAAATTACTGTTTGTGCATTTACAATATTCATTGATTTTTGCCATTGAAAAACGTCCAGAAATGATTGAAGCTACTGACTGAATGAAAGGAGCTGGCATCTCACTCTCTTTGAATCTTCTTTATCATGCTAAGAGGAGCAGGAAAAGCAAAAAATTTCAGAATTGCACCTTGCAATGCGGAGAAATTACAGTTTGTGCATTTACAATATTCATTGATTTTTGCCATTGAAAAACGTCCAGAAATGATTGAAGCTACTGACTGAATGAAAGGAGCTGGCATCTCACTCTCTTTGAATCTTCTTTATCATGCTAAGAGAAGCAGGAAAAAGCAAAAAATTTCAGAATTGCACCTTACAATGCGGAGAAATTACTGTTTGTGCATTTACAATATTCATTGATTTTTGCCATTGAAAAACGTCCAGAAATGATTGAAGCTACTGACTGAATGAAAGGAGCTGGCATCTCACTCTCTTTGAATCTTCTTTATCATGCTAAGAGGAGCAGGAAAAAGCAAAAAATTTCAGAATTGCACCTTGCAATGCGGAGAAATTACTGTTTGTGCATTTACAATATTCATTGATTTTTGCCATTGAAAAACATGTTATTCATATACCAGAAATGTTTGAAGCTACTGACTGAATGAAAGGAGCTGGCACCTCACTCTCTTTGAATCTTCTTTATCATGCTAAGAGGAGCAGGAAAAAGCAAAAAATTTCAGAATTGCACCCTGCAATGCGGAGAAATTACTGTTTGTGCATTTACAATATTCATTGATTTTTGCCATTGAAAAACGTCCAGAAATGATTGAAGCTACTGACTGAATGAAAGGAGCTGGCATCTCACTCTCTTTGAATCTTCTTTATCATGCTAAGAGGAGCAGGAAAAAGCAAAAAATTTCAGAATTGCACCTTGCAATGCGGAGAAATTACTGTTTGTGCATTTACAATATTCATTGATTTTTGCCATTGAAAAACATCATGTTATTCATATACCAGAAATGTTTGAAGCTACTGACTGAACGAAAGGAGCTGGCATCTCACTCTCTTTGAATCTTCTTTATCAAGCTAAGAGGAGCAGGAAAAAGCAAAAAATTTCAGAATTGCACCTTGCAATGCGGAGAAATTACTTTTTGTGCATTTACAATATTCATTGATTTTTGCCATTGAAAAACATCATGTTATTCATATACCAGAAATGTTTGAAGCTACTGACTGAATGAAAGGAGCTGGCATCTCACTCTCTTTGAATCTTCTTTATCATGCTAAGAGGAGCAGGAAAAAGCAAAAAATTTCAGAATTGCACCTTGCAATGCGGAGAAATTACTGTTTGTGCATTTACAATATTCATTGATTTTTGCCATTGAAAAACGTCCAGAAATGATTGAAGCTACTGACTGAATGAAAGGAGCTGGCATCTCACTCTCTTTGAATCTTCTTTACCATGCTAAGAGGAGCAGGAAAAAGCAAAAAATTTCAGAATTGCACCTTGCAATGCGGAGAAATTACTGTTTGTGCATTTACAATATTCATTGATTTTTGCCATTGAAAAACATCATGTTATTCATATACCAGAAATGTTTGAAGCTACTGACTGAATGAAAGGAGCTGGCATCTCACTCTCTTTGAATCTTCTTTATCATGCTCAGAGGAGCAGGAAAAAGCAAAAAATTTCAGAATTGCACCTTGCAATGCGGAGAAATTACTGTTTGTGCATTTACAATATTCATTGATTTTTGCCATTGAAAAACGTCCAGAAATGATTGAAGCTACTGACTGAATGAAAGGAGCTGGCATCTCACTCTCTTTGAATCTTCTTTATCATGCTAAGAGGAGCAGGAAAAAGCAAAAAATTTCAGAATTGCACCTTGCAATGCGGAGAAATTACAGTTTGTGCATTTACATTATTCATTGATTTTTGCCATTGAAAAACGTCCAGAAATGATTGAAGCTACTGACTGAATGAAAGGAGCTGGCATCTCACTCTCTTTGAATCTTCTTTATCATGCTAAGAGGAGCAGGAAAAAGCAAAAAATTTCAGAATTGCACCTTGCAATGCGGAGAACTTACTGTTTGTGCATTTACAATATTCATTGATTTTTGCCATTGAAAAACGTCCAGAAATGATTGAAGCTACTGACTGAATGAAAGGAGCTGGCATCTCACTCTCTTTGAATCTTCTTTATCATGCTAAGAGGAGCAGGAAAAAGCAAAAAATTTCAGAATTGCACCTTACAATGCGGAGAAATTACAGTTTGTGCATTTACAATATTCATTGATTTTTGCCATTGAAAAACTTCCAGAAATGATTGAAGCTACTGACTGAATGAAAGGAGCTGGCATCTCACTCTCTTTGAATCTTCTTTATCATGCTAAGAGAAGCAGGAAAAAGCAAAAAATTTCAGAATTGCACCTTACAATGCGGAGAAATTACTGTTTGTGCATTTACAATATTCATTGATTTTTGCCATTGAAAAACGTCCAGAAATGATTGAAGCTACTGACTGAATGAAAGGAGCTGGCATCTCACTCTCTTTGAATCTTCTTTATCATGCTAAGAGGAGCAGGAAAAAGCAAAAAATTTCAGAATTGCACCTTGCAATGCGGAGAAATTACTGTTTGTGCATTTACAATATTCATTGATTTTTGCCATTGAAAAACATGTTATTCATATACCAGAAATGTTTGAAGCTACTGACTGAATGAAAGGAGCTGGCACCTCACTCTCTTTGAATCTTCTTTATCATGCTAAGAGGAGCAGGAAAAAGCAAAAAATTTCAGAATTGCACCTTGCAATGCGGAGAAATTACTGTTTGTGCATTTACAATATTCATTGATTTTTGCCATTGAAAAACGTCCAGAAATGATTGAAGCTACTGACTGAATGAAAGGAGCTGGCATCTCACTCTCTTTGAATCTTCTTTATCATGCTAAGAGGAGCAGGAAAAAGCAAAAAATTTCAGAATTGCACCTTGCAATGCGGAGAAATTACTGTTTGTGCATTTACAATATTCATTGATTTTTACCATTGAAAAACATCATGTTATTCATATACCAGAAATGTTTGAAGCTACTGACTGAATGAAAGGAGCTGGCATCTCACTCTCTTTGAATCTTCTTTATCATGCTAAGAGGAGCAGGAAAAAGCAAAAAATTTCAGAATTGCACCTTGCAATGCGGAGAAATTACTGTTTGTGCATTTACAATATTCATTGATTTTTGCCATTGAAAAACGTCCAGAAATGATTGAAGCTACTGACTGAATGAAAGGAGCTGGCATCTCACTCTCTTTGAATCTTCTTTATCATGCTAAGAGGAGCAGGAAAAGCAAAAAATTTCAGAATTGCACCTTGCAATGCGGAGAAATTACAGTTTGTGCATTTACAATATTCATTGATTTTTGCCATTGAAAAACGTCCAGAAATGATTGAAGCTACTGACTGAATGAAAGGAGCTGGCATCTCACTCTCTTTGAATCTTCTTTATCATGCTAAGAGGAGCAGGAAAAAGCAAAAAATTTCAGAATTGCACCTTGCAATGCGGAGAAATTACTGATTGTGCATTTACAATATTCATTGATTTTTGCCATTGAAAAACGTCCAGAAATGATTGAAGCTACTGACTGAATGAAAGGAGCTGGCATCTCACTCTCTTTGAATCTTCTTTATCATGCTAAGAGGAGCAGGAAAAAGCAAAAAATTTCAGAATTGCGCCTTGCAATGCGGAGAAATTACTGTTTGTGCATTTACAAAATTCATTGATTTTTGCCATTGAAAAACATCATGTTATTCATTTACCAGAAATGATTGAAGCTACTGACTGAATGAAATGAGCTGGCATCTCACTCTCTTTGAATCTTCTTTATCATGCTAAGAGGAGCAGGAAAAAGCAAAAAATTTCAGAATTGCACCTTGCAATGCGAAGAAATTACTGTTTGTGCATTTACAATATTCATTGATTTTTGCCATTGAAAAACGTCCAGAAATGATTGAAGCTACTGACTGAATGAAAGGAGCTGGCATCTCACTCTCTTTGAATCTTCTTTATCATGCTAAGAGGAGCAGGAAAAAGCAAAAAATTTCAGAATTGCACCTTGCAATGCGGAGAAATTACTGTTTGTGCATTTACAATATTCATTGATTTTTACCATTGAAAAACGTCCAGAAATGATTGAAGCTACTGACTGAATGAAAGTAGCTGGCATCTCACTCTCTTTGAATCTTCTTTATCATGCTAAGAGGAGCAGGAAAAAGCAAAAAATTTCAGACTTGCACCTTGCAATGCGGAGAAATTACTGTTTGTGCATTTACAATATTCATTGATTTTTGCCATTGAAAAACATCATGTTATTCATATACCAGAAATGTTTGAAGCTACTGACTGAATGAAAGGAGCTGGCATCTCACTCTCTTTGAATCTTCTTTATCATGCTAAGAGGAGCAGGAAAAAGCAAAAAATTTCAGAATTGCACCTTACAATGCGGAGAAATTACAGTTTGTGCATTTACAATATTCATTGATTTTTGCCATTGAAAAACGTCCAGAAATGATTGAAGCTACTGACTGAATGAAAGGAGCTGGCATCTCACTCTCTTTGAATCTTCTTTATCATGCTAAGAGGAGCAGGAAAAAGCAAAAAATTTCAGAATTGCACCTTGCAATGCGGAGAAATTACTGTTTGTGCATTTACAATATTCATTGATTTTTGCCATTGAAAAACGTCCAGAAATGATTGAAGCTACTGACTGAATGAAAGGAGCTGGCATCTCACTCTCTTTGAATCTTCTTTATCATGCTAAGAGGAGCAGGAAAAAGCAAAAAATTTCAGAATTGCACCTTGCAATGCGGAGAAATTACTGTTTGTGCATTTACAATATTCATTGATTTTTGCCATTGAAAAACATGTTATTCATATACCAGAAATGTTTGAAGCTACTGACTGAATGAAAGGAGCTGGCACCTCACTCTCTTTGAATCTTCTTTATCATGCTAAGAGGAGCAGGAAAAAGCAAAAAATTTAAGAATTGCACCTTGCAATGCGGAGAAATTACTGTTTGTACATTTACAATATTCATTGATTTTTGCCATTGAAAAACGTCCAGAAATGATTGAAGCTACTGACTGAATGAAAGGAGCTGGCATCTCACTCACTTTGAATCTTCTTTATCATGCTAGGAGGAGCAGTAAAAAGCAAAAAACTTCAGAATTGCACCTTGCAATGCGGAGAAATTACTGTTTGTGCATTTACAATATTCATTGATTTTTGCCATTGAAAAACGTCCAGAAATGATTGAAGCTACTGACTGAATGAAAGGAGCTGGCATCTCACTCTCTTTGAATCTTCTTTATCATGCTAAGAGGAGCAGGAAAAAGCAAAAAATTTCAGAATTGCGCCTTGCAATGCGGAGAAATTACTGTTTGTGCATTTACAAAATTCATTGATTTTTGCCATTGAAAAACATAATGTTATTCATTTACCAGAAATGATTGAAGCTACTGACTGAATGAAAGGAGCTGGCATCTCACTCTCTTTGAATCTTCATTATCATGCTAAGAGGAGCAGGAAAAAGCAAAAAATTTCAGAATTGCACCTTGCAATGTGGAGAAATTACTGTTTGTGCATTTACAATATTCATTGATTTTTGCCATTGAAAAACGTCCAGAAATGATTGAAGCTACTGACTGAATGAAAGGAGCTGGCATCTCACTCTCTTTGAATCTTCTTTATCATGCTAAGAGGAGCAGGAAAAAGCAAAAAATTTCAGAATTGCACCTTGCAATGCGGAGAAATTACTGTTTGTGCATTTACAATATTCATTGATTTTTACCATTGAAAAACGTCCAGAAATGATTGAAGCTACTGACTGAATGAAAGTAGCTGGCATCTCACTCTCTTTGAATCTTCTTTATCATGCTAAGAGGAGCAGGAAAAAGCAAAAAATTTCAGACTTGCACCTTGCAATGCGGAGAAATTACTGTTTGTGCATTTACAATATTCATTGATTTTTGCCATTGAAAAACATCATGTTATTCATATACCAGAAATGTTTGAAGCTACTGACTGAATGAAAGGAGCTGGCATCTCACTCTCTTTGAATCTTCTTTATCATGCTAAGAGGAGCAGGAAAAAGCAAAAAATTTCAGAATTGCACCTTACAATGCGGAGAAATTACAGTTTGTGCATTTACAATATTCATTGATTTTTGCCATTGAAAAACGTCCAGAAATGATTGAAGCTACTGACTGAATGAAAGGAGCTGGCATCTCACTCTCTTTGAATCTTCTTTATCATGCTAAGAGGAGCAGGAAAAAGCAAAAAATTTCAGAATTGCACCTTGCAATGCGGAGAAATTACTGTTTGTGCATTTACAATATTCATTGATTTTTGCCATTGAAAAACGTCCAGAAATGATTGAAGCTACTGACTGAATGAAAGGAGCTGGCATCTCACTCTCTTTGAATTTTCTTTATCATGCTAAGAGGAGCAGGAAAAAGCAAAAAATTTCAGAATTGCACCTTGCAATGCGGAGAAATTACTTTTTGTGCATTTACAATATTCATTGATTTTTGCCATTGAAAAACATGTTATTCATATACCAGAAATGTTTGAAGCTACTGACTGAATGAAAGGAGCTGGCATCTCACTCTCTTTGAATCTTCTTTATCATGCTAAGAGGAGCAGGAAAAAGCAAAAAATTTCAGAATTGCACCTTGCAATGCGGAGAAATTACTGTTTGTGCATTTACAATATTCATTGATTTTTGCCATTGAAAAACGTCCAGAAATGATTGAAGCTACTGACTGAATGAAAGGAGCTGGCATCTCACTCTCTTTGAATCTTCTTTATCATGCTAAGAGGAGCAGGAAAAAGCAAAAAATTTCAGAATTGCACCTTGCAATGCGGAGAAATTACAGTTTGTGCATTTACAATATTCATTGATTTTTGCCATTGAAAAACGTCCAGAAATGATTGAAGCTACTGACTGAATGAAAGGAGCTGGCATCTCACTCTCTTTGAATCTTCTTTATCATGCTAAGAGGAGCAGGAAAAAGCAAAAAATTTCAGAATTGCTCCTTGCAATGCGGAGAAATTACTGTTTGTGCATTTACAATATTCATTGATTTTTGCCATTGAAAAACATGTTATTCATATACCTGAAATGTTTGAAGCTACTGACTGAATGAAAGGAGCTGGCTCCTCACTCTCTTTGAATCTTCTTTATCATGCTAAGAGGAGCAGGAAAAAGCAAAAAATTTCAGAATTGCACCTTGCAATGCGGAGAAATTACTGTTTGTGCATTTACAATATTCATTGATTTTTGCCATTGAAAAACGTCCAGAAATGATTGAAGCTACTGACTGAATGAAAGGAGCTGGCATCTCACTCTCTTTGAATCTTCTTTATCATGCTAAGAGGAGCAGGAAAAAGCAAAAAATTTCAGAATTGCACCTTGCAATGCGGAGAAATTACTGTTTGTGCATTTACAATATTCATTGATTTTTGCCATTGAAAAACGTCCAGAAATGATTGAAGCTACTGACTGAATGAAAGGAGCTGGCATCTCACTCTCTTTGAATCTTATTTATCATGCTAAGAGGAGCAGGAAAAAGCAAAAAATTTCAGAATTGCACCTTGCAATGCGGAGAAATTACTGTTTGTGCATTTACAATATTCATTGATTTTTGCCATTGAAAAACGTCCAGAAATGATTGAAGCTACTGACTGAATGAAAGGAGCTGGCATCTCACTCTCTTTGAATTTTCTTTATCATGCTAAGAGGAGCAGGAAAAAGCAAAAAATTTCAGAATTGCACCTTGCAATGCGGAGAAATTACTGTTTGTGCATTTACAATATTCATTGATTTTTGCCATTGAAAAACATGTTATTCATATACCAGAAATGTTTGAAGCTACTGACTGAATGAAAGGAGCTGGCACCTCACTCTCTTTGAATCTTCTTTATCATGCTAAGAGGAGCAGGAAAAAGCAAAAAATTTCAGAATTGCACCTTGCAATGCGGAGAAATTACTGTTTGTGCATTTACAATATTCATTGATTTTTGCCATTGAAAAACGTCCAGAAATGATTGAAGCTACTGACTGAATGAAAGGAGCTGGCATCTCATTCTCTTTGAATCTTCTTTATCATGCTAAGAAGAGCAGGAAAAAGCAAAAAATTTCAGAATTGCACCTTGCAATGCGGAGAAATTACTGTTTGTGCATTTACAATATTCATTGATTTTTGCCATTGAAAAACATCATGTTATTCATATACCAGAAATGTTTGAAGCTACTGACTGAATGAAAGGAGCTGGCATCTCACTCTCTTTGAATCTTCTTTATCATGCTAAGAGGAGCAGGAAAAAGCAAAAAATTTCAGAATTGCACCTTGCAATGCGGAGAAATTACAGTTTGTGCATTTACAATATTCATTGATTTTTGCCATTGAAAAACGTCCAGAAATGATTGAAGCTACTGACTGAATGAAAGGAGCTGGCATCTCACTCTCTTTGAATCTTCTTTATCATGCTAAGAGGAGCAGGAAAAAGCAAAAAATTTCAGAATTGCACCTTGCAATGCGGAGAAATTACAGTTTGTGCATTTACAATATTCATTGATTTTTGCCATTGAAAAACGTCCAGAAATGATTGAAGCTACTGACTGAATGAAAGGAGCTGGCATCTCACTCTCTTTGAATCTTCTTTATCATGCTAAGAGGAGCAGGAAAAAGCAAAAAATTTCAGAATTGCTCCTTGCAATGCGGAGAAATTACTGTTTGTGCATTTACAATATTCATTGATTTTTGCCATTGAAAAACATGTTATTCATATACCTGAAATGTTTGAAGCTACTGACTGAATGAAAGGAGCTGGCTCCTCACTCTCTTTGAATCTTCTTTATCATGCTAAGAGGAGCAGGAAAAAGCAAAAAATTTCAGAATTGCACCTTGCAATGCGGAGAAATTACTGTTTGTGCATTTACAATATTCATTGATTTTTGCCATTGAAAAACGTCCAGAAATGATTGAAGCTACTGACTGAATGAAAGGAGCTGGCATCTCACTCTCTTTGAATCTTCTTTATCATGCTAAGAGGAGCAGGAAAAAGCAAAAAATTTCAGAATTGCACCTTGCAATGCGGAGAAATTACTGTTTGTGCATTTACAATATTCATTGATTTTTGCCATTGAAAAACGTCCAGAAATGATTGAAGCTACTGACTGAATGAAAGGAGCTGGCATCTCACTCTCTTTGAATCTTCTTTATCATGCTAAGAGGAGCAGGAAAAAGCAAAAAATTTCAGAATTGCACCTTGCAATGCGGAGAAATTACTGTTTGTGCATTTACAATATTCATTGATTTTTGCCATTGAAAAACGTCCAGAAATGATTGAAGCTACTGACTGAATGAAAGGAGCTGGCATCTCACTCTCTTTGAATCTTCTTTATCATGCTAAGAGGAACAGGAAAAAGCAAAAAATTTCAGAATTGCACCTTGCAATGCGGAGAAATAACTGTTTGTGCATTTACAATATTCATTGATTTTTGCCATTGAAAAACATGTTATTCATATACCAGAAATGTTTGAAGCTACTGACTGAATGAAAGGAGCTGGCACCTCACTCTCTTTGAATCTTCTTTATCATGCTAAGAGGAGCAGGAATAAGCAAAAAATTTCAGAATTGCACCTTGCAATGCGGAGAAATTACTGTTTGTGCATTTACAATATTCATTGATTTTTGCCATTGAAAAACGTCCAGAAATGATTGAAGCTACTGACTGAATGAAAGGAGCTGGCATCTCACTCTCTTTGAATCTTCTTTATCATGCTAAGAGGAGCAGGAAAAAGCAAAAAATTTCAGAATTGCACCTTGCAATGCGGAGAAATTACTGTTTGTGCATTTACAATATTCATTGATTTTTGCCATTGAAAAACGTCCAGAAATGATTGAAGCTACTGACTGAATGAAAGGAGCTGGCATCTCACTCTCTTTGAATCTTCTTTATCATGCTAAGAGGAGCAGGAAAAAGCAAAAAATTTCAGAATTGCGCCTTGCAATGCGGAGAAATTACTGTTTGTGCATTTACAAAATTCATTGATTTTTGCCATTGAAAAACATCATGTTATTCATTTACCAGAAATGATTGAAGCTACTGACTGAATGAAAGGAGCTGGCATCTCACTCTCTTTGAATCTTCTTTATCATGCTAAGAGGAGCAGGAAAAAGCAAAAAATTTCAGAATTGCACCTTGCAATGCGGAGAAATTACTGTTTGTGCATTTACAATATTCGTTGATTTTTGCCATTGAAAAACGTCCAGAAATGATTGAAGCTACTGACTGAATGAAAGGAGCTGGCATCTCACTCTCTTTGAATCTTCTTTATCATGCTAAGAGGAGCAGGAAAAAGCAAAAAATTTCAGAATTGCACCTTGCAATGCGGAGAAATTACTGTTTGTGCATTTACAATATTCATTGATTTTTGCCATTGAAAAACGTCCAGAAATGATTGAAGCTACTGACTGAATGAAAGGAGCTGGCATCTCATTCTCTTTGAATCTTCTTTATCATGCTAAGAAGAGCAGGAAAAAGCAAAAAATTTCAGAATTGCACCTTGCAATGCGGAGAAATTACTGTTTGTGCATTTATAATATTCATTGATTTTTGCCATTGAAAAACATCATGTTATTCATATACCAGAAATGTTTGAAGCTACTGACTGAATGAAAGGAGCTGGCATCTCACTCTCTTTGAATCTTCTTTATCATGCTAAGAGGAGCAGGAAAAAGCAAAAAATTTCAGAATTGCACCTTGCAATGCGGAGAAATTACTGTTTGTGCATTTACAATATTCATTGATTTTTGCCATTGAAAAACGTCCAGAAATGATTGAAGCTACTGACTGAATGAAAGGAGCTGGCATCTCACTCTCTTTGAATCTTCTTTATCATGCTAAGAGGAACAGGAAAAAGCAAAAAATTTCAGAATTGCACCTTGCAATGCGGAGAAATAACTGTTTGTGCATTTACAATATTCATTGATTTTTGCCATTGAAAAACATGTTATTCATATACCAGAAATGTTTGAAGCTACTGACTGAATGAAAGGAGCTGGCACCTCACTCTCTTTGAATCTTCTTTATCATGCTAAGAGGAGCAGGAATAAGCAAAAAATTTCAGAATTGCACCTTGCAATGCGGAGAAATTACTGTTTGTGCATTTACAATATTCATTGATTTTTGCCATTGAAAAACGTCCAGAAATGATTGAAGCTACTGACTGAATGAAAGGAGCTGGCATCTCACTCTCTTTGAATCTTCTTTATCATGCTAAGAGGAGCAGGAAAAAGCAAAAAATTTCAGAATTGCACCTTGCAATGCGGAGAAATTACTGTTTGTGCATTTACAATATTCATTGATTTTTGCCATTGAAAAACGTCCAGAAATGATTGAAGCTACTGACTGAATGAAAGGAGCTGGCATCTCACTCTCTTTGAATCTTCTTTATCATGCTAAGAGGAGCAGGAAAAAGCAAAAAATTTCAGAATTGCGCCTTGCAATGCGGAGAAATTACTGTTTGTGCATTTACAAAATTCATTGATTTTTGCCATTGAAAAACATCATGTTATTCATTTACCAGAAATGATTGAAGCTACTGACTGAATGAAAGGAGCTGGCATCTCACTCTCTTTGAATCTTCTTTATCATGCTAAGAGGAGCAGGAAAAAGCAAAAAATTTCAGAATTGCACCTTGCAATGCGGAGAAATTACTGTTTGTGCATTTACAATATTCGTTGATTTTTGCCATTGAAAAACGTCCAGAAATGATTGAAGCTACTGACTGAATGAAAGGAGCTGGCATCTCACTCTCTTTGAATCTTCTTTATCATGCTAAGAGGAGCAGGAAAAAGCAAAAAATTTCAGAATTGCACCTTGCAATGCGGAGAAATTACTGTTTGTGCATTTACAATATTCATTGATTTTTGCCATTGAAAAACGTCCAGAAATGATTGAAGCTACTGACTGAATGAAAGGAGCTGGCATCTCATTCTCTTTGAATCTTCTTTATCATGCTAAGAAGAGCAGGAAAAAGCAAAAAATTTCAGAATTGCACCTTGCAATGCGGAGAAATTACTGTTTGTGCATTTATAATATTCATTGATTTTTGCCATTGAAAAACATCATGTTATTCATATACCAGAAATGTTTGAAGCTACTGACTGAATGAAAGGAGCTGGCATCTCACTCTCTTTGAATCTTCTTTATCATGCTAAGAGGAGCAGGAAAAAGCAAAAAATTTCAGAATTGCACCTTGCAATGCGGAGAAATTACTGTTTGTGCATTTACAATATTCATTGATTTTTGCCATTGAAAAACGTCCAGAAATGATTGAAGCTACTGACTGAATGAAAGGAGCTGGCATCTCACTCTCTTTGAATCTTCTTTATCATGCTAAGAGGAGCAGGAAAAAGCAAAAAATTTCAGAATTGCACCTTGCAATGCGGAGAAATTACAGTTTGTGCATTTACAATATTCATTGATTTTTGCCATTGAAAAACGTCCAGAAATGATTGAAGCTACTGACTGAATGAAAGGAGCTGGCATCTCACTCTCTTTGAATCTTCTTTATCATGCTAAGAGGAGCAGGAAAAAGCAAAAAATTTCAGAATTGCTCCTTGCAATGCGGAGAAATTACTGTTTGTGCATTTACAATATTCATTGATTTTTGCCATTGAAAAACATGTTATTCATATACCAGAAATGTTTGAAGCTACTGACTGAATGAAAGGAGCTGGCACCTCACTCTCTTTGAATCTTCTTTATCATGCTAAGAGGAGCAGGAAAAAGCAAAAAATTTCAGAATTGCACCTTGCAATGCGGAGAAATTACTGTTTGTGCATTTACAATATTCATTGATTTTTGCCATTGAAAAACGTCCAGAAATGATTGAAGCTACTGACTGAATGAAAGGAGCTGGCATCTCACTCTCTTTGAATCTTCTTTATCATGCTAAGAGGAGCAGGAAAAAGCAAAAAATTTCAGAATTGCACCTTGCAATGCGGAGAAATTACTGTTTGTGCATTTACAATATTCATTGATTTTTGCCATTGAAAAACGTCCAGAAATGATTGAAGCTACTGACTGAATGAAAGGAGCTGGCATCTCACTCTCTTTGAATCTTCTTTATCATGCTAAGAGGAGCAGGAAAAAGCAAAAAATTTCAGAATTGCACCTTGCAATGCGGAGAAATTACTGTTTGTGCATTTACAATATTCATTGATTTTTGCCATTGAAAAACGTCCAGAAATGATTGAAGCTACTGACTGAATGAAAGGAGCTGGCATCTCACTCTCTTTGAATCTTCTTTATCATGCTAAGAGGAACAGGAAAAAGCAAAAAATTTCAGAATTGCACCTTGCAATGCGGAGAAATAACTGTTTGTGCATTTACAATATTCATTGATTTTTGCCATTGAAAAACATGTTATTCATATACCAGAAATGTTTGAAGCTACTGACTGAATGAAAGGAGCTGGCACCTCACTCTCTTTGAATCTTCTTTATCATGCTAAGAGGAGAAGGAATAAGCAAAAAATTTCAGAATTGCACCTTGCAATGCGGAGAAATTACTGTTTGTGCATTTACAATATTCATTGATTTTTGCCATTGAAAAACGTCCAGAAATGATTGAAGCTACTGACTGAATGAAAGGAGCTGGCATCTCACTCTCTTTGAATCTTCTTTATCATGCTAAGAGGAGCAGGAAAAAGCAAAAAATTTCAGAATTGCGCCTTGCAATGCGGAGAAATTACTGTTTGTGCATTTACAATATTCATTGATTTTTGCCATTGAAAAACATGTTATTCATATACCTGAAATGTTTGAAGCTACTGACTGAATGAAAGGAGCTGGCACCTCACTCTCTTTGAATCTTCTTTATCATGCTAAGAGGAGCAGGAAAAAGCAAAAAATTTCAGAATTGCACCTTGCAATGCGGAGAAATTACTGTTTGTGCATTTACAATATTCATTGATTTTTGCCATTGAAAAACGTCCAGAAATGATTGAAGCTACTGACTGAATGAAAGGAGCTGGCATCTCACTCTCTTTGAATCTTCTTTATCATGCTAAGAGGAGCAGGAAAAAGCAAAAAATTTCAGAATTGCACCTTGCAATGCGGAGAAATTACTGTTTGTGCATTTACAATATTCATTGATTTTTGCCATTGAAAAACGTCCAGAAATGATTGAAGCTACTGACTGAATGAAAGGAGCTGGCATCTCACTCTCTTTGAATCTTTTTTATCATGCTAAGAGGAGCAGGAAAAAGCAAAAAATTTCAGAATTGCACCTTGCAATGCGGAGAAATTACTGTTTGTGCATTTACAATATTCATTGATTTTTGCCATTGAAAAACGTCCAGAAATGATTGAAGCTACTGACTGAATGAAAGGAGCTGGCATCTCACTCTCTTTGAATCTTCTTTATCATGCTAAGAGGAACAGGAAAAAGCAAAAAATTTCAGAATTGCACCTTGCAATGCGGAGAAATAACTGTTTGTGCATTTACAATATTCATTGATTTTTGCCATTGAAAAACATGTTATTCATATACCAGAAATGTTTGAAGCTACTGACTGAATGAAAGGAGCTGGCACCTCACTCTCTTTGAATCTTCTTTATCATGCTAAGAGGAGCAGGAATAAGCAAAAAATTTCAGAATTGCACCTTGCAATGCGGAGAAATTACTGTTTGTGCATTTACAATATTCATTGATTTTTGCCATTGAAAAACGTCCAGAAATGATTGAAGCTACTGACTGAATGAAAGGAGCTGGCATCTCACTCTCTTTGAATCTTCTTTATCATGCTAAGAGGAGCAGGAAAAAGCAAAAAATTTCAGAATTGCACCTTGCAATGCGGAGAAATTACTGTTTGTGCATTTACAATATTCATTGATTTTTGCCATTGAAAAACGTCCAGAAATGATTGAAGCTACTGACTGAATGAAAGGAGCTGGCATCTCACTCTCTTTGAATCTTCTTTATCATGCTAAGAGGAGCAGGAAAAAGCAAAAAATTTCAGAATTGCGCCTTGCAATGCGGAGAAATTACTGTTTGTGCATTTACAAAATTCATTGATTTTTGCCATTGAAAAACATCATGTTATTCATTTACCAGAAATGATTGAAGCTACTGACTGAATGAAAGGAGCTGGCATCTCACTCTCTTTGAATCTTCTTTATCATGCTAAGAGGAGCAGGAAAAAGCAAAAAATTTCAGAATTGCACCTTGCAATGCGGAGAAATTACTGTTTGTGCATTTACAATATTCGTTGATTTTTGCCATTGAAAAACGTCCAGAAATGATTGAAGCTACTGACTGAATGAAAGGAGCTGGCATCTCACTCTCTTTGAATCTTCTTTATCATGCTAAGAGGAGCAGGAAAAAGCAAAAAATTTCAGAATTGCACCTTGCAATGCGGAGAAATTACTGTTTGTGCATTTACAATATTCATTGATTTTTGCCATTGAAAAACGTCCAGAAATGATTGAAGCTACTGACTGAATGAAAGGAGCTGGCATCTCATTCTCTTTGAATCTTCTTTATCATGCTAAGAAGAGCAGGAAAAAGCAAAAAATTTCAGAATTGCACCTTGCAATGCGGAGAAATTACTGTTTGTGCATTTATAATATTCATTGATTTTTGCCATTGAAAAACATCATGTTATTCATATACCAGAAATGTTTGAAGCTACTGACTGAATGAAAGGAGCTGGCATCTCACTCTCTTTGAATCTTCTTTATCATGCTAAGAGGAGCAGGAAAAAGCGAAAAATTTCAGAATTGCACCTTGCAATGCGGAGAAATTACTGTTTGTGCATTTACAATATTCATTGATTTTTGCCATTGAAAAACGTCCAGAAATGATTGAAGCTACTGACTGAATGAAAGGAGCTGGCATCTCACTCTCTTTGAATCTTCTTTATCATGCTAAGAGGAGCAGGAAAAAGCAAAAAATTTCAGAATTGCACCTTGCAATGCGGAGAAATTACAGTTTGTGCATTTACAATATTCATTGATTTTTGCCATTGAAAAACGTCCAGAAATGATTGAAGCTACTGACTGAATGAAAGGAGCTGGCATTTCACTCTCTTTGAATCTTCTTTATCATGCTAAGAGGAGCAGGAAAAAGCAAAAAATTTCAGAATTGCTCCTTGCAATGCGGAGAAATTACTGTTTGTGCATTTACAATATTCATTGATTTTTGCCATTGAAAAACATGTTATTCATATACCAGAAATGTTTGAAGCTACTGACTGAATGAAAGGAGCTGGCACCTCACTCTCTTTGAATCTTCTTTATCATGCTAAGAGGAGCAGGAAAAAGCAAAAAATTTCAGAATTGCACCTTGCAATGCGGAGAAATTACTGTTTGTGCATTTACAATATTCATTGATTTTTGCCATTGAAAAACGTCCAGAAATGATTGAAGCTACTGACTGAATGAAAGGAGCTGGCATCTCACTCTCTTTGAATCTTCTTTATCATGCTAAGAGGAGCAGGAAAAAGCAAAAAATTTCAGAATTGCACCTTGCAATGCGGAGAAATTACTGTTTGTGCATTTACAATATTCATTGATTTTTGCCATTGAAAAACGTCCAGAAATGATTGAAGCTACTGACTGAATGAAAGGAGCTGGCATCTCACTCTCTTTGAATCTTCTTTATCATGCTAAGAGGAGCAGGAAAAAGCAAAAAATTTCAGAATTGCACCTTGCAATGCGGAGAAATTACTGTTTGTGCATTTACAATATTCATTGATTTTTGCCATTGAAAAACGTCCAGAAATGATTGAAGCTACTGACTGAATGAAAGGAGCTGGCATCTCACTCTCTTTGAATCTTCTTTATCATGCTAAGAGGAACAGGAAAAAGCAAAAAATTTCAGAATTGCACCTTGCAATGCGGAGAAATAACTGTTTGTGCATTTACAATATTCATTGATTTTTGCCATTGAAAAACATGTTATTCATATACCAGAAATGTTTGAAGCTACTGACTGAATGAAAGGAGCTGGCACCTCACTCTCTTTGAATCTTCTTTATCATGCTAAGAGGAGCAGGAATAAGCAAAAAATTTCAGAATTGCACCTTGCAATGCGGAGAAATTACTGTTTGTGCATTTACAATATTCATTGATTTTTGCCATTGAAAAACGTCCAGAAATGATTGAAGCTACTGACTGAATGAAAGGAGCTGGCATCTCACTCTCTTTGAATCTTCTTTATCATGCTAAGAGGAGCAGGAAAAAGCAAAAAATTTCAGAATTGCGCCTTGCAATGCGGAGAAATTACTGTTTGTGCATTTACAATATTCATTGATTTTTGCCATTGAAAAACATGTTATTCATATACCTGAAATGTTTGAAGCTACTGACTGAATGAAAGGAGCTGGCACCTCACTCTCTTTGAATCTTCTTTATCATGCTAAGAGGAGCAGGAAAAAGCAAAAAATTTCAGAATTGCACCTTGCAATGCGGAGAAATTACTGTTTGTGCATTTACAATATTCATTGATTTTTGCCATTGAAAAACGTCCAGAAATGATTGAAGCTACTGACTGAATGAAAGGAGCTGGCATCTCACTCTCTTTGAATCTTCTTTATCATGCTAAGAGGAGCAGGAAAAAGCAAAAAATTTCAGAATTGCACCTTGCAATGCGGAGAAATTACTGTTTGTGCATTTACAATATTCATTGATTTTTGCCATTGAAAAACGTCCAGAAATGATTGAAGCTACTGACTGAATGAAAGGAGCTGGCATCTCACTCTCTTTGAATCTTCTTTATCATGCTAAGAGGAACAGGAAAAAGCAAAAAATTTCAGAATTGCACCTTGCAATGCGGAGAAATAACTGTTTGTGCATTTACAATATTCATTGATTTTTGCCATTGAAAAACATGTTATTCATATACCAGAAATGTTTGAAGCTACTGACTGAATGAAAGGAGCTGGCACCTCACTCTCTTTGAATCTTCTTTATCATGCTAAGAGGAGCAGGAATAAGCAAAAAATTTCAGAATTGCACCTTGCAATGCGGAGAAATTACTGTTTGTGCATTTACAATATTCATTGATTTTTGCCATTGAAAAACGTCCAGAAATGATTGAAGCTACTGACTGAATGAAAGGAGCTGGCATCTCACTCTCTTTGAATCTTCTTTATCATGCTAAGAGGAGCAGGAAAAAGCAAAAAATTTCAGAATTGCACCTTGCAATGCGGAGAAATTACTGTTTGTGCATTTACAATATTCATTGATTTTTGCCATTGAAAAACGTCCAGAAATGATTGAAGCTACTGACTGAATGAAAGGAGCTGGCATCTCACTCTCTTTGAATCTTCTTTATCATGCTAAGAGGAGCAGGAAAAAGCAAAAAATTTCAGAATTGCGCCTTGCAATGCGGAGAAATTACTGTTTGTGCATTTACAAAATTCATTGATTTTTGCCATTGAAAAACATCATGTTATTCATTTACCAGAAATGATTGAAGCTACTGACTGAATGAAAGGAGCTGGCATCTCACTCTCTTTGAATCTTCTTTATCATGCTAAGAGGAGCAGGAAAAAGCAAAAAATTTCAGAATTGCACCTTGCAATGCGGAGAAATTACTGTTTGTGCATTTACAATATTCGTTGATTTTTGCCATTGAAAAACGTCCAGAAATGATTGAAGCTACTGACTGAATGAAAGGAGCTGGCATCTCACTCTCTTTGAATCTTCTTTATCATGCTAAGAGGAGCAGGAAAAAGCAAAAAATTTCAGAATTGCACCTTGCAATGCGGAGAAATTACTGTTTGTGCATTTACAATATTCATTGATTTTTGCCATTGAAAAACGTCCAGAAATGATTGAAGCTACTGACTGAATGAAAGGAGCTGGCATCTCATTCTCTTTGAATCTTCTTTATCATGCTAAGAAGAGCAGGAAAAAGCAAAAAATTTCAGAATTGCACCTTGCAATGCGGAGAAATTACTGTTTGTGCATTTATAATATTCATTGATTTTTGCCATTGAAAAACATCATGTTATTCATATACCAGAAATGTTTGAAGCTACTGACTGAATGAAAGGAGCTGGCATCTCACTCTCTTTGAATCTTCTTTATCATGCTAAGAGGAGCAGGAAAAAGCAAAAAATTTCAGAATTGCACCTTGCAATGCGGAGAAATTACTGTTTGTGCATTTACAATATTCATTGATTTTTGCCATTGAAAAACGTCCAGAAATGATTGAAGCTACTGACTGAATGAAAGGAGCTGGCATCTCACTCTCTTTGAATCTTCTTTATCATGCTAAGAGGAGCAGGAAAAAGCAAAAAATTTCAGAATTGCACCTTGCAATGCGGAGAAATTACAGTTTGTGCATTTACAATATTCATTGATTTTTGCCATTGAAAAACGTCCAGAAATGATTGAAGCTACTGACTGAATGAAAGGAGCTGGCATCTCACTCTCTTTGAATCTTCTTTATCATGCTAAGAGGAGCAGGAAAAAGCAAAAAATTTCAGAATTGCTCCTTGCAATGCGGAGAAATTACTGTTTGTGCATTTACAATATTCATTGATTTTTGCCATTGAAAAACATGTTATTCATATACCAGAAATGTTGGAAGCTACTGACTGAATGAAAGGAGCTGGCACCTCACTCTCTTTGAATCTTCTTTATCATGCTAAGAGGAGCAGGAAAAAGCAAAAAATTTCAGAATTGCACCTTGCAATGCGGAGAAATTACTGTTTGTGCATTTACAATATTCATTGATTTTTGCCATTGAAAAACGTCCAGAAATGATTGAAGCTACTGACTGAATGAAAGGAGCTGGCATCTCACTCTCTTTGAATCTTCTTTATCATGCTAAGAGGAGCAGGAAAAAGCAAAAAATTTCAGAATTGCACCTTGCAATGCGGAGAAATTACTGTTTGTGCATTTACAATATTCATTGATTTTTGCAATTGAAAAACGTCCAGAAATGATTGAAGCTACTGACTGAATGAAAGGAGCTGGCATCTCACTCTCTTTGAATCTTCTTTATCATGCTAAGAGGAGCAGGAAAAAGCAAAAAATTTCAGAATTGCACCTTGCAATGCGGAGAAATTACTGTTTGTGCATTTACAATATTCATTGATTTTTGCCATTGAAAAACGTCCAGAAATGATTGAAGCTACTGACTGAATGAAAGGAGCTGGCATCTCACTCTCTTTGAATCTTCTTTATCATGCTAAGAGGAACAGGAAAAAGCAAAAAATTTCAGAATTGCACCTTGCAATGCGGAGAAATAACTGTTTGTGCATTTACAATATTCATTGATTTTTGCCATTGAAAAACATGTTATTCATATACCAGAAATGTTTGAAGCTACTGACTGAATGAAAGGAGCTGGCACCTCACTCTCTTTGAATCTTCTTTATCATGCTAAGAGGAGCAGGAATAAGCAAAAAATTTCAGAATTGCACCTTGCAATGCGGAGAAATTACTGTTTGTGCATTTACAATATTCATTGATTTTTGCCATTGAAAAACGTCCAGAAATGATTGAAGCTACTGACTGAATGAAAGGAGCTGGCATCTCACTCTCTTTGAATCTTCTTTATCATGCTAAGAGGAGCAGGAAAAAGCAAAAAATTTCAGAATTGCGCCTTGCAATGCGGAGAAATTACTGTTTGTGCATTTACAAAATTCATTGATTTTTGCCATTGAAAAACATCATGTTATTCATTTACCAGAAATGATTGAAGCTACTCACTGAATGAAAGGAGCTGGCATCTCACTCTCTTTGAATCTTCTTTATCATGCTAAGAGGAGCAGGAAAAAGAAAAAAATTTCAGAATTGCACCTTGCAATGCGGAGAAATTACTGTTTGTGCATTTACAATATTCGTTGATTTTTGCCATTGAAAAACGTCCAGAAATGATTGAAGCTACTGACTGAATGAAAGGAGCTGGCATCTCACTCTCTTTGAATCTTCTTTATCATGCTAAGAGGAGCAGGAAAAAGCAAAAAATTTCAGAATTGCACCTTGCAATGCGGAGAAATTACTGTTTGTGCATTTACAATATTCATTGATTTTTGCCATTGAAAAACATCATGTTATTCATATACCAGAAATGATTGAAGCTACTGACTGAATGAAAGGAGCTGGCATCTCACTCTCTTTGAATCTTCTTTATCATGCTAAGAGGAGCAGGAAAAAGTAAAAAATTTCAGAATTGCACCTTGCAATGCGGAGAAATTACTGTTTGTGCATTTACAATATTCAATGATTTTTGCCATTGAAAAACGTCCAGAAATGATTGAAGCTACTGACTGAACGAAAGGAGCTGGCATCTCACTCTCTTTGAATCTTCTTTATCATGCTAAGAGGAGCAGGAAAAAGCAAAAAATTTCAGAATTGCACCTTGCAATGCGGAGAAATTACTGTTTGTGCATTTACAACATTCATTGATTTTTGCCATTGAAAAACATCATGTTATTCATATACCAGAAATGTTTGAAGTTACTGACTGAATGAAAGGAGCTGGCATCTCACTCTCTTTGAATCTTCTTTATCATGCTAAGAGGAGCAGGAAAAAGCAAAAAATTTCAGAATTGCACCTTGCAATGCGGAGAAATTACTGTTTGTGCATTTACAATATTCATTGATTTTTGCCATTGAAAAACGTCCAGAAATGATTGAAGCTACTGACTGAATGAAAGGAGCTGGCATCTCACTCTCTTTGAATCTTCTTTATCATGCTAAGAGGAGCAGGAAAAAGCAAAAAATTTCAGAATTGCACCTTGCAATGCGGAGAAATTACTGTTTGTGCATTTACAATATTCATTGATTTTTGCCATTGAAAAACGTCCAGAAATGATTGAAGCTACTGACTGAATGAAAGGAGCTGGCATCTCACTCTCTTTGAATCTTCTTTATCATGCTAAGAGGAGCAGGAAAAAGCAAAAAATTTCAGAATTGCACCTTACAATGCGGAGAAATTACTGTTTGTGCATTTACAATATTCATTGATTTTTGCCATTGAAAAACGTCCAGAAATGATTGAAGCTACTGACTGAATGAAAGGAGCTGGCATCTCACTCTCTTTGAATCTTCTTTATCATGCTAAGAGGAGCAGGAAAAAGCAAAAAATTTCAGAATTGCACCTTGCAATGCAGAGAAATTACTGTTTGTGCATTTACAATATTCATTGATTTTTGCCATTGAAAAACATCTTATTCATATTCCAGAAATGTTTGAAGCTACTGACTGAATGAAAGGAGCTGGCACCTCACTCTCTTTGAATCTTCTTTATCATGCTAAGAGGAGCAGGAAAAAGCAAAAAATTTCAGAATTGCACCTTGCAATGCGGAGAAATTACTGTTTGTGCATTTACAATATTCATTGATTTTTGCCATTGAAAAACGTCCAGAAATGATTGAAGCTACTGACTGAATGAAAGGAGCTGGCATCTCACTCTCTTTGAATCTTCTTTATCATGCTAAGAGGAGCAGGAAAAAGCAAAAAATTTCAGAATTGCACCTTGCAATGCGGAGAAATTACAGTTTGTGCATTTACAATATTCATTGATTTTTGCCATTGAAAAACGTCCAGAAATGATTGAAGCTACTGACTGAATGAAAGGAGCTGGCATCTCACTCTCTTTGAATCTTCTTTATCATGCTAAGAGGAGCAGGAAAAAGCAAAAAATTTCAGAATTGCACCTTGCAATGCGGAGAAATTACTGTTTGTGCATTTACAATATTCATTGATTTTTGCCATTGAAAAACGTTCAGAAATGATTGAAGCTACTGACTGAATGAAAGGAGCTGGCATCTCACTCTCTTTGAATCTTCTTTATCATGCTAAGAGGAGCAGGAAAAAGCAAAAAATTTCAGAATTGCGCCTTGCAATGCGGAGAAATTACTGTTTGTGCATTTACAAAATTCATTGATTTTTGCCATTGAAAAACATCATGTTATTCATTTACCAGAAATGATTGAAGCTACTGACTGAATGAAAGGAGCTGGCATCTCACTCTCTTTGAATCTTCTTTATCATGCTAAGAGGAGCAGGAAAAAGCAAAAAATTTCAGAATTGCACCTTGCAATGCGAAGAAATTACTGTTTGTGCATTTACAATATTCGTTGATTTTTGCCATTGAAAAACGTCCAGAAATGATTGAAGCTACTGACTGAATGAAAGGAGCTGGCATCTCACTCTCTTTGAATCTTCTTTATCATGCTAAGAGGAGCAGGAAAAAGCAAAAAATTTCAGAATTGCACCTTGCAATGCGGAGAAATTACTGTTTGTGCATTTACAATATTCATTGATTTTTGCCATTGAAAAACATCATGTTATTCATATACCAGAAATGATTGAAGCTACTGACTGAATGAAAGGAGCTGGCATCTCACTCTCTTTGAATCTTCTTTATCATGCTAAGAGGAGCAGGAAAAAGTAAAAAATTTCAGAATTGCACCTTGCAATGCGGAGAAATTACTGTTTGTGCATTTACAATATTCAATGATTTTTGCCATTGAAAAACGTCCAGAAATGATTGAAGCTACTGACTGAACGAAAGGAGCTGGCATCTCACTCTCTTTGAATCTTCTTTATCATGCTAAGAGGAGCAGGAAAAAGCAAAAAATTTCAGAATTGCACCTTGCAATGCGGAGAAATTACTGTTTGTGCATTTACAATATTCATTGATTTTTGCCATTGAAAAACATCATGTTATTCATATACCAGAAATGTTTGAAGCTACTGACTGAATGAAAGGAGCTGGCATCTCACTCTCTTTGAATCTTCTTTATCATGCTAAGAGGAGCAGGAAAAAGCAAAAAATTTCAGAATTGCACCTTGCAATGCGGAGAAATTACTGTTTGTGCATTTACAATATTCATTGATTTTTGCCATTGAAAAACGTCCAGAAATGATTGAAGCTACTGACTGAATGAAAGGAGCTGGCATCTCACTCTCTTTGAATCTTGTTTATCATGCTAAGAGGAGCAGGAAAAAGCAAAAAATTTCAGAATTGCACCTTGCAATGCGGAGAAATTACTGTTTGTGCATTTACAATATTCATTGATTTTTGCCATTGAAAAACGTCCAGAAATGATTGAAGCTACTGACTGAATGAAAGGAGCTGGCATCTCACTCTCTTTGAATCTTCTTTATCATGCTAAGAGGAGCAGGAAAAAGCAAAAAATTTCAGAATTGCACCTTACAATGCGGAGAAATTACTGTTTGTGCATTTACAATATTCATTGATTTTTGCCATTGAAAAACGTCCAGAAATGATTGAAGCTACTGACTGAATGAAAGGAGCTGGCATCTCACTCTCTTTGAATCTTCTTTATCATGCTAAGAGGAGCAGGAAAAAGCAAAAAATTTCAGAATTGCACCTTGCAATGCAGAGAAATTACTGTTTGTGCATTTACAATATTCATTGATTTTTGCCATTGAAAAACATGTTATTCATATACCAGAAATGTTTGAAGCTACTGACTGAATGAAAGGAGCTGGCACCTCACTCTCTTTGAATCTTCTTTATCATGCTAAGAGGAGCAGGAAAAAGCAAAAAATTTCAGAATTGCACCTTGGAATGCGGAGAAATTACTGTTTGTGCATTTACAATATTCATTGATTTTTGCCATTGAAAAACGTCCAGAAATGATTGAAGCTACTGACTGAATGAAAGGAGCTGGCATCTCACTCTCTTTGAATCTTCTTTATCATGCTAAGAGGAGCAGGAAAAAGCAAAAAATTTCAGAATTGCACCTTGCAATGCGGAGAAATTACTGTTTGTGCATTTACAATATTCATTGATTTTTGCCATTGAAAAACATCATGTTATTCATATACCAGAAATGTTTGAAGCTACTGACTGAATGAAAGGAGCTGGCATCTCACTCTCTTTGAATCTTCTTTATCATGCTAAGAGGAGCAGGAAAAGCAAAAAATTTCAGAATTGCACCTTGCAATGCGGAGAAATTACAGTTTGTGCATTTACAATATTCATTGATTTTTGCCATTGAAAAACGTCCAGAAATGATTGAAGCTACTGACTGAATGAAAGGAGCTGGCATCTCACTCTCTTTGAATCTTCTTTATCATGCTAAGAGGAGCAGGAAAAAGCAAAAAATTTCAGAATTGCACCTTGCAATGCGGAGAATTTACTGTTTGTGCATTTACAATATTCATTGATTTTTGCCATTGAAAAACGTTCAGAAATGATTGAAGCTACTGACTGAATGAAAGGAGCTTGCATCTCACTCTCTTTGAATCTTCTTTATCATGCTAAGAGGAGCAGGAAAAAGCAAAAAATTTCAGAATTGCGCCTTGCAATGCGGAGAAATTACTGTTTGTGCATTTACAAAATTCATTGATTTTTGCCATTGAAAAACATCATGTTATTCATTTACCAGAAATGATTGAAGCTACTGACTGAATGAAAGGAGCTGGCATCTCACTCTCTTTGAATCTTCTTTATCATGCTAAGAGGAGCAGGAAAAAGCAAAAAATTTCAGAATTGCACCTTGCAATGCGAAGAAATTACTGTTTGTGCATTTACAATATTCATTGATTTTTGCCATTGAAAAACGTCCAGAAATGATTGAAGCTACTGACTGAATGAAAGGAGCTGGCATCTCACTCTCTTTGAATCTTCTTTATCATGCTAAGAGGAGCAGGAAAAAGCAAAAAATTTCAGAATTGCACCTTGCAATGCGGAGAAATTACTGTTTGTGCATTTACAATATTCATTGATTTTTACCATTGAAAAACGTCCAGAAATGATTGAAGCTACTGACTGAATGAAAGTAGCTGGCATCTCACTCTCTTTGAATCTTCTTTATCATGCTAAGAGGAGCAGGAAAAAGCAAAAAATTTCAGACTTGCACCTTGCAATGCGGAGAAATTACTGTTTGTGCATTTACAATATTCATTGATTTTTGCCATTGAAAAACATCATGTTATTCATATACCAGAAATGTTTGAAGCTACTGACTGAATGAAAGGAGCTGGCATCTCACTCTCTTTGAATTTTCTTTATCATGCTAAGAGGAGCAGGAAAAAGCAAAAAATTTCAGAATTGCACCTTGCAATGCGGAGAAATTACTGTTTGTGCATTTACAATATTCATTGATTTTTGCCATTAAAAAACGTCCAGAAATGATTGAAGCTACTGACTGAATGAAAGGAGCTGGCATCTCACTCTCTTTGAATCTTCTTTATCATGCTAAGAGGAGCAGGAAAAAGCAAAAAATTTCAGAATTGCACCTTACAATGCGGAGAAATTACAGTTTGTGCATTTACAATATTCATTGATTTTTGCCATTGAAAAACGTCCAGAAATGATTGAAGCTACTGACTGAATGAAAGGAGCTGGCATCTAACTCTCTTTGAATCTTCTTTATCATGCTAAGAGGAGCAGGAAAAAGCAAAAAATTTCAGAATTGCACCTTGCAATGCGGAGAAATTACTGTTTGTGCATTTACAATATTCATTGATTTTTGCCATTGAAAAACGTCCAGAAATGATTGAAGCTACTGACTGAATGAAAGGAGCTGGCATCTCACTCTCTTTGAATCTTCTTTATCATGCTAAGAGGAGCAGGAAAAAGCAAAAAATTTCAGAATTGCACCTTGCAATGCGGAGAAATTACTGTTTGTGCATTTACAATATTCATTGATTTTTGCCCTTGAAAAACATGTTATTCATATACCAGAAATGTTTGAAGCTACTGACTGAATGAAAGGAGCTGGCACCTCACTCTCTTTGAATCTTCTTTATCATGCTAAGAGGAGCAGGAAAAAGCAAAAAATTTCAGAATTGCACCTTGCAATGCGAAGAAATTACTGTTTGTACATTTACAATATTCATTGATTTTTGCCATTGAAAAACGTCCAGAAATGATTGAAGCTACTGACTGAATGAAAGGAGCTGGCATCTCACTCACTTTGAATCTTCTTTATCATGCTAGGAGGAGCAGGAAAAAGCAAAAAATTTCAGAATTGCACCTTGCAATGCGGAGAAATTACTGTTTGTGCATTTACAATATTCATTGATTTTTGCCATTGAAAAACGTCCAGAAATGATTGAAGCTACTGACTGAATGAAAGGAGCTGGCATCTCACTCTCTTTGAATCTTCTTAATCATGCTAAGAGGAGCAGGAAAAAGCAAAAAATTTCAGAATTGCGCCTTGCAATGCGGAGAAATTACTGTTTGTGCATTTACAAAATTCATTGATTTTTGCCATTGAAAAACATAATGTTATTCATTTACCAGAAATGATTGAAGCTACTGACTGAATGAAAGGAGCTGGCATCTCACTCTCTTTGAATCTTCTTTATCATGCTAAGAGGAGCAGGAAAAAGCAAAAAATTTCAGAATTGCACCTTGCAATGCGGAGAAATTACTGTTTGTGCATTTACAATATTCATTGATTTTTGCCATTGAAAAACGTCCAGAAATGATTGAAGCTACTGACTGAATGAAAGGAGCTGGCATCTCACTCTCTTTGAATCTTCTTTATCATGCTAAGAGGAGCAGGAAAAAGCAAAAAAATTTCAGAATTGCACCTTGCAATGCGGAGAAATTACTGTTTGTGCATTTACAATATTCATTGATTTTTACCATTGAAAAACGTCCAGAAATGATTGAAGCTACTGACTGAATGAAAGTAGCTGGCATCTCACTCTCTTTGAATCTTCTTTATCATGCTAAGAGGAGCAGGAAAAAGCAAAAAATTTCAGACTTGCACCTTGCAATGCGGAGAAATTACTGTTTGTGCATTTACAATATTCATTGATTTTTGCCATTGAAAAACATCATGTTATTCATATACCAGAAATGTTTGAAGCTACTGACTGAATGAAAGGAGCTGGCATCTCACTCTCTTTGAATCTTCTTTATCATGCTAAGAGGAGCAGGAAAAAGCAAAAAATTTCAGAATTGCACCTTGCAATGCGGAGAAATTACTGTTTGTGCATTTACAATATTCATTGATTTTTGCCATTGAAAAACGTCCAGAAATGATTGAAGCTACTGACTGAATGAAAGGAGCTGGCATCTCACTCTCTTTGAATCTTCTTTATCATGCTAAGAGGAGCAGGAAAAAGCAAAAAATTTCAGAATTGCACCTTACAATGCGGAGAAATTACAGTTTGTGCATTTACAATATTCATTGATTTTTGCCATTGAAAAACGTCCAGAAATGATTGAAGCTACTGACTGAATGAAAGGAGCTGGCATCTCACTCTCTTTCAATCTTCTTTATCATGCTAAGAGGAGCAGGAAAAAGCAAAAAATTTCAGAATTGCACCTTGCAATGCGGAGAAATTACTGTTTGTGCATTTACAATATTCATTGATTTTTGCCATTGAAAAACGTCCAGAAATGATTGAAGCTACTGACTGAATGAAAGGAGCTGGCATCTCACTCTCTTTGAATCTTCTTTATCATGCTAAGAGGAGCAGGAAAAAGCAAAAAATTTCAGAATTGCACCTTGCAATGCGGAGAAATTACTGTTTGTGCATTTACAATATTCATTGATTTTTGCCATTGAAAAACATGTTATTCATATACCAGAAATGTTTGAAGCTACTGACTGAATGAAAGGAGCTGGCACCTCACTCTCTTTGAATCTTCTTTATCATGCTAAGAGGAGCAGGAAAAAGCAAAAAATTTCAGAATTGCACCTTGCAATGCGAAGAAATTACTGTTTGTACATTTACAATATTCATTGATTTTTGCCATTGAAAAACGTCCAGAAATGATTGAAGCTACTGACTGAATGAAAGGAGCTGGCATCTCACTCACTTTGAATCTTCTTTATCATGCTAGGAGGAGCAGGAAAAAGCAAAAAATTTCAGAATTGCACCTTGCAATGCGGAGAAATTACTGTTTGTGCATTTACAATATTCATTGATTTTTGCCATTGAAAAACGTCCAGAAATGATTGAAGCTACTGACTGAATGAAAGGAGCTGGCATCTCACTCTCTTTGAATCTTCTTAATCATGCTAAGAGGAGCAGGAAAAAGCAAAAAATTTCAGAATTGCGCCTTGCAATGCGGAGAAATTACTGTTTGTGCATTTACAAAATTCATTGATTTTTGCCATTGAAAAACATAATGTTATTCATTTACCAGAAATGTTTGAAGCTACTGACTGAATGAAAGGAGCTGGCATCTCACTCTCTTTGAATCTTCTTTATCATGCTAAGAGGAGCAGGAAAGAGCAAAAAATTTCAGAATTGCACCTTGCAATGCGGAGAAATTACTGTTTGTGCATTTACAATATTCATTGATTTTTGCCATTGAAAAACGTCCAGAAATGATTGAAGCTACTGACTGAATGAAAGGAGCTGGCATCTCACTCTCTTTGAATCTTCTTTATCATGCTAAGAGGAGCAGGAAAAAGCAAAAAATTTCAGAATTGCACCTTACAATGCGGAGAAATTACAGTTTGTGCATTTACAATATTCATTGATTTTTGCCATTGAAAAACGTCCAGAAATGATTGAAGCTACTGACTGAATGAAAGGAGCTGGCATCTCACTCTCTTTCAATCTTCTTTATCATGCTAAGAGGAGCAGGAAAAAGCAAAAAATTTCAGAATTGCACCTTGCAATGCGGAGAAATTACTGTTTGTGCATTTACAATATTCATTGATTTTTGCCATTGAAAAACGTCCAGAAATGATTGAAGCTACTGACTGAATTAAAGGAGCTGGCATCTCACTCTCTTTGAATTTTCTTTATCATGCTAAGAGGAGCAGGAAAAAGCAAAAAATTTCAGAATTGCACCTTGCAATGCGGAGAAATTACTGTTTGTGCATTTACAATATTCATTGATTTTTGCCATTGAAAAACATCATGTTATTCATATACCAGAAATGTTTGAAGCTACTGACTGAATGAAAGGAGCTGGCATCTCACTCTCTTTGAATCTTCTTTATCATGCTAAGAGGAGCAGGAAAAAGCAAAAAATTTCAGAATTGCACCTTGCAATGCGGAGAAATTACTGTTTGTGCATTTACAATATTCATTGATTTTTGCCATTGAAAAACGTCCAGAAATGATTGAAGCTACTGACTGAATGAAAGGAGCTGGCATCTCACTCTCTTTGAATCTTCTTTATCATGCTAAGAGGAGCAGGAAAAAGCAAAAAATTTCAGAATTGCACCTTGCAATGCGGAGAAATTACAGTTTGTGCATTTACAATATTCATTGATTTTTGCCATTGAAAAACGTCCAGAAATGATTGAAGCTACTGACTGAATGAAAGGAGCTGGCATCTCACTCTCTTTGAATCTTCTTTATCATGCTAAGAGGAGCAGGAAAAAGCAAAAAATTTCAGAATTGCTCCTTGCAATGCGGAGAAATTACTGTTTGTGCATTTACAATATTCATTGATTTTTGCCATTGAAAAACATGTTATTCATATACCAGAAATGTTTGAAGCTACTGACTGAATGAAAGGAGCTGGCACCTCACTCTCTTTGAATCTTCTTTATCATGCTAAGAGGAGCAGGAAAAAGCAAAAAATTTCAGAATTGCACCTTGCAATGCGGAGAAATTACTGTTTGTGCATTTACAATATTCATTGATTTTTGCCATTGAAAAACGTCCAGAAATGATTGAAGCTACTGACTGAATGAAAGGAGCTGGCATCTCACTCTCTTTGAATCTTCTTTATCATGCTAAGAGGAGCAGGAAAAAGCAAAAAATTTCAGAATTGCACCTTGCAATGCGGAGAAATTACTGTTTGTGCATTTACAATATTCATTGATTTTTGCCATTGAAAAACATCATGTTATTCATATACCAGAAATGATTGAAGCTGCTGACTGAATGAAAGGAGCTGGCATCTCACTCTCTTTGAATCTTCTTTATCATGCTAAGCGGAGCAGGAAAAAGTAAAAAATTTCAGAATTGCACCTTGCAATGCGGAGAAATTACTGTTTGTGCATTTACAATATTCAATGATTTTTGCCATTGAAAAACGTCCAGAAATGATTGAAGCTACTGACTGAATGAAAGGAGCTGGCATCTCACTCTCTTTGAATCTTCTTTATCATGCTAAGAGGAGCAGGAAAAAGCAAAAAATTTCAGAATTGCACCTTGCAATGCGGAGAAATTACTGTTTGTGCATTTACAATATTCATTGATTTTTGCCATTGAAAAACATCATGTTATTCATATACCAGAAATATTTCAAGCTACTGACTGAATGAAAGGAGCTGGCATCTCACTCTCCTTGAATCTTCTTTATCATGCTAAGAGGAGCAGGAAAAAGCAAAAAATTTCAGAATTGCACCTTGCAATGCGGAGAAATTACTGTTTGTGCCCTTACAATATTCATTGATTTTTGCCATTGAAAAACATCATGTTATTCATATACCAGAAATGATTGAAGCTACTGACTGAATGAAAGGAGCTGGCATCTCACTCTCTTTGAATCTTCTTTATCATGCTAAGAGGAGCAGGAAAAAGCAAAAAATTTCAGAATTGCACCTTGCAATGCGGAGAAATTACTGTTTGTGCATTTACAATATTCATTGATTTTTGCCATTGAAAAACATCATGTTATTCATATACCAGAAATGATTGAAGCTACTGACTGAATGAAAGGAGCTGGCATCTCACTCTCTTTGAATCTTCTTTATCATGCTAAGAGGAGCAGGAAAAAGCAAAAAATTTCAGAATTGCACCTTGCAATGCGGAGAAATTACTGTTTGTGCATTTACAATATTCATTGATTTTTGCAATTGAAAAACGTCCAGAAATGATTGAAGCTACTGACTGAATGAAAGGAGCTGGCATCTCACTCTCTTTGAATCTTCTTTATCATGCTAAGAGGAGCAGGAAAAACAAAAAAATTCAGAATTGCACCTTGCAATGCGGAGAAATTACTGTTTGTGCATTTACAATATTCATTGATTTTTGCCATTGAAAAACATCATGTTATTCATATACCAGGAATGTTTGAAGCTACTGACTGAATGAAAGGAGCTGGCATCTCACTCTCTTTGAATCTTCTTTATCATGCTAAGAGGAGCAGGAAAAAGCAAAAAATTTCAGAATTGCACCTTGCAATGCGGAGAAATTACTGTTTGTGCATTTACAATATTCATTGATTTTTGCCATTGAAAAACGTCCAGAAATGATTGAAGCTAATGACTGAATGAAAGGAGCTGGCATCTCACTCTCTTTGAATCTTGTTTATCATGCTAAGAGGAGCAGGAAAAAGCAAAAATTTTCAGAATTGCACCTTGCAATGCGGAGAAATTACTGTTTGTGCATTTACAATATTCATTGATTTTTGCCTTTGAAAAACGTCCAGAAATGATTGAAGCTACTGACTGAATGAAAGGAGCTGGCATCTCACTCTCTTTGAATCTTCTTTATCATGCTAAGAGGAGCAGGAAAAAGCAAAAAATTTCAGAATTGCACCTTGCAATGCGGAGAAATTACTGTTTGTGCATTTACAATATTCATTGATTTTTGCCATTGAAAAACATCATGTTATTCATATACCAGAAATGATTGAAGCTACTGACTGAATGAAAGGAGCTGGCATCTCACTCTCTTTGAATCTTCTTTATCATGCTAAGAGGAGCAGGAAAAAGCAAAAAATTTCAGAATTGCACCTTGCAATGCGGAGAAATTACTGTTTGTGCATTTACAATATTCATTGATTTTTGCAATTGAAAAACGTCCAGAAATGATTGAAGCTACTGACTGAATGAAAGGAGCTGGCATCTCACTCTCTTTGAATCTTCTTTATCATGCTAAGAGGAGCAGGAAAAACAAAAAAATTCAGAATTGCACCTTGCAATGCGGAGAAATTACTGTTTGTGCATTTACAATATTCATTGATTTTTGCCATTGAAAAACATCATGTTATTCATATACCAGGAATGTTTGAAGCTACTGACTGAATGAAAGGAGCTGGCATCTCACTCTCTTTGAATCTTCTTTATCATGCTAAGAGGAGCAGGAAAAAGCAAAAAATTTCAGAATTGCACCTTGCAATGCGGAGAAATTACTGTTTGTGCATTTACAATATTCATTGATTTTTGCCATTGAAAAACGTCCAGAAATGATTGAAGCTAATGACTGAATGAAAGGAGCTGGCATCTCACTCTCTTTGAATCTTGTTTATCATGCTAAGAGGAGCAGGAAAAAGCAAAAAATTTCAGAATTGCACCTTGCAATGCGGAGAAATTACTGTTTGTGCATTTACAATATTCATTGATTTTTGCCTTTGAAAAACGTCCAGAAATGATTGAAGCTACTGACTGAATGAAAGGAGCTGGCATCTCACTCTCTTTGAATCTTCTTTATCATGCTAAGAGGAGCAGGAAAAAGCAAAAAATTTCAGAATTGCACCTTGCAATGCGGAGAAATTACTGTTTGTGCATTTACAATATTCATTGATTTTTGCCATTGAAAAACATCATGTTATTCATATACCAGAAATGATTGAAGCTACTGACTGAATGAAAGGAGCTGGCATCTCACTCTCTTTGAATCTTCTTTATCATGCTAAGAGGAGCAGGAAAAAGCAAAAAATTTCAGAATTGCACCTTGCAATGCGGAGAAATTACTGTTTGTGCATTTACAATATTCATTGATTTTTGCAATTGAAAAACGTCCAGAAATGATTGAAGCTACTGACTGAATGAAAGGAGCTGGCATCTCACTCTCTTTGAATCTTCTTTATCATGCTAAGAGGAGCAGGAAAAACAAAAAAATTCAGAATTGCACCTTGCAATGCGGAGAAATTACTGTTTGTGCATTTACAATATTCATTGATTTTTGCCATTGAAAAACATCATGTTATTCATATACCAGGAATGTTTGAAGCTACTGACTGAATGAAAGGAGCTGGCATCTCACTCTCTTTGAATCTTCTTTATCATGCTAAGAGGAGCAGGAAAAAGCAAAAAATTTCAGAATTGCACCTTGCAATGCGGAGAAATTACTGTTTGTGCATTTACAATATTCATTGATTTTTGCCATTGAAAAACGTCCAGAAATGATTGAAGCTAATGACTGAATGAAAGGAGCTGGCATCTCACTCTCTTTGAATCTTGTTTATCATGCTAAGAGGAGCAGGAAAAAGCAAAAAATTTCAGAATTGCACCTTGCAATGCGGAGAAATTACTGTTTGTGCATTTACAATATTCATTGATTTTTGCCTTTGAAAAACGTCCAGAAATGATTGAAGCTACTGACTGAATGAAAGGAGCTGGCATCTCACTCTCTTTGAATCTTCTTTATCATGCTAAGAGGAGCAGGAAAGAGCAAAAAATTTCAGAATTGCACCTTGCAATGCGGAGAAATTACTGTTTGTGCATTTACAATATTCATTGATTTTTGCCATTGAAAAACATCATGTTATTCATATACCAGAAATGATTGAAGCTACTGACTGAATGAAAGGAGCTGGCATCTCACTCTCTTTGAATCTTCTTTATCATGCTAAGAGGTGCAGGAAAAAGTAAAAAATTTCAGAATTGCACCTTGCAATGCGGAGAAATTACTGTTTGTGCATTTACAATATTCAATGATTTTTGCCATTGAAAAACGTCCAGAAATGATTGAAGCTACTGACTGAATGAAAGGAGCTGGCATCTCACTCTCTTTGAATCTTCTTTATCATGCTAAGAGGAGCAGGAAAAAGCAAAAAATTTCAGAATTGCTCCTTGCAATGCGGAGAAATTACTGTTTGTGCATTTACAATATTCATTGATTTTTGCCATTGAAAAACATGTTATTCATATACCAGAAATGTTTGAAGCTACTGACTGAATGAAAGGAGCTGGCACCTCACTCTCTTTGAATCTTCTTTATCATGCTAAGAGGAGCAGGAAAAAGCAAAAAATTTCAGAATTGCACCTTGCAATGCGGAGAAATTACTGTTTGTGCATTTACAATATTCATTGATTTTTGCCATTGAAAAACGTCCAGAAATGATTGAAGCTACTGACTGAATGAAAGGAGCTGGCATCTCACTCTCTTTGAATCTTCTTTATCATGCTAAGAGGAGCAGGAAAAAGCAAAAAATTTCAGAATTGCACCTTGCAATGCGGAGAAATTACTGTTTGTGCATTTACAATATTCATTGATTTTTGCCATTGAAAAACATCATGTTATTCATATACCAGAAATGATTGAAGCTGCTGACTGAATGAAAGGAGCTGGCATCTCACTCTCTTTGAATCTTCTTTATCATGCTAAGAGGAGCAGGAAAAAGTAAAAAATTTCAGAATTGCACCTTGCAATGCGGAGAAATTACTGTTTGTGCATTTACAATATTCAATGATTTTTGCCATTGAAAAACGTCCAGAAATGATTGAAGCTACTGACTGAACGAAAGGAGCTGGCATCTCACTCTCTTTGAATCTTCTTTATCATGCTAAGAGGAGCAGGAAAAAGCAAAAAATTTCAGAATTGCACCTTGCAATGCGGAGAAGTTACTGTTTGTGCATTTACAATATTCATTGATTTTTGCCATTGAAAAACGTCCAGAAATGATTGAAGCTACTGACTGAATGAAAGGAGCTGGCATCTCACTCTCTTTGAATCTTCTTTATCATGCTAAGAGGAGCAGGAAAAAGCAAAAAATTTCAGAATTGCACCTTGCAATGCGGAGAAATTACTGTTTGTGCATTTACAATATTCATTGATTTTTGCCATTGAAAAACATCATGTTATTCATATACCAGAAATATTTCAAGCTACTGAATGAATGAAAGGAGCTGGCATCTCACTCTCCTTGAATCTTCTTTATCATGCTAAGAGGAGCAGGAAAAAGCAAAAAATTTCAGAATTGCACCTTGCAATGCGGAGAAATTACTGTTTGTGCCCTTACAATATTCATTGATTTTTGCCATTGAAAAACATCATGTTATTCATATACCAGAAATGATTGAAGCTACTGACTGAATGAAAGGAGCTGGCATCTCACTCTCTTTGAATCTTCTTTATCATGCTAAGAGGAGCAGGAAAAAGCAAAAAATTTCAGAATTGCACCTTGCAATGCGGAGAAATTACTGTTTGTGCATTTACAATATTCATTGATTTTTGCCATTGAAAAACATCATGTTATTCATATACCAGAAATGATTGAAGCTACTGACTGAATGAAAGGAGCTGGCATCTCACTCTCTTTGAATCTTCTTTATCATGCTAAGAGGAGCAGGAAAAAGCAAAAAATTTCAGAATTGCACCTTGCAATGCGGAGAAATTACTGTTTGTGCATTTACAATATTCATTGATTTTTGCAATTGAAAAACGTCCAGAAATGATTGAAGCTACTGACTGAATGAAAGGAGCTGGCATCTCACTCTCTTTGAATCTTCTTTATCATGCTAAGAGGAGCAGGAAAAAGCAAAAAAATTCAGAATTGCACCTTGCAATGCGGAGAAATTACTGTTTGTGCATTTACAATATTCATTGATTTTTGCCATTGAAAAACATCATGTTATTCATATACCAGGAATGTTTGAAGCTACTGACTGAATGAAAGGAGCTGGCATCTCACTCTCTTTGAATCTTCTTTATCATGCTAAGAGGAGCAGGAAAAAGCAAAAAATTTCAGAATTGCACCTTGCAATGCGGAGAAATTACTGTTTGTGCATTTACAATATTCATTGATTTTTGCCATTGAAAAACGTCCAGAAATGATTGAAGCTAATGACTGAATGAAAGGAGCTGGCATCTCACTCTCTTTGAATCTTGTTTATCATGCTAAGAGGAGCAGGAAAAAGCAAAAAATTTCAGAATTGCACCTTGCAATGCGGAGAAATTACTGTTTGTGCATTTACAATATTCATTGATTTTTGCCATTGAAAAACGTCCAGAAATGATTGAAGCTACTGACTGAATGAAAGGAGCTGGCATCTCACTCTCTTTGAATCTTCTTTATCATGCTAAGAGGAGCAGGAAAGAGCAAAAAATTTCAGAATTGCACCTTGCAATGCGGAGAAATTACTGTTTGTGCATTTACAATATTCATTGATTTTTGCCATTGAAAAACATCATGTTATTCATATACCAGAAATGATTGAAGCTACTGACTGAATGAAAGGAGCTGGCATCTCACTCTCTTTGAATCTTCTTTATCATGCTAAGAGGTGCAGGAAAAAGTAAAAAATTTCAGAATTGCACCTTGCAATGCGGAGAAATTACTGTTTGTGCATTTACAATATTCAATGATTTTTGCCATTGAAAAACGTCCAGAAATGATTGAAGCTACTGACTGAATGAAAGGAGCTGGCATCTCACTCTCTTTGAATCTTCTTTATCATGCTAAGAGGAGCAGGAAAAAGCAAAAAATTTCAGAATTGCACCTTGCAATGCGGAGAAATTACTGTTTGTGCATTTACAATATTCATTGATTTTTGCCATTGAAAAACATCATGTTATTCATATACCAGAAATGTTTGAAGCTACTGACTGAATGAAAGGAGCTGGCATCTCACTCTCTTTGAATCTTCTTTATCATGCTAAGAGGAGCAGGAAAAAGCAAAAAATTTCAGAATTGCACCTTGCAATGCGGAGAAATTACTGTTTGTGCATTTACAATATTCATTGATTTTTGCCATTGAAAAACATCATGTTATTCATATACCAGAAATGTTTGAAGCTACTGACTGAATGAAAGGAGCTGGCATCTCACTCTCTTTGAATCTTCTTTATCATGCTAAGAGGAGCAGGAAAAAGCAAAAAATTTCAGAATTGCACCTTGCAATGCGGAGAAATTACTGTTTGTGCATTTACAATATTCATTGATTTTTGCCATTGAAAAACATCATGTTATTCATATACCAGAAATGATTGAAGCTACTGACTGAATGAAAGGAGCTGGCATCTCACTCTCTTTGAATCTTCTTTATCATGCTAAGAGGAGCAGGAAAAAGCAAAAAATTTCAGAATTGCACCTTGCAATGCGGAGAAATTACTGTTTGTGCATTTACAATATTCATTGATTTTTGCAATTGAAAAACGTCCAGAAATGATTGAAGCTACTGACTGAATGAAAGGAGCTGGCATCTCACTCTCTTTGAATCTTCTTTATCATGCTAAGAGGAGCAGGAAAAAGCAAAAAATTTCAGAATTGCACCTTGCAATGCGGAGAAATTACTGTTTGTGCATTTACAATATTCATTGATTTTTGCCATTGAAAAACATCATGTTATTCATATACCAGGAATGTTTGAAGCTACTGACTGAATGAAAGGAGCTGGCATCTCACTCTCTTTGAATCTTCTTTATCATGCTAAGAGGAGCAGGAAAAAGCAAAAAATTTCAGAATTGCACCTTGCAATGCGGAGAAATTACTGTTTGTGCATTTACAATATTCATTGATTTTTGCCATTGAAAAATGTCCAGAAATGATTGAAGCTACTGACTGAATGAAAGGAGCTGGCATCTCACTCTCTTTGAATCTTGTTTATCATGCTAAGAGGAGCAGGAAAAAGCAAAAAATTTCAGAATTGCACCTTGCAATGCGGAGAAATTACTGTTTGTGCATTTACAATATTCATTGATTTTTGCCATTGAAAAACGTCCAGAAATGATTGAAGCTACTGACTGAATGAAAGGAGCTGGCATCTCACTCTGTTTGAATCTTCTTTATCATGCTAAGAGGAGCAGGAAAAAGCAAAAAATTTCAGAATTGCACCTTGCAATGCGGAGAAATTACTGTTTGTGCATTTACAATATTCATTGATTTTTGCCATTGAAAAACATCATGTTATTCATATACCAGAAATGATTGAAGCTACTGACTGAATGAAAGGAGCTGGCATCTCACTCTCTTTGAATCTTCTTTATCATGCTAAGAGGAGCAGGAAAAAGCAAAAAATTTCAGAATTGCACCTTGCAATGCGGAGAAATTACTGTTTGTGCATTTACAATATTCATTGATTTTTGCCATTGAAAAACATCATGTTATTCATATACCAGAAATGATTGAAGCTACTGACTGAATGAAAGGAGCTGGCGTCTCACTCTCTTTGAATCTTCTTTATCATGCTAAGAGGAGCAGGAAAAAGTAAAAAATTTCAGAATTGCACCTTGCAATGCGGAGAAATTACTGTTTGTGCATTTACAATATTCAATGATTTTTGCCTTTGAAAAAAGTCCAGAAATGATTGAAGCTACTGACTGAACGAAAGGAGCTGGCATCTCACTCTCTTTGAATCTTCTTTATCATGCTAAGAGGAGCAGGAAAAAGCAAAAAATTTCATAATTGCACCTTGCAATGCGGAGAAATTACTGTTTGTGCATTTACAATATTCATTGATTTTTGCAATTGAAAAACGTCCAGAAATGATTGAAGCTACTGACTGAATGAAAGGAGCTGGCATCTCACTCTCTTTGAATCTTCTTTATTATGCTAAGAGGAGCAGGAAAAAGCAAAAAATTTCAGAATTGCACCTTGCAATGCGGAGAAATTACTGTTTGTGCATTTACAATATTCATTGATTTTTGCCATTGAAAAACATCATGTTATTCATATACCAGAAATATTTCAAGCTACTGACTGAATGAAAGGAGCTGGCATCTCACTCTCCTTGAATCTTCTTTATCATGCTAAGAGGAGCAGGAAAAAGCAAAAAATTTCAGAATTGCACCTTGCAATGCGGAGAAATTACTGTTTGTGCCCTTACAATATTCATTGATTTTTGAAATTGAAAAACATCATGTTATTCATATACCAGAAATGATTGAAGCTACTGACTGAATGAAAGGAGCTGGCATCTCACTCTCTTTGAATCTTCTTTATCATGCTAAGAGGAGCAGGAAAAAGCAAAAAATTTCAGAATTGCACCTTGCAATGCGGAGAAATTACTGTTTGTGCATTTACAATATTCATTGATTTTTGCCATTGAAAAACATCATGTTATTCATATACCAGAAATGATTGAAGCTACTGACTGAATGAAAGGAGCTGGCATCTCACTCTCTTTGAATCTTATTTATCATGCTAAGAGGAGCAGGAAAAAGCAAAAAATTTCAGAATTGCACCTTGCAATGCGGAGAAATTACTGTTTGTGCATTTACAATATTCATTGATTTTTGCAATTGAAAAACGTCCAGAAATGATTGAAGCTACTGACTGAATGAAAGGAGCTGGCATCTCACTCTCTTTGAATCTTCTTTATCATGCTAAGAGGAGCAGGAAAAAGCAAAAAAATTCAGAATTGCACCTTGCAATGCGGAGAAATTACTGTTTGTGCATTTACAATATTCATTGATTTTTGCCATTGAAAAACATCATGTTATTCATATACCAGGAATGTTTGAAGCTACTGACTGAATGAAAGGAGCTGGCATCTCACTCTCTTTGAATCTTCTTTATCATGCTAAGAGGAGCAGGAAAAAGCAAAAAATTTCAGAATTGCACCTTGCAATGCGGAGAAATTACTGTTTGTGCATTTACAATATTCATTGATTTTTGCCATTGAAAAACGTCCAGAAATGATTGAAGCTAATGACTGAATGAAAGGAGCTGGCATCTCACTCTCTTTGAATCTTGTTTATCATGCTAAGAGGAGCAGGAAAAAGCAAAAAATTTCAGAATTGCACCTTGCAATGCGGAGAAATTACTGTTTGTGCATTTACAATATTCATTGATTTTTGCCATTGAAAAACGTCCAGAAATGATTGAAGCTACTGACTGAATGAAAGGAGCTGGCATCTCACTCTCTTTGAATCTTCTTTATCATGCTAAGAGGAGCAGGAAAGAGCAAAAAATTTCAGAATTGCACCTTGCAATGCGGAGAAATTACTGTTTGTGCATTTACAATATTCATTGATTTTTGCCATTGAAAAACATCATGTTATTCATATACCAGAAATGATTGAAGCTACTGACTGAATGAAAGGAGCTGGCATCTCACTCTCTTTGAATCTTCTTTATCATGCTAAGAGGTGCAGGAAAAAGTAAAAAATTCCAGAATTGCACCTTGCAATGCGGAGAAATTACTGTTTGTGCATTTACAATATTCAATGATTTTTGCCATTGAAAAACGTCCAGAAATGATTGAAGCTACTGACTGAATGAAAGGAGCTGGCATCTCACTCTCTTTGAATCTTCTTTATCATGCTAAGAGGAGCAGGAAAAAGCAAAAAATTTCAGAATTGCACCTTGCAATGCGGAGAAATTACTGTTTGTGCATTTACAATATTCATTGATTTTTGCCATTGAAAAACGTCCAGAAATGATTGAAGCTAATGACTGAATGAAAGGAGCTGGCATCTCACTCTCTTTGAATCTTGTTTATCATGCTCAGAGGAGCAGGAAAAAGCAAAAAATTTCAGAATTGCACCTTGCAATGCGGAGAAATTACTGTTTGTGCATTTACAATATTCATTGATTTTTGCCATTGAAAAACGTCCAGAAATGATTGAAGCTACTGACTGAATGAAAGGAGCTGGCATCTCACTCTCTTTGAATCTTCTTTATCATGCTAAGAGGAGCAGGAAAGAGCAAAAAATTTCAGAATTGCACCTTGCAATGCGGAGAAATTACTGTTTGTGCATTTACAATATTCATTGATTTTTGCCATTGAAAAACATCATGTTATTCATATACCAGAAATGATTGAAGCTACTGACTGAATGAAAGGAGCTGGCATCTCACTCTCTTTGAATCTTCTTTATCATGCTAAGAGGTGCAGGAAAAAGTAAAAAATTTCAGAATTGCACCTTGCAATGCGGAGAAATTACTGTTTGTGCATTTACAATATTCAATGATTTTTGCCATTGAAAAACGTCCAGAAATGATTGAAGCTACTGACTGAATGAAAGGAGCTGGCATCTCACTCTCTTTGAATCTTCTTTATCATGCTAAGAGGAGCAGGAAAAAGCAAAAAATTTCAGAATTGCACCTTGCAATGCGGAGAAATTACTGTTTGTGCATTTACAATATTCATTGATTTTTGCCATTGAAAAACATCATGTTATTCATATACCAGAAATGTTTGAAGCTACTGACTGAATGAAAGGAGCTGGCATCTCACTCTCTTTGAATCTTCTTTATCATGCTAAGAGGAGCAGGAAAAAGCAAAAAATTTCAGAATTGCACCTTGCAATGAGGAGAAATTACTGTTTGTGCATTTACAATATTCATTGATTTTTGCCATTGAAAAACATCATGTTATTCATATACCAGAAATGTTTGAAGCTACTGACTGAATGAAAGGAGCTGGCATCTCACTCTCTTTGAATCTTCTTTATCATGCTAAGAGGAGCAGGAAAAAGCAAAAAATTTCAGAATTGCACCTTGCAATGCGGAGAAATTACTGTTTGTGCATTTACAATATTCATTGATTTTTGCCATTGAAAAACATCATGTTATTCATATACCAGAAATGATTGAAGCTACTGACTGAATGAAAGGAGCTGGCATCTCACTCTCTTTGAATCTTCTTTATCATGCTAAGAGGAGCAGGAAAAAGCAAAAAATTTCAGAATTGCACCTTGCAATGCGGAGAAATTACTGTTTGTGCATTTACAATATTCATTGATTTTTGCAATTGAAAAACGTCCAGAAATGATTGAAGCTACTGACTGAATGAAAGGAGCTGGCATCTCACTCTCTTTGAATCTTCTTTATCATGCTAAGAGGAGCAGGAAAAAGCAAAAAATTTCAGAATTGCACCTTGCAATGCGGAGAAATTACTGTTTGTGCATTTACAATATTCATTGATTTTTGCCATTGAAAAACATCATGTTATTCATATACCAGGAATGTTTGAAGCTACTGACTGAATGAAAGGAGCTGGCATCTCACTCTCTTTGAATCTTCTTTATCATGCTAAGAGGAGCAGGAAAAAGCAAAAAATTTCAGAATTGCACCTTGCAATGCGGAGAAATTACTGTTTGTGCATTTACAATATTCATTGATTTTTGCCATTGAAAAACATCATGTTATTCATATACCAGAAATGATTGAAGCTACTGACTGAATGAAAGGAGCTGGCATCTCACTCTCTTTGAATCTTCTTTATCATGCTAAGAGGAGCAGGAAAAAGCAAAAAATTTCAGAATTGCACCTTGCAATGCGGAGAAATTACTGTTTGTGCATTTACAATATTCATTGATTTTTGCAATTGAAAAACGTCCAGAAATGATTGAAGCTACTGACTGAATGAAAGGAGCTGGCATCTCACTCTCTTTGAATCTTCTTTATCATGCTAAGAGGAGCAGGAAAAAGCAAAAAATTTCAGAATTGCACCTTGCAATGCGGAGAAATTACTGTTTGTGCATTTACAATATTCATTGATTTTTGCCATTGAAAAACATCATGTTATTCATATACCAGGAATGTTTGAAGCTACTGACTGAATGAAAGGAGCTGGCATCTCACTCTCTTTGAATCTTCTTTATCATGCTAAGAGGAGCAGGAAAAAGCAAAAAATTTCAGAATTGCACCTTGCAATGCGGAGAAATTACTGTTTGTGCATTTACAATATTCATTGATTTTTGCCATTGAAAAATGTCCAGAAATGATTGAAGCTACTGACTGAATGAAAGGAGCTGGCATCTCACTCTCTTTGAATCTTGTTTATCATGCTAAGAGGAGCAGGAAAAAGCAAAAAATTTCAGAATTGCACCTTGCAATGCGGAGAAATTACTGTTTGTGCATTTACAATATTCATTGATTTTTGCCATTGAAAAACGTCCAGAAATGATTGAAGCTACTGACTGAATGAAAGGAGCTGGCATCTCACTCTGTTTGAATCTTCTTTATCATGCTAAGAGGAGCAGGAAAAAGCAAAAAATTTCAGAATTGCACCTTGCAATGCGGAGAAATTACTGTTTGTGCATTTACAATATTCATTGATTTTTGCCATTGAAAAACATCATGTTATTCATATACCAGAAATGATTGAAGCTACTGACTGAATGAAAGGAGCTGGCATCTCACTCTCTTTGAATCTTCTTTATCATGCTAAGAGGAGCAGGAAAAAGCAAAAAATTTCAGAATTGCACCTTGCAATGCGGAGAAATTACTGTTTGTGCATTTACAATATTCATTGATTTTTGCCATTGAAAAACATCATGTTATTCATATACCAGAAATGATTGAAGCTACTGACTGAATGAAAGGAGCTGGCGTCTCACTCTCTTTGAATCTTCTTTATCATGCTAAGAGGAGCAGGAAAAAGTAAAAAATTTCAGAATTGCACCTTGCAATGCGGAGAAATTACTGTTTGTGCATTTACAATATTCAATGATTTTTGCCTTTGAAAAAAGTCCAGAAATGATTGAAGCTACTGACTGAACGAAAGGAGCTGGCATCTCACTCTCTTTGAATCTTGTTTATCATGCTAAGAGGAGCAGGAAAAAGCAAAAAATTTCAGAATTGCACCTTGCAATGCGGAGAAATTACTGTTTGTGCATTTACAATATTCATTGATTTTTGCCATTGAAAAACGTCCAGAAATGATTGAAGCTACTGACTGAATGAAAGGAGCTGGCATCTCACTCTCTTTGAATCTTCTTTATCATGCTAAGAGGAGCAGGAAAGAGCAAAAAATTTCAGAATTGCACCTTGCAATGCGGAGAAATTACTGTTTGTGCATTTACAATATTCATTGATTTTTGCCATTGAAAAACATCATGTTATTCATATACCAGAAATGATTGAAGCTACTGACTGAATGAAAGGAGCTGGCATCTCACTCTCTTTGAATCTTCTTTATCATGCTAAGAGGTGCAGGAAAAAGTAAAAAATTTCAGAATTGCACCTTGCAATGCGGAGAAATTACTGTTTGTGCATTTACAATATTCAATGATTTTTGCCATTGAAAAACGTCCAGAAATGATTGAAGCTACTGACTGAATGAAAGGAGCTGGCATCTCACTCTCTTTGAATCTTCTTTATCATGCTAAGAGGAGCAGGAAAAAGCAAAAAATTTCAGAATTGCACCTTGCAATGCGGAGAAATTACTGTTTGTGCATTTACAATATTCATTGATTTTTGCCATTGAAAAACATCATGTTATTCATATACCAGAAATGTTTGAAGCTACTGACTGAATGAAAGGAGCTGGCATCTCACTCTCTTTGAATCTTCTTTATCATGCTAAGAGGAGCAGGAAAAAGCAAAAAATTTCAGAATTGCACCTTGCAATGAGGAGAAATCACTGTTTGTGCATTTACAATATTCATTGATTTTTGCCATTGAAAAACATCATGTTATTCATATACCAGAAATGTTTGAAGCTACTGACTGAATGAAAGGAGCTGGCATCTCACTCTCTTTGAATCTTCTTTATCATGCTAAGAGGAGCAGGAAAAAGCAAAAAATTTCAGAATTGCACCTTGCAATGCGGAGAAATTACTGTTTGTGCATTTACAATATTCATTGATTTTTGCCATTGAAAAACATCATGTTATTCATATACCAGAAATGATTGAAGCTACTGACTGAATGAAAGGAGCTGGCATCTCACTCTCTTTGAATCTTCTTTATCATGCTAAGAGGAGCAGGAAAAAGCAAAAAATTTCAGAATTGCACCTTGCAATGCGGAGAAATTACTGTTTGTGCATTTACAATATTCATTGATTTTTGCAATTGAAAAACGTCCAGAAATGATTGAAGCTACTGACTGAATGAAAGGAGCTGGCATCTCACTCTCTTTGAATCTTCTTTATCATGCTAAGAGGAGCAGGAAAAAGCAAAAAATTTCAGAATTGCACCTTGCAATGCGGAGAAATTACTGTTTGTGCATTTACAATATTCATTGATTTTTGCCATTGAAAAACATCATGTTATTCATATACCAGGAATGTTTGAAGCTACTGACTGAATGAAAGGAGCTGGCATCTCACTCTCTTTGAATCTTCTTTATCATGCTAAGAGGAGCAGGAAAAAGCAAAAAATTTCAGAATTGCACCTTGCAATGCGGAGAAATTACTGTTTGTGCATTTACAATATTCATTGATTTTTGCCATTGAAAAACATCATGTTATTCATATACCAGAAATGATTGAAGCTACTGACTGAATGAAAGGAGCTGGCATCTCACTCTCTTTGAATCTTCTTTATCATGCTAAGAGGAGCAGGAAAAAGCAAAAAATTTCAGAATTGCACCTTGCAATGCGGAGAAATTACTGTTTGTGCATTTACAATATTCATTGATTTTTGCAATTGAAAAACGTCCAGAAATGATTGAAGCTACTGACTGAATGAAAGGAGCTGGCATCTCACTCTCTTTGAATCTTCTTTATCATGCTAAGAGGAGCAGGAAAAAGCAAAAAATTTCAGAATTGCACCTTGCAATGCGGAGAAATTACTGTTTGTGCATTTACAATATTCATTGATTTTTGCCATTGAAAAACATCATGTTATTCATATACCAGGAATGTTTGAAGCTACTGACTGAATGAAAGGAGCTGGCATCTCACTCTCTTTGAATCTTCTTTATCATGCTAAGAGGAGCAGGAAAAAGCAAAAAATTTCAGAATTGCACCTTGCAATGCGGAGAAATTACTGTTTGTGCATTTACAATATTCATTGATTTTTGCCATTGAAAAATGTCCAGAAATGATTGAAGCTACTGACTGAATGAAAGGAGCTGGCATCTCACTCTCTTTGAATCTTGTTTATCATGCTAAGAGGAGCAGGAAAAAGCAAAAAATTTCAGAATTGCACCTTGCAATGCGGAGAAATTACTGTTTGTGCATTTACAATATTCATTGATTTTTGCCATTGAAAAACGTCCAGAAATGATTGAAGCTACTGACTGAATGAAAGGAGCTGGCATCTCACTCTGTTTGAATCTTCTTTATCATGCTAAGAGGAGCAGGAAAAAGCAAAAAATTTCAGAATTGCACCTTGCAATGCGGAGAAATTACTGTTTGTGCATTTACAATATTCATTGATTTTTGCCATTGAAAAACATCATGTTATTCATATACCAGAAATGATTGAAGCTACTGACTGAATGAAAGGAGCTGGCATCTCACTCTCTTTGAATCTTCTTTATCATGCTAAGAGGAGCAGGAAAAAGCAAAAAATTTCAGAATTGCACCTTGCAATGCGGAGAAATTACTGTTTGTGCATTTACAATATTCATTGATTTTTGCCATTGAAAAACATCATGTTATTCATATACCAGAAATGATTGAAGCTACTGACTGAATGAAAGGAGCTGGCGTCTCACTCTCTTTGAATCTTCTTTATCATGCTAAGAGGAGCAGGAAAAAGTAAAAAATTTCAGAATTGCACCTTGCAATGCGGAGAAATTACTGTTTGTGCATTTACAATATTCAATGATTTTTGCCTTTGAAAAAAGTCCAGAAATGATTGAAGCTACTGACTGAACGAAAGGAGCTGGCATCTCACTCTCTTTGAATCTTCTTTATCATGCTAAGAGGAGCAGGAAAAAGCAAAAAATTTCATAATTGCACCTTGCAATGCGGAGAAATTACTGTTTGTGCATTTACAATATTCATTGATTTTTGCAATTGAAAAACGTCCAGAAATGATTGAAGCTACTGACTGAATGAAAGGAGCTGGCATCTCACTCTCTTTGAATCTTCTTTATTATGCTAAGAGGAGCAGGAAAAAGCAAAAAATTTCAGAATTGCACCTTGCAATGCGGAGAAATTACTGTTTGTGCATTTACAATATTCATTGATTTTTGCCATTGAAAAACATCATGTTATTCATATACCAGAAATATTTCAAGCTACTGACTGAATGAAAGGAGCTGGCATCTCACTCTCCTTGAATCTTCTTTATCATGCTAAGAGGAGCAGGAAAAAGCAAAAAATTTCAGAATTGCACCTTGCAATGCGGAGAAATTACTGTTTGTGCCCTTACAATATTCATTGATTTTTGCCATTGAAAAACATCATGTTATTCATATACCAGAAATGATTGAAGCTACTGACTGAATGAAAGGAGCTGGCATCTCACTCTCTTTGAATCTTCTTTATCATGCTAAGAGGAGCAGGAAAAAGCAAAAAATTTCAGAATTGCACCTTGCAATGCGGAGAAATTACTGTTTGTGCATTTACAATATTCATTGATTTTTGCCATTGAAAAACATCATGTTATTCATATACCAGAAATGATTGAAGCTACTGACTGAATGAAAGGAGCTGGCATCTCACTCTCTTTGAATCTTCTTTATCATGCTAAGAGGAGCAGGAAAAAGCAAAAAATTTCAGAATTGCACCTTGCAATGCGGAGAAATTACTGTTTGTGCATTTACAATATTCATTGATTTTTGCAATTGAAAAACGTCCAGAAATGATTGAAGCTACTGACTGAATGAAAGGAGCTGGCATCTCACTCTCTTTGAATCTTCTTTATCATGCTAAGAGGAGCAGGAAAAAGCAAAAAAATTCAGAATTGCACCTTGCAATGCGGAGAAATTACTGTTTGTGCATTTACAATATTCATTGATTTTTGCCATTGAAAAACATCATGTTATTCATATACCAGGAATGTTTGAAGCTACTGACTGAATGAAAGGAGCTGGCATCTCACTCTCTTTGAATCTTCTTTATCATGCTAAGAGGAGCAGGAAAAAGCAAAAAATTTCAGAATTGCACCTTGCAATGCGGAGAAATTACTGTTTGTGCATTTACAATATTCATTGATTTTTGCCATTGAAAAACGTCCAGAAATGATTGAAGCTAATGACTGAATGAAAGGAGCTGGCATCTCACTCTCTTTGAATCTTGTTTATCATGCTAAGAGGAGCAGGAAAAAGCAAAAAATTTCAGAATTGCACCTTGCAATGCGGAGAAATTACTGTTTGTGCATTTACAATATTCATTGATTTTTGCCATTGAAAAACGTCCAGAAATGATTGAAGCTACTGACTGAATGAAAGGAGCTGGCATCTCACTCTCTTTGAATCTTCTTTATCATGCTAAGAGGAGCAGGAAAGAGCAAAAAATTTCAGAATTGCACCTTGCAATGCGGAGAAATTACTGTTTGTGCATTTACAATATTCATTGATTTTTGCCATTGAAAAACATCATGTTATTCATATACCAGAAATGATTGAAGCTACTGACTGAATGAAAGGAGCTGGCATCTCACTCTCTTTGAATCTTCTTTATCATGCTAAGAGGTGCAGGAAAAAGTAAAAAATTTCAGAATTGCACCTTGCAATGCGGAGAAATTACTGTTTGTGCATTTACAATATTCAATGATTTTTGCCATTGAAAAACGTCCAGAAATGATTGAAGCTACTGACTGAATGAAAGGAGCTGGCATCTCACTCTCTTTGAATCTTCTTTATCATGCTAAGAGGAGCAGGAAAAAGCAAAAAATTTCAGAATTGCACCTTGCAATGCGGAGAAATTACTGTTTGTGCATTTACAATATTCATTGATTTTTGCCATTGAAAAACATCATGTTATTCATATACCAGAAATGTTTGAAGCTACTGACTGAATGAAAGGAGCTGGCATCTCACTCTCTTTGAATCTTCTTTATCATGCTAAGAGGAGCAGGAAAAAGCAAAAAATTTCAGAATTGCACCTTGCAATGCGGAGAAATTACTGTTTGTGCATTTACAATATTCATTGATTTTTGCCATTGAAAAACATCATGTTATTCATATACCAGAAATGTTTGAAGCTACTGACTGAATGAAAGGAGCTGGCATCTCACTCTCTTTGAATCTTCTTTATCATGCTAAGAGGAGCAGGAAAAAGCAAAAAATTTCAGAATTGCACCTTGCAATGCGGAGAAATTACTGTTTGTGCATTTACAATATTCATTGATTTTTGCCATTGAAAAACATCATGTTATTCATATACCAGAAATGATTGAAGCTACTGACTGAATGAAAGGAGCTGGCATCTCACTCTCTTTGAATCTTCTTTATCATGCTAAGAGGAGCAGGAAAAAGCAAAAAATTTCAGAATTGCACCTTGCAATGCGGAGAAATTACTGTTTGTGCATTTACAATATTCATTGATTTTTGCAATTGAAAAACGTCCAGAAATGATTGAAGCTACTGACTGAATGAAAGGAGCTGGCATCTCACTCTCTTTGAATCTTCTTTATCATGCTAAGAGGAGCAGGAAAAAGCAAAAAATTTCAGAATTGCACCTTGCAATGCGGAGAAATTACTGTTTGTGCATTTACAATATTCATTGATTTTTGCCATTGAAAAACATCATGTTATTCATATACCAGGAATGTTTGAAGCTACTGACTGAATGAAAGGAGCTGGCATCTCACTCTCTTTGAATCTTCTTTATCATGCTAAGAGGAGCAGGAAAAAGCAAAAAATTTCAGAATTGCACCTTGCAATGCGGAGAAATTACTGTTTGTGCATTTACAATATTCATTGATTTTTGCCATTGAAAAATGTCCAGAAATGATTGAAGCTACTGACTGAATGAAAGGAGCTGGCATCTCACTCTCTTTGAATCTTGTTTATCATGCTAAGAGGAGCAGGAAAAAGCAAAAAATTTCAGAATTGCACCTTGCAATGCGGAGAAATTACTGTTTGTGCATTTACAATATTCATTGATTTTTGCCATTGAAAAACGTCCAGAAATGATTGAAGCTACTGACTGAATGAAAGGAGCTGGCATCTCACTCTGTTTGAATCTTCTTTATCATGCTAAGAGGAGCAGGAAAAAGCAAAAAATTTCAGAATTGCACCTTGCAATGCGGAGAAATTACTGTTTGTGCATTTACAATATTCATTGATTTTTGCCATTGAAAAACATCATGTTATTCATATACCAGAAATGATTGAAGCTACTGACTGAATGAAAGGAGCTGGCATCTCACTCTCTTTGAATCTTCTTTATCATGCTAAGAGGAGCAGGAAAAAGCAAAAAATTTCAGAATTGCACCTTGCAATGCGGAGAAATTACTGTTTGTGCATTTACAATATTCATTGATTTTTGCCATTGAAAAACATCATGTTATTCATATACCAGAAATGATTGAAGCTACTGACTGAATGAAAGGAGCTGGCGTCTCACTCTCTTTGAATCTTCTTTATCATGCTAAGAGGAGCAGGAAAAAGTAAAAAATTTCAGAATTGCACCTTGCAATGCGGAGAAATTACTGTTTGTGCATTTACAATATTCAATGATTTTTGCCTTTGAAAAAAGTCCAGAAATGATTGAAGCTACTGACTGAACGAAAGGAGCTGGCATCTCACTCTCTTTGAATCTTCTTTATCATGCTAAGAGGAGCAGGAAAAAGCAAAAAATTTCAGAATTGCACCTTGCAATGCGGAGAAATTACTGTTTGTGCATTTACAATATTCATTGATTTTTGCAATTGAAAAACGTCCAGAAATGATTGAAGCTACTGACTGAATGAAAGGAGCTGGCATCTCACTCTCTTTGAATCTTCTTTATTATGCTAAGAGGAGCAGGAAAAAGCAAAAAATTTCAGAATTGCACCTTGCAATGCGGAGAAATTACTGTTTGTGCATTTACAATATTCATTGATTTTTGCCATTGAAAAACATCATGTTATTCATATACCAGGAATGTTTGAAGCTACTGACTGAATGAAAGGAGCTGGCATCTCACTCTCTTTGAATCTTCTTTATCATGCTAAGAGGAGCAGGAAAAAGCAAAAAATTTCAGAATTGCACCTTGCAATGCGGAGAAATTACTGTTTGTGCAGTTACAATATTCATTGATTTTTGCCATTGAAAAACGTCCAGAAATGATTGAAGCTACTGACTGAATGAAAGGAGCTGGCATCTCACTCTCTTTGAATCTTGTTTATCATGCTAAGAGGAGCAGGAAAAAGCAAAAAATTTCAGAATTGCACCTTGCAATGCGAAGAAATTACTGTTTGTGCATTTACAATATTCATTGATTTTTGCCATTGAAAAACGTCCAGAAATGATTGAAGCTACTGACTGAATGAAAGGAGCTGGCATCTCACTCTCTTTGAATCTTCTTTATCATGCTAAGAGGAGCAGGAAAAAGCAAAAAATTTCAGAATTGCACCTTGCAATGCGGAGAAATTACTGTTTGTGCATTTACAATATTCATTGATTTTTGCCATTGAAAAACATCATGTTATTCATATACCAGAAATGATTGAAGCTACTGACTGAATGAAAGGAGCTGGCATCTCACTCTCTTTGAATCTTCTTTATCATGCTAAGAGGAGCAGGAAAAAGTAAAAAATTTCAGAATTGCACCTTGCAATGCGGAGAAATTACTGTTTGTGCATTTACAATATTCAATGATTTTTGCCATTGAAAAACGTCCAGAAATGATTGAAGCTACTGACTGAATGAAAGGAGCTGGCATCTCACTCTCTTTGAATCTTCTTTATCATGCTAAGAGGAGCAGGAAAAAGCAAAAAACTTCAGAATTGCACCTTGCAATGCGGAGAAATTACTGTTTGTGCATTTACAATATTCATTGATTTTTGCCATTGAAAAACATCATGTTATTCATATACGAGAAATGATTGAAGCTACTGACTGAATGAAAGGAGCTGGCATCTCACTCTCTTTGAATCTTCTTTATCATGCTAAGAGGAGCAGGAAAAAGTAAAAAATTTCAGAATTGCACCTTGCAATGCGGAGAAATTACTGTTTGTGCATTTACAATATTCAATGATTTTTGCCTTTGAAAAACGTCCAGAAATGATTGAAGCTACTGACTGAACGAAAGGAGCTGGCATCTCACTCTCTTTGAATCTTGTTTATCATGCTAAGAGGATCAGGAAAAAGCAAAAAATTTCAGAATTGCACCTTGCAATGCGGAGAAATTACTGTTTGTGCATTTACAATATTCATTGATTTTTGCCATTGAAAAATGTCCAGAAATGATTGAAGCTACTGACTGAATGAAAGGAGCTGGCATCTCACTCTCTTTGAATCTTCTTTATCATGCTAAGAGGAGCAGGAAAAAGCAAAAAATTTCAGAATTGCACCTTGCAATGCGGAGAAATTACTGTTTGTGCATTTACAATATTCATTGATTTTTGCCATTGAAAAACATCATGTTATTCATATACCAGAAATGTTTGAAGCTACTGACTGAATGAAAGGAGCTGGCATCTCACTCTCTTTGAATCTTCTTTATCATGCTAAGAGGAGCAGGAAAAAGCAAAAAATTTCAGAATTGCACCTTGCAATGCGGAGAAATTACTGTTTGTTCATTTACAATATTCATTGATTTTTGCCATTGAAAAACATCATGTTATTCATATACCAGAAATGTTTGAAGCTACTGACTGAATGAAAGGAGCTGGCATCTCACTCTCTTTGAATCTTCTTTATCATGCTAAGAGGAGCAGGAAAAAGCAAAAAATTTCAGAATTGCACCTTGCAATGCGGAGAAATTACTGTTTGTGCATTTACAATATTCATTGATTTTTGCCATTGAAAAACATCATGTTATTCATATACCAGAAATGTTTGAAGCTACTGACTGAATGAAAGGAGCTGGCATCTCACTCTCTTTGAATCTTCTTTATCATGCTAAGAGGAGCAGGAAAAAGCAAAAAATTTCAGAATTGCACCTTGCAATGCGGAGAAATTACTGTTTGTGCATTTACAATATTCATTGATTTTTGCCATTGAAAAACATCATGTTATTCATATACCAGAAATGATTGAAGCTACTGACTGAATGAAAGGAGCTGGCATCTCACTCTCTTTGAATCTTCTTTATCATGCTAAGAGGAGCAGGAAAAAGCAAAAAATTTCAGAATTGCACCTTGCAATGCGGAGAAATTACTGTTTGTGCATTTACAATATTCATTGATTTTTGCAATTGAAAAACGTCCAGAAATGATTGAAGCTACTGACTGAATGAAAGGAGCTGGCATCTCACTCTCTTTGAATCTTCTTTATCATGCTAAGAGGAGCAGGAAAAAGCAAAAAATTTCAGAATTGCACCTTGCAATGCGGAGAAATTACTGTTTGTGCATTTACAATATTCATTGATTTTTGCCATTGAAAAACATCATGTTATTCATATACCAGAAATGTTTGAAGCTACTGACTGAATGAAAGGAGCTGGCATCTCACTCTCTTTGAATCTTCTTTATCATGCTAAGAGGAGCAGGAAAAAGCAAAAAATTTCAGAATTGCACCTTGCAATGCGGAGAAATTACTGTTTGTGCATTTACAATATTCATTGATTTTTGCCATTGAAAAACATCATGTTATTCATATACCAGAAATGATTGAAGCTACTGACTGAATGAAAGGAGCTGGCATCTCACTCTCTTTGAATCTTCTTTATCATGCTAAGAGGAGCAGGAAAAAGCAAAAAATTTCAGAATTGCACCTTGCAATGCGGAGAAATTACTGTTTGTGCATTTACAATATTCATTGATTTTTGCCATTGAAAAACATCATGTTATTCATATACCAGGAATGTTTGAAGCTACTGACTGAATGAAAGGAGCTGGCATCTCACTCTCTTTGAATCTTCTTTATCATGCTAAGAGGAGCAGGAAAAAGCAAAAAATTTCAGAATTGCACCTTGCAATGCGGAGAAATTACTTTTTGTGCATTTACAATATTCATTGATTTTTGCCATTGAAAAACGTCCAGAAATGATTGAAGCTACTGACTGAATGAAAGGAGCTGGCATCTCACTCTCTTTGAATCTTCTTTATCATGCTAAGAGGAGCAGGAAAAAGCAAAAAATTTCAGAATTGCACCTTGCAATGCGGAGAAATTACAGTTTGTGCATTTACAATATTCATTGATTTTTGCCATTGAAAAACATCATGTTATTCATATACCAGAAATGATTGAAGCTACTGACTGAATGAAAGGAGCTGGCATCTCACTCTCTTTGAATCTTCTTTATCATGCTAAGAGGAGCAGGAAAAAGCAAAAAATTTCAGAATTGCACCTTGCAATGCGGAGAAATTACTGTTTGTGCATTTACAATATTCATTGATTTTTGCAATTGAAAAACGTCCAGAAATGATTGAAGCTACTGACTGAATGAAAGGAGCTGGCATCTCACTCTCTTTGAATCTTCTTTATCATGCTAAGAGGAGCATGAAAAAGCAAAAAATTTCAGAATTGCACCTTGCAATGCGGAGAAATTACTGTTTGTGCATTTACAATAGTCATTGATTTTTGCCATTGAAAAACATCATGTTATTCATATACCAGAAATGATTGATGCTACTGACTGAATGAAAGGAGCTGGCATCTCACTCTCTTTGAATCTTATTTATCATGCTAAGAGGAGCAGGAAAAAGCAAAAAATTTCAGAATTGCACCTTGCAATGCGGAGAAATTACTGTTTGTGCATTTACAATATTCATTGATTTTTGCCATTGAAAAACATCATGTTATTCATATACCAGAAATGTTTGAAGCTACTGACTGAATGAAAGGAGCTGGCATCTCACTCTCTTTGAATCTTCTTTATCATGCTAAGAGGAGCAGGAAAAAGCAAAAAATTTCAGAATTGCACCTTGCAATGCGGAGAAATTACTGTTTGTGCATTTACAATATTCATTGATTTTTGCCATTGAAAAACATCATGTTATTCATATACCAGAAATGATTGAAGCTACTGACTGAATGAAAGGAGCTGGCATCTCACTCTCTTTGAATCTTCTTTATCATGCTAAGAGGAGCAGGAAAAAGCAAAAAATTTCAGAATTGCACCTTGCAATGCGGAGAAATTACTGTTTGTGCATTTACAATATTCATTGATTTTTGCAATTGAAAAACGTCCAGAAATGATTGAAGCTACTGACTGAATGAAAGGAGCTGGCATCTCACTCTCTTTGAATCTTCTTTATCATGCTAAGAGGAGCAGGAAAAAGCAAAAAATTTCAGAATTGCACCTTGCAATGCGGAGAAATTACTGTTTGTGCATTTACAATATTCATTGATTTTTGCCATTGAAAAACATCATGTTATTCATATACCAGGAATGTTTGAAGCTACTGACTGAATGAAAGGAGCTGGCATCTCACTCTCTTTGAATCTTCTTTATCATGCTAAGAGGAGCAGGAAAAAGCAAAAAATTTCAGAATTGCACCTTGCAATGCGGAGAAATTACTGTTTGTGCATTTACAATATTCATTGATTTTTGCCATTGAAAAACGTCCAGAAATGATTGAAGCTACTGACTGAATGAAAGGAGCTGGCATCTCACTCTCTTTGAATCTTGTTTATCATGCTAAGAGGAGCAGGAAAAAGCAAAAAATTTCAGAATTGCACCTTGCAATGCGAAGAAATTACTGTTTGTGCATTTACAATATTCATTGATTTTTGCCATTGAAAAACGTCCAGAAATGATTGAAGCTACTGACTGAATGAAAGGAGCTGGCATCTCACTCTCTTTGAATCTTCTTTATCATGCTAAGAGGAGCAGGAAAAAGCAAAAAATTTCAGAATTGCACCTTGCAATGCGGAGAAATTACTGTTTGTGCATTTACAATATTCATTGATTTTTGCCATTGAAAAACATCATGTTATTCATATACCAGAAATGATTGATGCTACTGACTGAATGAAAGGAGCTGGCATCTCACTCTCTTTGAATCTTATTTATCATGCTAAGAGGAGCAGGAAAAAGCAAAAAATTTCAGAATTGCACCTTGCAATGCGGAGAAATTACTGTTTGTGCATTTACAATATTCATTGATTTTTGCCATTGAAAAACATCATGTTATTCATATACCAGAAATGTTTGAAGCTACTGACTGAATGAAAGGAGCTGGCATCTCACTCTCTTTGAATCTTCTTTATCATGCTAAGAGGAGCAGGAAAAAGCAAAAAATTTCAGAATTGCACCTTGCAATGCGGAGAAATTACTGTTTGTGCATTTACAATATTCATTGATTTTTGCCATTGAAAAACATCATGTTATTCATATACCAGAAATGATTGAAGCTACTGACTGAATGAAAGGAGCTGGCATCTCACTCTCTTTGAATCTTCTTTATCATGCTAAGAGGAGCAGGAAAAAGCAAAAAATTTCAGAATTGCACCTTGCAATGCGGAGAAATTACTGTTTGTGCATTTACAATATTCATTGATTTTTCCAATTGAAAAACGTCCAGAAATGATTGAAGCTACTGACTGAATGAAAGGAGCTGGCATCTCACTCTCTTTGAATCTTCTTTATCATGCTAAGAGGAGCAGGAAAAAGCAAAAAATTTCAGAATTGCACCTTGCAATGCGGAGAAATTACTGTTTGTGCATTTACAATATTCATTGGTTTTTGCCATTGAAAAACATCATGTTATACATATACCAGGAATGTTTGAAGCTACTGACTGAATGAAAGGAGCTGGCATCTCACTCTCTTTGAATCTTCTTTATCATGCTAAGAGGAGCAGGAAAAAGCAAAAAATTTCAGAATTGCACCTTGCAATGCGGAGAAATTACTGTTTGTGCATTTACAATATTCATTGATTTTTGCCATTGAAAAACGTCCAGAAATGATTGAAGCTACTGACTGAATGAAAGGAGCTGGCATCTCACTCTCTTTGAATCTTGTTTATCATGCTAAGAGGAGCAGGAAAAAGCAAAAAATTTCAGAATTGCACCTTGCAATGCGAAGAAATTACTGTTTGTGCATTTACAATATTCATTGATTTTTGCCATTGAAAAACGTCCAGAAATGATTGAAGCTACTGACTGAATGAAAGGAGCTGGCATCTCACTCTCTTTGAATCTTCTTTATCATGCTAAGAGGAGCAGGAAAAAGCAAAAAATTTCAGAATTGCACCTTGCAATGCGGAGAAATTACTGTTTGTGCATTTACAATATTCATTGATTTTTGCCATTGAAAAACATCATGTTATTCATATACCAGAAATGATTGAAGCTACTGACTGAATGAAAGGAGCTGGCATCTCACTCTCTTTGAATCTTCTTTATCATGCTAAGAGGAGCAGGAAAAAGTAAAAAATTTCAGAATTGCACCTTGCAATGCGGAGAAATTACTGTTTGTGCATTTACAATATTCAATGATTTTTGCCATTGAAAAACGTCCAGAAATGATTGAAGCTACTGACTGAATGAAAGGAGCTGGCATCTCACTCTCTTTGAATCTTCTTTATCATGCTAAGAGGAGCAGGAAAAAGCAAAAAATTTCAGAATTGCACCTTGCAATGCGGAGAAATTACTGTTTGTGCATTTACAATATTCATTGATTTTTGCCATTGAAAAACATCATGTTATTCATATACCAGAAATGATTGAAGCTACTGACTGAATGAAAGGAGCTGGAATCTCACTCTCTTTGAATCTTCTTTATCATGCTAAGAGGAGCAGGAAAAAGTAAAAAATTTCAGAATTGCACCTTGCAATGCGGAGAAATTACTGTTTGTGCATTTACAATATTCAATGATTTTTGCCTTTGAAAAACGTCCAGAAATGATTGAAGCTACTGACTGAACGAAAGGAGCTGGCATCTCACTCTCTTTGAATCTTCTTTATCATGCTAAGAGGAGCAGGAAAAAGCAAAAAATTTCAGAATTGCACCTTGCAATGCGGAGAAATTACTGTTTGTGCATTTACAATATTCATTGATTTTTGCCATTGAAAAACATCATGTTATTCATATACCAGAAATGTTTGAAGCTACTGACTGAATGAAAGGAGCTGGCATCTCACTCTCTTTGAATCTTCTTTATCATGCTAAGAGGAGCAGGAAAAAGCAAAAAATTTCAGAATTGCACCTTGCAATGCGGAGAAATTACTGTTTGTGCATTTACAATATTCATTGATTTTTGCCATTGAAAAACGTCCAGAAATGATTGAAGCTACTGACTGAATGAAAGGAGCTGGCATCTCACTCTGAATTTTCTTTATCATGCTAAGAGGAGCAGGAAAAAGCAAAAAATTTCAGAATTGCACCTTGCAATGCGGAGAAATTACTGTTTGTGCATTTACAATATTCATTGATTTTTGCCATTGAAAAACGTCCAGAAATGATTGAAGCTACTGACTGAATGAAAGGAGCTGGCATCTCACTCTCTTTGAATCTTCTTTATCATGCTAAGAGGAGCAGGAAAAAGCAAAAAATTTCAGAATTGCACCTTGCAATGCGGAGAAATTACTGTTTGTGCATTTACAATATTCATTGATTTTTGCCATTGAAAAACATCATGTTATTCATATACCAGAAATGATTGAAGCTACTGACTGAATGAAAGGAGCTGGCATCTCACTCTCTTTGAATCTTCTTTATCATGCTAAGAGGAGCAGGAAAAAGTAAAAAATTTCAGAATTGCACCTTGCAATGCGGAGAAATTACTGTTTGTGCATTTACAATATTCAATGATTTTTGCCATTGAAAAACGTCCAGAAATGATTGAAGCTACTGACTGAATGAAAGGAGCTGGCATCTCACTCTCTTTGAATCTTCTTTATCATGCTAAGAGGAGCAGGAAAAAGCAAAAAATTTCAGAATTGCACCTTGCAATGCGGAGAAATTACTGTTTGTGCATTTACAATATTCATTGATTTTTGCCATTGAAAAACATCATGTTATTCATATACCAGAAATGATTGAAGCTACTGACTGAATGAAAGGAGCTGGAATCTCACTCTCTTTGAATCTTCTTTATCATGCTAAGAGGAGCAGGAAAAAGTAAAAAATTTCAGAATTGCACCTTGCAATGCGGAGAAATTACTGTTTGTGCATTTACAATATTCAATGATTTTTGCCTTTGAAAAACGTCCAGAAATGATTGAAGCTACTGACTGAACGAAAGGAGCTGGCATCTCACTCTCTTTGAATCTTCTTTATCATGCTAAGAGGAGCAGGAAAAAGCAAAAAATTTCAGAATTGCACCTTGCAATGCGGAGAAATTACTGTTTGTGCATTTACAATATTCATTGATTTTTGCCATTGAAAAACATCATGTTATTCATATACCAGAAATGTTTGAAGCTACTGACTGAATGAAAGGAGCTGGCATCTCACTCTCTTTGAATCTTCTTTATCATGCTAAGAGGAGCAGGAAAAAGCAAAAAATTTCAGAATTGCACCTTGCAATGCGGAGAAATTACTGTTTGTGCATTTACAATATTCATTGATTTTTGCCATTGAAAAACGTCCAGAAATGATTGAAGCTACTGACTGAATGAAAGGAGCTGGCATCTCACTCTGAATTTTCTTTATCATGCTAAGAGGAGCAGGAAAAAGCAAAAAATTTCAGAATTGCACCTTGCAATGCGGAGAAATTACTGTTTGTGCATTTACAATATTCATTGATTTTTGCCATTGAAAAACGTCCAGAAATGATTGAAGCTACTGACTGAATGAAAGGAGCTGGCATCTCACTCTCTTTGAATCTTCTTTATCATGCTAAGAGGAGCAGGAAAAAGCAAAAAATTTCAGAATTGCACCTTGCAATGCGGAGAAATTACTGTTTGTGCATTTACAATATTCATTGATTTTTGCCATTGAAAAACATCATGTTATTCATATACCAGAAATGTTTGAAGCTACTGACTGAATGAAAGGAGCTAGCATCTCACTCTCTTTGAATCTTCTTTATCATGCTAAGAGGAGCAGGAAAAGGCAAAAAATTTCAGAATTGCACCTTGCAATGCGGAGAAATTACTGTTTGTGCATTCACAATATTCATTGATTTTTGCCATTGAAAAACATCATGTTATTCATATACCAGAAATGATTGATGCTACTGACTGAATGAAAGGAGCTGGCATCTCACTCTCTTTGAATCTTCTTTATCATGCTAAGAGGAGCAGGAAAAAGCAAAAAATTTCAGAATTGCACCTTGCAATGCGGAGAAATTACTGTTTGTGCATTTACAATATTCATTGATTTTTGCCATTGAAAAACATCATGTTATTCATATACCAGAAATGTTTGAAGCTACTGACTGAATGAAAGGAGCTGGCATCTCACTCTCTTTGAATCTTCTTTATCATGCTAAGAGGAGCAGGAAAAAGCAAAAAATTTCAGAATTGCACCTTGCAATGCGGAGAAATTACTGTTTGTGCATTTACAATATTCATTGATTTTTGCCATTGAAAAACATCATGTTATTCATATACCAGAAATGATTGAAGCTACTGACTGAATGAAAGGAGCTTGGCATCTCACTCTCTTTGAATCTTCTTTATCATGCTAAGAGGAGCAGGAAAAAGCAAAAAATTTCAGAATTGCACCTTGCAATGCGGAGAAATTACTGTTTGTGCATTTACAATATTCATTGATTTTTGCAAATGAAAAACGTCCAGAAATGATTGAAGCTACTGACTGAATGAAAGGAGCTGGCATCTCACTCTCTTTGAATCTTCTTTATCATGCTAAGAGGAGCAGGAAAAAGCAAAAAATTTCAGAATTGCACCTTGCAATGCGGAGAAATTACTGTTTGTGCATTTACAATATTCATTGATTTTTGCCATTGAAAAACATCATGTTATTCATATACCAGAAATGATTGAAGCTACTGACTGAATGAAAGGAGCTGGCATCTCACTCTCTTTGAATCTTCTTTATCATGCTAAGAGGAGCAGGAAAAAGTAAAAATTTTCAGAATTGCACCTTGCAATGCGGAGAAATTACTGTTTGTGCATTTACAATATTCAATGATTTTTGCCATTGAAAAACGTCCAGAAATGATTGAAGCTACTGACTGAATGAAAGGAGCTGGCATCTCACTCTCTTTGAATCTTCTTTATCATGCTAAGAGGAGCAGGAAAAAGCAAAAAATTTCAGAATTGCACCTTGCAATGCGGAGAAATTACTGTTTGTGCATTTACAATATTCATTGATTTTTGCCATTGAAAAACATCATGTTATTCATATACCAGAAATGATTGAAGCTACTGACTGAATGAAAGGAGCTGGCATCTCACTCTCTTTGAATCTACTTTATCATGCTAAGAGGAGCAGGAAAAAGTAAAAAATTTCAGAATTGCACCTTGCAATGCGGAGAAATTACTGTTTGTGCATTTACAATATTCAATGATTTTTGCCTTTGAAAAACGTCCAGAAATGATTGAAGCTACTGACTGAACGAAAGGAGCTGGCATCTCACTCTCTTTGAATCTTCTTTATCATGCTAAGAGGAGCAGGAAAAAGCAAAAAATTTCAGAATTGCACCTTGCAATGCGGAGAAATTACTGTTTGTGCATTTACAATATTCATTGATTTTTGCCATTGAAAAACATCATGTTATTCATATACCAGAAATGTTTGAAGCTACTGACTGAATGAAAGGAGCTGGCATCTCACTCTCTTTGAATCTTCTTTATCATGCTAAGAGGAGCAGGAAAAAGCAAAAAATTTCAGAATTGCACCTTGCAATGCGGAGAAATTACTGTTTGTGCATTTACAATATTCATTGATTTTTGCCATTGAAAAACGTCCAGAAATGATTGAAGCTACTGACTGAATGAAAGGAGCTGGCATCTCACTCTGAATTTTCTTTATCATGCTAAGAGGAGCAGGAAAAAGCAAAAAATTTCAGAATTGCACCTTGCAATGAAGAGAAATTACTGTTTGTGCATTTACAATATTCATTGATTTTTGCCATTGAAAAACGTCCAGAAATGATTGAAGCTACTGACTGAATGAAAGGAGCTGGCATCTCACTCTCTTTGAATCTTCTTTATCATGCTAAGAGGAGCAGGAAAAAGCAAAAAATTTCAGAATTGCACCTTGCAATGCGGAGAAATTACTGTTTGTGCATTTACAATATTCATTGATTTTTGCCATTGAAAAACGTCCAGAAATGATTGAAGCTACTGACTGAATGAAAGGAGCTGGCATCTCACTCTCTTTGAATCTTGTTTATCATGCTAAGAGGAGCAGGAAAAAGCAAAAAATTTCAGAATTGCACCTTGCAATGCGAAGAAATTACTGTTTGTGCATTTACAATATTCATTGATTTTTGCCATTGAAAAACGTCCAGAAATGATTGAAGCTACTGACTGAATGAAAGGAGCTGGCATCTCACTCTCTTTGAATCTTCTTTATCATGCTAAGAGGAGCAGGAAAAAGCAAAAAATTTCAGAATTGCACCTTGCAATGCGGAGAAATTACTGTTTGTGCATTTACAATATTCATTGATTTTTGCCATTGAAAAACATCATGTTATTCATATACCAGAAATGATTGAAGCTACTGACTGAATGAAAGGAGCTGGCATCTCACTCTCTTTGAATCTTCTTTATCATGCTAAGAGGAGCAGGAAAAAGTAAAAATTTTCAGAATTGCACCTTGCAATGCGGAGAAATTACTGTTTGTGCATTTACAATATTCAATGATTTTTGCCATTGAAAAACGTCCAGAAATGATTGAAGCTACTGACTGAATGAAAGGAGCTGGCATCTCACTCTCTTTGAATCTTCTTTATCATGCTAAGAGGTGCAGGAAAAAGCAAAAAATTTCAGAATTGCACCTTGCAATGCGGAGAAATTACTGTTTGTGCATTTACAATATTCATTGATTTTTGCCATTGAAAAACATCATGTTATTCATATACCAGGAATGTTTGAAGCTACTGACTGAATGAAAGGAGCTGGCATCTCACTCTCTTTGAATCTTCTTTATCATGCTAAGAGTAGCAGGAAAAAGCAAAAAATTTCAGAATTGCACCTTGCAATGCGGAGAAATTACTGTTTGTGCATTTACAATATTCATTGATTTTTGCCATTGAAAAACGTCCAGAAATGATTGAAGCTACTGACTGAATGAAAGGAGCTGGCATCTCACTCTCTTTGAATCTTCTTTATCATGCTAAGAGGAGGAGGAAAAAGCAAAAAATTTCAGAATTGCACCTTGCAATGCGGAGAAATTACTGTTTGTGCATTTACAATATTCATTGATTTTTGCCATTGAAAAACATCATGTTATTCATATACCAGAAATGATTGAAGCTACTGACTGAATGAAAGGAGCTGGCATCTCACTCTCTTTGAATCTTCTTTATCATGCTAAGAGGAGCAGGAAAAAGTAAAAATTTTCAGAATTGCACCTTGCAATGCGGAGAAATTACTGTTTGTGCATTTACAATATTCAATGATTTTTGCCATTGAAAAACGTCCAGAAATGATTGAAGCTACTGACTGAATGAAAGGAGCTGGCATCTCACTCTCTTTGAATCTTCTTTATCACGCTAAGAGGAGCAGGAAAAAGCAAAAAATTTCAGAATTGCACCTTGCAATGCGGAGAAATTACTGTTTGTGCATTTACAATATTCATTGATTTTTGCCATTGAAAAACATCATGTTATTCATATACCAGAAATGATTGAAGCTACTGACTGAATGAAAGGAGCTGGCATCTCACTCTCTTTGAATCTACTTTATCATGCTAAGAGGAGCAGGAAAAAGTAAAAAATTTCAGAATTGCACCTTGCAATGCGGAGAAATTACTGTTTGTGCATTTACAATATTCAATGATTTTTGCCTTTGAAAAACGTCCAGAAATGATTGAAGCTACTGACTGAACGAAAGGAGCTGGCATCTCACTCTCTTTGAATCTTCTTTATCATGCTAAGAGGAGCAGGAAAAAGCAAAAAATTTCAGAATTGCACCTTGCAATGCGGAGAAATTACTGTTTGTGCATTTACAATATTCATTGATTTTTGCCATTGAAAAACATCATGTTATTCATATACCAGAAATGTTTGAAGCTACTGACTGAATGAAAGGAGCTGGCATCTCACTCTCTTTGAATCTTCTTTATCATGCTAAGAGGAGCAGGAAAAAGCAAAAAATTTCAGAATTGCACCTTGCAATGCGGAGAAATTACTGTTTGTGCATTTACAATATTCATTGATTTTTGCCATTGAAAAACGTCCAGAAATGATTGAAGCTACTGACTGAATGAAAGGAGCTGGCATCTCACTCTGAATTTTCTTTATCATGCTAAGAGGAGCAGGAAAAAGCAAAAAATTTCAGAATTGCACCTTGCAATGAAGAGAAATTACTGTTTGTGCATTTACAATATTCATTGATTTTTGCCATTGAAAAACGTCCAGAAATGATTGAAGCTACTGACTGAATGAAAGGAGCTGGCATCTCACTCTCTTTGAATCTTCTTTATCATGCTAAGAGGAGCAGGAAAAAGCAAAAAATTTCAGAATTGCACCTTGCAATGCGGAGAAATTACTGTTTGTGCATTTACAATATTCATTGATTTTTGCCATTGAAAAACGTCCAGAAATGATTGAAGCTACTGACTGAATGAAAGGAGCTGGCATCTCACTCTCTTTGAATCTTGTTTATCATGCTAAGAGGAGCAGGAAAAAGCAAAAAATTTCAGAATTGCACCTTGCAATGCGAAGAAATTACTGTTTGTGCATTTACAATATTCATTGATTTTTGCCATTGAAAAACGTCCAGAAATGATTGAAGCTACTGACTGAATGAAAGGAGCTGGCATCTCACTCTCTTTGAATCTTCTTTATCATGCTAAGAGGAGCAGGAAAAAGCAAAAAATTTCAGAATTGCACCTTGCAATGCGGAGAAATTACTGTTTGTGCATTTACAATATTCATTGATTTTTGCCATTGAAAAACATCATGTTATTCATATACCAGAAATGATTGAAGCTACTGACTGAATGAAAGGAGCTGGCATCTCACTCTCTTTGAATCTTCTTTATCATGCTAAGAGGAGCAGGAAAAAGTAAAAATTTTCAGAATTGCACCTTGCAATGCGGAGAAATTACTGTTTGTGCATTTACAATATTCAATGATTTTTGCCATTGAAAAACGTCCAGAAATGATTGAAGCTACTGACTGAATGAAAGGAGCTGGCATCTCACTCTCTTTGAATCTTCTTTATCATGCTAAGAGGAGCAGGAAAAAGCAAAAAATTTCAGAATTGCACCTTGCAATGCGGAGAAATTACTGTTTGTGCATTTACAATATTCATTGATTTTTGCCATTGAAAAACATCATGTTATTCATATGCCAGAAATGATTGAAGCTACTGACTGAATGAAAGGAGCTGGCATCTCACTCTCTTTGAATCTACTTTATCATGCTAAGAGGAGCAGGAAAAAGTAAAAAATTTCAGAATTGCACCTTGCAATGCGGAGAAATTACTGTTTGTGCATTTACAATATTCAATGATTTTTGCCTTTGAAAAACGTCCAGAAATGATTGAAGCTACTGACTGAACGAAAGGAGCTGGCATCTCACTCTCTTTGAATCTTCTTTATCATGCTAAGAGGAGCAGGAAAAAGCAAAAAATTTCAGAATTGCACCTTGCAATGCGGAGAAATTACTGTTTGTGCATTTACAATATTCATTGATTTTTGCCATTGAAAAACATCATGTTATTCATATACCAGAAATGTTTGAAGCTACTGACTGAATGAAAGGAGCTGGCATCTCACTCTCTTTGAATCTTCTTTATCATGCTAAGAGGAGCAGGAAAAAGCAAAAAATTTCAGAATTGCACCTTGCAATGCGGAGAAATTACTGTTTGTGCATTTACAATATTCATTGATTTTTGCCATTGAAAAACGTCCAGAAATGATTGAAGCTACTGACTGAATGAAAGGAGCTGGCATCTCACTCTGAATTTTCTTTATCATGCTAAGAGGAGCAGGAAAAAGCAAAAAATTTCAGAATTGCACCTTGCAATGCGGAGAAATTACTGTTTGTGCATTTACAATATTCATTGATTTTTGCCATTGAAAAACGTCCAGAAATGATTGAAGCTACTGACTGAATAAAAGGAGCTGGCATCTCACTCTCTTTGAATCTTCTTTATCATGCTAAGAGGAGCAGGAAAAAGCAAAAAATTTCAGAATTGCACCTTGCAATGCGGAGAAATTACTGTTTGTGCATTTACAATATTCATTGATTTTTGCCATTGAAAAACATCATGTTATTCATATACCAGAAATGTTTGAAGCTACTGACTGAATGAAAGGAGCTGGCATCTCACTCTCTTTGAATCTTCTTTATCATGCTAAGAGGAGCAGGAAAAAGCAAAAAATTTCAGAATTGCACCTTGCAATGCGGAGAAATTACTGTTTGTGCACTTACAATATTCATTGATTTTTGCCATTGAAAAACATCATGTTATTCATATACCAGAAATGATTGAAGCTACTGACTGAATGAAAGGAGCTGGCATCTCACTCTCTTTGAATCTTCTTTATCATGCTAAGAGGAGCAGGAAAAAGCAAAAAATTTCAGAATTGCACCTTGCAATGCGGAGAAATTACTGTTTGTGCATGTACAATATTCATTGATTTTTGCCATTGAAAAAACATCATGTTATTCATATACCAGGAATGTTTGAAGCTACTGACTGAATGAAAGGAGCTGGCATCTCACTCTCTTTGAATCTTCTTTATCATGCTAAGAGGAGCAGGAAAAAGCAAAAAATTTCAGAATTGCACCTTGCAATGCGGAGAAATTGCTGTTTGTGCATTTACAATATTCATTGATTTTTGCAATTGAAAAACGTCCAGAAATGATTGAAGCTACTGACTGAATGAAAGGAGCTGGCATCTCACTCTCTTTGAATCTTGTTTATCATGCTAAGAGGAGCAGGAAAAAGCAAAAAATTTCAGAATTGCACCTTGCAATGCGGAGAAATTACTGTTTGTGCATTTACAATATTCATTGATTTTTGCCATTGAAAAACGTCCAGAAATGATTGAAGCTACTGACTGAATGAAAGGAGCTGGCATCTCACTCTCTTTGAATCTTCTTTATCATGCTAAGAGGAGCAGGAAAAAGCAAAAAATTTCAGAATTGCAGATTGCAATGCGGAGAAATTACTGTTTGTGCATTTACAATATTCATTGATTTTTGCCATTGAAAAACATCATGTTATTCATATACCAGAAATGATTGAAGCTACTGACTGAATGAAAGGAGCTGGCATCTCACTCTCTTTGAATCTTCTTTATCATGCTAAGAGGAGCAGGAAAAAGTAAAAAATTTCAGAATTGCACCTTGCAATGCGGAGAAATTACTGTTTGTGCATTTACAATATTCAATGATTTTTGCCATTGAAAAACGTCCAGAAATGATTGAAGCTACTGACTGAATGAAAGGAGCTGGCATCTCACTCTCTTTGAATCTTCTTTATCATGCTAAGAGGAGCAGGAAAAAGCAAAAAATTTCAGAATTGCACCTTGCAATGCGGAGAAATTACTGTTTGTGCATTTACAATATTCATTGATTTTTGCCATTGAAAAACATCATGTTATTCATATACCAGAAATGTTTGAAGCTACTGACTGAATGAAAGGAGCTGGCATCTCACTCTCTTTGAATCTTCTTTATCATGCTAAGAGGAGCAGGAAAAAGCAAAAAATTTCAGAATTGCACCTTGCAATGCGAAGAAATTACTGTTTGTGCATTTCCAATATTCATTGATTTTTGCCATTGAAAAACGTCCAGAAATGATTGAAGCTACTGACTGAATGAAAGGAGCTGGCATTTCACTCTCTTTGAATCTTCTTTATCATGCTAAGAGGAGCAGGAAAAAGCAAAAAATTTCAGAATTGCACCTTGCAATGTAGAGAAATTACTGTTTGTGCATTTACAATATTCATTGATTTTTGCCATTGAAAAACATCATGTTATTCATATACCAGAAATGATTGAAGCTACTGACTGAATGAAAGGAGCTGGCATCTCACTCTCTTTGAATCTTCTTTATCATGCTAAGAGGAGCAGGAAAAAGTAAAAAAATTTCAGAATTGCACCTTGCAATGCGGAGAAATTACTGTTTGTGCATTTACAATATTCATTGATTTTTGCCATTGAAAAATATCATGTTATTCATATACCAGAAATGTTTGAAGCTACTGACTGAATGAAAGGAGCTGGCATCTCACTCTCTTTGAATCTTCTTTATCATGCTAAGAGGAGCAGGAAAAAGCAAAAAATTTCAGAATTGCACCTTGCAATGCGGAGAAATTACTGTTTGTGCATTTACAATATTCATTGATTTTTGCCATTGAAAAACATCATGTTATTCATATACCAGAAATGTTTGAAGCTACTGACTGAATGAAAGGAGCTGGCATCTCACTCTCTTTGAATCTTCTTTATCATGCTAAGAGGAGCAGGAAAAAGCAAAAAATTTCAGAATTGCACCTTGCAATGCGGAGAAATTACTGTTTGTGCATTTACAATATTCATTGATTTTTGCCATTGAAAAACGTCCAGAAATGATTGAAGCTACTGACTGAATGAAAGGAGCTGGCATCTCACTCTCTTTGAATCTTCTTTATCATGCTAAGAGGAGCAGGAAAAAGCAAAAAATTTCAGAATTGCACCTTGCAATGCGGAGAAATTACTGTTTGTGCATTTACAATATTCATTGATTTTTGCCATTGAAAAACATCATGTTATTCATATACCAGAAATGTTTGAAGCTACTGACTGAATGAAAGGAGCTGGCATCTCACTCTCTTTGAATCTTCTTTATCATGCTAAGAGGAGCAGGAAAAAGCAAAAAATTTCAGAATTGCACCTTGCAATGCGGAGAAATTACTGTTTGTGCATTTACAATATTCATTGATTTTTGCCATTGAAAAACATCATGTTATTCATATACCAGAAATGTTTGAAGCTACTGACTGAATGAAAGGAGCTTGCATCTCACTCTCTTTGAATCTTCTTTATCATGCTAAGAGGAGCAGGAAAAAGCAAAAAATTTCAGAATTTCACCTTGCAATGCGGAGAAATTACTGTTTGTGCATTTACAATATTCATTGATTTTTACCATTGAAAAACGTCCAGAAATGATTGAAGCTACTGACTGAATGAAAGGAGCTGGCATCTCACTCTCTTTGAATCTTCTTTATCATGCTAAGAGGAGCAGGAAAAAGCAAAAAATTTCAGAATTGCACCTTGCAATGCGGAGAAATTACTGTTTGTGCATTTACAATATTCATTGATTTTTGTCATTGAAAAACATCATGTTATTCATATACCAGAAATGTTTGAAGCTACTGACTGAATGAAAGGAGCTGGCATCTCACTCTCTTTGAATCTTCTTTATCATGCTAAGAGGAGCAGGAAAAAGCAAAAAATTTCAGAATTGCACCTTGCAATGCGGAGAAATTACTGTTTGTGCATTTACAATATTCATTGATTTTTGCCATTGAAAAACTTCCAGAAATGATTGAAGCTACTGACTGAATGAAAGGAGCTGGCATCTCACTCTCTTTGAATCTTCTTTATCATGCTAAGAGGAGCAGGAAAAAGCAAAAAATTTCAGAATTGCACCTTGCAATGCGGAGAAATTACTGTTTGTGCATTTACAATATTCATTGATTTTTGCCATTGAAAAACGTCCAGAAATGATTGAAGCTACTGACTGAATGAAAGGAGCTGGCATCTCACTCTCTTTGAATCTTCTTTATCATGCTAAGAGGAGCAGGAAAAAGCAAAAAATTTCAGAATTGCACCTTGCAATGCGGAGAAATTACTGTTTGTGCATTTACAATATTCATTGATTTTTGCCATTGAAAAACATCATGTTATTCATATACCAGAAATGTTTGAAGCTACTGACTGAATGAAAGGAGCTGGCATCTCACTCTCTTTGAATCTTCTTTATCATGCTAAGAGGAGCAGGAAAAAGCAAAAAATTTCAGAATTGCACCTTGCAATGCGGAGAAATTACTGTTTGTGCATTTACAATATTCATTGATTTTTGCCATTGAAAAACGTCCAGAAATGATTGAAGCTACTGACTGAATGAAAGGAGCTGGCATCTCACTCTTTTTGAATCTTCTTTATCATGCTAAGAGGAGCAGGAAAAAGCAAAAAATTTCAGAATTGCACCTTGCAATGCGTAGAAATTACTGTTTGTGCATTTACAATATTCATTGATTTTTGCCATTGAAAAACATCATGTTATTCATATACCAGAAATGTTTGAAGCTACTGACTGAATGAAAGGAGCTGGCATCTCACTCTCTTTGAATTTTCTTTATCATGCTAAGAGGAGCAGGAAAAAGCAAAAAATTTCAGAATTGCACCTTGCAATGCGGAGAAATTACTGTTTGTGCATTTACAATATTCATTGATTTTTGCCATTGAAAAACGTCCAGAAATGATTGAAGCTACTGACTGAATGAAAGGAGCTGGCATCTCACTCTCTTTGAATCTTCTTTATCATGCTAAGAGGAGCAGGAAAAAGCAAAAAATTTCAGAATTGCACCTTGCAATGCGGAGAAATTACTGTTTTTGCATTTACAATATTCATTGATTTTTGCCATTGAAAAACGTCCAGAAATGATTGAAGTTACTGACTGAATGAAAGGAGCTGGCATCTCACTCTCTTTGAATCTTCTTTATCATGCTAAGAGGAGCAGGAAAAAGCAAAAAATTTCAGAATTGCACCTTGCAATGCGGAGAAATTACTGTTTGTGCATTTACAATATTCATTGATTTTTGCCATTGAAAAACATCATGTTATTCATATACCAGAAATGTTTGAAGCTACTGACTGAATGAAAGGAGCTGGCATCTCACTCTCTTTGAATCTTCTTTATCATGCTAAGAGGAGCAGGAAAAAGCAAAAAATTTCAGAATTGCACCTTGCAATGCGGAGAAATTACTGTTTGTGCATTTACAATATTCATTGATTTTTGCCATTGAAAAACATCATGTTATTCATATACCAGAAATGTTTGAAGCTACTGACTGAATGAAAGGAGCTTGCATCTCACTCTCTTTGAATCTTCTTTATCATGCTAAGAGGAGCAGGAAAAAGCAAAAAATTTCAGAATTTCACCTTGCAATGCGGAGAAATTACTGTTTGTGCATTTACAATATTCATTGATTTTTACCATTGAAAAACGTCCAGAAATGATTGAAGCTACTGACTGAATGAAAGGAGCTGGCATCTCACTCTCTTTGAATCTTCTTTATCATGCTAAGAGGAGCAGGAAAAAGCAAAAAATTTCAGAATTGCACCTTGCAATGCGGAGAAATTACTGTTTGTGCATTTACAATATTCATTGATTTTTGTCATTGAAAAACATCATGTTATTCATATACCAGAAATGTTTGAAGCTACTGACTGAATGAAAGGAGCTGGCATCTCACTCTCTTTGAATCTTCTTTATCATGCTAAGAGGAGCAGGAAAAAGCAAAAAATTTCAGAATTGCACCTTGCAATGCGGAGAAATTACTGTTTGTGCATTTACAATATTCATTGATTTTTGCCATTGAAAAACTTCCAGAAATGATTGAAGCTACTGACTGAATGAAAGGAGCTGGCATCTCACTCTCTTTGAATCTTCTTTATCATGCTAAGAGGAGCAGGAAAAAGCAAAAAATTTCAGAATTGCACCTTGCAATGCGGAGAAATTACTGTTTGTGCATTTACAATATTCATTGATTTTTGCCATTGAAAAACGTCCAGAAATGATTGAAGCTACTGACTGAATGAAAGGAGCTGGCATCTCACTCTCTTTGAATCTTCTTTATCATGCTAAGAGGAGCAGGAAAAAGCAAAAAATTTCAGAATTGCACCTTGCAATGCGGAGAAATTACTGTTTGTGCATTTACAATATTCATTGATTTTTGCCATTGAAAAACATCATGTTATTCATATACCAGAAATGTTTGAAGCTACTGACTGAATGAAAGGAGCTGGCATCTCACTCTCTTTGAATCTTCTTTATCATGCTAAGAGGAGCAGGAAAAAGCAAAAAATTTCAGAATTGCACCTTGCAATGCGGAGAAATTACTGTTTGTGCATTTACAATATTCATTGATTTTTGCCATTGAAAAACGTCCAGAAATGATTGAAGCTACTGACTGAATGAAAGGAGCTGGCATCTCACTCTCTTTGAATCTTCTTTATCATGCTAAGAGGAGCAGGAAAAAGCAAAAAATTTCAGAATTGCACCTTGCAATGCGTAGAAATTACTGTTTGTGCATTTACAATATTCATTGATTTTTGCCATTGAAAAACATCATGTTATTCATATACCAGAAATGTTTGAAGCTACTGACTGAATGAAAGGAGCTGGCATCTCACTCTCTTTGAATTTTCTTTATCATGCTAAGAGGAGCAGGAAAAAGCAAAAAATTTCAGAATTGCACCTTGCAATGCGGAGAAATTACTGTTTGTGCATTTACAATATTCATTGATTTTTGCCATTGAAAAACGTCCAGAAATGATTGAAGCTACTGACTGAATGAAAGGAGCTGGCATCTCACTCTCTTTGAATCTTCTTTATCATGCTAAGAGGAGCAGGAAAAAGCAAAAAATTTCAGAATTGCACCTTGCAATGCGGAGAAATTACTGTTTTTGCATTTACAATATTCATTGATTTTTGCCATTGAAAAACGTCCAGAAATGATTGAAGCTACTGACTGAATGAAAGGAGCTGGCATCTCACTCTCTTTGAATCTTCTTTATCATGCTAAGAGGAGCAGGAAAAAGCAAAAAATTTCAGAATTGCACCTTGCAATGCGGAGAAATTACTGTTTGTGCATTTACAATATTCATTGATTTTTGCCATTGAAAAACGTCCAGAAATGATTGAAGCTACTGACTGAATGAAAGGAGCTGGCATCTCACTCTCTTTGAATCTTCTTTATCATGCTAAGAGGAGCAGGAAAAAGCAAAAAATTTCAGAATTGCACCTTGCAATGCGGAGAAATTACTGTTTGTGCATTTACAATATTCATTGATTTTTGCCATTGAAAAACATCATGTTATTCATATACCAGAAATGTTTGAAGCTACTGACTGAATGAAAGGAGCTGGCATCTCACTCTCTTTGAATCTTCTTTATCATGCTAAGAGGAGCAGGAAAAAGCAAAAAATTTCATAATTGCACCTTGCAATGCGGAGAAATTACTGCTTGTGCATTTACAATATTCATTGATTTTTGCCATTGAAAAGCGTCCAGAAATGATTGAAGCTACTGACTGAATGAAAGGAGCTGGCATCTCACTCTCTTTGAATCTTCTTTATCATGCTAAGAGGAGCAGGAAAAAGCAAAAAATTTCAGAATTGCACCTTGCAATGCGGAGAAATTACTGTTTGTGCATTTACAATATTCATTGATTTTTGCCATTGAAAAACATCATGTTATTCATATACCAGAAATGTTTAAAGCTACTGACTGAATGAAAGGAGCTGGCATCTCACTCTCTTTGAATCTTCTTTATCATGCTAAGAGGAGCAGGAAAAAGCAAAAAATTTCAGAATTGCACCTTGCAATGCGGAGAAATTACTGTTTGTGCATTTACAATATTCATTGATTTTTGCCATTGAAAAACGTCCAGAAATGATTGAAGCTACTGACTGAATTAAAGGAGCTGGCATCTCACTCTCTTTGAATCTTCTTTATCATGCTAAGAGGAGCAAGAAAAAGCAAAAAATTTCAGAATTGCACCTTGCAATGCGTAGAAATTACTGTTTGTGCATTTACAATATTCATTGATTTTTGCCATTGAAAAACATCATGTTATTCATATACCAGAAATGTTTGAAGCTACTGACTGAATGAAAGGAGCTGGCATCTCACTCTCTTTGAATCTTCTTTATCATGCTAAGAGGAGCAGGAAAAAGCAAAAACTTTCAGAATTGCACCTTGCAATGCGGAGAAATTACTGTTTGTGCATTTACAATATTCATTGATTTTTGCCATTGAAAAACGTCCAGAAATAATTGAAGCTACTGACTGAATGAAAGGAGCTGGCATCTCACTCTCTTTGAATCTTGTTTATCATGCTAAGAGGAGCAGGAAAAAGCAAAAAATTTCAGAATTGCACCTTGCAATGCGGAGAAATTACTGTTTGTGCATTTACAATATTCATTGATTTTTGCCATTGAAAAACGTCCAGAAATGATTGAAGCTACTGACTGAATGAAAGGAGCTGGCATCTCACTCTCTTTGAATCTTCTTTATCATGCTAAGAGGAGCAGGAAAAAGCAAAAAATTTCAGAATTGCACCTTGCAATGCAGAGAAATTACTGTTTGTGCATTTACAATATTCATTGATTTTTGCCATTGAAAAACATCTTGTTATTCATATACCAGAAATGATTGAAGCTACTGACTGAATGAAAGGAGCTGGCATCTCACTCTCTTTGAATCTTCTTTATCATGCTAAGAGGAGCAGGAAAAAGTAAAAAAATTTCAGAATTGCACCTTGCAATGCGGAGAAATTACTGTTTGTGCATTTACAATATTCAATGATTTTTGCCATTGAAAAACGTTCAGAAATGATTGAAGCTACTGACTGAATGAAAGGAGCTGGCATCTCACTCTCTTTGAATCTTCTTTATCATGCTAAGAGGAGCAGGAAAAAGCAAAAAATTTCAGAATTGCACCTTGCAATGCGGAGAAATTACTGTTTGTGCATTTACAATATTCATTGATTTTTGCCATTGAAAAACATCATGTTATTCATATACCAGAAATGTTTGTAGCTACTGACTGAATGAAAGGAGCTGGCATCTCACTCTCTTTGAATCTTCTTTATCATGCTAAGAGGAGCAGGAAAAAGCAAAAAATTTCAGAATTGCACCTTGCAATGCGGAGAAATTACTGTTTGTGCATTTCCAATATTCATTGATTTTTGCCATTGAAAAACGTCCAGAAATGATTGAAGCTACTGACTGAATGAAAGGAGCTGGCATTTCACTCTCTTTGAATCTTCTTTACCATGCTAAGAGGAGCAGGAAAAAGCAAAAAATTTCAGAATTGCACCTTGCAATGCGGAGAAATTACTGTTTGTGCATTTACAATATTCATTGATTTTTGCCATTGAAAAACATCATGTTATTCATATACCAGAAATGTTTGAAGCTACTGACTGAATGAAAGGAGCTGGCATCTCGCTCTCTTTGAATCTTCTTTATCATGCTAAGAGGAGCAGGAAAAAGCAAAAAATTTCAGAATTGCACCTTGCAATGCGGAGAAATTACTGTTTGTGCATTTACAATATTCATTGATTTTTGCCATTGAAAAACATCCAGAAATGATTGAAGCTACTGACTGAATGAAAGGAGCTGGCATCTCACTCTCTTTGAATCTTCTTTATCATGCTAAGAGGAGCAGGAAAAAGCAAAAAATTTCAGAATTGCACCTTGCAATGCAGAGAAATTACTGTTTGTGCATTTACAATATTCATTGATTTTTGCCATTGAAAAACATCATGTTATTCATATACCAGAAATGTTTGAAGCTACTGACTGAATGAAAGGAGCTGGCATCTCACTCTCTTTGAATCTTCTTTATCATGCTAAGAGGAGCAGGAAAAAGCAAAAAATTTCAGAATTGCACCTTGCAATGCGGAGAAATTACTGTTTGTGCATTTACAATATTCATTGATTTTTGCCATTGAAAAACATCATGTTATTCATATACCAGAAATATTTGAAGCTACTGACTGAATGAAAGGAGCTGGCATCTCACTCTCTTTGAATCTTCTTTATCATGCTAAGAGGAGCAGGAAAAAGCAAAAAATTTCAGAATTGCACCTTGCAATGCGGAGAAATTACTGTTTGTGCATTTACAATATTCATTGATTTTTGCCATTGAAAAACGTCCAGAAATGATTGAAGCTACTGACTGAATGAAAGGAGCTGGCATCTCACTCTCTTTGAATCTTCTTTATCATGCTAAGAGGAGCAGGAAAAAGCAAAAAATTTCAGAATTGCACCTTGCAATGCAGAGAAATTACTGTTTGTGCATTTACAATATTCATTGATTTTTGCCATTGAAAAACATCATGTTATTCATATACCAGAAATGATTGAAGCTACTGACTGAATGAAAGGAGCTGGCATCTCACTCTCTTTGAATCTTCTTTATCATGCTAAGAGGAGCAGGAAAAAGTAAAAAAATTTCAGAATTGCACCTTGCAATGCGGAGAAATTACTGTTTGAGCATTTACAATATTCAAAGATTTTTGCCATTGAAAAACGTCCAGAAATGATTGAAGCTACTGACTGAATGAAAGGAGCTGGCATCTCACTCTCTTTGAATCTTCTTTATCATGCTAAGAGGAGCAGGAAAAAGCAAAAAATTTCAGAATTGCACATTGCAATGCGGAGAAATTACTGTTTGTGCATTTACAATATTCATTGATTTTTGCCATTGAAAAACATCATGTTATTCATATACCAGAAATGTTTGAAGCTACTGACTGAATGAAAGGAGCTGGCATCTCACTCTCTTTGAATCTTCTTTATCATGCTAAGAGGAGCAGGAAAAAGCAAAAAATTTCAGAATTGCACCTTGCAATGCGGAGAAATTACTGTTTGTGCATTTCCAATATTCATTGATTTTTGCCATTGAAAAACGTCCAGAAATGATTGAAGCTACTGACTGAATGAAAGGAGCTGGCATTTCACTCTCTTTGAATCTTCTTTATCATGCTAAGAGGAGCAGGAAAAAGCAAAAAATTTCAGAATTGCACCTTGCAATGCGGAGAAATTACTGTTTGTGCATTTACAATATTCATTGATTTTTGCCATTGAAAAACATCATGTTATTCATATACCAGAAATGTTTGAAGCTACTGACTGAATGAAAGGAGCTGGCATCTCGCTCTCTTTGAATCTTCTTTATCATGCTAAGAGGAGCAGGAAAAAGCAAAAAATTTCAGAATTGCACCTTGCAATGCGGAGAAATTACTGTTTGTGCATTTACAATATTCATTGATTTTTGCCATTGAAAAACATCCAGAAATGATTGAAGCTACTGATTGAATGAAAGGAGCTGGCATCTCACTCTCTTTGAATCTTCTTTATCATGCTAAGAGGAGCAGGAAAAAGCAAAAAATTTCAGAATTGCACCTTGCAATGCGGAGAAATTACTGTTTGTGCATTTACAATATTCATTGATTTTTGCCATTGAAAAACGTCCAGAAATGATTGAAACTACTGACTGAATGAAAGGAGCTGGCATCTCACTCTCTTTGAATCTTCTTTATCATGCTAAGAGGAGCAGGAAAAAGCAAAAAATTTCAGAATTGCACCTTGCAATGCGGAGAAATTACTGTTTGTGCATTTACAATATTCATTGATTTTTGCCATTGAAAAACATCATGTTATTCATATACCAGAAATGTTTGAAGCTACTGACTGAATGAAAGGAGCTGGCATCTCACTCTCTTTGAATCTTCTTTATCATGCTAAGAGGAGCAGGAAAAAGCAAAAAATTTCAGAATTGCACCTTGCAATGCGGAGAAATTACTGTTTGTGCATTTACAATATTCATTGATTTTTGCCATTGAAAAACATCATGTTATTCATATACCAGAAATGTTTGAAGCTACTGACTGAATGAAAGGAGCTGGCATCTCACTCTCTTTGAATCTTCTTTATCATGCTAAGAGGAGCAGGAAAAAGCAAAAAATTTCAGAATTGCACCTTGCAATGCGGAGAAATTACTGTTTGTGCATTTACAATATTCATTGATTTTTACCATTGAAAAACGTCCAGAAATGATTGAAGCTACTGACTGAATGAAAGGAGCTGGCATCTCACTCTCTTTGAATCTTCTTTATCATGCTAAGAGGAGCAGGAAAAAGCAAAAAATTTCAGAATTGCACCTTGCAATGCGGAGAAATTACTGTTTGTGCATTTACAATATTCATTGATTTTTGTCATTGAAAAACATCATGTTATTCATATACCAGAAATGTTTGAAGCTACTGACTGAATGAAAGGAGCTGGCATCTCACTCTCTTTGAATCTTCTTTATCATGCTAAGAGGAGCAGGAAAAAGCAAAAAATTTCAGAATTGCACCTTGCAATGCGGAGAAATTACTGTTTGTGCATTTACAATATTCATTGATTTTTGCCATTGAAAAACGTCCAGAAATGATTGAAGCTACTGACTGAATGAAAGGAGCTGGCATCTCACTCTCTTTGAATCTTCTTTATCATGCTAAGAGGAGCAGGAAAAAGCAAAAAATTTCAGAATTGCACCTTGCAATGCGGAGAAATTACTGTTTGTGCATTTACAATATTCATTGATTTTTGCCATTGAAAAACGTCCAGAAATGATTGAAGCTACTGACTGAATGAAAGGAGCTGGCATCTCACTCTCTTTGAATCTTCTTTATCATGCTAAGAGGAGCAGGAAAAAGCAAAAAATTTCAGAATTGCACCTTGCAATGCGGAGAAATTACTGTTTGTGCATTTACAATATTCATTGATTTTTTCCATTGAAAAACATCATGTTATTCATATACCAGAAATGTTTGAAGCTATTGACTGAATGAAAGGAGCTGGCATCTCACTCTCTTTGAATCTTCTTTATCATGCTAAGAGAAGCAGGAAAAATCAAAAAATTTCAGAATTGCACCTTGCAATGCGGAGAAATTACTGCTTGTGCATTTACAATATTCATTGATTTTTGCCATTGAAAAACGTCCAGAAATGATTGAAGCTACTGACTGAATGAAAGGAGCTGGCATTTCACTCTCTTTGAATCTTCTTTATCATGCTAAGAGGAGCAGGAAAAAGCAAAAAATTTCAGAATTGCACCTTGCAATGCGGAGAAATTACTGTTTGTGCATTTACAATATTCATTGATTTTTGCCATTGAAAAACATCATGTTATTCATATACCAGAAATGTTTGAAGCTACTGACTGAATGAAAGGAGCTGGCATCTCACTCTCTTTGAATCTTCTTTATCATGCTAAGAGGAGCAGGAAAAAGCAAAAAATTTCAGAATTGCACCTTGCAATGCGGAGTAATTACTGTTTGTGCATTTACAATATTCATTGATTTTTGCCATTGAAAAACGTCCAGAAATGATTGAAGCTACTGACTGAATGAAAGGAGCTGGCATCTCACTCTCTTTGAATCTTCTTTATCATGCTAAGAGGAGTAGGAAAAAGCAAAAAATTTCAGAATTGCACCTTGCAATGCGGAGAAATTACTGTTTGTGCATTTACAATATTCATTGATTTTTGCCATTGAAAAACATCATGTTATTCATATACCAGAAATGTTTGAAGCTACTGACTGAATGAAAGGAGCTGGCATCTCACTCTCTTTGAATCTTCTTTATCATGCTAAGAGGAGCAGGAAAAAGCAAAAAATTTCAGAATTGCACCTTGCAATGCGGAGAAATTACTGTTTGTGCATTTACAATATTCATTGATTTTTGCCATTGAAAAACATCATGTTATTCATATACCAGAAATGTTTGAAGCTACTGACTGAATGAAAGGAGCTGGCATCTCACTCTCTTTGAATCTTCTTTATCATGCTAAGAGGAGCAGGAAAAAGCAAAAAATTTCAGAATTGCACCTTGCAATGCGGAGAAATTACTGTTTGTGCATTTACAATATTCATTGATTTTTACCATTGAAAAACGTCCAGAAATGATTGAAGCTACTGACTGAATGAAAGGAGCTGGCATCTCACTCTCTTTGAATCTTCTTTATCATGCTAAGCGGAGCAGAAAAAAGCAAAAAATTTCAGAATTGCACCTTGCAATGCGGAGAAATTACTGTTTGTGCATTTACAATATTCATTGATTTTTGTCATTGAAAAACATCATGTTATTCATATACCAGAAATGTTTGAAGCTATTGACTGAATGAAAGGAGCTGGCATCTCACTCTCTTTGAATCTTCTTTATCATGCTAAGAGGAGCAGGAAAAACCAAAAAATTTCAGAATTGCACCTTGCAATGCGGAGAAATTACTGCTTGTGCATTTACAATATTCATTGATTTTTGCCATTGAAAAACGTCCAGAAATGATTGAAGCTACTGACTGAATGAAAGGAGCTGGCATCTCACTCTCTTTGAATCTTCTTTATCATGCTAAGAAGAGCAGGAAAAAGCAAAAAATTTCAGAATTGCACCTTGCAATGCGGAGAAATTACTGTTTGTGCATTTACAATATTCATTGATTTTTGCCATTGAAAAACGTCCAGAAATGATTGAAGCTACTGACTGAATGAAAGGAGCTGGCATCTCACTCTCTTTGAATCTTCTTTATCATGCTAAGAGGAGCAGGAAAAAGCAAAAAATTTCAGAATTGCACCTTGCAATGCGGAGAAATTACTGTTTGTGCATTTACAATATTCATTGATTTTTGCCATTGAAAAACATCATGTTATTCATATACCAGAAATGTTTGAAGCTATTGACTGAATGAAAGGAGCTGGCATCTCACTCTCTTTGAATCTTCTTTATCATGCTAAGAGAAGCAGGAAAAACCAAAAAATTTCAGAATTGCACCTTGCAATGCGGAGAAATTACTGCTTGTGCATTTACAATATTCATTGATTTTTGCCATTGAAAAACGTCCAGAAATGATTGAAGCTACTGACTGAATGAAAGGAGCTGGCATCTCACTCTCTTTGAATCTTCTTTATCATGCTAAGAGGAGCATGAAAAAGCAAAAAATTTCAGAATTGCACCTTGCAATGCGGAGAAATTACTGTTTGTGCATTTACAATATTCATTGATTTTTGCCATTGAAAAACGTCCAGAAATGATTGAAGCTACTGACTGAATGAAAGGAGCTGGCATTTCACTCTCTTTGAATCTTCTTTATCATGCTAAGAGGAGCAGGAAAAAGCAAAAAATTTCAGAATTGCACCTTGCAATGCGGAGAAATTACTGTTTGTGCATTTACAATATTCATTGATTTTTGCCATTGAAAAACATCATGTTATTCATATACCAGAAATGTTTGAAGCTACTGACTGAATGAAAGGAGCTGGCATCTCGCTCTCTTTGAATCTTCTTTATCATGCTAAGAGGAGCAGGAAAAAGCAAAAAATTTCAGAATTGCACCTTGCAATGCGGAGAAATTACTGTTTGTGCATTAACAATATTCATTGATTTTTGCCATTGAAAAACATCCAGAAATGATTGAAGCTACTGACTGAATGAAAGGAGCTGGCATCTCACTCTCTTTGAATCTTCTTTATCATGCTAAGAGGAGCAGGAAAAAGCAAAAAATTTCAGAATTGCACCTTGCAATGCAGAGAAATTACTGTTTGCGCATTTACAATATTCATTGATTTTTGCCATTGAAAAACATCATGTTATTCATATACCAGAAATGTTTGAAGCTACTGACTGAATGAAAGGAGCTGGCATCTCACTCTCTTTGAATCTTCTTTATCATGCTAAGAGGAGCAGGAAAAAGCAAAAAATTTCAGAATTGCACCTTGCAATGCGGATTAATTACTGTTTGTGCATTTACAATATTCATTGATTTTTGCCATTGAAAAACGTCCAGAAATGATTGAAGCTACTGACTGAATGAAAGGAGCTGGCATCTCACTCTCTTTGAATCTTCTTTATCATGCTAAGAGGAGTAGGAAAAAGCAAAAAATTTCAGAATTGCACCTTGCAATGCGGAGAAATTACTGTTTGTGCATTTACAATATTCATTGATTTTTGCCATTGAAAAACATCATGTTATTCATATACCAGAAATGTTTGAAGCTACTGACTGAATGAAAGGAGCTGGCATCTCACTCTCTTTGAATCTTCTTTATCATGCTAAGAGGAGCAGGAAAAAGCAAAAAATTTCAGAATTGCACCTTGCAATGCGGAGAAATTACTGTTTGTGCATTTACAATATTCATTGATTTTTGCCATTGAAAAACATCATGTTATTCATATACCAGAAATGTTTGAAGCTACTGACTGAATGAAAGGAGCTGGCATCTCACTCTCTTTGAATCTTCTTTATCATGCTAAGAGGAGCAGGAAAAAGCAAAAAATTTCAGAATTGCACCTTGCAATGCGGAGAAATTACTGTTTGTGCATTTACAATATTCATTGATTTTTACCATTGAAAAACGTCCAGAAATGATTGAAGCTACTGACTGAATGAAAGGAGCTGGCATCTCACTCTCTTTGAATCTTCTTTATCATGCTAAGCGGAGCAGAAAAAAGCAAAAAATTTCAGAATTGCACCTTGCAATGCGGAGAAATTACTGTTTGTGCATTTACAATATTCATTGATTTTTGTCATTGAAAAACATCATGTTATTCATATACCAGAAATGTTTGAAGCTATTGACTGAATGAAAGGAGCTGGCATCTCACTCTCTTTGAATCTTCTTTATCATGCTAAGAGGAGCAGGAAAAACCAAAAAATTTCAGAATTGCACCTTGCAATGCGGAGAAATTACTGCTTGTGCATTTACAATATTCATTGATTTTTGCCATTGAAAAACGTCCAGAAATGATTGAAGCTACTGACTGAATGAAAGGAGCTGGCATCTCACTCTCTTTGAATCTTCTTTATCATGCTAAGAGGAGCAGGAAAAAGCAAAAAATTTCAGAATTGCACCTTGCAATGCGGAGAAATTACTGTTTGTGCATTTACAATATTCATTGATTTTTGCCATTGAAAAACATCATGTTATTCATATACCAGAAATGTTTGAAGCTACTGACTGAATGAAAGGAGCTGGCATCTCACTCTCTTTGAATCTTCTTTATCATGCTAAGAGGAGCAGGAAAAAGCAAAAAATTTCAGAATTGCACCTTGCAATGCGGAGAAATTACTGTTTGTGCATTTACAATATTCATTGATTTTTGCCATTGAAAAACGTCCAGAAATGATTGAAGCTACTGACTGAATGAAAGGAGCTGGCATCTCACTCTCTTTGAATCTTCTTTATCATGCTAAGAGGAGCAGGAAAAAGCAAAAAATTTCAGAATTGCACCTTGCAATGCGGAGAAATTACTGTTTGTGCATTTACAATATTCATTGATTTTTGCCATTGAAAAACATCATGTTATTCATATACGAGAAATGTTTGAAGCTACTGACTGAATGAAAGGAGCTGGCATCTCACTCTCTTTGAATCTTCTTTATCATGCTAAGAGGAGCAGGAAAAAGCAAAAAATTTCAGAATTGCACCTTGCAATGCGGAGAAATTACTGTTTGTGCATTTACAATATTCATTGATTTTTGCAATTGAAAAACGTCCAGAAATGATTGAAGCTACTGACTGAATGAAAGGAGCTGGCATCTCACTCTCTTTGAATCTTCTTTATCATGCTAAGAGGAGCAGGAAAAAGCAAAAAATTTCAGAATTGCACCTTGCAATGCGGAGAAATTACTGTTTGTGCATTTACAATATTCATTGATTTTTGCCATTGAAAAACATCATGTTATTCATATACCAGAAATGTTTGAAGCTACTGACTGAATGAAAGGAGCTGGCATCTCACTCTCTTTGAATTTTCTTTATCATGCTAAGAGGAGCAGGAAAAAGCAAAACATTTCAGAATTGCACCTTGCAATGCGGAGAAATTACTGTTTGTGCATTTACAATATTCATTGATTTTTGCCATTGAAAAACGTCCAGAAATGATTGAAGCTACTGACTGAATGAAAGGAGCTGGCATCTCACTCTCTTTGAATCTTCTTTATCATGTAAAGAGGAGCAGGAAAAAGCAAAAAATTTCAGAATTGCACCTTGCAATGCGGAGAAATTACTGTTTGTGCATTTACAATATTCATTGATTTTTGCCATTGAAAAACGTCCAGAAATGATTGAAGCTACTGACTGAATGAAAGGAGCTGGCATCTCACTCTCTTTGAATCTTCTTTATCATGCTAAGAGGAGCAGGAAAAAGCAAAAAATTTCAGAATTGCACCTTGCAATGCGGAGAAATTACTGTTTGTGCATTTACAATATTCATTGATTTTTGCCATTGAAAAACATCATGTTATTCATATACCAGAAATGTTTGAAGCTACTGACTGAATGAAAGGAGATGACATCTCACTCTCTTTGAATCTTCTTTATCATGCTAAGAGGAGCAGGAAAAAGCAAAAAATTTCAGAATTGCACCTTGCAAAGCGGAGAAATTACTGTTTGTGCATTTACAATATTCATTGATTTTTGCCATTGAAAAACGTCCAGAAATGATTGAATCTACTGACTGAATGAAAGGAGCTGGCATCTCACTCTCTTTGAATCTTCTTTATCATGCTAAGAGGAGCAGGAAAAAGCAAAAAATTTCAGAATTGCACCTTGCAATGCGGAGAAATTACTGTTTGTGCATTTACAATATTCATTGATTTTTGCCATTGAAAAACATAATGTTATTCATATACCAGAAATGTTTGAAGCTACTGACTGAATGAAAGGAGCTGGCATCTCACTCTCTTTGAATCTTCTTTATCATGCTAAGAGGAGCAGGAAAAAGCAAAAAATTTCAGAATTGCACCTTGCAATGCGGAGAAATTACTGTTTGTGCATTTACAATATTCATTGATTTTTGCCATTGAAAAACGTCCAGAAATGATTGAAGCTACTGACTGAATGAAAGGAGCTGGCATCTCTCTCTCTTTGAATCTTCTTTATCATGCTAAGAGGAGCAGGAAAAAGCAAAAAATTTCAGAATTGCACCTTGCAATGCGGAGAAATTACTGTTTGTGCATTTACAATATTCATTGATTTTTGCCATTGAAAAACATCATGTTATTCATATACCAGAAATGTTTGAAGCTACTGACTGAATGAAAGGAGCTGGCATCTCACTCTCTTTGAATCTTCTTTATCATGCTAAGAGAAGCAGGAAAAAGCAAAAAATTTCAGAATTGCATCTTGCAATGCGGAGAAATTACTGTTTGTGCATTTACAATATTCATTGATTTTTGCCATTGAAAAACGTCCAGAAATGATTGAAGCTACTGACTGAATGAAAGGAGCTGGCATCTCACTCTCTTTGAATCTTCTTTATCATGCTAAGAGGAGCAGGAAAAAGCAAAAAATTTCAGAATTGCACCTTGCAATGAGGAGAAATTACTGTTTGTGCATTAACAATATTCAATGATTTTTGCCATTGAAAAACGTTATTCATATACCAGAAATGTTTGAAGCTACTGACTGAATGAAAGGAGCTGGCATCTCACTCTCTTTGAATCTTCTTTATCATGCTAAGAGGAGCAGGAAAAAGCAAAAAATTTCAGAATTGCACCTTGCAATGCGGAGAAATTATTGTTTGTGCATTTACAATATTCATTGATTTTTGCCATTGAAAAACATTATGTTATTCATATACCAGAAATGTTTGAAGCTACTAACTGAATGAAAGGAGCTGGCATCTCACTCTCTTTGAATCTTCTTTATCATGCTAAGAGGAGCAGGAAAAAGCAAAAAATTTCAGAATTGCACCTTGCAATGCGGAGAAATTACTGTTTGTGCATTTACAATATTCATTGATTTTTGCCATTGAAAAACGTCCAGAAATGATTGAAGCTACTGACTGAATGAAAAGAGCTGGCATCTCACTCTCTTTGAATCTTTTTTATCATGCTAAGAGGAGCAGGAAAAAGCAAAAAATTTCAGAATTGCACCTTGCAATGCGGAGAAATTACTGTTTGTGCATTTACAATATTCATTGATTTTTGCCATTGAAAAACATCATGTTATTCATATACCAGAAATGTTTGAAGCTACTGACTGAATGAAAGGAGCTGGCATCTCACTCTCATTGAATCTTCTTTATCATGCTAAGAGGAGCAAGAAAAATCAAAAAATTTCAGAATTGCACCTTGCAATGCGTAGAAATTACTGTTTGTGCATTTACAATATTCATTGATTTTTGCCATTGAAAAACGTCCAGAAATGATTGAAGCTACTGACTGAATGAAAGGAGCTGGCATCTCACTCAATTTGAATCTTCTTTATCATGCAAAGAGGAGCAGGAAAAAGCAAAAAATTTCAGAATTGCACCTTGCAATGCGGAGAAATTACTGTTTGTGCATTTACAATATTCATTGATTTTTGCCATTGAAAAACATCATGTTATTCATATACCAGAAATGTTTGAAGCTACTGACTGAATGAAAGGAGCTGGCATCTCACTCTCTTTGAATCTTCTTTATCATGCTAAGAGGAGCAGGAAAAAGCAAAAAATTTCAGAATTGCACCTTGCAATGCGGAGAAATTACTGTTTGTGCATTTACAATATTCATTGATTTTTGCCATTGAAAAACGTCCAGAAATGATTGAAGCTACTGACTGAATGAAAGGAGCTGGCATCTCACTCTCTTTGAATATTCTTTATCATGCTAAGAGGAGCAGGAAAAAGCAAAAAATTTCAGAATTGCACCTTGCAATGCGGAGAAATTACTGTTTGTGCATTTACAATATTCATTGATTTTTGCCATTGAAAAACATCATGTTATTCATATACCAGAAATGTTTGAAGCTACTGACTGAATGAAAGGAGCTGGCATCTCACTCTCTTTGAATCTTCTTTATCATGCTAAGAGGAGCAGGAAAAAGCAAAAAATTTCAGAATTGCACCTTGCAATGCGGAGAAATTACTGTTTGTGCATTTACAATATTCATTGATTTTTGCCATTGAAAAACGTCCAGAAATGATTGAAGCTACTGACTGAATGAAAGGAGCTGGCATCTCACTCTCTTTGAATCTTCTTTATCATGCTAAGAGGAGCAGCAAAAAGCAAAAAATTTCAGAATTGCACCTTGCAATGCGGAGAAATTACTGTTTGTGCATTTACAATATTCATTGATTTTTGCCATTGAAAAACATCATGTTATTCATATACCAGAAATGTTTGAAGCTACTGACTGAATGAAAGGAGCTGGCATCTCACTCTCATTGAATCTTCTTTATCATGCTAAGAGGAGCAGGAAAAAGCAAAAAAATTCAGAATTGCACCTTGCAATGCGGAGAAATTACTGTTTGTGCATTTACAATATTAATTGATTTTTGCCATTGAAAAATGTCCAGAAATGATTGAAGATACTGACTGAATGAAAGGAGCTGGCATCTCACTCTCTTTGAATCTTCTTTATCATGCTAAGAGGAGCAGGAAAAAGCAAAAAAATTTCAGAATTGCACCTTGCAATGCGGAGAAATTACTGTTTGTGCATTTACAATATTCATTGATTTTTGCCATTGAAAAACGTCCAGAAATGATTGAAGCTACAGACTGAATGAAAGGAGCTGGCATCTCACTCTCTTTGAATCTTCTTTATCATGCAAAGAGGAGCAGGAACAAGCAAAAAATTTCAGAATTGCACCTTGCAATGCGGAGAAATTACTGTTTGTGCATTTACAATATTCATTGATTTTTGCCATTGAAAAACATCATGTTATTCATATACCAGAAATGTTTGAAGCTACTGACTGAATGAAAGGAGCTGACATCTCACTCTCTTTGAATCTTCTTTATCATGCTAAGAGGAGCAGGATAAAGCAAAAAATTTCAGAATTGCACCTTGCAATGCGGAGAAATTACTGTCTGTGCATTTACAATATTCATTGATTTTTGCCATTGAAAAACATCCAGAAATGATTGAAGCTACTGACTGAATGAAAGGAGCTGGTATCTCACTCTCTTTGAATCTTCTTTATCATGCTAAGAGGAGCAGGAAAAAGCAAAAAATTTCAGAATTGCACCTTGCAGTGCGGAGAAATTACTGTTTGTGCACTTACAATATTCATTGATTTTTGCCATTGAAAAACATCATGTTATTCATATACCAGAAATGTTTGAAGCTACTGACTGAATGAAAGGAGCTGGCATCTCACTCTCTTTGAATCTTCTTTATCATGCTAAGAGGAGCAGGAAAAAGCAAAAAATTTCAGAATTGCACCTTGCAATGCGGAGAAATTACTGTTTGTGCATTTACAATATTCATTGATTTTTGCCATTGAAAAACATCATGTTATTCATATACCAGAAATGTTTGAAGCTACTGACTGAATGAAAGGAGCTGGCATCTCACTCTCTTTGAATCTTCTTTATCATGCTAAGAGGAGCAGGAAAAAGCAAAAAATTTCAGAATTGCACCTTGCAATGCGGAGAAATTACTGTTTGTGCATTTACAATATTCATTGATTTTTGCCATTGAAAAACGTCCAGAAATGATTGAAGCTACTGACTGAATGAAAGGAGCTGGCATCTCACTCTCTTTGAATCTTCTTTATCATGCTAAGAGGAGCAGGAAAAAGCAAAAAATTTCAGAATTGCACCTTGCAATGCGGAGAAATTACTGTTTGTGCATTTACAATATTCATTGATTTTTGCCATTGAAAAACGTCCAGAAATGATTGAAGCTACTGACTGAATGAAAGGATCTGGCATCTTACTCTCTTTGAATCTTCTTTATCATGCTAAGAGGAGCAGGAAAAAGCAAAAAATTTCAGAATTGCACCTTGCAATGCAGAGAAATTACTGTTTGTGCATTTACAATATTCATTGATTTTTGCCATTGAAAAACATCATGTTATTCATATACCAGAAATGTTTGAAGCTACTGACTGAATGAAAGGAGCTGACATCTCACTCTCTTTGAATCTTCTTTATCATGCTAAGAGGAGCAGGAAAAAGCAAAAAATTTCAGAATTGCACCTTGCAATGCGGAGAAATTACTGTCTGTGCATTTACAATATTCATTGATTTTTGCCATTGAAAAACGTCCAGAAATGATTGAAGCTACTGACTGAATGAAAGGAGCTGGCATCTCACTCTCTTTGAATCTTCTTTATCATGCTAAGAGGAGCAGGAAAAAGCAAAAAATTTCAGAATTGCATCTTGCAATGCGGAGAAATTACTGTTTGTGCATTTACAATATTCATTGATTTTTCCATTGAAAAACGTCCAGAAATGATTGAAGCTACTGACTGAATGAAAGGAGCTGGTATCTCACTCTCTTTGAATCTTCTTTATCATGCTAAGAGGAGCAGGAAAAAGCAAAAAATTTCAGAATTGCACCTTGCAATGCGGAGAAATTACTGTTTGTGCATTTACAATATTCATTGATTTTTGCCATTGAAAAACGTCCAGAAATGATTGAAGCTACTGACTGAATGAAAGGAGCTGGCATCTCATTTTCTTTGAATCTTTATCATGCTAAGAGGAGCAGGAAAAAGCAAAAAATTTCAGAATTGCACCTTGCTATGCGGAGAAATTACTGTTTGTGCATTTACAATATTCATTGATTTTTGCCATTGAAAAACATCATGTTATTCATATACCAGAAATGTTTGAAGCTACTGACTGAATGAAAGGAGCTGGCATCTCACTCTCTTTGAATCTTCTTTATCATGCTAAGAGGAGCAGGAAAAAGCAAAAAATTTCAGAATTGCACCTTGCAATGCGGAGAAATTACTGTTTGTGCATTTACAATATTCATGGATTTTTGCCATTGAAAAACGTCCAGAAATGATTGAAGCTACTGACTGAATGAAAGGAGCTGGCATCTCACTCTCTTTGAATCTTCTTTATCATGCTAAGAGGAGCAGGAAAAAGCAAAAAATTTCAGAATTGCACCTTGCAATGCGGAGAAATTACTGTTTGTGCATTTACAATATTCATTGATTTTTGCCATTGAAAAACGTCCAGAAATGATTGAAGCTACTGACTGAATGAAAGGATCTGGCATCTTACTCTCTTTGAATCTTCTTTATCATGCTAAGAGGAGCAGGAAAAAGCAAAAAATTTCAGAATTGCACCTTGCAATGCGGAGAAATTACTGTTTGTGCATTTACAATATTCATTGATTTTTGCCATTGAAAAACATCATGTTATTCATATACCAGAAATGTTTGAAGCTACTGACTGAATGAAAGGAGCTGACATCTCACTCTCTTTGAATCTTCTTTATCATGCTAAGAGGAGCAGGAAAAAGCAAAAAATTTCAGAATTGCACCTTGCAATGCGGAGAAATTACTGTCTGTGCATTTACAATATTCATTGATTTTTGCCATTGAAAAACGTCCAGAAATGATTGAAGCTACTGACTGAATGAAAGGAGCTGGCATCTCACTCTCTTTGAATCTTCTTTATCATGCTAAGAGGAGCAGGAAAAAGCAAAAAATTTCAGAATTGCACCTTGCAATGCGGAGAAATTACTGTTTGTGCATTTACAATATTCATTGATTTTTGCCATTGAAAAACGTCCAGAAATGATTGAAGCTACTGACTGAATGAAAGGAGCTGGCATCTCACTCTCTTTGAATCTTCTTTGTCATGCTAAGAGGAGCAGGAAAAAGCAAAAAATTTCAGAATTACACCTTGCAATGCGGAGAAATTACTGTTTGTGCATTTACAATATTCATTGATTTTTGCCATTGAAAAACGTCCAGAAATGATTGAAGCTACTGACTGAATGAAAGGAGCTGGCATCTCACTCTCTTTGAATCTTCTTTATCATGCTAAGAGGAGCAGGAAAAAGCAAAAAATTTCAGAATTGCACCTTGCAATGCGGAGAAATTACTGTTTGTGCATTTACAATATTCATTGATTTTTGCCATTGAAAAACATCATGTTATTCATATACCAGAAATGTTTGAAGCTACTGACTGAATGAAAGGAGCTGGCATCTCACTCTCTTTGAATCTTCTTTATCATGCTAAGAGGAGCAGGAAAAAGCAAAAAATTTCAGAATTGCACCTTGCAATGCGGAGAAATTACTGTTTGTGCATTTACAATATTCATTGATTTTTGCCATTGAAAAACGTCCAGAAATGATTGAAGCTACTGACTGAATGAAAGGAGCTGGCATCTCACTCTCTTTGAATCTTCTTTATCATGCTAAGAGGAGCAGGAAAAAGCAAAAAATTTCAGAATTGCACCTTGCAATGAGGAGAAATTACTGTTTGTGCATTTACAATATTCATTGATTTTTGCCATTGAAAAACATCATGTTATTCATATACCAGAAATGTTTGAAGCTACTGACTGAATGAAAGGAGCTGGCATCTCACTCTCATTGAATCTTCTTTATCATGCTAAGAGGAGCAGGAAAAAGCAAAAAAATTCAGAATTGCACCTTGCAATGCGGAGAAATTACTGTTTGTGCATTTACAATATTAATTGATTTTTGCCATTCAAAAATGTCCAGAAATGATTGAAGATACTGACTGAATGAAAGGAGCTGGCATCTCACTCTCTTTGAATCTTCTTTATCATGCTAAGAGGAGCAGGAAAAAGCAAAAAAATTTCAGAATTGCACCTTGCAATGCGGAGAAATTACTGTTTGTGCATTTACAATATTCATTGATTTTTGCCATTGAAAAACGTCCAGAAATGATTGAAGCTACAGACTGAATGAAAGGAGCTGGCATCTCACTCTCTTTGAATCTTCTTTATCATGCAAAGAGGAGCAGGAACAAGCAAAAAATTTCAGAATTGCACCTTGCAATGCGGAGAAATTACTGTTTGTGCATTTACAATATTCATTGATTTTTGCCATTGAAAAACATCATGTTATTCATATACCAGAAATGTTTGAAGCTACTGACTGAATGAAAGGAGCTGACATCTCACTCTCTTTGAATCTTCTTTATCATGCTAAGAGGAGCAGGATAAAGCAAAAAATTTCAGAATTGCACCTTGCAATGCGGAGAAATTACTGTCTGTGCATTTACAATATTCATTGATTTTTGCCATTGAAAAACATCCAGAAATGATTGAAGCTACTGACTGAATGAAAGGAGCTGGTATCTCACTCTCTTTGAATCTTCTTTATCATGCTAAGAGGAGCAGGAAAAAGCAAAAAATTTCAGAATTGCACCTTGCAGTGCGGAGAAATTACTGTTTGTGCACTTACAATATTCATTGATTTTTGCCATTGAAAAACATCATGTTATTCATATACCAGAAATGTTTGAAGCTACTGACTGAATGAAAGGAGCTGGCATCTCACTCTCTTTGAATCTTCTTTATCATGCTAAGAGGAGCAGGAAAAAGCAAAAAATTTCAGAATTGCACCTTGCAATGCGGAGAAATTACTGTTTGTGCATTTACAATATTCATTGATTTTTGCCATTGAAAAACATCATGTTATTCATATACCAGAAATGTTTGAAGCTACTGACTGAATGAAAGGAGCTGGCATCTCACTCTCTTTGAATCTTCTTTATCATGCTAAGAGGAGCAGGAAAAAGCAAAACATTTCAGAATTGCACCTTGCAATGCGGAGAAATTACTGTTTGTGCATTTACAATATTCATTGATTTTTGCCATTGAAAAACGTCCAGAAATGATTGAAGCTACTGACTGAATGAAAGGAGCTGGCATCTCACTCTCTTTGAATCTTCTTTATCATGCTAAGAGGAGCAGGAAAAAGCAAAAAATTTCAGAATTGCACCTTGCAATGCGGAGAAATTACTGTTTGTGCATTTACAATATTCATTGATTTTTGCCATTGAAAAACGTCCAGAAATGATTGAAGCTACTGACTGAATGAAAGGATCTGGCATCTTACTCTCTTTGAATCTTCTTTATCATGCTAAGAGGAGCAGGAAAAAGCAAAAAATTTCAGAATTGCACCTTGCAATGCAGAGAAATTACTGTTTGTGCATTTACAATATTCATTGATTTTTGCCATTGAAAAACATCATGTTATTCATATACCAGAAATGTTTGAAGCTACTGACTGAATGAAAGGAGCTGACATCTCACTCTCTTTGAATCTTCTTTATCATGCTAAGAGGAGCAGGAAAAAGCAAAAAATTTCAGAATTGCACCTTGCAATGCGGAGAAATTACTGTCTGTGCATTTACAATATTCATTGATTTTTGCCATTGAAAAACGTCCAGAAATGATTGAAGCTACTGACTGAATGAAAGGAGCTGGCATCTCACTCTCTTTGAATCTTCTTTATCATGCTAAGAGGAGCAGGAAAAAGCAAAAAATTTCAGAATTGCATCTTGCAATGCGGAGAAATTACTGTTTGTGCATTTACAATATTCATTGATTTTTGCCATTGAAAAACGTCCAGAAATGATTGAAGCTACTGACTGAATGAAAGGAGCTGGTATCTCACTCTCTTTGAATCTTCTTTATCATGCTAAGAGGAGCAGGAAAAAGCAAAAAATTTCAGAATTGCACCTTGCAATGCGGAGAAATTACTGTTTGTGCATTTACAATATTCATTGATTTTTGCCATTGAAAAACGTCCAGAAATGATTGAAGCTACTGACTGAATGAAAGGAGCTGGCATCTCATTTTCTTTGAATCTTTATCATGCTAAGAGGAGCAGGAAAAAGCAAAAAATTTCAGAATTGCACCTTGCTATGCGGAGAAATTACTGTTTGTGCATTTACAATATTCATTGATTTTTGCCATTGAAAAACATCATGTTATTCATATACCAGAAATGTTTGAAGCTACTGACTGAATGAAAGGAGCTGGCATCTCACTCTCTTTGAATCTTCTTTATCATGCTAAGAGGAGCAGGAAAAAGCAAAAAATTTCAGAATTGCACCTTGCAATGCGGAGAAATTACTGTTTGTGCATTTACAATATTCATGGATTTTTGCCATTGAAAAACGTCCAGAAATGATTGAAGCTACTGACTGAATGAAAGGAGCTGGCATCTCACTCTCTTTGAATCTTCTTTATCATGCTAAGAGGAGCAGGAGAAAGCAAAAAATTTCAGAATTGCACCTTGCAATGCGGAGAAATTACTGTTTGTGCATTTACAATATTCATTGATTTTTGCCATTGAAAAACGTCCAGAAATGATTGAAGCTACTGACTGAATGAAAGGATCTGGCATCTCACTCTCTTTGAATCTTCTTTATCATGCTAAGAGGAGCAGGAAAAAGCAAAAAATTTCAGAATTGCACCTTGCAATGCGGAGAAATTACTGTTTGTGCATTTACAATATTCATTGATTTTTGCCATTGAAAAACATCATGTTATTCATATACCAGAAATGTTTGAAGCTACTGACTGAATGAAAGGAGCTGACATCTCACTCTCTTTGAATCTTCTTTATCATGCTAAGAGGAGCAGGAAAAAGCAAAAAATTTCAGAATTGCACCTTGCAATGCGGAGAAATTACTGTCTGTGCATTTACAATATTCATTGATTTTTGCCATTGAAAAACGTCCAGAAATGATTGAAGCTACTGACTGAATGAAAGGAGCTGGCATCTCACTCTCTTTGAATCTTCTTTATCATGCTAAGAGGAGCAGGAAAAAGCAAAAAATTTCAGAATTGCACCTTGCAATGCGGAGAAATTACTGTTTGTGCATTTACAATATTCATTGATTTTTGCCATTGAAAAACGTCCAGAAATGATTGAAGCTACTGACTGAATGAAAGGAGCTGGCATCTCACTCTCTTTGAATCTTCTTTGTCATGCTAAGAGGAGCAGGAAAAAGCAAAAAATTTCAGAATTACACCTTGCAATGCGGAGAAATTACTGTTTGTGCATTTACAATATTCATTGATTTTTGCCATTGAAAAACGTCAAGAAATGATTGAAGCTACTGACTGAATGAAAGGAGCTGGCATCTCACTCTCTTTGAATCTTCTTTATCATGCTAAGAGGAGCAGGAAAAAGCAAAAAATTTCAGAATTGCACCTTGCAATGCGGAGAAATTACTGTTTGTGCATTTACAATATTCATTGATTTTTGCCATTGAAAAACATCATGTTATTCATATACCAGAAATGTTTGAAGCTACTGACTGAATGAAAGGAGCTGGCATCTCACTCTCTTTGAATCTTCTTTATCATGCTAAGAGGAGCAGGAAAAAGCAAAAAATTTCAGAATTGCACCTTGCAATGCGGAGAAATTACTGTTTGTGCATTTACAATATTCATTGATTTTTGCCATTGAAAAACGTCCAGAAATGATTGAAGCTACTGACTGAATGAAAGGAGCTGGCATCTCACTCTCTTTGAATCTTCTTTATCATGCTAAGAGGAGCAGGAAAAAGCAAAAAATTTCAGAATTGCACCTTGCAATGAGGAGAAATTACTGTTTGTGCATTTACAATATTCATTGATTTTTGCCATTGAAAAACATCATGTTATTCATATACCAGAAATGTTTGAAGCTACTGACTGAATGAAAGGAGCTGGCATCTCACTCTCTTTGAATCTTCTTTATCATGCGAAGAGGAGCAGGAAAAAGCAAAAAATTTCAGAATTGCACCTTGCAATGCGGAGAAATTACTGTTTGTGCATTTACAATATTCATTGATTTTTGCCATTGAAAAACGTCCAGAAATGATTGAAGCTACTGACTGAATGAAAGGAGCTGGCATCTCACTCTCTTTGAATCTTCTTTATCATGCTAAGAGGAGCAGGAAAAAGCAAAAAATTTCAGAATTGCACCTTGCAATGCGGAGAAATTACTGTTTGTGCATTTACAATATTCATTGATTTTTGCCATTGAAAAACGTCCAGAAATGATTGAAGCTACTGACTGAATGAAAGGAGCTGGCATCTCACTCTCTTTGAATCTTCTTTATCATGCTAAGAGGAGCAGGAAAAAGCAAAAAATTTCAGAATTGCACCTTGCAATGAGGAGAAATTACTGTTTGTGCATTTACAATATTCATTGATTTTTGCCATTGAAAAACATCATGTTATTCATATACCAGAAATGTTTGAAGCTACTGACTGAATGAAAGGAGCTGGCATCTCACTCTCTTTGAATCTTCTTTATCATGCGAAGAGGAGCAGGAAAAAGCAAAAAATTTCAGAATTGCACCTTGCAATGCGGAGAAATTACTGTTTGTGCATTTACAATATTCATTGATTTTTGCCATTGAAAAACGTCCAGAAATGATTGAAGCTACTGACTGAATGAAAGGAGCTGGCATCTCACTCTCTTTGAATCTTCTTTATCATGCTAAGAGGAGCAGGAAAAAGCAAAAAATTTCAGAATTGCACCTTGCAATGCGGAGAAATTACTGTTTGTGCATTTACAATATTCATTGATTTTTGCCATTGAAAAACGTCCAGAAATGATTGAAGCTACTGACTGAATGAAAGGATATGGCATCTTACTCTCTTTGAAACTTCTTTATCATGCTAAGAGGAGCAGGAAAAAGCAAAAAATTTCAGAATTGCACCTTGCAATGCGGAGAAATTACTGTTTGTGCATTTACAATATTCATTGATTTTTGCCATTGAAAAACATCATGTTATTCATATACCAGAAATGTTTGAAGCTACTGACTGAATGAAAGGAGCTGACATCTCACTCTCTTTGAATCTTCTTTATCATGCTAAGAGGAGCAGGAAAAAGCAAAAAATTTCAGAATTGCACCTTGCAATGCGGAGAAATTACTGTCTGTGCATTTACAATATTCATTGATTTTTGCCATTGAAAAACGTCCAGAAATGATTGAAGCTACTGACTGAATGAAAGGAGCTGGCATCTCACTCTCTTTGAATCTTCTTTATCATGCTAAGAGGAGCAGGAAAAAGCAAAAAATTTCAGAATTGCACCTTGCAATGGGGAGAAATTACTGTTTGTGCATTTACAATATTCATTGATTTTTGCCATTGAAAAACATCATGTTATTCATATACCAGAAATGTTTGAAGCTACTGACTGAATGAAAGGAGCTGGCATCTCACTCTCTTTGAATCTTCTTTATCATGCTAAGAGGAGCAGGAAAAAGCAAAAAATTTCAGAATTGCACCTTGCAATGCGGAGAAATTACTGTTTGTGCATTTACAATATTCATTGATTTTTGCCATTGAAAAACGTCCAGAAATGATTGAAGCTACTGACTGAATGAAAGGAGCTGGCATCTCACTCTCTTTGAATCTTCTTTATCATGCTAAGAGGAGCAGGAAAAAGCAAAAAATTTCAGAATTGCACCTTGCAATGCGGAGAAATTACTGTTTGTGCATTTACAATATTCATTGATTTTTGCCATTGAAAAACATCATGTTATTCATATACCAGAAATGTTTGAAGCTACTGACTGAATGAAAGGAGCTGGCATCTCACTCTCATTGAATCTTCTTTATCATGCTAAGAGGAGCAGGAAAAAGCAAAAAAATTCAGAATTGCACCTTGCAATGCGGAGAAATTACTGTTTGTGCATTTACAATATTAATTGATTTTTGCCATTGAAAAATGTCCAGAAATGATTGAAGATACTGACTGAATGAAAGGAGCTGGCATCTCACTCTCTTTGAATCTTCTTTATCATGCTAAGAGGAGCAGGAAAAAGCAAAAAAATTTCAGAATTGCACCTTGCAATGCGGAGAAATTACTGTTTGTGCATTTACAATATTCATTGATTTTTGCCATTGAAAAACGTCCAGAAATGATTGAAGCTACAGACTGAATGAAAGGAGCTGGCATCTCACTCTCTTTGAATCTTCTTTATCATGCAAAGAGGAGCAGGAAAAAGCAAAAAATTTCAGAATTGCACCTTGCAATGCGGAGAAATTACTGTTTGTGCATTTACAATATTCATTGATTTTTGCCATTGAAAAACATCATGTTATTCATATACCAGAAATGTTTGAAGCTACTGACTGAATGAAAGGAGCTGACATCTCACTCTCTTTGAATCTTCTTTATCATGCTAAGAGGAGCAGGATAAAGCAAAAAATTTCAGAATTGCACCTTGCAATGCGGAGAAATTACTGTCTGTGCATTTACAATATTCATTGATTTTTGCCATTGAAAAACGTCCAGAAATGATTGAAGCTACTGACTGAATGAAAGGAGCTGGTATCTCACTCTCTTTGAATCTTCTTTATCATGCTAAGAGGAGCAGGAAAAAGCAAAAAATTTCAGAATTGCACCTTGCAGTGCGGAGAAATTACTGTTTGTGCACTTACAATATTCATTGATTTTTGCCATTGAAAAACATCATGTTATTCATATACCAGAAATGTTTGAAGCTACTGACTGAATGAAAGGAGCTGGCATCTCACTCTCTTTGAATCTTCTTTATCATGCTAAGAGGAGCAGGAAAAAGCAAAAAATTTCAGAATTGCACCTTGCAATGCGGAGAAATTACTGTTTGTGCATTTACAATATTCATTGATTTTTGCCATTGAAAAACGTCCAGAAATGATTGAAGCTACTGACTAAATGAAAGGAGCTGGCATCTCACTCTCTTTGAATCTTCTTTATCATGCTAAGAGGAGCAGGAAAAAGCAAAAAAATTCAGAATTGCACCTTGCAATGCGGAGAAATTACTGTTTGTGCATTTCTAATATTCATTGATTTTTGCCATTGAAAAACGTCCAGAAATGATTGAAGCTACTGACTGAATGAAAGGAGCTGGCATCTCACTCTCTTTGAATCTTCTTTATCATGCTAAGAGGAGCAGGAAAAAGCAAAAAAATTCAGAATTGCACCTTGCAATGCGGAGAAATTACTGTTTGTGCATTTACAATATTCATTGATTTTTGCCATTGAAAAACATCATGTTATTCATATACCAGAAATGATTGAAGCTACTGACTGAATGAAAGGAGCTGGCATCTCACTCTCTCTCTCTTTGAATCTTCTTTATCATGCTAAGAGGAGCAGGAAAAAGCAAAAAATTTCAGAATTGCACCTTGCAATGCGGAGAAATTACTGTTTGTGCATTTACAATATTCATTGATTTTTGCCATTGAAAAACGTCCAGAAATGATTGAAGCTACTGACTGAATGAAAGGAGCTGGCATCTCACTCTCTTTGAATCTTCTTTATCATGCTAAGAGGAGCAGGAAAAAGCAAAAAATTTCAGAATTGCACCTTGCAATGCGGAGAAATTACTGTCTGTGCATTTACAATATTCATTGATTTTTGCCATTGAAAAACATCATGTTATTCATATACCAGAAATGTTTGAAGCTACTGACTGAATGAAAGGAGCTGGCATCTCACTCTCTTTGAATCTTCTTTATCATGCTAAGAGGAGCAGGAAAAAGCAAAAAATTTCAGAATTGCACCTTGCAATGCGGAGAAATTACTGTTTGTGCATTTACAATATTCATTGATTTTTGCCATTGAAAAACGTCCAGAAATGATTGAAGCTACTGACTGAATGAAAGGAGCTCGCATCTCACTCTCTTTGAATCTTCTTTATCATGCTAAGAGGAGCAGGAAAAAGCAAAAAATTTCAGAATTGCACCTTGCAATGCGGAGAAATTACTGTTTGTGCATTTACAATATTCATTGATTTTTGCCATTGAAAAACGTCCAGAAATGATTGAAGCTACTACCTGAATGAAAGGATCTGGCATCTTACTCTCTTTGAATCTTCTTTATCATGCTAAGAGGAGCAGGAAAAAGCAAAAAATTTCAGAATTGCACCTTGCAATGCAGAGAAATTACTGTTTGTGCATTTACAATATTCATTGATTTTTACCATTGAAAAACATCATGTTATTCATATACCAGAAATGTTTGAAGCTACTGACTGAATGAAAGGAGCTGACATCTCACTCTCTTTGAATCTTCTTTATCATGCTAAGAGGAGCAGGAAAAAGCAAAAAATTTCAGAATTGCACCTTGCAATGCGGAGAAATTACTGTCTGTGCATTTACAATATTCATTGATTTTTGCCATTGAAAAACGTCCAGAAATGATTGAAGCTACTGACTGAATGAAAGGAGCTGGCATCTCACTCTCTTTGAATCTTCTTTATCATGCTAAGAGGAGCAGGAAAAAGCAAAAAATTTCAGAATTGCACCTTGCAATGCGGAGAAATTACTGTTTGTGCATTTACAATATTCATTGATTTTTGCCATTGAAAAACGTCCAGAAATGATTGAAGCTACTGACTGAATGAAAGGAGCTGGTATCTCACTCTCTTTGAATCTTCTTTATCATGCTAAGAGGAGCAGGAAAAAGCAAAAAATTTCAGAATTGCACCTTGCAATGCGGAGAAATTACTGTTTGTGCATTTACAATATTCATTGATTTTTGCCATTGAAAAACGTCCAGAAATGATTGAAGCTACTGACTGAATGAAAGGAGCTGGCATCTCACTCTCTTTGAATCTTCTTTATCATGCTAAGAGGAGCAGGAAAAAGCAAAAAATTTCAGAATTGCACCTTGCAATGCGGAGAAATTACTGTTTGTGCATTTACAATATTCATTGATTTTTGCCATTGAAAAACATCATGTTATTCATATACCAGAAATGTTTGAAGCTACTGACTGAATGAAAGGAGCTGGCATCTCACTCTCTTTGAATCTTCTTTATCATGCTAAGAGGAGCAGGAAAAAGCAAAAAATTTCAGAATTGCACCTTGCAATGCGGAGAAATTACTGTTTGTGCATTTACAATATTCATTGATTTTTGCCATTGAAAAACGTCCAGAAATGATTGAAGCTACTGACTGAATGAAAGGAGCTGGCATCTCACTCTCTTTGAATCTTCTTTATCATGCTAAGAGGAGCAGGAAAAAGCAAAAAATTTCAGAATTGCACCTTGCAATGCGGAGAAATTACTGTTTGTGCATTTACAATATTCATTGATTTTTGCCATTGAAAAACATCATGTTATTCATATACCAGAAATGTTTGAAGCTACTGACTGAATGAAAGGAGCTGGCATCTCACTCTCTTTGAATCTTCTTTATCATGCTAAGAGGAGCAGGAAAAAGCAAAAAATTTCAGAATTGCACCTTGCAATGCGGAGAAATTACTGTTTGTGCATTTACAATATTCATTGATTTTTGCCATTGAAAAACGTCCAGAAATGATTGAAGCTACTGACTGAATGAAAGGAGCTGGCATCTCACTCTCTTTGAATCTTCTTTATCATGCTAAGAGAAGCAGGAAAAAGCAAAAAATTTCAGAATTGCACCTTGCAATGCGGAGAAATTACTGTTTGTGCATTTACAATATTCATTGATTTTTGCCATTGAAAAACATCATGTTATTCATATACCAGAAATGATTGAAGCTACTGACTGAATGAAAGGAGCTGGCATCTCTCTCTCTTTGAATCTTCTTTATCATGCTAAGAGGAGCAGGAAAAAGCAAAAAATTTCAGAATTGCACCTTGCTATGCGGAGAAATTACTGTTTGTGCATTTACAATATTCATTGATTTTTGCCATTGAAAAACATCATGTTATTCATATACCAGAAATGTTTGAAGCTACTGACTGAATGAAAGGAGCTGGCATCTCACTCTCTTTGAATCTTCTTTATCATGCTAAGAGGAGCAGGAAAAAGCAAAAAATTTCAGAATTGCACCTTGCAATGCGGAGAAATTACTGTTTGTGCATTTACAATATTCATTGATTTTTGCCATTGAAAAACGTCCAGAAATGATTGAAGCTACTGACTGAATGAAAGGAGCTGGCATCTCACTCTCTTTGAATCTTCTTTATCATGCTAAGAGGAGCAGGAAAAAGCAAAAAATTTCAGAATTGCACCTTGCAATGCGGAGAAATTACTGTTTGTGCATTTACAATATTCATTGATTTTTGCCATTGAAAAACGTCCAGAAATGATTGAAGCTACTGACTGAATGAAAGGATCTGGCATCTTACTCTCTTTGAATCTTCTTTATCATGCTAAGAGGAGCAGGAAAAAGCAAAAAATTTCAGAATTGCACCTTGCAATGCGGAGAAATTACTGTTTGTGCATTTACAATATTCATTGATTTTTGCCATTGAAAAACATCATGTTATTCATATACCAGAAATGTTTGAAGCTACTGACTGAATGAAAGGAGCTGGCATCTCACTCTCTTTGAATCTTCTTTATCATGCTAAGAGGAGCAGGAAAAAGCAAAAAATTTCAGAATTGCACCTTGCAATGCGGAGAAATTACTGTTTGTGCATTTACAATATTCATTGATTTTTGCCATTGAAAAACGTCCAGAAATGATTGAAGCTACTGACTGAATGAAAGGAGCTGGCATCTCACTCTCTTTGAATCTTCTTTATCATGCTAAGAGGAGCAGGAAAAAGCAAAAAATTTCAGAATTGCACCTAGCAATGCGGAGAAATTACTGTTTGTGCATTTACAATATTCATTGATTTTTGCCATTGAAAAACATCATGTTATTCATATACCAGAAATGTTTGAAGCTACTGACTGAATGAAAGGAGCTGGCATCTCACTCTCTTTGAATCTTCTTTATCATGCTAAGAGGAGCAGGAAAAAGCAAAAAATTTCAGAATTGCACCTTGCAATGCGGAGAAATTACTGTTTGTGCATTTACAATATTCATTGATTTTTGCCATTGAAAAACGTCCAGAAATGATTGAAGCTACTGACTGAATGAAAGGAGCTGGCATCTCACTCTCTTTGAATCTTCTTTATCATGCTAAGAGGAGCAGGAAAAAGCAAAAAATTTCAGAATTGCACCTTGCAATGCGGAGAAATTACTGTTTGTGCATTTACAATATTCATTGATTTTTGCCATTGAAAAACATCATGTTATTCATATACCAGAAATGTTTGAAGCTACTGACTGAATGAAAGGAGCTGGCATCTCACTCTCTTTGAATCTTCTTTATCATGCTAAGAGGAGCAGGAAAAAGCAAAAAATTTCAGAATTGCACCTTGCAATGCGGAGAAATTACTGTTTGTGCATTTACAATATTCATTGATTTTTGCCATTGAAAAACGTCCAGAAATGATTGAAGCTACTGACTGAATGAAAGGAGCTGGCATCTCACTCTCTTTGAATCTTCTTTATCATGCTAAGAGGAGCAGGAAAAAGCAAAAAATTTCAGAATTGCACCTTGCAATGCGGAGAAATTACTGTTTGTGCATTTACAATATTCATTGATTTTTGCCATTGAAAAACGTCCAGAAATGATTGAAGCTACTGACTGAATGAAAGGATCTGGCATCTTACTCTCTTTGAATCTTCTTTATCATGCTAAGAGGAGCAGGAAAAAGCAAAAAATTTCAGAATTGCACCTTGCAATGCGGAGAAATTACTGTTTGTGCATTTACAATATTCATTGATTTTTGCCATTGAAAAACATCATGTTATTCATATACCAGAAATGTTTGAAGCTACTGACTGAATGAAAGGAGCTGACATCTCACTCTCTTTGAATCTTCTTTATCATGCTAAGAGGAGCAGGAAAAAGCAAAAAATTTCAGAATTGCACCTTGCAATGCGGAGAAATTACTGTCTGTGCATTTACAATATTCATTGATTTTTGCCATTGAAAAACGTCCAGAAATGATTGAAGCTACTGACTGAATGAAAGGAGCTGGCATCTCACTCTCTTTGAATCTTCTTTATCATGCTAAGAGGAGCAGGAAAAAGCAAAAAATTTCAGAATTGCACCTTGCAATGCGGAGAAATTACTGTTTGTGCATTTACAATATTCATTGATTTTTGCCATTGAAAAACGTCCAGAAATGATTGAAGCTACTGACTGAATGAAAGGAGCTAGTATCTCACTCTCTTTGAATCTTCTTTATCATGCTAAGAGGAGCAGGAAAAAGCAAAAAATTTCAGAATTGCACCTTGCAATGCGGAGAAATTACTGTTTGTGCATTTACAATATTCATTGATTTTTGCCATTGAAAAAAGTCCAGAAATGATTGAAGCTACTGACTGAATGAAAGGAGCTGGCATCTCACTCTCTTTGAATCTTCTTTATCATGCTAAGAGGAGCAGGAAAAAGCAAAAAATTTCAGAATTGCACCTTGCAATGCGGAGAAATTACTGTTTGTGCATTTACAATATTCATTGATTTTTGCCATTGAAAAACATCATGTTATTCATATACCAGAAATGTTTGAAGCTACTGACTGAATGAAAGGAGCTGGCATCTCACTCTCTTTGAATCTTCTTTATCATGCTAAGAGGAGCAGGAAAAAGCAAAAAATTTCAGAATTGCACCTTGCAATGCGGAGAAATTACTGTTTGTGCATTTACAATATTCATTGATTTTTGCCATTGAAAAACGTCCAGAAATGATTGAAGCTACTGACTGAATGAAAGGAGCTGGCATCTCACTCTCTTTGAATCTTCTTTATCATGCTAAGAGGAGCAGGAAAGAGCAAAAAATTTCAGAATTGCACCTTGCAATGCGGAGAAATTACTGTTTGTGCATTTACAATATTCATTGATTTTTGCCATTGAAAAACGTCCAGAAATGATTGAAGCTACTGACTGAATGAAAGGAGCTGGCATCTCACTCTCTTTGAATCTTCTTTATCATGCTAAGAGGAGCAGGAAAAAGCAAAAAATTTCAGAATTGCACCTTGCAATGCGGAGAAATTACTGTTTGTGCATTTACAATATTCATTGATTTTTGCCATTGAAAAACATCATGTTATTCATATACCAGAAATGTTTGAAGCTACTGACTGAATGAAAGGAGCTGGCATCTCACTCTCTTTGAATCTTCTTTATCATGCTAAGAGGAGCAGGAAAAAGCAAAAAATTTCAGAATTGCACCTTGCAATGCGGAGAAATTACTGTTTGTGCATTTACAATATTCATTGATTTTTGCCATTGAAAAACGTCCAGAAATGATTGAAGCTACTGACTGAATGAAAGGAGCTGGCATCTCACTCTCTTTGAATCTTCTTTATCATGCTAAGAGGAACAGGAAAAAGCAAAAAATTTCAGAATTGCACCTTGCAATGCGGAGAAATTACTGTTTGTGCATTTACAATATTCATTGATTTTTGCCATTGAAAAACATCATGTTATTCATATACCAGAAATGTTTGAAGCTACTGACTGAATGAAAGGAGCTGGCATCTCACTCTCTTTGAATCTTCTTTATCATGCTAAGAGGAGCAGGAAAAAGCAAAAAATTTCAGAATTGCACCTTGCAATGCGGAGAAATTACTGTTTGTGCATTTACAATATTCATTGATTTTTGCCATTGAAAAACATCATGTTATTCATATACCAGAAATGTTTGAAACTACTGACTGAATGTAAGGAGCTGGCATCTCACTCTCTTTGAATCTTCTTTATCATGCTAAGAGGAGCAGGAAAAAGCAAAAAATTTCAGAATTGCACCTTGCAATGCGGAGAAATTACTGTTTGTGCATTTACAATATTCATTGATTTTTACCATTGAAAAACGTCCAGAAATGATTGAAGCTACTGACTGAATGAAAGGAGCTGGCATCTCACTTTCTTTGAATCTTCTTTATCATGCTAAGAGGAGCAGGAAAAAGCAAAAAATTTCAGAATTGCACCTTGCAATGCGGAGAAATTACTGTTTGTGCATTTACAATATTCATTGATTTTTGCCATTGAAAAAAGTCCAGAAATGATTGAAGCTACTGACTGAATGAAAGGAGCTGGCATCTCACTCTCTTTGAATCTTCTTTATCATGCTAAGAGGAGCAGGAAAAAGCAAAAAATTTCAGAATTGCACCTTGCAATGCGGAGAAATTACTGTTTGTGCATTTACAATATTCATTGATTTTTGCCATTGAAAAACATCATGTTATTCATATACCAGAAATGTTTGAAGCTATTGACTGAATGAAAGGAGCTGGCATCTCACTCTCTTTGAATCTTCTTTATCATGCTAAGAGGAGCAGGAAAAAGCAAAAAATTTCAGAATTGCACCTTGCAATGCGGAGAAATTACTGCTTGTGCATTTACAATATTCATTGATTTTTGCCATTGAAAAACGTCCAGAAATGATTGAAGCTACTGACTGAATGAAAGGAGCTGGCATCTCACTCTCTTTGAATCTTCTTTATCATGCTAAGAGGAGCAGGAAAAAGCAAAAAATTTCAGAATTGCACCTTGCAATGCGGAGAAATTACTGTTTGTGCATTTACAATATTCATTGATTTTTGCCATTGAAAAACATCATGTTATTCATATACCAGAAATGTTTGAAGCTACTGACTGAATGAAAGGAGCTGGCATCTCACTCTCTTTGAATCTTCTTTATCATGCTAAGAGGAGCAGGAAAAAGCAAAAAATTTCAGAATTGCACCTTGCAATGCGGAGAAATTACTGTTTGTGCATTTACAATATTCATTGATTTTTGCCATTGAAAAACGTCCAGAAATGATTGAAGCTACTGACTGAATGAAAGGAGCTGGCATCTCACTCTCTTTGAATCTTCTTTATCATGCTAAGAAGAGCAGGAAAAAGCAAAAAAATTAAGAATTGCACCTTGCAATGCGGAGAAATTACTGTTTGTGCATTTACAATATTCATTGATTTTTGCCATTGAAAAACATCATGTTATTCATATACCAGAAATGATTGAAGCTACTGACTGAATGAAAGGAGCTGGCATCTCACTCTCTCTCTCTTTGAATCTTCTTTATCATGCTAAGAGGAGCAGGAAAAAGCAAAAAATTTCAGAATTGCACCTTGCAATGCGGAGAAATTACTGTTTGTGCATTTACAATATTCATTGATTTTTGCCATTGAAAAACGTCCAGAAATGATTGAAGCTACTGACTGAATGAAAGGAGCTGGCATCTCACTCTCTTTGAATCTTCTTTATCATGCTAAGAGGAGCAGGAAAAAGCAAAAAATTTCAGAATTGCACCTTGCAATGCGGAGAAATTACTGTTTGTGCATTTACAATATTCATTGATTTTTGCCATTGAAAAACGTCCAGAAATGATTGAAGCTACTGACTGAATGAAAGGAGCTGGCATCTCACTCTCTTTGAATCTTCTTTATCATGCTAAGAGGAGCAGGAAAAAGCAAAAAATTTCAGAATTGCACCTTGCAATGCGGAGAAATTACTGTTTGTGCATTTACAATATTCATTGATTTTTGCCATTGAAAAACATCATGTTATTCATATACCAGAAATGTTTGAAGCTACTGACTGAATGAAAGGAGCTGGCATCTCACTCTCTTTGAATCTTCTTTATCATTCTAAGAGGAGCAGGAAAAAGCAAAAAATTTCAGAATTGCACCTTGCAATGCGGAGAAATTACTGTTTGTGCATTTACAATATTCATTGATTTTTGCCATTGAAAAACGTCCAGAAATGATTGAAGCTACTGACTGAATGAAAGGAGCTGGCATCTCACTCTCTTTGAATCTTCTTTATCATGCTAAGAGGAGCAGGAAAAAGCAAAAAATTTCAGAATTGCACCTTGCAATGCGGAGAAATTACTGTTTGTGCATTTACAATATTCATTGATTTTTGCCATTGAAAAACATCATGTTATTCATATACCAGAAATGTTTGAAGCTATTGACTGAATGAAAGGAGCTGGCATCTCACTCTCTTTGAATCTTCTTTATCATGCTAAGAGGAGCAGGAAAAAGCAAAAAATTTCAGAATTGCACCTTGCAATGCGGAGAAATTACTGCTTGTGCATTTACAATATTCATTGATTTTTGCCATTGAAAAACGTCCAGAAATGATTGAAGCTACTGACTGAATGAAAGGAGCTGGCATCTCACTCTCTTTGAATCTTCTTTATCATGCTAAGAGGAGCAGGAAAAAGCAAAAAATTTCAGAATTGCACCTTGCAATGCGGAGAAATTACTGTTTGTGCATTTACAATATTCATTGATTTTTGCCATTGAAAAACATCATGTTATTCATATACCAGAAATGTTTGAAGCTACTGACTGAATGAAAGGAGCTGGCATCTCACTCTCTTTGAATCTTCTTTATCATTCTAAGAGGAGCAGGAAAAAGCAAAAAATTTCAGAATTGCACCTTGCAATGCGGAGAAATTACTGTTTGTGCATTTACAATATTCATTGATTTTTGCCATTGAAAAACGTCCAGAAATGATTGAAGCTACTGACTGAATGAAAGGAGCTGGCATCTCATTCTCTTTGAATCTTCTTTATCATGCTAAGAGGAGCAGGAAAAAGCAAAAAATTTCAGAATTGCACCTTGCAATGCGGAGAAATTACTGTTTGTGCATTTACAATATTCATTGATTTTTGCCATTGAAAAACATCATGTTATTCATATACCAGAAATGTTTGAAGCTATTGACTGAATGAAAGGAGCTGGCATCTCACTCTCTTTGAATCTTCTTTATCATGCTAAGAGGAGCAGGAAAAAGCAAAAAATTTCAGAATTGCACCTTGCAATGCGGAGAAATTACTGCTTGTGCATTTACAATATTCATTGATTTTTGCCATTGAAAAACGTCCAGAAATGATTGAAGCTACTGACTGAATGAAAGGAGCTGGCATCTCACTCTCTTTGAATCTTCTTTATCATGCTAAGAGGAGCAGGAAAAAGCAAAAAATTTCAGAATTGCACCTTGCAATGCGGAGAAATTACTGTTTGTGCATTTACAATATTCATTGATTTTTGCCATTGAAAAACATCATGTTATTCATATACCAGAAATGTTTGAAGCTACTGACTGAATGAAAGGAGCTGGCATCTCACTCTCTTTGAATCTTCTTTATCATGCTAAGAGGAGCAGGAAAAAGCAAAAAATTTCAGAATTGCACCTTGCAATGCGGAGAAATTACTGTTTGTGCATTTACAATATTCATTGATTTTTGCCATTGAAAAACGTCCAGAAATGATTGAAGCTACTGACTGAATGAAAGGAGCTGGCATCTCACTCTCTTTGAATCTTCTTTATCATGCTAAGAAGAGCAGGAAAAAGCAAAAAAATTAAGAATTGCACCTTGCAATGCGGAGAAATTACTGTTTGTGCATTTACAATATTCATTGATTTTTGCCATTGAAAAACATCATGTTATTCATATACCAGAAATGATTGAAGCTACTGACTGAATGAAAGGAGCTGGCATCTCACTCTCTCTCTCTTTGAATCTTCTTTATCATGCTAAGAGGAGCAGGAAAAAGCAAAAAATTTCAGAATTGCACCTTGCAATGCGGAGAAATTACTGTTTGTGCATTTACAATATTCATTGATTTTTGCCATTGAAAAACGTCCAGAAATGATTGAAGCTACTGACTGAATGAAAGGAGCTGGCATCTCACTCTCTTTGAATCTTCTTTATCATGCTAAGAGGAGCAGGAAAAAGCAAAAAATTTCAGAATTGCACCTTGCAATGCGGAGAAATTACTGTTTGTGCATTTACAATATTCATTGATTTTTGCCATTGAAAAACGTCCAGAAATGATTGAAGCTACTGACTGAATGAAAGGAGCTGGCATCTCACTCTCTTTGAATCTTCTTTATCATGCTAAGAGGAGCAGGAAAAAGCAAAAAATTTCAGAATTGCACCTTGCAATGCGGAGAAATTACTGTTTGTGCATTTACAATATTCATTGATTTTTGCCATTGAAAAACGTCCAGAAATGATTGAAGCTACTGACTGAATGAAAGGAGCTGGCATCTCACTCTCTTTGAATCTTCTTTATCATGCTAAGAGGAGCAGGAAAAAGCAAAAAATTTCAGAATTGCACCTTGCAATGCGGAGAAATTACTGTTTGTGCATTTACAATATTCATTGATTTTTGCCATTGAAAAACGTCCAGAAATGATTGAAGCTACTGACTGAATGAAAGGAGCTAGTATCTCACTCTCTTTGAATCTTCTTTATCATGCTAAGAGGAGCAGGAAAAAGCAAAAAATTTCAGAATTGCACCTTGCAATGCGGAGAAATTACTGTTTGTGCATTTACAATATTCATTGATTTTTGCCATTGAAAAAAGTCCAGAAATGATTGAAGCTACTGACTGAATGAAAGGAGCTGGCATCTCACTCTCTTTGAATCTTCTTTATCATGCTAAGAGGAGCAGGAAAAAGCAAAAAATTTCAGAATTGCACCTTGCAATGCGGAGAAATTACTGTTTGTGCATTTACAATATTCATTGATTTTTGCCATTGAAAAACATCATGTTATTCATATACCAGAAATGTTTGAAGCTACTGACTGAATGAAAGGAGCTGGCATCTCACTCTCTTTGAATCTTCTTTATCATGCTAAGAGGAGCAGGAAAAAGCAAAAAATTTCAGAATTGCACCTTGCAATGCGGAGAAATTACTGTTTGTGCATTTACAATATTCATTGATTTTTGCCATTGAAAAACGTCCAGAAATGATTGAAGCTACTGACTGAATGAAAGGAGCTGGCATCTCACTCTCTTTGAATCTTCTTTATCATGCTAAGAGGAGCAGGAAAGAGCAAAAAATTTCAGAATTGCACCTTGCAATGCGGAGAAATTACTGTTTGTGCATTTACAATATTCATTGATTTTTGCCATTGAAAAACGTCCAGAAATGATTGAAGCTACTGACTGAATGAAAGGAGCTGGCATCTCACTCTCTTTGAATCTTCTTTATCATGCTAAGAGGAACAGGAAAAAGCAAAAAATTTCAGAATTGCACCTTGCAATGCGGAGAAATTACTGTTTGTGCATTTACAATATTCATTGATTTTTGCCATTGAAAAACATCATGTTATTCATATACCAGAAATGTTTGAAGCTACTGACTGAATGAAAGGAGCTGGCATCTCACTCTCTTTGAATCTTCTTTATCATGCTAAGAGGAGCAGGAAAAAGCAAAAAATTTCAGAATTGCACCTTGCAATGCGGAGAAATTACTGTTTGTGCATTTACAATATTCATTGATTTTTGCCATTGAAAAACATCATGTTATTCATATACCAGAAATGTTTGAAACTACTGACTGAATGTAAGGAGCTGGCATCTCACTCTCTTTGAATCTTCTTTATCATGCTAAGAGGAGCAGGAAAAAGCAAAAAATTTCAGAATTGCACCTTGCAATGCGGAGAAATTACTGTTTGTGCATTTACAATATTCATTGATTTTTGCCATTGAAAAACGTCCAGAAATGATTGAAGCTACTGACTGAATGAAAGGAGCTGGCATCTCACTCTCTTTGAATCTTCTTTATCATGCTAAGAGGAGCAGGAAAGAGCAAAAAATTTCAGAATTGCACCTTGCAATGCGGAGAAATTACTGTTTGTGCATTTACAATATTCATTGATTTTTGCCATTGAAAAACGTCCAGAAATGATTGAAGCTACTGACTGAATGAAAGGAGCTGGCATCTCACTCTCTTTGAATCTTCTTTATCATGCTAAGAGGAACAGGAAAAAGCAAAAAATTTCAGAATTGCACCTTGCAATGCGGAGAAATTACTGTTTGTGCATTTACAATATTCATTGATTTTTGCCATTGAAAAACATCATGTTATTCATATACCAGAAATGTTTGAAGCTACTGACTGAATGAAAGGAGCTGGCATCTCACTCTCTTTGAATCTTCTTTATCATGCTAAGAGGAGCAGGAAAAAGCAAAAAATTTCAGAATTGCACCTTGCAATGCGGAGAAATTACTGTTTGTGCATTTACAATATTCATTGATTTTTGCCATTGAAAAACATCATGTTATTCATATACCAGAAATGTTTGAAACTACTGACTGAATGTAAGGAGCTGGCATCTCACTCTCTTTGAATCTTCTTTATCATGCTAAGAGGAGCAGGAAAAAGCAAAAAATTTCAGAATTGCACCTTGCAATGCGGAGAAATTACTGTTTGTGCATTTACAATATTCATTGATTTTTACCATTGAAAAACGTCCAGAAATGATTGAAGCTACTGACTGAATGAAAGGAGCTGGCATCTCACTTTCTTTGAATCTTCTTTATCATGCTAAGAGGAGCAGGAAAAAGCAAAAAATTTCAGAATTGCACCTTGCAATGCGGAGAAATTACTGTTTGTGCATTTACAATATTCATTGATTTTTGCCATTGAAAAAAGTCCAGAAATGATTGAAGCTACTGACTGAATGAAAGGAGCTGGCATCTCACTCTCTTTGAATCTTCTTTATCATGCTAAGAGGAGCAGGAAAAAGCAAAAAATTTCAGAATTGCACCTTGCAATGCGGAGAAATTACTGTTTGTGCATTTACAATATTCATTGATTTTTGCCATTGAAAAACATCATGTTATTCATATACCAGAAATGTTTGAAGCTATTGACTGAATGAAAGGAGCTGGCATCTCACTCTCTTTGAATCTTCTTTATCATGCTAAGAGGAGCAGGAAAAAGCAAAAAATTTCAGAATTGCACCTTGCAATGCGGAGAAATTACTGCTTGTGCATTTACAATATTCATTGATTTTTGCCATTGAAAAACGTCCAGAAATGATTGAAGCTACTGACTGAATGAAAGGAGCTGGCATCTCACTCTCTTTGAATCTTCTTTATCATGCTAAGAGGAGCAGGAAAAAGCAAAAAATTTCAGAATTGCACCTTGCAATGCGGAGAAATTACTGTTTGTGCATTTACAATATTCATTGATTTTTGCCATTGAAAAACATCATGTTATTCATATACCAGAAATGTTTGAAGCTACTGACTGAATGAAAGGAGCTGGCATCTCACTCTCTTTGAATCTTCTTTATCATGCTAAGAGGAGCAGGAAAAAGCAAAAAATTTCAGAATTGCACCTTGCAATGCGGAGAAATTACTGTTTGTGCATTTACAATATTCATTGATTTTTGCCATTGAAAAACGTCCAGAAATGATTGAAGCTACTGACTGAATGAAAGGAGCTGGCATCTCACTCTCTTTGAATCTTCTTTATCATGCTAAGAAGAGCAGGAAAAAGCAAAAAAATTAAGAATTGCACCTTGCAATGCGGAGAAATTACTGTTTGTGCATTTACAATATTCATTGATTTTTGCCATTGAAAAACATCATGTTATTCATATACCAGAAATGATTGAAGCTACTGACTGAATGAAAGGAGCTGGCATCTCACTCTCTCTCTCTTTGAATCTTCTTTATCATGCTAAGAGGAGCAGGAAAAAGCAAAAAATTTCAGAATTGCACCTTGCAATGCGGAGAAATTACTGTTTGTGCATTTACAATATTCATTGATTTTTGCCATTGAAAAACGTCCAGAAATGATTGAAGCTACTGACTGAATGAAAGGAGCTGGCATCTCACTCTCTTTGAATCTTCTTTATCATGCTAAGAGGAGCAGGAAAAAGCAAAAAATTTCAGAATTGCACCTTGCAATGCGGAGAAATTACTGTTTGTGCATTTACAATATTCATTGATTTTTGCCATTGAAAAACGTCCAGAAATGATTGAAGCTACTGACTGAATGAAAGGAGCTGGCATCTCACTCTCTTTGAATCTTCTTTATCATGCTAAGAGGAGCAGGAAAAAGCAAAAAATTTCAGAATTGCACCTTGCAATGCAGAGAAATTACTGTTTGTGCATTTACAATATTCATTGATTTTTGCCATTGAAAAACATCATGTTATTCATATACCAGAAATGTTTGAAGCTACTGACTGAATGAAAGGAGCTGGCATCTCACTCTCTTTGAATCTTCTTTATCATTCTAAGAGGAGCAGGAAAAAGCAAAAAATTTCAGAATTGCACCTTGCAATGCGGAGAAATTACTGTTTGTGCATTTACAATATTCATTGATTTTTGCCATTGAAAAACGTCCAGAAATGATTGAAGCTACTGACTGAATGAAAGGAGCTGGCATCTCACTCTCTTTGAATCTTCTTTATCATGCTAAGAGGAGCAGGAAAAAGCAAAAAATTTCAGAATTGCACCTTGCAATGCGGAGAAATTACTGTTTGTGCATTTACAATATTCATTGATTTTTGCCATTGAAAAACATCATGTTATTCATATACCAGAAATGTTTGAAGCTATTGACTGAATGAAAGGAGCTGGCATCTCACTCTCTTTGAATCTTCTTTATCATGCTAAGAGGAGCAGGAAAAAGCAAAAAATTTCAGAATTGCACCTTGCAATGCGGAGAAATTACTGTTTGTGCATTTACAATATTCATTGATTTTTGCCATTGAAAAACATCATGTTATTCATATACCAGAAATGTTTGAAACTACTGACTGAATGTAAGGAGCTGGCATCTCACTCTCTTTGAATCTTCTTTATCATGCTAAGAGGAGCAGGAAAAAGCAAAAAATTTCAGAATTGCACCTTGCAATGCGGAGAAATTACTGTTTGTGCATTTACAATATTCATTGATTTTTACCATTGAAAAACGTCCAGAAATGATTGAAGCTACTGACTGAATGAAAGGAGCTGGCATCTCACTTTCTTTGAATCTTCTTTATCATGCTAAGAGGAGCAGGAAAAAGCAAAAAATTTCAGAATTGCACCTTGCAATGCGGAGAAATTACTGTTTGTGCATTTACAATATTCATTGATTTTTGCCATTGAAAAAAGTCCAGAAATGATTGAAGCTACTGACTGAATGAAAGGAGCTGGCATCTCACTCTCTTTGAATCTTCTTTATCATGCTAAGAGGAGCAGGAAAAAGCAAAAAATTTCAGAATTGCACCTTGCAATGCGGAGAAATTACTGTTTGTGCATTTACAATATTCATTGATTTTTGCCATTGAAAAACATCATGTTATTCATATACCAGAAATGTTTGAAGCTATTGACTGAATGAAAGGAGCTGGCATCTCACTCTCTTTGAATCTTCTTTATCATGCTAAGAGGAGCAGGAAAAAGCAAAAAATTTCAGAATTGCACCTTGCAATGCGGAGAAATTACTGCTTGTGCATTTACAATATTCATTGATTTTTGCCATTGAAAAACGTCCAGAAATGATTGAAGCTACTGACTGAATGAAAGGAGCTGGCATCTCACTCTCTTTGAATCTTCTTTATCATGCTAAGAGGAGCAGGAAAAAGCAAAAAATTTCAGAATTGCACCTTGCAATGCGGAGAAATTACTGTTTGTGCATTTACAATATTCATTGATTTTTGCCATTGAAAAACATCATGTTATTCATATACCAGAAATGTTTGAAGCTACTGACTGAATGAAAGGAGCTGGCATCTCACTCTCTTTGAATCTTCTTTATCATGCTAAGAGGAGCAGGAAAAAGCAAAAAATTTCAGAATTGCACCTTGCAATGCGGAGAAATTACTGTTTGTGCATTTACAATATTCATTGATTTTTGCCATTGAAAAACGTCCAGAAATGATTGAAGCTACTGACTGAATGAAAGGAGCTGGCATCTCACTCTCTTTGAATCTTCTTTATCATGCTAAGAAGAGCAGGAAAAAGCAAAAAAATTAAGAATTGCACCTTGCAATGCGGAGAAATTACTGTTTGTGCATTTACAATATTCATTGATTTTTGCCATTGAAAAACATCATGTTATTCATATACCAGAAATGATTGAAGCTACTGACTGAATGAAAGGAGCTGGCATCTCACTCTCTCTCTCTTTGAATCTTCTTTATCATGCTAAGAGGAGCAGGAAAAAGCAAAAAATTTCAGAATTGCACCTTGCAATGCGGAGAAATTACTGTTTGTGCATTTACAATATTCATTGATTTTTGCCATTGAAAAACGTCCAGAAATGATTGAAGCTACTGACTGAATGAAAGGAGCTGGCATCTCACTCTCTTTGAATCTTCTTTATCATGCTAAGAGGAGCAGGAAAAAGCAAAAAATTTCAGAATTGCACCTTGCAATGCGGAGAAATTACTGTTTGTGCATTTACAATATTCATTGATTTTTGCCATTGAAAAACGTCCAGAAATGATTGAAGCTACTGACTGAATGAAAGGAGCTGGCATCTCACTCTCTTTGAATCTTCTTTATCATGCTAAGAGGAGCAGGAAAAAGCAAAAAATTTCAGAATTGCACCTTGCAATGCAGAGAAATTACTGTTTGTGCATTTACAATATTCATTGATTTTTGCCATTGAAAAACATCATGTTATTCATATACCAGAAATGTTTGAAGCTACTGACTGAATGAAAGGAGCTGGCATCTCACTCTCTTTGAATCTTCTTTATCATTCTAAGAGGAGCAGGAAAAAGCAAAAAATTTCAGAATTGCACCTTGCAATGCGGAGAAATTACTGTTTGTGCATTTACAATATTCATTGATTTTTGCCATTGAAAAACGTCCAGAAATGATTGAAGCTACTGACTGAATGAAAGGAGCTGGCATCTCACTCTCTTTGAATCTTCTTTATCATGCTAAGAGGAGCAGGAAAAAGCAAAAAATTTCAGAATTGCACCTTGCAATGCGGAGAAATTACTGTTTGTGCATTTACAATATTCATTGATTTTTGCCATTGAAAAACATCATGTTATTCATATACCAGAAATGTTTGAAGCTATTGACTGAATGAAAGGAGCTGGCATCTCACTCTCTTTGAATCTTCTTTATCATGCTAAGAGGAGCAGGAAAAAGCAAAAAATTTCAGAATTGCACCTTGCAATGCGGAGAAATTACTGCTTGTGCATTTACAATATTCATTGATTTTTGCCATTGAAAAACGTCCAGAAATGATTGAAGCTACTGACTGAATGAAAGGAGCTGGCATCTCACTCTCTTTGAATCTTCTTTATCATGCTAAGAGGAGCAGGAAAAAGCAAAAAATTTCAGAATTGCACCTTGCAATGCGGAGAAATTACTGTTTGTGCATTTACAATATTCATTGATTTTTGCCATTGAAAAACATCATGTTATTCATATACCAGAAATGTTTGAAGCTACTGACTGAATGAAAGGAGCTGGCATCTCACTCTCTTTGAATCTTCTTTATCATTCAAAGAGGAGCAGGAAAAAGCAAAAAATTTCAGAATTGCACCTTGCAATGCGGAGAAATTACTGTTTGTGCATTTACAATATTCATTGATTTTTGCCATTGAAAAACGTCCAGAAATGATTGAAGCTACTGACTGAATGAAAGGAGCTGGCATCTCACTCTCTTTGAATCTTCTTTATCATGCTAAGAGGAGCAGGAAAAAGCAAAAAATTTCAGAATTGCACCTTGCAATGCGGAGAAATTACTGTTTGTGCATTTACAATATTCATTGATTTTTGCCATTGAAAAACATCATGTTATTCATATACCAGAAATGTTTGAAGCTATTGACTGAATGAAAGGAGCTGGCATCTCACTCTCTTTGAATCTTCTTTATCATGCTAAGAGGAGCAGGAAAAAGCAAAAAATTTCAGAATTGCACCTTGCAATGCGGAGAAATTACTGCTTGTGCATTTACAATATTCATTGATTTTTGACATTGAAAAACGTCCAGAAATGATTGAAGCTACTGACTGAATGAAAGGAGCTGGCATCTCACTCTCTTTGAATCTTCTTTATCATGCTAAGAGGAGCAGGAAAAAGCAAAAAATTTCAGAATTGCACCTTGCAATGCGGAGAAATTACTGTTTGTGCATTTACAATATTCATTGATTTTTGCCATTGAAAAACATCATGTTATTCATATACCAGAAATGTTTGAAGCTACTGACTGAATGAAAGGAGCTGGCATCTCACTATCTTTGAATCTTCTTTATCATGCTAAGAGGAGCAGGAAAAAGCAAAAAATTTCAGAATTGCACCTTGCAATGCGGAGAAATTACTGTTTGTGCATTTACAATATTCATTGATTTTTGCCATTGAAAAACGTCCAGAAATGATTGAAGCTACTGACTGAATGAAAGGAGCTGGCATCTCACTCTCTTTGAATCTTCTTTATCATGCTAAGAAGAGCAGGAAAAAGCAAAAAAATTAAGAATTGCACCTTGCAATGCGGAGAAATTACTGTTTGTGCATTTACAATATTCATTGATTTTTGCCATTGAAAAACATCATGTTATTCATATACCAGAAATGATTGAAGCTACTGACTGAATGAAAGGAGCTGGCATCTCACTCTCTCTCTCTTTGAATCTTCTTTATCATGCTAAGAGGAGCAGGAAAAAGCAAAAAATTTCAGAATTGCACCTTGCAATGCGGAGAAATTACTGTTTGTGCATTTACAATATTCATTGATTTTTGCCATTGAAAAACGTCCAGAAATGATTGAAGCTACTGACTGAATGAAAGGAGCTGGCATCTCACTCTCTTTGAATCTTCTTTATCATGCTAAGAGGAGCAGGAAAAAGCAAAAAATTTCAGAATTGCACCTTGCAATGCGGAGAAATTACTGTTTGTGCATTTACAATATTCATTGATTTTTGCCATTGAAAAACGTCCAGAAATGATTGAAGCTACTGACTGAATGAAAGGAGCTGGCATCTCACTCTCTTTGAATCTTCTTTATCATGCTAAGAGGAGCAGGAAAAAGCAAAAAATTTCAGAATTGCACCTTGCAATGCGGAGAAATTACTGTTTGTGCATTTACAATATTCATTGATTTTTGCCATTGAAAAACATCATGTTATTCATATACCAGAAATGTTTGAAGCTACTGACTGAATGAAAGGAGCTGGCATCTCACTCTCTTTGAATCTTCTTTATCATGCTAAGAGGAGCAGGAAAAAGCAAAAAATTTCAGAATTGCACCTTGCAATGCGGAGAAATTACTGTTTGTGCATTTACAATATTCATTGATTTTTGCCATTGAATAACGTCCAGAAATGATTGAAGCTACTGACTGAATGAAAGGAGCTGGCATCTCACTCTCTTTGAATCTTCTTTATCATGCTAAGAGGAGCAGGAAAAAGCAAAAAATTTCAGAATTGCACCTTGCAATGCGGAGAAATTACTGTTTGTGCATTTACAATATTCATTGATTTTTGCCATTGAAAAACGTCCAGAAATGATTGAAGCTACTGACTGAATGAAAGGATCTGGCATCTTACTCTCTTTGAATCTTCTTTATCATGCTAAGAGGAGCAGGAAAAAGCAAAAAATTTCAGAATTGCACCTTGCAATGCAGAGAAATTACTGTTTGTGCATTTACAATATTCATTGATTTTTGCCATTGAAAAACATCATGTTATTCATATACCAGAAATGTTTGAAGCTACTGACTGAATGAAAGGAGCTGACATCTCACTCTCTTTGAATCTTCTTTATCATGCTAAGAGGAGCAGGAAAAAGCAAAAAATTTCAGAATTGCACCTTGCAATGCGGAGAAATTACTGTCTGTGCATTTACAATATTCATTGATTTTTGCCATTGAAAAACGTCCAGAAATGATTGAAGCTACTGACTGAATGAAAGGAGCTGGCATCTCACTCTCTTTGAATCTTCTTTATCATGCTAAAAGGAGCAGGAAAAAGCAAAAAATTTCAGAATTGCACCTTGCAATGCGGAGAAATTACTGTTTGTGCATTTACAATATTCATTGATTTTTGCCATTGAAAAACGTCCAGAAATGATTGAAGCTACTGACTGAATGAAAGGAGCTGGTATCTCACTCTCTTTGAATATTCTTTATCATGCTAAGAGGAGCAGGAAAAAGCAAAAAATTTCAGAATTGCACCTTGCAATGCGGAGAAATTACTGTTTGTGCATTTACAATATTCATTGATTTTTGCCATTGAAAAACGTCCAGAAATGATTGAAGCTACTGACTGAATGAAAGGAGCTGGCATCTCACTCTCTTTGAATCTTTATCATGCTAAGAGGAGCAGGAAAGAGCAAAAAATTTCAGAATTGCACCTTGCTATGCGGAGAAATTACTGTTTGTGCATTTACAATATTCATTGATTTTTGCCATTGAAAAACATCATGTTATTCATATACCAGAAATGTTTGAAGCTACTGACTGAATGAAAGGAGCTGGCATCTCACTCTCTTTGAATCTTCTTTATCATGCTAAGAGGAGCAGGAAAAAGCAAAAAATTTCAGAATTGCACCTTGCAATGCGGAGAAATTACTGTTTGTGCATTTACAATATTCATTGATTTTTGCCATTGAAAAACGTCCAGAAATGATTGAAGCTACTGACTGAATGAAAGGAGCTGGCATCTCACTCTCTTTGAATCTTCTTTATCATGCTAAGAGGAGCAGGAAAAAGCAAAAAATTTCAGAATTGCACCTTGCAATGCGGAGAAATTACTGTTTCTGCATTTACAATATTCATTGATTTTTGCCATTGAAAAACGTCCAGAAATGATTGAAGCTACTGACTGAATGAAAGGATCTGGCATCTTACTCTCTTTGAATCTTCTTTATCATGCTAAGAGGAGCAGGAAAAAGCAAAAAATTTCAGAATTGCACCTTGCAATGCGGAGAAATTACTGTTTGTGCATTTACAATATTCATTGATTTTTGCCATTGAAAAACATCATGTTATTCATATACCAGAAATGTTTGAAGCTACTGACTGAATGAAAGGAGCTGACATCTCACTCTCTTTGAATCTTCTTTATCATGCTAAGAGGAGCAGGAAAAAGCAAAAAATTTCAGAATTGCACCTTGCAATGCGGAGAAATTACTGTCTGTGCATTTACAATATTCATTGATTTTTGCCATTGAAAAACGTCCAGAAATGATTGAAGCTACTGACTGAATGAAAGGAGCTGGCATCTCACTCTCTTTGAATCTTCTTTATCATGCTAAGAGGAGCAGGAAAAAGCAAAAAATTTCAGAATTGCACCTTGCAATGCGGAGAAATTACTGTTTGTGCATTTACAATATTCATTGATTTTTGCCATTGAAAAACGTCCAGAAATGATTGAAGCTACTGACTGAATGAAAGGATCTGGCATCTTACTCTCTTTGAATCTTCTTTATCATGCTAAGAGGAGCAGGAAAAAGCAAAAAATTTCAGAATTGCACCTTGCAATGCGGAGAAATTACTGTTTGTGCATTTACAATATTCATTGATTTTTGCCATTGAAAAACATCATGTTATTCATATACCAGAAATGTTTGAAGCTACTGACTGAATGAAAGGAGCTGACATCTCACTCTCTTTGAATCTTCTTTATCATGCTAAGAGGAGCAGGAAAAAGCAAAAAATTTCAGAATTGCACCTTGCAATGCGGAGAAATTACTGTTTGTGCATTTACAATATTCATTGATTTTTGCCATTGAAAAACATCATGTTATTCATATACCAGAAATGTTTGAAGCTACTGACTGAATGAAAGGAGCTGGCATCTCACTCTCTTTTAATCTTCTTTATCATGCTAAGAGGAGCAGGAAAAAGCAAAAAATTTCAGAATTGCACCTTGCAATGCGGAGAAATTACTGTTTGTGCATTTACAATATTCATTGATTTTTGCCATTGAAAAACGTCCAGAAATGATTGAAGCTACTGACTGAATGAAAGGAGCTGGCATCTCACTCTCTTTGAATCTTCTTTATCATGCTAAGAGGAGCAGGAAAAAGCAAAAAATTTCAGAATTGCACCTTGCAATGCGGAGAAATTACTGTTTGTGCATTTACAATATTCATTGATTTTTGCCATTGAAAAACATCATGTTATTCATATACCAGAAATGTTTGAAGCTACTGACTGAATGAAAGGAGCTGACATCTCACTCTCTTTGAATCTTGTTTATCATGCTAAGAGGAGCAGGAAAAAGCAAAAAATTTCAGAATTGCACCTTGCAATGCGGAGAAATTACTGTTTGTGCATTTACAATATTCATTGATTTTTGCCATTGAAAAACGTCCAGAAATGATTGAAGCTACTGACTGAATGAAAGGAGCTGGCATCTCACTCTCTTTGAATCTTCTTTATCATGCTAAGAGGAGCAGGAAAAAGCAAAAAATTTCAGAATTGCACCTTGCAATGCGGAGAAATTACTGTTTGTGCATTTACAATATTCATTGATTTTTGCCATTGAAAAACATCATGTTATTCATATACCAGAAATGTTTGAAGCTACTGACTGAATGAAAGGAGCTGGCATCTCACTCTCTTTGAATCTTCTTTATCATGCTAAGAGGAGCAGGAAAAAGCAAAAAAATTCAGAATTGCACCTTGCAATGCGGAGAAATTACTGTTTGTGCATTTACAATATTCATTGATTTTTGCCATTGAAAAACGTCCAGAAATGATTGAAGCTACTGACTGAATGAAAGGAGCTGGCATCTCACTCTCTTTGAATCTTCTTTATCATGCTAAGAGGAGCAGGAAAAAGCAAAAAATTTCAGAATTGCACCTTGCAATGCGGAGAAATTACTGTTTGTGCATTTACAATATTCATTGATTTTTGCCATTGAAAAACGTCCAGAAATGATTGAAGCTACTGACTGAATGAAAGGATCTGGCATCTTACTCTCTTTGAATCTTCTTTATCATGCTAAGAGGAGCAGGAAAAAGCAAAAAATTTCAGAATTGCACCTTGCAATGCGGAGAAATTACTGTTTGTGCATTTACAATATTCATTGATTTTTGCCATTGAAAAACATCATGTTATTCATATACCAGAAATGTTTGAAGCTACTGACTGAATGAAAGGAGCTGACATCTCACTCTCTTTGAATCTTCTTTATCATGCTAAGAGGAGCAGGAAAAAGCAAAAAATTTCAGAATTGCACCTTGCAATGCGGAGAAATTACTGTTTGTGCATTTACAATATTCATTGATTTTTGCCATTGAAAAACATCATGTTATTCATATACCAGAAATGTTTGAAGCTACTGACTGAATGAAAGGAGCTGGCATCTCACTCTCTTTTAATCTTCTTTATCATGCTAAGAGGAGCAGGAAAAAGCAAAAAATTTCAGAATTGCACCTTGCAATGCGGAGAAATTACTGTTTGTGCATTTACAATATTCATTGATTTTTGCCATTGAAAAACGTCCAGAAATGATTGAAGCTACTGACTGAATGAAAGGAGCTGGCATCTCACTCTCTTTGAATCTTCTTTATCATGCTAAGAGGAGCAGGAAAAAGCAAAAAATTTCAGAATTGCACCTTGCAATGCGGAGAAATTACTGTTTGTGCATTTACAATATTCATTGATTTTTGCCATTGAAAAACGTCCAGAAATGATTGAAGCTACTGACTGAATGAAAGGATCTGGCATCTTACTCTCTTTGAATCTTCTTTATCATGCTAAGAGGAGCAGGAAAAAGCAAAAAATTTCAGAATTGCACCTTGCAATGCAGAGAAATTACTGTTTGTGCATTTACAATATTCATTGATTTTTGCCATTGAAAAACATCATGTTATTCATATACCAGAAATGTTTGAAGCTACTGACTGAATGAAAGGAGCTGACATCTCACTCTCTTTGAATCTTCTTTATCATGCTAAGAGGAGCAGGAAAAAGCAAAAAATTTCAGAATTGCACCTTGCAATGCGGAGAAATTACTGTCTGTGCATTTACAATATTCATTGATTTTTGCCATTGAAAAACGTCCAGAAATGATTGAAGCTACTGACTGAATGAAAGGAGCTGGCATCTCACTCTCTTTGAATCTTCTTTATCATGCTAAAAGGAGCAGGAAAAAGCAAAAAATTTCAGAATTGCACCTTGCAATGCGGAGAAATTACTGTTTGTGCATTTACAATATTCATTGATTTTTGCCATTGAAAAACGTCCAGAAATGATTGAAGCTACTGACTGAATGAAAGGAGCTGGTATCTCACTCTCTTTGAATCTTCTTTATCATGCTAAGAGGAGCAGGAAAAAGCAAAAAATTTCAGAATTGCACCTTGCAATGCGGAGAAATTACTGTTTGTGCATTTACAATATTCATTGATTTTTGCCATTGAAAAACGTCCAGAAATGATTGAAGCTACTGACTGAATGAAAGGAGCTGGCATCTCACTCTCTTTGAATCTTTATCATGCTAAGAGGAGCAGGAAAGAGCAAAAAATTTCAGAATTGCACCTTGCTATGCGGAGAAATTACTGTTTGTGCATTTACAATATTCATTGATTTTTGCCATTGAAAAACATCATGTTATTCATATACCAGAAATGTTTGAAGCTACTGACTGAATGAAAGGAGCTGGCATCTCACTCTCTTTGAATCTTCTTTATCATGCTAAGAGGAGCAGGAAAAAGCAAAAAATTTCAGAATTGCACCTTGCAATGCGGAGAAATTACTGTTTGTGCATTTACAATATTCATTGATTTTTGCCATTGAAAAACGTCCAGAAATGATTGAAGCTACTGACTGAATGAAAGGAGCTGGCATCTCACTCTCTTTGAATCTTCTTTATCATGCTAAGAGGAGCAGGAAAAAGCAAAAAATTTCAGAATTGCACCTTGCAATGCGGAGAAATTACTGTTTCTGCATTTACAATATTCATTGATTTTTGCCATTGAAAAACGTCCAGAAATGATTGAAGCTACTGACTGAATGAAAGGATCTGGCATCTTACTCTCTTTGAATCTTCTTTATCATGCTAAGAGGAGCAGGAAAAAGCAAAAAATTTCAGAATTGCACCTTGCAATGCGGAGAAATTACTGTTTGTGCATTTACAATATTCATTGATTTTTGCCATTGAAAAACATCATGTTATTCATATACCAGAAATGTTTGAAGCTACTGACTGAATGAAAGGAGCTGACATCTCACTCTCTTTGAATCTTCTTTATCATGCTAAGAGGAGCAGGAAAAAGCAAAAAATTTCAGAATTGCACCTTGCAATGCGGAGAAATTACTGTCTGTGCATTTACAATATTCATTGATTTTTGCCATTGAAAAACGTCCAGAAATGATTGAAGCTACTGACTGAATGAAAGGAGCTGGCATCTCACTCTCTTTGAATCTTCTTTATCATGCTAAAAGGAGCAGGAAAAAGCAAAAAATTTCAGAATTGCACCTTGCAATGCGGAGAAATTACTGTTTGTGCATTTACAATATTCATTGATTTTTGCCATTGAAAAACGTCCAGAAATGATTGAAGCTACTGACTGAATGAAAGGAGCTGGTATCTCACTCTCTTTGAATCTTCTTTATCATGCTAAGAGGAGCAGGAAAAAGCAAAAAATTTCAGAATTGCACCTTGCAATGCGGAGAAATTACTGTTTGTGCATTTACAATATTCATTGATTTTTGCCATTGAAAAACGTCCAGAAATGATTGAAGCTACTGACTGAATGAAAGGAGCTGGCATCTCACTCTCTTTGAATCTTTATCATGCTAAGAGGAGCAGGAAAGAGCAAAAAATTTCAGAATTGCACCTTGCTATGCGGAGAAATTACTGTTTGTGCATTTACAATATTCATTGATTTTTGCCATTGAAAAACATCATGTTATTCATATACCAGAAATGTTTGAAGCTACTGACTGAATGAAAGGAGCTGGCATCTCACTCTCTTTGAATCTTCTTTATCATGCTAAGAGGAGCAGGAAAAAGCAAAAAATTTCAGAATTGCACCTTGCAATGCGGAGAAATTACTGTTTGTGCATTTACAATATTCATTGATTTTTGCCATTGAAAAACGTCCAGAAATGATTGAAGCTACTGACTGAATGAAAGGAGCTGGCATCTCACTCTCTTTGAATCTTCTTTATCATGCTAAGAGGAGCAGGAAAAAGCAAAAAATTTCAGAATTGCACCTTGCAATGCGGAGAAATTACTGTTTCTGCATTTACAATATTCATTGATTTTTGCCATTGAAAAACGTCCAGAAATGATTGAAGCTACTGACTGAATGAAAGGATCTGGCATCTTACTCTCTTTGAATCTTCTTTATCATGCTAAGAGGAGCAGGAAAAAGCAAAAAATTTCAGAATTGCACCTTGCAATGCGGAGAAATTACTGTTTGTGCATTTACAATATTCATTGATTTTTGCCATTGAAAAACATCATGTTATTCATATACCAGAAATGTTTGAAGCTACTGACTGAATGAAAGGAGCTGACATCTCACTCTCTTTGAATCTTCTTTATCATGCTAAGAGGAGCAGGAAAAAGCAAAAAATTTCAGAATTGCACCTTGCAATGCGGAGAAATTACTGTCTGTGCATTTACAATATTCATTGATTTTTGCCATTGAAAAACGTCCAGAAATGATTGAAGCTACTGACTGAATGAAAGGAGCTGGCATCTCACTCTCTTTGAATCTTCTTTATCATGCTAAGAGGAGCAGGAAAAAGCAAAAAATTTCAGAATTGCACCTTGCAATGCGGAGAAATTACTGTTTGTGCATTTACAATATTCATTGATTTTTGCCATTGAAAAACATCATGTTATTCATATACCAGAAATGTTTGAAGCTACTGACTGAATGAAAGGAGCTGACATCTCACTCTCTTTGAATCTTGTTTATCATGCTAAGAGGAGCAGGAAAAAGCAAAAAATTTCAGAATTGCACCTTGCAATGCGGAGAAATTACTGTTTGTGCATTTACAATATTCATTGATTTTTGCCATTGAAAAACGTCCAGAAATGATTGAAGCTACTGACTGAATGAAAGGAGCTGGCATCTCACTCTCTTTGAATCTTCTTTATCATGCTAAGAGGAGCAGGAAAAAGCAAAAAATTTCAGAATTGCACCTTGCAATGCGGAGAAATTACTGTTTGTGCATTTACAATATTCATTGATTTTTGCCATTGAAAAACATCATGTTATTCATATACCAGAAATGTTTGAAGCTACTGACTGAATGAAAGGAGCTGGCATCTCACTCTCTTTGAATCTTCTTTATCATGCTAAGAGGAGCAGGAAAAAGCAAAAAAATTCAGAATTGCACCTTGCAATGCGGAGAAATTACTGTTTGTGCATTTACAATATTCATTGATTTTTGCCATTGAAAAACGTCCAGAAATGATTGAAGCTACTGACTGAATGAAAGGAGCTGGCATCTCACTCTCTTTGAATCTTCTTTATCATGCTAAGAGGAGCAGGAAAAAGCAAAAAATTTCAGAATTGCACCTTGCAATGCGGAGAAATTACTGTTTGTGCATTTACAATATTCATTGATTTTTGCCATTGAAAAACGTCCAGAAATGATTGAAGCTACTGACTGAATGAAAGGATCTGGCATCTTACTCTCTTTGAATCTTCTTTATCATGCTAAGAGGAGCAGGAAAAAGCAAAAAATTTCAGAATTGCACCTTGCAATGCGGAGAAATTACTGTTTGTGCATTTACAATATTCATTGATTTTTGCCATTGAAAAACATCATGTTATTCATATACCAGAAATGTTTGAAGCTACTGACTGAATGAAAGGAGCTGACATCTCACTCTCTTTGAATCTTCTTTATCATGCTAAGAGGAGCAGGAAAAAGCAAAAAATTTCAGAATTGCACCTTGCAATGCGGAGAAATTACTGTTTGTGCATTTACAATATTCATTGATTTTTGCCATTGAAAAACATCATGTTATTCATATACCAGAAATGTTTGAAGCTACTGACTGAATGAAAGGAGCTGGCATCTCACTCTCTTTTAATCTTCTTTATCATGCTAAGAGGAGCAGGAAAAAGCAAAAAATTTCAGAATTGCACCTTGCAATGCGGAGAAATTACTGTTTGTGCATTTACAATATTCATTGATTTTTGCCATTGAAAAACGTCCAGAAATGATTGAAGCTACTGACTGAATGAAAGGAGCTGGCATCTCACTCTCTTTGAATCTTCTTTATCATGCTAAGAGGAGCAGGAAAAAGCAAAAAATTTCAGAATTGCACCTTGCAATGCGGAGAAATTACTGTTTGTGCATTTACAATATTCATTGATTTTTGCCATTGAAAAACATCATGTTATTCATATACCAGAAATGTTTGAAGCTACTGACTGAATGAAAGGAGCTGACATCTCACTCTCTTTGAATCTTGTTTATCATGCTAAGAGGAGCAGGAAAAAGCAAAAAATTTCAGAATTGCACCTTGCAATGCGGAGAAATTACTGTTTGTGCATTTACAATATTCATTGATTTTTGCCATTGAAAAACGTCCAGAAATGATTGAAGCTACTGACTGAATGAAAGGAGCTGGCATCTCACTCTCTTTGAATCTTCTTTATCATGCTAAGAGGAGCAGGAAAAAGCAAAAAATTTCAGAATTGCACCTTGCAATGCGGAGAAATTACTGTTTGTGCATTTACAATATTCATTGATTTTTGCCATTGAAAAACATCATGTTATTCATATACCAGAAATGTTTGAAGCTACTGACTGAATGAAAGGAGCTGACATCTCACTCTCTTTGAATCTTCTTTATCATGCTAAGAGGAGCAGGAAAAAGCAAAAAATTTCAGAATTGCACCTTGCAATGCGGAGAAATTACTGTCTGTGCATTTACAATATTCATTGATTTTTGCCATTGAAAAACGTCCAGAAATGATTGAAGCTACTGACTGAATGAAAGGAGCTGGCATCTCACTCTCTTTGAATCTTCTTTATCATGCTAAGAGGAGCAGGAAAAAGCAAAAAATTTCAGAATTGCACCTTGCAATGCGGAGAAATTACTGTTTGTGCATTTACAATATTCATTGATTTTTGCCATTGAAAAACATCATGTTATTCATATACCAGAAATGTTTGAAGCTACTGACTGAATGAAAGGAGCTGACATCTCACTCTCTTTGAATCTTGTTTATCATGCTAAGAGGAGCAGGAAAAAGCAAAAAATTTCAGAATTGCACCTTGCAATGCGGAGAAATTACTGTTTGTGCATTTACAATATTCATTGATTTTTGCCATTGAAAAACGTCCAGAAATGATTGAAGCTACTGACTGAATGAAAGGAGCTGGCATCTCACTCTCTTTGAATCTTCTTTATCATGCTAAGAGGAGCAGGAAAAAGCAAAAAATTTCAGAATTGCACCTTGCAATGCGGAGAAATTACTGTTTGTGCATTTACAATATTCATTGATTTTTGCCATTGAAAAACATCATGTTATTCATATACCAGAAATGTTTGAAGCTACTGACTGAATGAAAGGAGCTGGCATCTCACTCTCTTTGAATCTTCTTTATCATGCTAAGAGGAGCAGGAAAAAGCAAAAAAATTCAGAATTGCACCTTGCAATGCGGAGAAATTACTGTTTGTGCATTTACAATATTCATTGATTTTTGCCATTGAAAAACGTCCAGAAATGATTGAAGCTACTGACTGAATGAAAGGAGCTGGCATCTCACTCTCTTTGAATCTTCTTTATCATGCTAAGAGGAGCAGGAAAAAGCAAAAAATTTCAGAATTGCACCTTGCAATGCGGAGAAATTACTGTTTGTGCATTTACAATATTCATTGATTTTTGCCATTGAAAAACGTCCAGAAATGATTGAAGCTACTGACTGAATGAAAGGATCTGGCATCTTACTCTCTTTGAATCTTCTTTATCATGCTAAGAGGAGCAGGAAAAAGCAAAAAATTTCAGAATTGCACCTTGCAATGCGGAGAAATTACTGTTTGTGCATTTACAATATTCATTGATTTTTGCCATTGAAAAACATCATGTTATTCATATACCAGAAATGTTTGAAGCTACTGACTGAATGAAAGGAGCTGACATCTCACTCTCTTTGAATCTTCTTTATCATGCTAAGAGGAGCAGGAAAAAGCAAAAAATTTCAGAATTGCACCTTGCAATGCGGAGAAATTACTGTTTGTGCATTTACAATATTCATTGATTTTTGCCATTGAAAAACATCATGTTATTCATATACCAGAAATGTTTGAAGCTACTGACTGAATGAAAGGAGCTGGCATCTCACTCTCTTTTAATCTTCTTTATCATGCTAAGAGGAGCAGGAAAAAGCAAAAAATTTCAGAATTGCACCTTGCAATGCGGAGAAATTACTGTTTGTGCATTTACAATATTCATTGATTTTTGCCATTGAAAAACGTCCAGAAATGATTGAAGCTACTGACTGAATGAAAGGAGCTGGCATCTCACTCTCTTTGAATCTTCTTTATCATGCTAAGAGGAGCAGGAAAAAGCAAAAAATTTCAGAATTGCACCTTGCAATGCGGAGAAATTACTGTTTGTGCATTTACAATATTCATTGATTTTTGCCATTGAAAAACATCATGTTATTCATATACCAGAAATGTTTGAAGCTACTGACTGAATGAAAGGAGCTGACATCTCACTCTCTTTGAATCTTGTTTATCATGCTAAGAGGAGCAGGAAAAAGCAAAAAATTTCAGAATTGCACCTTGCAATGCGGAGAAATTACTGTTTGTGCATTTACAATATTCATTGATTTTTGCCATTGAAAAACGTCCAGAAATGATTGAAGCTACTGACTGAATGAAAGGAGCTGGCATCTCACTCTCTTTGAATCTTCTTTATCATGCTAAGAGGAGCAGGAAAAAGCAAAAAATTTCAGAATTGCACCTTGCAATGCGGAGAAATTACTGTTTGTGCATTTACAATATTCATTGATTTTTGCCATTGAAAAACATCATGTTATTCATATACCAGAAATGTTTGAAGCTACTGACTGAATGAAAGGAGCTGGCATCTCACTCTCTTTGAATCTTCTTTATCATGCTAAGAGGAGCAGGAAAAAGCAAAAAAATTCAGAATTGCACCTTGCAATGCGGAGAAATTACTGTTTGTGCATTTACAATATTCATTGATTTTTGCCATTGAAAAACGTCCAGAAATGATTGAAGCTACTGACTGAATGAAAGGAGCTGGCATCTCACTCTCTTTGAATCTTCTTTATCATGCTAAGAGGAGCAGGAAAAAGCAAAAAATTTCAGAATTGCACCTTGCAATGCGGAGAAATTACTGTTTGTGCATTTACAATATTCATTGATTTTTGCCATTGAAAAACGTCCAGAAATGATTGAAGCTACTGACTGAATGAAAGGATCTGGCATCTTACTCTCTTTGAATCTTCTTTATCATGCTAAGAGGAGCAGGAAAAAGCAAAAAATTTCAGAATTGCACCTTGCAATGCGGAGAAATTACTGTTTGTGCATTTACAATATTCATTGATTTTTGCCATTGAAAAACATCATGTTATTCATATACCAGAAATGTTTGAAGCTACTGACTGAATGAAAGGAGCTGACATCTCACTCTCTTTGAATCTTCTTTATCATGCTAAGAGGAGCAGGAAAAAGCAAAAAATTTCAGAATTGCACCTTGCAATGCGGAGAAATTACTGTTTGTGCATTTACAATATTCATTGATTTTTGCCATTGAAAAACATCATGTTATTCATATACCAGAAATGTTTGAAGCTACTGACTGAATGAAAGGAGCTGGCATCTCTCTCTCTTTTAATCTTCTTTATCATGCTAAGAGGAGCAGGAAAAAGCAAAAAATTTCAGAATTGCACCTTGCAATGCGGAGAAATTACTGTTTGTGCATTTACAATATTCATTGATTTTTGCCATTGAAAAACGTCCAGAAATGATTGAAGCTACTGACTGAATGAAAGGAGCTGGCATCTCACTCTCTTTGAATCTTCTTTATCATGCTAAGAGGAGCAGGAAAAAGCAAAAAATTTCAGAATTGCACCTTGCAATGCGGAGAAATTACTGTTTGTGCATTTACAATATTCATTGATTTTTGCCATTGAAAAACGTCCAGAAATGATTGAAGCTACTGACTGAATGAAAGGATCTGGCATCTTACTCTCTTTGAATCTTCTTTATCATGCTAAGAGGAGCAGGAAAAAGCAAAAAATTTCAGAATTGCACCTTGCAATGCAGAGAAATTACTGTTTGTGCATTTACAATATTCATTGATTTTTGCCATTGAAAAACATCATGTTATTCATATACCAGAAATGTTTGAAGCTACTGACTGAATGAAAGGAGCTGACATCTCACTCTCTTTGAATCTTCTTTATCATGCTAAGAGGAGCAGGAAAAAGCAAAAAATTTCAGAATTGCACCTTGCAATGCGGAGAAATTACTGTCTGTGCATTTACAATATTCATTGATTTTTGCCATTGAAAAACGTCCAGAAATGATTGAAGCTACTGACTGAATGAAAGGAGCTGGCATCTCACTCTCTTTGAATCTTCTTTATCATGCTAAAAGGAGCAGGAAAAAGCAAAAAATTTCAGAATTGCACCTTGCAATGCGGAGAAATTACTGTTTGTGCATTTACAATATTCATTGATTTTTGCCATTGAAAAACGTCCAGAAATGATTGAAGCTACTGACTGAATGAAAGGAGCTGGTATCTCACTCTCTTTGAATCTTCTTTATCATGCTAAGAGGAGCAGGAAAAAGCAAAAAATTTCAGAATTGCACCTTGCAATGCGGAGAAATTACTGTTTGTGCATTTACAATATTCATTGATTTTTGCCATTGAAAAACGTCCAGAAATGATTGAAGCTACTGACTGAATGAAAGGAGCTGGCATCTCACTCTCTTTGAATCTTTATCATGCTAAGAGGAGCAGGAAAGAGCAAAAAATTTCAGAATTGCACCTTGCTATGCGGAGAAATTACTGTTTGTGCATTTACAATATTCATTGATTTTTGCCATTGAAAAACATCATGTTATTCATATACCAGAAATGTTTGAAGCTACTGACTGAATGAAAGGAGCTGGCATCTCACTCTCTTTGAATCTTCTTTATCATGCTAAGAGGAGCAGGAAAAAGCAAAAAATTTCAGAATTGCACCTTGCAATGCGGAGAAATTACTGTTTGTGCATTTACAATATTCATTGATTTTTGCCATTGAAAAACGTCCAGAAATGATTGAAGCTACTGACTGAATGAAAGGAGCTGGCATCTCACTCTCTTTGAATCTTCTTTATCATGCTAAGAGGAGCAGGAAAAAGCAAAAAATTTCAGAATTGCACCTTGCAATGCGGAGAAATTACTGTTTGTGCATTTACAATATTCATTGATTTTTGCCATTGAAAAACGTCCAGAAATGATTGAAGCTACTGACTGAATGAAAGGATCTGGCATCTTACTCTCTTTGAATCTTCTTTATCATGCTAAGAGGAGCAGGAAAAAGCAAAAAATTTCAGAATTGCACCTTGCAATGCGGAGAAATTACTGTTTGTGCATTTACAATATTCATTGATTTTTGCCATTGAAAAACATCATGTTATTCATATACCAGAAATGTTTGAAGCTACTGACTGAATGAAAGGAGCTGACATCTCACTCTCTTTGAATCTTCTTTATCATGCTAAGAGGAGCAGGAAAAAGCAAAAAATTTCAGAATTGCACCTTGCAATGCGGAGAAATTACTGTTTGTGCATTTACAATATTCATTGATTTTTGCCATTGAAAAACGTCCAGAAATGATTGAAGCTACTGACTGAATGAAAGGAGCTGGCATCTCACTCTCTTTGAATCTTCTTTATCATGCTAAGAGGAGCAGGAAAAAGCAAAAAATTTCAGAATTGCACCTTGCAATGCGGAGAAATTACTGTTTGTGCATTTACAATATTCATTGATTTTTGCCATTGAAAAACGTCCAGAAATGATTGAAGCTACTGACTGAATGAAAGGATCTGGCATCTTACTCTCTTTGAATCTTCTTTATCATGCTAAGAGGAGCAGGAAAAAGCAAAAAATTTCAGAATTGCACCTTGCAATGCGGAGAAATTACTGTTTGTGCATTTACAATATTCATTGATTTTTGCCATTGAAAAACATCATGTTATTCATATACCAGAAATGTTTGAAGCTACTGACTGAATGAAAGGAGCTGACATCTCACTCTCTTTGAATCTTCTTTATCATGCTAAGAGGAGCAGGAAAAAGCAAAAAATTTCAGAATTGCACCTTGCAATGCGGAGAAATTACTGTCTGTGCATTTACAATATTCATTGATTTTTGCCATTGAAAAACGTCCAGAAATGATTGAAGCTACTGACTGAATGAAAGGAGCTGGCATCTCACTGTCTTTGAATCTTCTTTATCATGCTAAGAGGAGCAGGAAAAAGCAAAAAATTTCAGAATTGCACCTTGCAATGCGGAGAAATTACTGTTTGTGCATTTACAATATTCATTGATTTTTGCCATTGAAAAACGTCCAGAAATGATTGAAGCTACTGACTGAATGAAAGGAGCTGGCATCTCACTCTCTTTGAATCTTCTTTATCATGCTAAGAGGAGCAGGAAAAAGCAAAAAATTTCAGAATTTCACCTTGCAATGCGGAGAAATTACTGTTTGTGCATTTACAATATTCATTGATTTTTGCCATTGAAAAACATCATGTTATTCATATACCAGAAATGTTTGAAGCTACTGACTGAATGAAAGGAGCTGGCATCTCACTCTCTTTGAATCTTCTTTATCATGCTAAGAGGAGCAGGAAAAAGCAAAAAATTTCAGAATTGCACCTTGCAATGCGGAGAAATTACTGTTTGTGCATTTACAATATTCATTGATTTTTGCCATTGAAAAACGTCCAGAAATGATTGAAGCTACTGACTGAATGAAAGGAGCTGGCATCTCACTCTCTTTGAATCTTCTTTATCATGCTAAGAGGAGCAGGAAAAAGCAAAAAATTTCAGAATTGCACCTTGCAATGCGGAGAAATTACTGTTTGTGCATTTACAATATTCATTGATTTTTGCCATTGAAAAACGTCCAGAAATGATTGAAGCTACTGACTGAATGAAAGGAGCTGGCATCTCACTCTCTTTGAATCTTTATCATGCTAAGAGGAGCAGGAAAGAGCAAAAAATTTCAGAATTGCACCTTGCTATGCGGAGAAATTACTGTTTGTGCATTTACAATATTCATTGATTTTTGCCATTGAAAAACATCATGTTATTCATATACCAGAAATGTTTGAAGCTACTGACTGAATGAAAGGAGCTGGCATCTCACTCTCTTTGAATCTTCTTTATCATGCTAAGAGGAGCAGGAAAAAGCAAAAAATTTCAGAATTGCACCTTGCAATGCGGAGAAATTACTGTTTGTGCATTTACAATATTCATTGATTTTTGCCATTGAAAAACGTCCAGAAATGATTGAAGCTACTGACTGAATGAAAGGAGCTGGCATCTCACTCTCTTTGAATCTTCTTTATCATGCTAAGAGGAGCAGGAAAAAGCAAAAAATTTCAGAATTGCACCTTGCAATGCGGAGAAATTACTGTTTGTGCATTTACAATATTCATTGATTTTTGCCATTGAAAAACGTCCAGAAATGATTGAAGCTACTGACTGAATGAAAGGATCTGGCATCTTACTCTCTTTGAATCTTCTTTATCATGCTAAGAGGAGCAGGAAAAAGCAAAAAATTTCAGAATTGCACCTTGCAATGCGGAGAAATTACTGTTTGTGCATTTACAATATTCATTGATTTTTGCCATTGAAAAACATCATGTTATTCATATACCAGAAATGTTTGAAGCTACTGACTGAATGAAAGGAGCTGACATCTCACTCTCTTTGAATCTTCTTTATCATGCTAAGAGGAGCAGGAAAAAGCAAAAAATTTCAGAATTGCACCTTGCAATGCGGAGAAATTACTGTTTGTGCATTTACAATATTCATTGATTTTTGCCATTGAAAAACGTCCAGAAATGATTGAAGCTACTGACTGAATGAAAGGAGCTGGCATCTCACTCTCTTTGAATCTTCTTTATCATGCTAAGAGGAGCAGGAAAAAGCAAAAAATTTCAGAATTGCACCTTGCAATGCGGAGAAATTACTGTTTGTGCATTTACAATATTCATTGATTTTTGCCATTGAAAAACGTCCAGAAATGATTGAAGCTACTGACTGAATGAAAGGATCTGGCATCTTACTCTCTTTGAATCTTCTTTATCATGCTAAGAGGAGCAGGAAAAAGCAAAAAATTTCAGAATTGCACCTTGCAATGCGGAGAAATTACTGTTTGTGCATTTACAATATTCATTGATTTTTGCCATTGAAAAACATCATGTTATTCATATACCAGAAATGTTTGAAGCTACTGACTGAATGAAAGGAGCTGACATCTCACTCTCTTTGAATCTTCTTTATCATGCTAAGAGGAGCAGGAAAAAGCAAAAAATTTCAGAATTGCACCTTGCAATGCGGAGAAATTACTGGCTGTGCATTTACAATATTCATTGATTTTTGCCATTGAAAAACGTCCAGAAATGATTGAAGCTACTGACTGAATGAAAGGAGCTGGCATCTCACTGTCTTTGAATCTTCTTTATCATGCTAAGAGGAGCAGGAAAAAGCAAAAAATTTCAGAATTGCACCTTGCAATGCGGAGAAATTACTGTTTGTGCATTTACAATATTCATTGATTTTTGCCATTGAAAAACGTCCAGAAATGATTGAAGCTACTGACTGAATGAAAGGAGCTGGCATCTCACTCTCTTTGAATCTTCTTTATCATGCTAAGAGGAGCAGGAAAAAGCAAAAAATTTCAGAATTTCACCTTGCAATGCGGAGAAATTACTGTTTGTGCATTTACAATATTCATTGATTTTTGCCATTGAAAAACATCATGTTATTCATATACCAGAAATGTTTGAAGCTACTGACTGAATGAAAGGAGCTGGCATCTCACTCTCTTTGAATCTTCTTTATCATGCTAAGAGGAGCAGGAAAAAGCAAAAAATTTCAGAATTGCACCTTGCAATGCGGAGAAATTACTGTTTGTGCATTTACAATATTCATTGATTTTTGCCATTGAAAAACGTCCAGAAATGATTGAAGCTACTGACTGAATGAAAGGAGCTGGCATCTCACTCTCTTTGAATCTTCTTTATCATGCTAAGAGGAGCAGGAAAAAGCAAAAAATTTCAGAATTGCACCTTGCAATGCGGAGAAATTACTGTTTCTGCATTTACAATATTCATTGATTTTTGCCATTGAAAAACGTCCAGAAATGATTGAAGCTACTGACTGAATGAAAGGATCTGGCATCTTACTCTCTTTGAATCTTCTTTATCATGCTAAGAGGAGCAGGAAAAAGCAAAAAATTTCAGAATTGCACCTTGCAATGCGGAGAAATTACTGTTTGTGCATTTACAATATTCATTGATTTTTGCCATTGAAAAACATCATGTTATTCATATACCAGAAATGTTTGAAGCTACTGACTGAATGAAAGGAGCTGACATCTCACTCTCTTTGAATCTTCTTTATCATGCTAAGAGGAGCAGGAAAAAGCAAAAAATTTCAGAATTGCACCTTGCAATGCGGAGAAATTACTGTCTGTGCATTTACAATATTCATTGATTTTTGCCATTGAAAAACGTCCAGAAATGATTGAAGCTACTGACTGAATGAAAGGAGCTGGCATCTCACTGTCTTTGAATCTTCTTTATCATGCTAAGAGGAGCAGGAAAAAGCAAAAAATTTCAGAATTGCACCTTGCAATGCGGAGAAATTACTGTTTGTGCATTTACAATATTCATTGATTTTTGCCATTGAAAAACGTCCAGAAATGATTGAAGCTACTGACTGAATGAAAGGAGCTGGCATCTCACTCTCTTTGAATCTTCTTTATCATGCTAAGAGGAGCAGGAAAAAGCAAAAAATTTCAGAATTGCACCTTGCAATGCGGAGAAATTACTGTTTGTGCATTTACAATATTCATTGATTTTTGCCATTGAAAAACATCATGTTATTCATATACCAGAAATGTTTGAAGCTACTGACTGAATGAAAGGAGCTGACATCTCACTCTCTTTGAATCTTGTTTATCATGCTAAGAGGAGCAGGAAAAAGCAAAAAATTTCAGAATTGCACCTTGCAATGCGGAGAAATTACTGTTTGTGCATTTACAATATTCATTGATTTTTGCCATTGAAAAACGTCCAGAAATGATTGAAGCTACTGACTGAATGAAAGGAGCTGGCATCTCACTCTCTTTGAATCTTCTTTATCATGCTAAGAGGAGCAGGAAAAAGCAAAAAATTTCAGAATTGCACCTTGCAATGCGGAGAAATTACTGTTTGTGCATTTACAATATTCATTGATTTTTGCCATTGAAAAACATCATGTTATTCATATACCAGAAATGTTTGAAGCTACTGACTGAATGAAAGGAGCTGGCATCTCACTCTCTTTGAATCTTCTTTATCATGCTAAGAGGAGCAGGAAAAAGCAAAAAAATTCAGAATTGCACCTTGCAATGCGGAGAAATTACTGTTTGTGCATTTACAATATTCATTGATTTTTGCCATTGAAAAACGTCCAGAAATGATTGAAGCTACTGACTGAATGAAAGGAGCTGGCATCTCACTCTCTTTGAATCTTCTTTATCATGCTAAGAGGAGCAGGAAAAAGCAAAAAATTTCAGAATTGCACCTTGCAATGCGGAGAAATTACTGTTTGTGCATTTACAATATTCATTGATTTTTGCCATTGAAAAACGTCCAGAAATGATTGAAGCTACTGACTGAATGAAAGGATCTGGCATCTTACTCTCTTTGAATCTTCTTTATCATGCTAAGAGGAGCAGGAAAAAGCAAAAAATTTCAGAATTGCACCTTGCAATGCGGAGAAATTACTGTTTGTGCATTTACAATATTCATTGATTTTTGCCATTGAAAAACATCATGTTATTCATATACCAGAAATGTTTGAAGCTACTGACTGAATGAAAGGAGCTGACATCTCACTCTCTTTGAATCTTCTTTATCATGCTAAGAGGAGCAGGAAAAAGCAAAAAATTTCAGAATTGCACCTTGCAATGCGGAGAAATTACTGTTTGTGCATTTACAATATTCATTGATTTTTGCCATTGAAAAACATCATGTTATTCATATACCAGAAATGTTTGAAGCTACTGACTGAATGAAAGGAGCTGGCATCTCACTCTCTTTTAATCTTCTTTATCATGCTAAGAGGAGCAGGAAAAAGCAAAAAATTTCAGAATTGCACCTTGCAATGCGGAGAAATTACTGTTTGTGCATTTACAATATTCATTGATTTTTGCCATTGAAAAACGTCCAGAAATGATTGAAGCTACTGACTGAATGAAAGGAGCTGGCATCTCACTCTCTTTGAATCTTCTTTATCATGCTAAGAGGAGCAGGAAAAAGCAAAAAATTTCAGAATTGCACCTTGCAATGCGGAGAAATTACTGTTTGTGCATTTACAATATTCATTGATTTTTGCCATTGAAAAACATCATGTTATTCATATACCAGAAATGTTTGAAGCTACTGACTGAATGAAAGGAGCTGACATCTCACTCTCTTTGAATCTTGTTTATCATGCTAAGAGGAGCAGGAAAAAGCAAAAAATTTCAGAATTGCACCTTGCAATGCGGAGAAATTACTGTTTGTGCATTTACAATATTCATTGATTTTTGCCATTGAAAAACGTCCAGAAATGATTGAAGCTACTGACTGAATGAAAGGAGCTGGCATCTCACTCTCTTTGAATCTTCTTTATCATGCTAAGAGGAGCAGGAAAAAGCAAAAAATTTCAGAATTGCACCTTGCAATGCGGAGAAATTACTGTTTGTGCATTTACAATATTCATTGATTTTTGCCATTGAAAAACATCATGTTATTCATATACCAGAAATGTTTGAAGCTACTGACTGAATGAAAGGAGCTGGCATCTCACTCTCTTTGAATCTTCTTTATCATGCTAAGAGGAGCAGGAAAAAGCAAAAAAATTCAGAATTGCACCTTGCAATGCGGAGAAATTACTGTTTGTGCATTTACAATATTCATTGATTTTTGCCATTGAAAAACGTCCAGAAATGATTGAAGCTACTGACTGAATGAAAGGAGCTGGCATCTCACTCTCTTTGAATCTTCTTTATCATGCTAAGAGGAGCAGGAAAAAGCAAAAAATTTCAGAATTGCACCTTGCAATGCGGAGAAATTACTGTTTGTGCATTTACAATATTCATTGATTTTTGCCATTGAAAAACGTCCAGAAATGATTGAAGCTACTGACTGAATGAAAGGATCTGGCATCTTACTCTCTTTGAATCTTCTTTATCATGCTAAGAGGAGCAGGAAAAAGCAAAAAATTTCAGAATTGCACCTTGCAATGCGGAGAAATTACTGTTTGTGCATTTACAATATTCATTGATTTTTGCCATTGAAAAACATCATGTTATTCATATACCAGAAATGTTTGAAGCTACTGACTGAATGAAAGGAGCTGACATCTCACTCTCTTTGAATCTTCTTTATCATGCTAAGAGGAGCAGGAAAAAGCAAAAAATTTCAGAATTGCACCTTGCAATGCGGAGAAATTACTGTTTGTGCATTTACAATATTCATTGATTTTTGCCATTGAAAAACATCATGTTATTCATATACCAGAAATGTTTGAAGCTACTGACTGAATGAAAGGAGCTGGCATCTCACTCTCTTTTAATCTTCTTTATCATGCTAAGAGGAGCAGGAAAAAGCAAAAAATTTCAGAATTGCACCTTGCAATGCGGAGAAATTACTGTTTGTGCATTTACAATATTCATTGATTTTTGCCATTGAAAAACGTCCAGAAATGATTGAAGCTACTGACTGAATGAAAGGAGCTGGCATCTCACTCTCTTTGAATCTTCTTTATCATGCTAAGAGGAGCAGGAAAAAGCAAAAAATTTCAGAATTGCACCTTGCAATGCGGAGAAATTACTGTTTGTGCATTTACAATATTCATTGATTTTTGCCATTGAAAAACGTCCAGAAATGATTGAAGCTACTGACTGAATGAAAGGATCTGGCATCTTACTCTCTTTGAATCTTCTTTATCATGCTAAGAGGAGCAGGAAAAAGCAAAAAATTTCAGAATTGCACCTTGCAATGCAGAGAAATTACTGTTTGTGCATTTACAATATTCATTGATTTTTGCCATTGAAAAACATCATGTTATTCATATACCAGAAATGTTTGAAGCTACTGACTGAATGAAAGGAGCTGACATCTCACTCTCTTTGAATCTTCTTTATCATGCTAAGAGGAGCAGGAAAAAGCAAAAAATTTCAGAATTGCACCTTGCAATGCGGAGAAATTACTGTCTGTGCATTTACAATATTCATTGATTTTTGCCATTGAAAAACGTCCAGAAATGATTGAAGCTACTGACTGAATGAAAGGAGCTGGCATCTCACTCTCTTTGAATCTTCTTTATCATGCTAAAAGGAGCAGGAAAAAGCAAAAAATTTCAGAATTGCACCTTGCAATGCGGAGAAATTACTGTTTGTGCATTTACAATATTCATTGATTTTTGCCATTGAAAAACGTCCAGAAATGATTGAAGCTACTGACTGAATGAAAGGAGCTGGTATCTCACTCTCTTTGAATCTTCTTTATCATGCTAAGAGGAGCAGGAAAAAGCAAAAAATTTCAGAATTGCACCTTGCAATGCGGAGAAATTACTGTTTGTGCATTTACAATATTCATTGATTTTTGCCATTGAAAAACGTCCAGAAATGATTGAAGCTACTGACTGAATGAAAGGAGCTGGCATCTCACTCTCTTTGAATCTTTATCATGCTAAGAGGAGCAGGAAAGAGCAAAAAATTTCAGAATTGCACCTTGCTATGCGGAGAAATTACTGTTTGTGCATTTACAATATTCATTGATTTTTGCCATTGAAAAACATCATGTTATTCATATACCAGAAATGTTTGAAGCTACTGACTGAATGAAAGGAGCTGGCATCTCACTCTCTTTGAATCTTCTTTATCATGCTAAGAGGAGCAGGAAAAAGCAAAAAATTTCAGAATTGCACCTTGCAATGCGGAGAAATTACTGTTTGTGCATTTACAATATTCATTGATTTTTGCCATTGAAAAACGTCCAGAAATGATTGAAGCTACTGACTGAATGAAAGGAGCTGGCATCTCACTCTCTTTGAATCTTCTTTATCATGCTAAGAGGAGCAGGAAAAAGCAAAAAATTTCAGAATTGCACCTTGCAATGCGGAGAAATTACTGTTTGTGCATTTACAATATTCATTGATTTTTGCCATTGAAAAACGTCCAGAAATGATTGAAGCTACTGACTGAATGAAAGGATCTGGCATCTTACTCTCTTTGAATCTTCTTTATCATGCTAAGAGGAGCAGGAAAAAGCAAAAAATTTCAGAATTGCACCTTGCAATGCGGAGAAATTACTGTTTGTGCATTTACAATATTCATTGATTTTTGCCATTGAAAAACATCATGTTATTCATATACCAGAAATGTTTGAAGCTACTGACTGAATGAAAGGAGCTGACATCTCACTCTCTTTGAATCTTCTTTATCATGCTAAGAGGAGCAGGAAAAAGCAAAAAATTTCAGAATTGCACCTTGCAATGCGGAGAAATTACTGTTTGTGCATTTACAATATTCATTGATTTTTGCCATTGAAAAACGTCCAGAAATGATTGAAGCTACTGACTGAATGAAAGGAGCTGGCATCTCACTCTCTTTGAATCTTCTTTATCATGCTAAGAGGAGCAGGAAAAAGCAAAAAATTTCAGAATTGCACCTTGCAATGCGGAGAAATTACTGTTTGTGCATTTACAATATTCATTGATTTTTGCCATTGAAAAACGTCCAGAAATGATTGAAGCTACTGACTGAATGAAAGGATCTGGCATCTTACTCTCTTTGAATCTTCTTTATCATGCTAAGAGGAGCAGGAAAAAGCAAAAAATTTCAGAATTGCACCTTGCAATGCGGAGAAATTACTGTTTGTGCATTTACAATATTCATTGATTTTTGCCATTGAAAAACATCATGTTATTCATATACCAGAAATGTTTGAAGCTACTGACTGAATGAAAGGAGCTGACATCTCACTCTCTTTGAATCTTCTTTATCATGCTAAGAGGAGCAGGAAAAAGCAAAAAATTTCAGAATTGCACCTTGCAATGCGGAGAAATTACTGTCTGTGCATTTACAATATTCATTGATTTTTGCCATTGAAAAACGTCCAGAAATGATTGAAGCTACTGACTGAATGAAAGGAGCTGGCATCTCACTGTCTTTGAATCTTCTTTATCATGCTAAGAGGAGCAGGAAAAAGCAAAAAATTTCAGAATTGCACCTTGCAATGCGGAGAAATTACTGTTTGTGCATTTACAATATTCATTGATTTTTGCCATTGAAAAACGTCCAGAAATGATTGAAGCTACTGACTGAATGAAAGGAGCTGGCATCTCACTCTCTTTGAATCTTCTTTATCATGCTAAGAGGAGCAGGAAAAAGCAAAAAATTTCAGAATTTCACCTTGCAATGCGGAGAAATTACTGTTTGTGCATTTACAATATTCATTGATTTTTGCCATTGAAAAACATCATGTTATTCATATACCAGAAATGTTTGAAGCTACTGACTGAATGAAAGGAGCTGGCATCTCACTCTCTTTGAATCTTCTTTATCATGCTAAGAGGAGCAGGAAAAAGCAAAAAATTTCAGAATTGCACCTTGCAATGCGGAGAAATTACTGTTTGTGCATTTACAATATTCATTGATTTTTGCCATTGAAAAACGTCCAGAAATGATTGAAGCTACTGACTGAATGAAAGGAGCTGGCATCTCACTCTCTTTGAATCTTCTTTATCATGCTAAGAGGAGCAGGAAAAAGCAAAAAATTTCAGAATTGCACCTTGCAATGCGGAGAAATTACTGTTTGTGCATTTACAATATTCATTGATTTTTGCCATTGAAAAACATCATGTTATTCATATACCAGAAATGTTTGAAGCTACTGACTGAATGAAAGGAGCTGACATCTCACTCTCTTTGAATCTTCTTTATCATGCTAAGAGGAGCAGGAAAAAGCAAAAAATTTCAGAATTGCACCTTGCAATGCGGAGAAATTACTGTTTGTGCATTTACAATATTCATTGATTTTTGCCATTGAAAAACGTCCAGAAATGATTGAAGCTACTGACTGAATGAAAGGAGCTGGCATCTCACTCTCTTTGAATCTTCTTTATCATGCTAAGAGGAGCAGGAAAAAGCAAAAAATTTCAGAATTGCACCTTGCAATGCGGAGAAATTACTGTTTGTGCATTTACAATATTCATTGATTTTTGCCATTGAAAAACATCATGTTATTCATATACCAGAAATGTTTGAAGCTACTGACTGAATGAAAGGAGCTGGCATCTCACTCTCTTTGAATCTTCTTTATCATGCTAAGAGGAGCAGGAAAAAGCAAAAAAATTCAGAATTGCACCTTGCAATGCGGAGAAATTACTGTTTGTGCATTTACAATATTCATTGATTTTTGCCATTGAAAAACGTCCAGAAATGATTGAAGCTACTGACTGAATGAAAGGAGCTGGCATCTCACTCTCTTTGAATCTTCTTTATCATGCTAAGAGGAGCAGGAAAAAGCAAAAAATTTCAGAATTGCACCTTGCAATGCGGAGAAATTACTGTTTGTGCATTTACAATATTCATTGATTTTTGCCATTGAAAAACGTCCAGAAATGATTGAAGCTACTGACTGAATGAAAGGATCTGGCATCTTACTCTCTTTGAATCTTCTTTATCATGCTAAGAGGAGCAGGAAAAAGCAAAAAATTTCAGAATTGCACCTTGCAATGCGGAGAAATTACTGTTTGTGCATTTACAATATTCATTGATTTTTGCCATTGAAAAACATCATGTTATTCATATACCAGAAATGTTTGAAGCTACTGACTGAATGAAAGGAGCTGACATCTCACTCTCTTTGAATCTTCTTTATCATGCTAAGAGGAGCAGGAAAAAGCAAAAAATTTCAGAATTGCACCTTGCAATGCGGAGAAATTACTGTCTGTGCATTTGCAATATTCATTGATTTTTGCCATTGAAAAACGTCCAGAAATGATTGAAGCTACTGACTGAATGAAAGGAGCTGGCATCTCACTCTCTTTGAATCTTCTTTATCATGCTAAGAGGAGCAGGAAAAAGCAAAAAATTTCAGAATTGCACCTTGCAATGCGGAGAAATTACTGTTTGTGCATTTACAATATTCATTGATTTTTGCCATTGAAAAACGTCCAGAAATGATTGAAGCTACTGACTGAATGAAAGGAGCTGGTATCTCACTCTCTTTGAATCTTCTTTATCATGCTAAGAGGAGCAGGAAAAAGCAAAAAATTTCAGAATTGCACCTTGCAATGCGGAGAAATTACTGTTTGTGCATTTACAATATTCATTGATTTTTGCCATTGAAAAACGTCCAGAAATGATTGAAGCTACTGACTGAATGAAAGGAGCTGGCATCTCACTCTCTTTGAATCTTCTTTATCATGCTAAGAGGAGCAGGAAAAAGCAAAAAATTTCAGAATTGCACCTTGCAATGCGGAGAAATTACTGTTTGTGCATTTACAATATTCATTGATTTTTGCCATTGAAAAACATCATGTTATTCATATACCAGAAATGTTTGAAGCTACTGACTGAATGAAAGGAGCTGGCATCTCACTCTCTTTGAATCTTCTTTATCATGCTAAGAGGAGCAGGAAAAAGCAAAAAATTTCAGAATTGCACCTTGCAATGCGGAGAAATTACTGTTTGTGCATTTACAATATTCATTGATTTTTGCCATTGAAAAACGTCCAGAAATGATTGAAGCTACTGACTGAATGAAAGGAGCTGGCATCTCACTCTCTTTGAATCTTCTTTATCATGCTAAGAGGAGCAGGAAAAAGCAAAAAAATTCAGAATTGCACCTTGCAATGCGGAGAAATTACTGTTTGTGCATTTACAATATTCATTGATTTTTGCCATTGAAAAACGTCCAGAAATGATTGAAGCTACTGACTGAATGAAAGGAGCTGGCATCTCACTCTCTTTGAATCTTCTTTATCATGCTAAGAGGAGCAGGAAAAAGCAAAAAATTTCAGAATTGCACCTTGCAATGCGGAGAAATTACTGTTTGTGCATTTACAATATTCATTGATTTTTGCCATTGAAAAACATCATGTTATTCATATACCAGAAATGTTTGAAGCTACTGACTGAATGAAAGGAGCTGGCATCTCACTCTCTTTGAATCTTCTTTATCATGCTAAGAGGAGCAGGAAAAAGCAAAAAATTTCAGAATTGCACCTTGCAATGCGGAGAAATTACTGTTTGTGCATTTACAATATTCATTGATTTTTGCCATTGAAAAACGTCCAGAAATGATTGAAGCTACTGACTGAATGAAAGGAGCTGGAATCTCACTCTCTTTGAATCTTCTTTATCATGCTAAGAGGAACAGGAAAAAGCAAAAAATTTCAGAATTGCACCTTGCAATGCGGAGAAATTACTGTTTGTGCATTTACAATATTCATTGATTTTTGCCATTGAAAAACATCATGTTATTCATATACCAGAAATGTTTGAAGCTACTGACTGAATGAAAGGAGCTGGCATCTCACTCTCTTTGAATCTTCTTTATCATGCTAAGAGGAGCAGGAAAAAGCAAAAAATTTCAGAATTGCACCTTGCAATGCGGAGAAATTACTGTTTGTGCATTTACAATATTCATTGATTTTTGCCATTGAAAAACATCATGTTATTCATATACCAGAAATGTTTGAAACTACTGACTGAATGTAAGGAGCTGGCATCTCACTCTCTTTGAATCTTCTTTATCATGCTAAGAGGAGCAGGAAAAAGCAAAAAATTTCAGAATTGCACCTTGCAATGCGGAGAAATTACTGTTTGTGCATTTACAATATTCATTGATTTTTACCATTGAAAAACGTCCAGAAATGATTGAAGCTACTGACTGAATGAAAGGAGCTGGCATCTCACTCTCTTTGAATCTTCTTTATCATGCTAAGAGGAGCAGGAAAAAGCAAAAAATTTCAGAATTGCACCTTGCAATGCGGAGAAATTACTGTTTGTGCATTTACAATATTCATTGATTTTTGTCATTGAAAAACATCATGTTATTCATATACCAGAAATGCTTGAAGCTACTGACTGAATGAAAGGAGCTGGCATCTCACTCTCTTTGAATCTTCTTTATCATGCTAAGAGGAGCAGGAAAAAGCAAAAAATTTCAGAATTGCACCTTGCAATGCGGAGAAATTACTGTTTGTGCATTTACAATATTCATTGATTTTTGCCATTGAAAAACGTCCAGAAATGATTGAAGCTACTGACTGAATGAAAGGAGCTGGCATCTCACTCTCTTTGAATCTTCTTTATCATGCTAAGAGGAGCAGGAAAAAGCAAAAAATTTCAGAATTGCACCTTGCAATGCGGAGAAATTACTGTTTGTGCATTTACAATATTCATTGATTTTTGCCATTGAAAAACATCAAGTTATTCATATACCAGAAATGTTTGAAGCTATTGACTGAATGAAAGGAGCTGGCATCTCACTCTCTTTGAATCTTCTTTATCATGCTAAGAGGAGCAGGAAAAAGCAAAAAATTTCAGAATTGCACCTTGCAATGCGGAGAAATTACTGCTTGTGCATTTACAATATTCATTGATTTTTGCCATTGAAAAACGTCCAGAAATGATTGAAGCTACTGACTGAATGAAAGGAGCTGGCATCTCACTCTCTTTGAATCTTCTTTATCATGCTAAGAGGAGCAGGAAAAAGCAAAAAATTTCAGAATTGCACCTTGCAATGCGGAGAAATTACTGTTTGTGCATTTACAATATTCATTGATTTTTGCCATTGAAAAACATCATGTTATTTATATACCAGAAATGTTTGAAGCTACTGACTGAATGAAAGGAGCTGGCATCTCACTCTCTTTGAATCTTCTTTATCATGCTAAGAGGAGCAGGAAAAAGCAAAAAATTTCAGTATTGCACCTTGCAAGGCGGAGAAATTACTGTTTGTGCATTTACAATATTCATTGATTTTTGCCATTGAAAAACGTCCAGAAATGATTGAAGCTACTGACTGAATGAAAGGAGCTGGCATCTCACTCTCTTTGAATCTTCTTTATCATGCTAAGAGGAGCAGGAAAAAGCAAAAAAATTAAGAATTGCACCTTGCAATGCGGAGAAATTACTGTTTGTGCATTTACAATATTCATTGATTTTTGCCATTGAAAAACATCATGTTATTCATATACCAGAAATGATTGAAGCTACTGACTGAATGAAAGGAGCTGGCATCTCACTCTCTCTCTCTTTGAATCTTCTTTATCATGCTAAGAGGAGCAGGAAAAAGCAAAAAATTTCAGAATTGCACCTTGCAATGCGGAGAAATTACTGTTTGTGCATTTACAATATTCATTGATTTTTGCCATTGAAAAACGTCCAGAAATGATTGAAGCTACTGACTGAATGAAAGGAGCTGGCATCTCACTCTCTTTGAATCTTCTTTATCATGCTAAGAGGAGCAGGAAAAAGCAAAAAATTTCAGAATTGCACCTTGCAATGCGGAGAAATTACTGTTTGTGCATTTACAATATTCATTGATTTTTGCCATTGAAAAACGTCCAGAAATGATTGAAGCTACTGACTGAATGAAAGGAGCTGGCATCTCACTCTCTTTGAATCTTCTTTATCATGCTAAGAGGAGCAGGAAAAAGCAAAAAATTTCAGAATTGCACCTTGCAATGCGGAGAAATTACTGTTTGTGCATTTACAATATTCATTGATTTTTGCCATTGAAAAACATCATGTTATTCATATACCAGAAATGTTTGAAGCTACTGACTGAATGAAAGGAGCTGGCATCTCACTCTCTTTGAATCTTCTTTATCATGCTAAGAGGAGCAGGAAAAAGCAAAAAATTTCAGAATTGCACCTTGCAATGCGGAGAAATTACTGTTTGTGCATTTACAATATTCATTGATTTTTGCCATTGAAAAACGTCCAGAAATGATTGAAGCTACTGACTGAATGAAAGGAGCTGGCATCTCACTCTCTTTGAATCTTCTTTATCATGCTAAGAGGAGCAGGAAAAAGCAAAAAATTTCAGAATTGCACCTTGCAATGCGGAGAAATTACTGTTTGTGCATTTACAATATTCATTGATTTTTGCCATTGAAAAACGTCCAGAAATGATTGAAGCTACTGACTGAATGAAAGGATCTGGCATCTTACTCTCTTTGAATCTTCTTTATCATGCTAAGAGGAGCAGGAAAAAGCAAAAAATTTCAGAACTGCACCTTGCAATGCGGAGAAATTACTGTTTGTGCATTTACAATATTCATTGATTTTTGCCATTGAAAAACATCATGTTATTCATATACCAGAAATGTTTGAAGCTACTGACTGAATGAAAGGAGCTGACATCTCACTCTCTTTGAATCTTCTTTATCATGCTAAGAGGAGCAGGAAAAAGCAAAAAATTTCAGAATTGCACCTTGCAATGCGGAGAAATTACTGTCTGTGCATTTACAATATTCATTGATTTTTGCCATTGAAAAACGTCCAGAAATGATTGAAGCTACTGACTGAATGAAAGGAGCTGGCATCTCACTCTCTTTGAATCTTCTTTGTCATGCTAAGAGGAGCAGGAAAAAGCAAAAAATTTCAGAATTACACCTTGCAATGCGGAGAAATTAATGTTTGTGCATTTACAATATTCATTGATTTTTGCCATTGAAAAACGTCCAGAAATGATTGAAGCTACTGACTGAATGAAAGGAGCTGGCATCTCACTCTCTTTGAATCTTCTTTATCATGCTAAGAGGAGCAGGAAAAAGCAAAACATTTCAGAATTGCACCTTGCAATGCGGAGAAATTACTGTTTGTGCATTTACAATATTCATTGATTTTCACCATTGAAAAACATCATGTTATTCATATACCAGAAATGTTTGAAGCTACTGACTGAATGAAAGGAGCTGGCATCTCACTCTCTTTGAATCTTCTTTATCATGCTAAGAGGAGCAGGAAAAAGCAAAAAATTTCAGAATTGCACCTTGCAATGCGGAGAAATTACTGTTTGTGCATTTACAATATTCATTGATTTTTGACATTGAAAAACGTCCAGAAATGATTGAAGCTACTGACTGAATGAAAGGAGCTGGCATCTCACTCTCTTTGAATCTTCTTTATCATGCTAAGAGGAGCAGGAAAAAGCAAAAAATTTCAGAATTGCACCTTGCAATGCGGAGAAATTACTGTTTGTGCATTTACAATATTCATTGATTTTTGCCATTGAAAAACATCATGTTATTCATATACCAGAAATGTTTGAAGCTACTGACTGAATGAAAGGAGCTGGCATCTCACTCTCTTTGAATCTTCTTTATCATGCTAAGAGGAGCAGGAAAAAGCAAAAAATTTCAGAATTGCACCTTGCAATGCGGAGAAATTACTGTTTGTGCATTTACAATATTCATTGATTTTTGCCATTGAAAAACGCCCAGAAATGATTGAAGCTACTGACTGAATGAAAGGAGCTGGCATCTCACTCTCTTTGAATCTTCTTTATCATGCTAAGAGGAGCAGGAAAAAGCAAAAAATTTCAGAATTGCACCTTGCAATGCGGAGAAATTACTGTTTGTGCATTTACAATATTCATTGATTTTTGCCATTGAAAAACATCATGTTATTCATATACCAGAAGTGTTTGAAGCTACTGACTGAATGAAAGGAGCTGGCATCTCACTCTCTTTGAATCTTCTTTATCATGCTAAGAGGAGCAGGAAAAAGCAAAAAATTTCAGAATTGCACCTTGCAATGCGGAGAAATTACTGTTTGTGCATTTACAATATTCATTGATTTTTGCCATTGAAAAACGTCCAGAAATGATTGAAGCTACTGACTGAATGAAAGGAGCTGGCATCTCACTCTCTTTGAATCTTCTTTATCATGCTAAGAGGAGCAGGAAAAAGCAAAAAATTTCAGAATTGCACCTTGCAATGCGGAGAAATTACTGTTTGTGCATTTACAATATTCATTGATTTTTGCCATTGAAAAACGTCCAGAAATGATTGAAGCTACTGACTGAATGAAAGGATCTGGCATCTTACTCTCTTTGAATCTTCTTTATCATGCTAAGAGGAGCAGGAAAAAGCAAAAAATTTCAGAATTGCACCTTGCAATGCGGAGAAATTACTGTTTGTGCATTTACAATATTCATTGATTTTTGCCATTGAAAAACATCATGTTATTCATATACCAGAAATGTTTGAAGCTACTGACTGAATGAAAGGAGCTGACATCTCACTCTCTTTGAATCTTCTTTACCATGCTAAGAGGAGCAGGAAAAAGCAAAAAATTTCAGAATTGCACCTTGCAATGCGGAGAAATTACTGTCTGTGCATTTACAATATTCATTGATTTTTGCCATTGAAAAACGTCCAGAAATGATTGAAGCTACTGAATGAATGAAAGGAGCTGGCATCTCACTCTCTTTGAATCTTCTTTATCATGCTAAGAGGAGCAGGAAAAAGCAAAAAATTTCAGAATTGCACCTTGCAATTCGGAGAAATTACTGTTTGTGCATTTACAATATTCATTGATTTTTGCCATTGAAAAACGTCCAGAAATGATTGAAGCTACTGACTGAATGAAAGGAGCTGGTATCTCACTCTCTTTGAATCTTCTTTATCATGCTAAGAGGAGCAGGAAAAAGCAAAAAATTTCAGAATTGCACCTTGCAATGCGGAGAAATTACTGTTTCTGCATTTACAATATTCATTGATTTTTGCCATTGAAAAACGTCCAGAAATGATTGAAGCTACTGACTGAATGAAAGGAGCTGGCATCTCACTCTCTTTGAATCTTCTTTATCATGCTAAGAGGAGCAGGAAAAAGCAAAAAATTTCAGAATTGCACCTTGCAATGCGGAGAAATTACTGTTTGTGCATTTACAATATTCATTGATTTTTGCCATTGAAAAACATCATGTTATTCATATACCAGAAATGTTTGAAGCTACTGACTGAATGAAAGGAGCTGGCATCTCACTCTCTTTGAATCTTCTTTATCATGCTAAGAGGAGCAGGAAAAAGCAAAAAATTTCAGAATTGCACCTTGCAATGCGGAGAAATTACTGTTTGTGCATTTACAATATTCATTGATTTTTGCCATTGAAAAACATCATGTTATTCATATACCAGAAATGTTTGAAGCTACTGACTGAATGAAAGGAGCTGACATCTCACTCTCTTTGAATCTTCTTTATCATGCTAAGAGGAGCAGGAAAAAGCAAAAAATTTCAGAATTGCACCTTGCAATGCGGAGAAATTACTGTCTGTGCATTTACAATATTCATTGATTTTTGCCATTGAAAAACGTCCAGAAATGATTGAAGCTACTGACTGAATGAAAGGAGCTGGCATCTCACTCTCTTTGAATCTTCTTTATCATGCTAAGAGGAGCAGGAAAAAGCAAAAAATTTCAGAATTGCACCTTGCAATGCGGAGAAATTACTGTTTGTGCATTTACAATATTCATTGATTTTTGCCATTGAAAAACGTCCAGAAATGATTGAAGCTACTGACTGAATGAAAGGAGCTGGTATCTCACTCTCTTTGAATCTTCTTTATCATGCTAAGAGGAGCAGGAAAAAGCAAAAAATTTCAGAATTGCACCTTGCAATGCGGAGAAATTACTGTTTGTGCATTTACAATATTCATTGATTTTTGCCATTGAAAAACGTCCAGAAATGATTGAAGCTACTGACTGAATGAAAGGAGCTGGCATCTCACTCTCTTTGAATCTTCTTTATCATGCTAAGAGGAGCAGGAAAAAGCAAAAAATTTCAGAATTGCACCTTGCAATGCGGAGAAATTACTGTTTGTGCATTTACAATATTCATTGATTTTTGCCATTGAAAAACATCATGTTATTCATATACCAGAAATGTTTGAAGCTACTGACTGAATGAAAGGAGCTGGCATCTCACTCTCTTTGAATCTTCTTTATCATGCTAAGAGGAGCAGGAAAAAGCAAAAAATTTCAGAATTGCACCTTGCAATGCGGAGAAATTACTGTTTGTGCATTTACAATATTCATTGATTTTTGCCATTGAAAAACATCATGTTATTCATATACCAGAAATGTTTGAAGCTACTGACTGAATGAAAGGAGCTGGCATCTCACTCTCTTTGAATCTTTTTTATCATGCTAAGTGGAGCAGGAAAAAGCAAAAAATTTCAGAATTGCACCTTGCAATGCGGAGAAATTACTGTTTGTGCATTTACAATATTCATTGATTTTTGCCATTGAAAAACGTCCAGAAATGATTGAAGCTACTGACTGAATGAAAGGAGCTGGCATCTCACTCTCTTTGAATCTTCTTTATCATGCTAAGAGGAGCAGGAAAAAGCAAAAAATTTCAGAATTGCACCTTGCAATGCGGAGAAATTACTGTTTGTGCATTTACAATATTCATTGATTTTTCCATTGAAAAACATCATGTTATTCATATACCAGAAATGTTTGAAGCTACTGACTGAATGAAAGGAGCTGGCATCTCACTCTCTTTGAATCTTCTTTATCATGCTAAGAGGAGCAGGAAAAAGCAAAAAATTTCAGAATTGCACCTTGCAATGCGGAGAAATTACTGTTTGTGCATTTACAATATTCATTGATTTTTGCCATTGAAAAACATCATGTTATTCATATACCAGAAATGTTTGAAGCTACTGACTGAATGTAAGGAGCTGGCATCTCACTCTCTTTGAATCTTCTTTATCATGCTAAGAGGAGCAGGAAAAAGCAAAAAATTTCAGAATTGCACCTTGCAATGCGGAGAAATTACTGTTTGTGCATTTACAATATTCATTGATTTTTACCATTGAAAAACGTCCAGAAATGATTGAAGCTACTGACTGAATGAAAGGAGCTGGCATCTCACTCTCTTTGAATCTTCTTTATCATGCTAAGAGGAGCAGGAAAAAGCAAAAAATTTCAGAATTGCACCTTGCAATGCGGAGAAATTACTGTTTGTGCATTTACAATATTCATTGATTTTTGTCATTGAAAAACATCATGTTATTCATATACCAGAAATGTTTGAAGCTACTGACTGAATGAAAGGAGCTGGCATCTCACTCTCTTTGAATCTTCTTTATCATGCTAAGAGGAGCAGGAAAAAGCAAAAAATTTCAGAATTGCACCTTGCAATGCGGAGAAATTACTGTTTGTGCATTTACAATATTCATTGATTTTTGCCATTGAAAAACGTCCAGAAATGATTGAAGCTACTGACTGAATGAAAGGAGCTGGCATCTCACTCTCTTTGAATCTTCTTTAACATGCTAAGAGGAGCAGGAAAAAGCAAAAAATTTCAGAATTGCACCTTGCAAAGCGGAGAAATTACTGTTTGTGCATTTACAATATTCATTGATTTTTGCCATTGAAAAACATCATGTTATTCATATACCAGAAATGTTTGAAGCTATTGACTGAATGAAAGGAGCTGGCATCTCACTCTCTTTGAATCTTCTTTATCATGCTAAGAGGAGCAGGAAAAAGCAAAAAATTTCAGAATTGCACCTTGCAATGCGGAGAAATTACTGCTTGTGCATTTACAATATTCATTGATTTTTGCCATTGAAAAACGTCCAGAAATGATTGAAGCTACTGACTGAATGAAAGGAGCTGGCATCTCACTCTCTTTGAATCTTCTTTATCATGCTAAGAGGAGCAGGAAAAAGCAAAAAATTTCAGAATTGCACCTTGCAATGCGGAGAAATTACTGTTTGTGCATTTACAATATTCATTGATTTTTGCCATTGAAAAACATCATGTTATTCATATACCAGAAATGTTTGAAGCTACTGACTGAATGAAAGGAGCTGGCATCTCACTCTCTTTGAATCTTCTTTATCATGCTAAGAGGAGCAGGAAAAAGCAAAAAATTTCAGAATTGCACCTTGCAATGCGGAGAAATTACTGTTTGTGCATTTACAATATTCATAGATTTTTGCCATTGAAAAACGTCCAGAAATGATTGAAGCTACTGACTGAATGAAAGGAGCTGGCATCTCACTCTCTTTGAATCTTCTTTATCATGCTAAGAGGAGCAGGAAAAAGCAAAAAATTTCAGAATTGCACCTTGCAATGCGGAGAAATTACTGTCTGTGCATTTACAATATTCATTGATTTTTGCCATTGAAAAACGTCCAGAAATGATTGAAGCTACTGACTGAATGAAAGGAGCTGGCATCTCACTCTCTTTGAATCTTCTTTATCATGCTAAGAGGAGCAGGAAAAAGCAAAAAATTTCAGAATTGCACCTTGCAATTCGGAGAAATTACTGTTTGTGCATTTACAATATTCATTGATTTTTGCCATTGAAAAACGTCCAGAAATGATTGAAGCTACTGACTGAATGAAAGGAGCTGGTATCTCACTCTCTTTGAATCTTCTTTATCATGCTAAGAGGAGCAGGAAAAAGCAAAAAATTTCAGAATTGCACCTTGCAATGCGGAGAAATTACTGTTTCTGCATTTACAATATTCATTGATTTTTGCCATTGAAAAACGTCCAGAAATGATTGAAGCTACTGACTGAATGAAAGGAGCTGGCATCTCACTCTCTTTGAATCTTCTTTATCATGCTAAGAGGAGCAGGAAAAAGCAAAAAATTTCAGAATTGCACCTTGCAATGCGGAGAAATTACTGTTTGTGCATTTACAATATTCATTGATTTTTGCCATTGAAAAACATCATGTTATTCATATACCAGAAATGTTTGAAGCTACTGACTGAATGAAAGGAGCTGGCATCTCACTCTCTTTGAATCTTCTTTATCATGCTAAGAGGAGCAGGAAAAAGCAAAAAATTTCAGAATTGCACCTTGCAATGCGGAGAAATTACTGTTTGTGCATTTACAATATTCATTGATTTTTGCCATTGAAAAACATCATGTTATTCATATACCAGAAATGTTTGAAGCTACTGACTGAATGAAAGGAGCTGACATCTCACTCTCTTTGAATCTTCTTTATCATGCTAAGAGGAGCAGGAAAAAGCAAAAAATTTCAGAATTGCACCTTGCAATGCGGAGAAATTACTGTCTGTGCATTTACAATATTCATTGATTTTTGCCATTGAAAAACGTCCAGAAATGATTGAAGCTACTGACTGAATGAAAGGAGCTGGCATCTCACTCTCTTTGAATCTTCTTTATCATGCTAAGAGGAGCAGGAAAAAGCAAAAAATTTCAGAATTGCACCTTGCAATGCGGAGAAATTACTGTTTGTGCATTTACAATATTCATTGATTTTTGCCATTGAAAAACGTCCAGAAATGATTGAAGCTACTGACTGAATGAAAGGAGCTGGTATCTCACTCTCTTTGAATCTTCTTTATCATGCTAAGAGGAGCAGGAAAAAGCAAAAAATTTCAGAATTGCACCTTGCAATGCGGAGAAATTACTGTTTGTGCATTTACAATATTCATTGATTTTTGCCATTGAAAAACGTCCAGAAATGATTGAAGCTACTGACTGAATGAAAGGAGCTGGCATCTCACTCTCTTTGAATCTTCTTTATCATGCTAAGAGGAGCAGGAAAAAGCAAAAAATTTCAGAATTGCACCTTGCAATGCGGAGAAATTACTGTTTGTGCATTTACAATATTCATTGATTTTTGCCATTGAAAAACATCATGTTATTCATATACCAGAAATGTTTGAAGCTACTGACTGAATGAAAGGAGCTGGCATCTCACTCTCTTTGAATCTTCTTTATCATGCTAAGAGGAGCAGGAAAAAGCAAAAAATTTCAGAATTGCACCTTGCAATGCGGAGAAATTACTGTTTGTGCATTTACAATATTCATTGATTTTTGCCATTGAAAAACATCATGTTATTCATATACCAGAAATGTTTGAAGCTACTGACTGAATGAAAGGAGCTGGCATCTCACTCTCTTTGAATCTTTTTTATCATGCTAAGTGGAGCAGGAAAAAGCAAAAAATTTCAGAATTGCACCTTGCAATGCGGAGAAATTACTGTTTGTGCATTTACAATATTCATTGATTTTTGCCATTGAAAAACGTCCAGAAATGATTGAAGCTACTGACTGAATGAAAGGAGCTGGCATCTCACTCTCTTTGAATCTTCTTTATCATGCTAAGAGGAGCAGGAAAAAGCAAAAAATTTCAGAATTGCACCTTGCAATGCGGAGAAATTACTGTTTGTGCATTTACAATATTCATTGATTTTTCCATTGAAAAACATCATGTTATTCATATACCAGAAATGTTTGAAGCTACTGACTGAATGAAAGGAGCTGGCATCTCACTCTCTTTGAATCTTCTTTATCATGCTAAGAGGAGCAGGAAAAAGCAAAAAATTTCAGAATTGCACCTTGCAATGCGGAGAAATTACTGTTTGTGCATTTACAATATTCATTGATTTTTGCCATTGAAAAACATCATGTTATTCATATACCAGAAATGTTTGAAGCTACTGACTGAATGTAAGGAGCTGGCATCTCACTCTCTTTGAATCTTCTTTATCATGCTAAGAGGAGCAGGAAAAAGCAAAAAATTTCAGAATTGCACCTTGCAATGCGGAGAAATTACTGTTTGTGCATTTACAATATTCATTGATTTTTACCATTGAAAAACGTCCAGAAATGATTGAAGCTACTGACTGAATGAAAGGAGCTGGCATCTCACTCTCTTTGAATCTTCTTTATCATGCTAAGAGGAGCAGGAAAAAGCAAAAAATTTCAGAATTGCACCTTGCAATGCGGAGAAATTACTGTTTGTGCATTTACAATATTCATTGATTTTTGTCATTGAAAAACATCATGTTATTCATATACCAGAAATGTTTGAAGCTACTGACTGAATGAAAGGAGCTGGCATCTCACTCTCTTTGAATCTTCTTTATCATGCTAAGAGGAGCAGGAAAAAGCAAAAAATTTCAGAATTGCACCTTGCAATGCGGAGAAATTACTGTTTGTGCATTTACAATATTCATTGATTTTTGCCATTGAAAAACGTCCAGAAATGATTGAAGCTACTGACTGAATGAAAGGAGCTGGCATCTCACTCTCTTTGAATCTTCTTTATCATGCTAAGAGGAGCAGGAAAAAGCAAAAAATTTCAGAATTGCACCTTGCAAAGCGGAGAAATTACTGTTTGTGCATTTACAATATTCATTGATTTTTGCCATTGAAAAACATCATGTTATTCATATACCAGAAATGTTTGAAGCTATTGACTGAATGAAAGGAGCTGGCATCTCACTCTCTTTGAATCTTCTTTATCATGCTAAGAGGAGCAGGAAAAAGCAAAAAATTTCAGAATTGCACCTTGCAATGCGGAGAAATTACTGCTTGTGCATTTACAATATTCATTGATTTTTGCCATTGAAAAACGTCCAGAAATGATTGAAGCTACTGACTGAATGAAAGGAGCTGGCATCTCACTCTCTTTGAATCTTCTTTATCATGCTAAGAGGAGCAGGAAAAAGCAAAAAATTTCAGAATTGCACCTTGCAATGCGGAGAAATTACTGTTTGTGCATTTACAATATTCATTGATTTTTGCCATTGAAAAACATCATGTTATTCATATACCAGAAATGTTTGAAGCTACTGACTGAATGAAAGGAGCTGGCATCTCACTCTCTTTGAATCTTCTTTATCATGCTAAGAGGAGCAGGAAAAAGCAAAAAATTTCAGAATTGCACCTTGCAATGCGGAGAAATTACTGTTTGTGCATTTACAATATTCATAGATTTTTGCCATTGAAAAACGTCCAGAAATGATTGAAGCTACTGACTGAATGAAAGGAGCTGGCATCTCACTCTCTTTGAATCTTCTTTATCATGCTAAGAGGAGCAGGAAAAAGCAAAAAATTTCAGAATTGCACCTTGCAATGCGGAGAAATTACTGTTTGTGCATTTACAATATTCATTGATTTTTGCAATTGAAAAACGTCCAGAAATGAATGAAGCTACTGACTGAATGAAAGGAGCTGGCATCTCACTCTCTTTGAATCTTCTTTATCATGCTAAGAGGAGCAGGAAAAAGCAAAAAATTTCAGAATTGCACCTTGCAATGCGGAGAAATTACTGTTTGTGCATTTACAATATTCATTGATTTTTGCCATTGAAAAACATCATGTTATTCATATACCAGAAATGTTTGAAGCTACTGACTGAATGAAAGGAGCTGGCATCTCACTCTCTTTGAATTTTCTTTATCATGCTAAGAGGAGCAGGAAAAAGCAAAAAATTTCAGAATTGCACTTTGCAATGCGGAGAAATTACTGTTTGTGCATTTACAATATTCATTGATTTTTGCCATTGAAAAACGTCCAGAAATGATTGAAGCTACTGACTGAATGAAAGGAGCTGGCATCTCACTCTCTTTGAATCTTCTTTATCATGTTAAGAGGAGCAGGAAAAAGCAAAAAAATTCAGAATTGCACCTTGCAATGCGGAGAAATTACTGTTTGTGCATTTACAATATTCATTGATTTTTGCCATTGAAAAACGTCCAGAAATGATTGAAGCTACTGACTGAATGAAAGGAGCTGGCATCTCACTCTCTTTGAATCTTCTTTATCATGCTAAGAGGAGCAGGAAACAGCAAAAAATTTCAGAATTGCACCTTGCAATGCGGAGAAATTACTGTTTGTGCATTTACAATATTCATTGATTTTTGCCATTGAAAAACGTCCAGAAATGATTGAATCTACTGACTGAATGAAAGGAGCTGGCATCTCACTCTCTTTGAATCTTCTTTATCATGCTAAGAGGAGCAGGAAAAAGCAAAAAATTTCAGAATTGCACCTTGCAATGCGGAGAAATTACTGTTTGTGCATTTACAATATTCATTGATTTTTGCCATTGAAAAACATCATGTTATTCATATACCAGAAATGTTTGAAGCTACTGACTGAATGAAAGGAGCTGGCATCTCACTCTCTTTGAATCTTCTTTATCATGCTAAGAGGAGCAGGAAAAAGCAAAAAATTTCAGAATTGCACCTTGCAATGCGGAGAAATTACTGTTTGTGCATTTACAATATTCATTGATTTTTGCCATTGAAAAACGTCCAGAAATGATTGAAGCTACTGACTGAATGAAAGGAGCTGGCATCTCACTCTCTTTGAATCTTCTTTATCATGCTAAGAGGAGCAGGAAAAAGCAAAAAATTTCAGAATTGCACCTTGCAATGCGGAGAAATTACTGTTTGTGCATTTACAATATTCATTGATTTTTGCCATTGAAAAACATCATGTTATTCATATACCAGAAATGTTTGAAGCTACTGACTGAATGAAAGGAGCTGGCATCTCACTCTCTTTGAATCTTCTTTATCATGCTAAGAGGAGCAGGAAAAAGCAAAAAATTTCAGAATTGCACCTTGCAATGCGGAGAAATTACTGTTTGTGCATTTACAATATTCATTGATTTTTGCCATTGAAAAACGTCCAGAAATGATTGAAGCTACTGACTGAATGAAAGGAGCTGGCATCTCACTCTCTTTGAATCTTCTTTATCATGCTAAGAGGAGCAGGAAAAAGCAAAAAATTTCAGAATTGCACCTTGCAATGAGGAGAAATTACTGTTTGTGCATTAACAATATTCATTGATTTTTGCCATTGAAAAACGTTATTCATATACCAGAAATGTTTGAAGCTACTGACTGAATGAAAGGAGCTGGCATCTCACTCTCTTTGAATCTTCTTTATCATGCTAAGAGGAGCAGGAAAAAGCAAAAAATTTCAGAATTGCACCTTGCAATGCGGAGAAATTATTGTTTGTGCATTTACAATATTCATTGATTTTTGCCATTGAAAAACATCATGTTATTCATATACCAGAAATGTTTGAAGCTACTAACTGAATGAAAGGAGCTGGCATCTCACTCTCTTTGAATCTTCTTTATCATGCTAAGAGGAGCAGGAAAAAGCAAAAAATTTCAGAATTGCACCTTGCAATGCGGAGAAATTACTGTTTGTGCATTTACAATATTCATTGATTTTTGCCATTGAAAAACGTCCAGAAATGATTGAAGCTACTGACTGAATGAAAGGAGCTGGCATCTCACTCTCTTTGAATCTTCTTTATCATGCTAAGAGGAGCAGGAAAAAGCAAAAAATTTCAGAATTGCACCTTGCAATGCGGAGAAATTACTGTTTGTGCATTTACAATATTCATTGATTTTTGCCATTGAAAAACATCATGTTATTCATATACCAGAAATGTTTGAAGCTACTGACTGAATGAAAGGAGCTGGCATCTCACTCTCATTGAATCTTCTTTATCATGCTAAGAGGAGCAAGAAAAAGCAAAAAATTTCAGAATTGCACCTTGCAATGCGGAGAAATTACTGTTTGTGCATTTACAATATTCATTGATTTTTGCCATTGAAAAACGTCCAGAAATGATTGAAGCTACTGACTGAATGAAAGGAGCTGGCATCTCACTCTCTTTGAATCTTCTTTATCATGCTAAGAGGAGCAGGAAAAAGCAAAAAATTTCAGAATTGCACCTTGCAATGCGGAGAAATTACTGTTTGTGCATTTACAATATTCATTGATTTTTGCCATTGAAAAACATCCAGAAATGATTGAAGCTACTGACTGAATGAAAGGAGCTGGCATCTCACTCTCTTTGAATCTTCTTTATCATGCTAAGAGGAGCAGGAAAAAGCAAAAAATTTCAGAATTGCACCTTGCAATGCGGAGAAATTACTGTTTGTGCATTTACAATATTCATTGATTTTTGCCATTGAAAAACGTCCAGAAATGATTGAAGCTACTGACTGAATGAAAGGAGCTGGCATCTCACTCTCTTTGAATCTTCTTTATCATGCTAAGAGGAGCAGGAAAAAGCAAAAAATTTCAGAATTGCACCTTGCAATGCGGAGAAATTACTGTTTGTGCATTTACAATATTCATTGATTTTTGCCATTGAAAAACATCATGTTATTCATATACCAGAAATGTTTGAAGCTACTGACTGAATGAAAGGAGCTGGCATCTCACTCTCATTGAATCTTCTTTATCATGCTAAGAGGAGCAAGAAAAAGCAAAAAATTTCAGAATTGCACCTTGCAATGCGGAGAAATTACTGTTTGTGCATTTACAATATTCATTGATTTTTGCCATTGAAAAACGTCCAGAAATGATTGAAGCTACTGACTGAATGAAAGGAGCTGGCATCTCACTCTCTTTGAATCTTCTTTATCATGCTAAGAGGAGCAGGAAAAAGCAAAAAATTTCAGAATTGCACCTTGCAATGCGGAGAAATTACTGTTTGTGCATTTACAATATTCATTGATTTTTGCCATTGAAAAACGTCCAGAAATGATTGAAGCTACTGCCTGAATGAAAGGAGCTGGCATCTCACTCTCTTTGAATCTTCTTTATCATGCAAAGAGGAGCAGGAAAAAGCAAAAAATTTCAGAATTGCACCTTGCAATGCGGAGAAATTACTGTTTGTGCATTTACAATATTCATTGATTTTTGCCATTGAAAAACATCATGTTATTCATATACCAGAAATGTTTGAAGCTACTGACTGAATGAAAGGAGCTGACATCTCACTCTCTTTGAATCTTCTTTATCATGCTAAGAGGAGCAGGAAAAAGCAAAAAATTTCAGAATTGCACCTTGCAATGCGGAGAAATTACTGTTTGTGCATTTACAATATTCATTGATTTTTGCCATTGAAAAACGTCCAGAAATGATTGAAGCTACTGACTGAATGAAAGGAGCTGGCATCTCACTCTCTTTGAATCTTCTTTATAATGCTAAGAGGAGCAGGAAAAAGCAAAAAATTTCAGAATTGCACCTTGCAATGCGGAGAAATTACTGTTTGTGCATTTACAATATTCATTGATTTTTGCCATTGAAAAACATCATGTTATTCATATACCAGAAATGTTTGAAGCTACTGACTGAATGAAAGGAGCTGGCATCTCACTCTCTTTGAATCTTCTTTATCATGCTAAGAGGAGCAGGAAAAAGCAAAAAATTTCAGAATTGCACCTTGCAATGCGGAGAAATTACTGTTTGTGCATTTACAATATTCATTGATTTTTGCCATTGAAAAACGTCCAGAAATGATTGAAGCTACTGACTGAATGAAAGGAGCTGGCATCTCACTCTCTTTGAATCTTCTTTATCATGCTAAGAGGAGCAGGAAAAAGCAAAAAATTTCAGAATTGCACCTTGCAATGAGGAGAAATTACTGTTTGTGCATTTACAATATTCATTGATTTTTGCCATTGAAAAATGTCCAGAAATGATTGAAGATACTGACTGAATGAAAGGAGCTGGCATCTCACTCTCTTTGAATCTTCTTTATCATGCAAAGAGGAGCAGGAAAAAGCAAAAAATTTCAGAATTGCACCTTGCAATGCGGAGAAATTACTGTTTGTGCATTTACAATATTCATTGATTTTTGCCATTGAAAAACATCATGTTATTCATATACCAGAAATGTTTGAAGCTACTGACTGAATGAAAGGAGCTGACATCTCACTCTCTTTGAATCTTCTTTATCATGCTAAGAGGAGCAGGAAAAAGCAAAAAATTTCAGAATTGCACCTTGCAATGCGGAGAAATTACTGTTTGTGCATTTACAATATTCATTGATTTTTGCCATTGAAAAACGTCCAGAAATGATTGAAGCTACTGACTGAATGAAAGGAGCTGGCATCTCACTCTCTTTGAATCTTCTTTATCATGCTAAGAGGAGCAGGAAAAAGCAAAAAATTTCAGAATTGCACCTTGCAATGAGGAGAAATTACTGTTTGTGCATTTACAATATTCATTGATTTTTGCCATTGAAAAACATGTTATTCATATACCAGAAATGTTTGAAGCTACTGACTGAATGAAAGGAGCTGGCATCTCACTCTCTTTGAATCTTCTTTATCATGCTAAGAGGAGCAGGAAAAAGCAAAAAATTTCAGAATTGCACCTTGCAATGCGGAGAAATTACTGTTTGTGCATTTACAATATTCATTGATTTTTGCCATTGAAAAACATCATGTTATTCATATACCAGAAATGTTTGAAGCTACTGACTGAATGAAAGGAGCTGGCATCTCACTCTCTTTGAATCTTCTTTATCATGCTAAGAGGAGCAGGAAAAAGCAAAAAATTTCAGAATTTCACCTTGCAATGCGGAGAAATTACTGTTTGTGCATTTACAATATTCATTGATTTTTGCCATTGAAAAACGTCCAGAAATGATTGAAGCTACTGACTGAATGAAAGGAGCTGGCATCTCACTCTCTTTGAATCTTCTTTATCATGCTAAGAGGAGCAGGAAAAAGCAAAAAATTTCAGAATTTCACCTTGCAATGCGGAGAAATTACTGTTTGTGCATTTACAATATTCATTGATTTTTGCCATTGAATAACATCATGTTATTCATATACCAGAAATGTTTGAAGCTACTGACTGAATGAAAGGAGCTGGCATCTCACTCTCATTGAATCTTCTTTATCATGCTAAGAGGAGCAGGAAAAAGCAAAAAAATTCAGAATTGCACCTTGCAATGCGGAGAAATTACTGTTTGTGCATTTACAATATTAATTGATTTTTGCCATTGAAAAATGTCCAGAAATGATTGAAGATACTGACTGAATGAAAGGAGCTGGCATCTCACTCTCTTTGAATCTTCTTTATCATGCTAAGAGGAGCAGGAAAAAGCAAAAAAATTTCAGAATTGCACCTTGCAATGCGGAGAAATTACTGTTTGTGCATTTACAATATTCATTGATTTTTGCCATTGAAAAACGTCCAGAAATGATTGAAGCTACAGACTGAATGAAAGGAGCTGGCATCTCACTCTCTTTGAATCTTCTTTATCATGCAAAGAGGAGCAGGAAAAAGCAAAAAATTTCAGAATTGCACCTTGCAATGCGGAGAAATTACTGTTTGTGCATTTACAATATTCATTGATTTTTGCCATTGAAAAACATCATGTTATTCATATACCAGAAATGTTTGAAGCTACTGACTGAATGAAAGGAGCTGACATCTCACTCTCTTTGAATCTTCTTTATCATGCTAAGAGGAGCAGGATAAAGCAAAAAATTTCAGAATTGCACCTTGCAATGCGGAGAAATTACTGTCTGTGCATTTACAATATTCATTGATTTTTGCCATTGAAAAACGTCCAGAAATGATTGAAGCTACTGACTGAATGAAAGGAGCTGGCATCTCACTCTCTTTGAATCTTCTTTATCATGCTAAGAGGAGCAGGAAAAAGCAAAAAATTTCAGAATTGCACCTTGCAATGCGGAGAAATTACTGTCTGTGCATTTACAATATTCATTGATTTTTGCCATTGAAAAACGTCCAGAAATCATTGAAGCTACTGACTGAATGAAAGGAGCTGGTATCTCACTCTCTTTGAATCTTCTTTATCATGCTAAGAGGAGCAGGAAAAAGCAAAAAATTTCAGAATTGCACCTTGCAATGCGGAGAAATTACTGTTTGTGCACTTACAATATTCATTGATTTTTGCCATTGAAAAACATCATGTTATTCATATACCAGAAATGTTTGAAGCTACTGACTGAATGAAAGGAGCTGACATCTCACTCTCTTTGAATCTTCTTTATCATGCTAAGAGGAGCAGGATAAAGCAAAAAATTTCAGAATTGCACCTTGCAATGCGGAGAAATTACTGTCTGTGCATTTACAATATTCATTGATTTTTGCCATTGAAAAACGTCCAGAAATGATTGAAGCTACTGACTGAATGAAAGGAGCTGGCATCTCTCTCTCTTTGAATCTTCTTTATCATGCTAAGAGGAGCAGGAAAAAGCAAAAAATTTCAGAATTGCACCTTGCAATGCGGAGAAATTACTGTCTGTGCATTTACAATATTCATTGATTTTTGCCATTGAAAAACGTCCAGAAATGATTGAAGCTACTGACTGAATGAAAGGAGCTGGTATCTCACTCTCTTTGAATCTTCTTTATCATGCTAAGAGGAGCAGGAAAAAGCAAAAAATTTCAGAATTGCACCTTGCAATGCGGAGAAATTACTGTTTGTGCACTTACAATATTCATTGATTTTTGCCATTGAAAAACATCATGTTATTCATATACCAGAAATGTTTGAAGCTACTGACTGAATGAAAGGAGCTGGCATCTCACTCTCTTTGAATCTTCTTTATCATGCTAAGAGGAGCAGGAAAAAGCAAAAAATTTCAGAATTGCACCTTGCAATGTGGAGAAATTACTGTTTGTGCATTTACAATATTCATTGATTTTTGCCATTGAAAAACGTCCAGAAATGATTGAAGCTACTGACTGAATGAAAGCAGCTGGCATCTCACTCTCTTTGAATCTTCTTTATCATGCTAAGAGGAGCAGGAAAAAGCAAAAAATTTCAGAATTGCACCTTGCAATGCGGAGAAATTACTGTTTGTGCATTTTTAATATTCATTGATTTTTGCCATTGAAAAACGTCCAGAAATGATTGAAGCTACTGACTGAATGAAAGGAGCTGGCATCTCACTCTCTTTGAATCTTCTTTATCATGCTAAGAGGAGCAGGAAAAAGCAAAAAAATTCAGAATTGCACCTTGCAATGTGGAGAAATTACTGTTTGTGCATTTACAATATTCATTGATTTTTGCCATTGAAAAACATCATGTTATTCATATACCAGAAAAGATTGAAGCTACTGACTGAATGAAAGGAGCTGGCATCTCACTCTCTTTGAATCTTCTTTATCATGCTAAGAGGAGCAGGAAAAAGCAAAAAATTTCAGAATTGCACCTTGCAATGCGGAGAAATTACTGTTTGTGCATTTACAATATTCATTGATTTTTGCCATTGAAAAACGTCCAGAAATGATTGAAGCTACTGACTGAATGAAAGGAGCTGGTATCTCACTCTCTTTGAATCTTCTTTATCATGCTAAGAGGAGCAGGAAAAATCAAAAAATTTCAGAATTGTACCTTGCAATGCGGAGAAATTACTGTTTGTGCATTTACAATATTCATTGATTGTTGCCATTGAAAAACATCATGTTATTCATATACCAGAAATGTTTGAAGCTACTGACTGAATGAAAGGAGCTGGCATCTCACTCTCTTTGAATCTTCTTTATCATGCTAAGAGGAGCAGGAAAAAGCAAAAAATTTCAGAATTGCACCTTGCAATGCGGAGAAATTACTGTTTGTGCATTTACAATATTCATTGATTTTTGCCATTGAAAAACGTCCAGAAATGATTGAAGCTACTGACTGAATGAAAGGAGCTGGCATCTCACTCTCTTTGAATCTTCTTTATCATGCTAAGAGGAGCAGGAAAAAGCAAAAAATTTCAGAATTGCACCTTGCAATGCGGAGAAATTACTGTTTCTGCATTTACAATATTCATTGATTTTTGCCATTGAAAAACGTCCAGAAATGATTGAAGCTACTGACTGAATGAAAGGATCTGGCATCTTACTCTCTTTGAATCTTCTTTATCATGCTAAGAGGAGCAGGAAAAAGCAAAAAATTTCAGAATTGCACCTTGCAATGCGGAGAAATTACTGTTTGTGCATTTACAATATTCATTGATTTTTGCCATTGAAAAACATCATGTTATTCATATACCAGAAATGTTTGAAGCTACTGACTGAATGAAAGGAGCTGACATCTCACTCTCTTTGAATCTTCTTTATCATGCTAAGAGGAGCAGGAAAAAGCAAAAAATTTCAGAATTGCACCTTGCAATGCGGAGAAATTACTGTCTGTGCATTTACAATATTTATTGATTTTTGCCATTGAAAAACGTCCAGAAATGATTGAAGCTACTGACTGAATGAAAGGAGCTGGCATCTCACTCTCTTTGAATCTTCTTTATCATGCTAAGAGGAGCAGGAAAAAGCAAAAAATTTCAGAATTGCACCTTGCAATGCGGAGAAATTACTGTTTGTGCATTTACAATATTCATTGATTTTTGCCATTGAAAAACGTCCAGAAATGATTGAAGCTACTGACTGAATGAAAGGAGCTGGCATCTCACTCTCTTTGAATCTTCTTTGTCATGCTAAGAGGAGCAGGAAAAAGCAAAAAATTTCAGAATTACACCTTGCAATGCGGAGAAATTACTGTTTGTGCATTTACAATATTCATTGATTTTTGCCATTGAAAAACGTCCAGAAATGATTGAAGCTACTGACTGAATGAAAGGAGCTGGCATCTCACTCTCTTTGAATCTTCTTTATCATGCTAAGAGGAGCAGGAAAAAGCAAAAAATTTCAGAATTGCACCTTGCAATGCGGAGAAATTACTGTTTGTGCATTTACAATATTCATTGATTTTTGCCATTGAAAAACATGTTATTCATATACCAGAAATGTTTGAGGCTACTGACTGAATGAAAGGAGCTGGCATCTCACTCTCTTTGACTCTTCTTTATCATGCTAAGAGGAGCAGGAAAAAGCAAAAAATTTCAGAATTGCACCTTGCAATGCGAAGAAATTACTGTTTGTGCATTTACAATATTCATTGATTTTTGCCATTGAAAAACATCATGTTATTCATATACCAGAAATGTTTGAAGCTACTGACTGAATGAAAGGAGCTGGCATCTCACTCTCTTTGAATCTTCTTTATCATGCTAAGAGGAGCAGGAAAAAGCAAAAAATTTCAGAATTGCACCTTGCAATGCGGAGAAATTACTGTTTGTGCATTTACAATATTCATTGATTTTTGCCATTGAAAAACGTCCAGAAATGATTGAAGCTACTGACTGAATGAAAGGAGCTGGCATCTCACTCTCTTTGAATCTTCTTTATCATGCTAAGAGGAGCAGGAAAAAGCAAAAAATTTCAGAATTGCACCTTGCAATGCGGAGAAATTACTGTTTGTGCATTTACAATATTCATTGATTTTTGCCATTGAAAAACGTCCAGAAATGATTGAAGCTACTGACTGAATGAAAGGAGCTGGCATCTCACTCTCTTTGAATCTTCTTTATCATGCTAAGAGGAGCAGGAAAAAGCAAAAAATTTCAGAATTGCACCTTGCAATGCGGAGAAATTACTGTTTGTGCATTTACAATATTCATTGATTTTTGCCATTGAAAAACATCATGTTATTCATGTACCAGAAATGTTTGAAGCTACTGACTGAATGAAAGGAGCTGGCATCTCACTCTCTTTGAATCTTCTTTATCTTGCTAAGAGGAGCAGGAAAAAGCAAAAAATTTCAGAATTGCACTTTGCAATGCGGAGAAATTACTGTTTGTGCATTTACAATATCATTGATTTTTGCCATTGAAAAACGTCCAGAAATGTTTGAAGCTACTGACTGAATGAAAGGAGCTGGCATCTCACTCTCTTTGAATCTTCTTTATCATGCTAAGAGGAACAGGAAAAAGCAAAAAATTTCAGAATTGCAGCTTGCAATGCGGAGAAATTACTGTTTGTGCATTTACAATATTCATTGATTTTTGCCATTGAAAAACGTCCAGAAATGATTGAAGCTACTGACTGAATGAAAGCAGCTGGCATCTCACTCTCTTTGAGTCTTCTTTGTCATGCTAAGAGGAGCAGGAAAAAGCAAAAAATTTCAGAATTGCACCTTGCAATGCGGAGAAATTACTGTTTGTGCATTTACAATATTCATTGATTTTTGCCATTGAAAAACGTCCAGAAATGTTTGAATCTACTGACTGAATGAAAGGAGTTGGCATCTCACTCTCTTTGAATCTTCTTTATCATGCTAAGAGGAGCAGGAAAAAGCAAAAAAATTCAGAATTGCACCTTGCAATGCGGAGAAATTACTGTTTGTGCATTTAAAATATTCATTGATTTTTGCCATTGAAAAACATCATGTTATTCATATACCAGAAATGATTGAAGCTACTGACTGAATGAAAGGAGCTGGCATCTCACTCTCTTTGAATCTTCTTTATCATGCTAAGAGGAGCAGGAAAAAGCAAAAAATTTCAGAATTGCACCTTGCAATGCGGAGAAATTACTGTTTGTGCATTTACAATATTCATTGATTTTTGCCATTGAAAAATGTCCAGAAATGATTGAAGCTACTGACTGAATGAAAGGAGCTGGCATCTCACTCTCTTTGAATCTTCTTTATCATGCTAAGAGGAGCAGGAAAAAGCAAAAAAATTCAGAATTGCACCTTGCAATGCGGAGAAATTACTGTTTGTGCATTTACAATATTCATTGATTTTTGCCATTGAAAAACGTCCAGAAATGATTGAAGCTACTGACTGAATGAAAGGAGCTGGCTTCTCACTCTCTTTGAATCTTCTTTATCATGCTAAGAGGAGCAGGAAAAAGCAAAAAATTTCAGAATTGCACCTTGCAATGCGGAGAAATTACTGTTTGTGCATTTACAATATTCATTGATTTTTGCCATTGAAAAACGTCCAGAAATGATTGAAGCTACTGACTGAATGAAAGGATCTGGCATCTTACTCTCTTTGAATCTTCTTTATCATGCTAAGAGGAGCAGGAAAAAGCAAAAATTTCAGAATTGCACCTTGCAATGCGGAGAAATTACTGTTTGTGCATTTACAATATTCATTGATTTTTGCCATTGAAAAACATCATGTTATTCATATACCAGAAATGTTTGAAGCTACTGACTGAATGAAAGGAGCTGACATCTCACTCTCTTTGAATCTTCTTTATCATGCTAAGAGGAGCAGGAAAAAGCAAAAAATTTCAGAATTGCACCTTGCAATGCGGAGAAATTACTGTCTGTGCATTTACAATATTCATTGATTTTTGCCATTGAGAAACGTCCAGAAATGATTGAAGCTACTGACTGAATGAAAGGAGCTGGCATCTCACTCTCTTTGAATCTTCTTTATCATGCTAAGAGGAGCAGGAAAAAGCAAAAAATTTCAGAATTGCACCTTGCAATGCGGAGAAATTACTGTTTGTGCATTTACAATATTCATTGATTTTTGCCATTGACAAACGTCCAGAAATGATTGAAGCTACTGACTGAATGAAAGGAGCTGGTATCTCACTCTCTTTGAATCTTCTTTATCATGCTAAGAGGAGCAGGAAAAAGCAAAAAATTTCAGAATTGCACCTTGCAATGCGGAGAAATTACTGTTTGTGCATTTACAATATTCATTTATTTTTGCCATTGAAAAACATCATGTTATTCATATACCAGAAATGTTTGAAGCTACTGACTGAATGAAAGGAGCTGGCATCTCACTCTCTTTGAATCTTCTTTATCTTGCTAAGAGGAGCAGGAAAAAGCAAAAAATTTCAGAATTGCACTTTGCAATGCGGAGAAATTACTGTTTGTGCATTTACAATATTCATTGATTTTTGCCATTGAAAAACGTCCAGAAATGTTCGAAGCTACTGACTGAATGAAAGGAGCTGGCATCTCACTCTTTGAATCTTCTTTATCATGCTAAGAGGAGCAGGAAAAAGCAAAAAATTTCAGAATTGCACCTTGCAATGCGGATAAATTACTGTTTGTGCATTTACAATATTCATTGATTTTTGCCATTGAAAAACGTCCAGAAATGATTGAAGCTACTGACTGAATGAAAGGATCTGGCATCTTACTCTCTTTGAATCTTCTTTATCATGCTAAGAGGAGCAGGAAAAAGCAAAAAATTTCAGAATTGCACCTTGCAATGCGGAGAAATTACTGTTTGTGCATTTACAATATTCATTGATTTTTGCCATTGAAAAACATCATGTTATTCATATACCAGAAATGTTTGAAGCTACTGACTGAATGAAAGGAGCTGACATCTCACTCTCTTTGAATCTTCTTTATCATGCTAAGAGGAGCAGGAAAAAGCAAAAAATTTCAGAATTGCACCTTGCAATGCGGAGAAATTACTGTCTGTGCATTTACAATATTCATTGATTTTTGCCATTGAAAAACGTCCAGAAATGATTGAAGCTACTGACTGAATGAAAGGAGCTGGCATCTCACTCTCTTTGAATCTTCTTTATCATGCTAAGAGGAGCAGGAAAAAGCAAAAAATTTCAGAATTGCACCTTGCAATGCGGAGAAATTACTGTTTGTGCATTTACAATATTCATTGATTTTTGCCATTGAAAAACGTCCAGAAATGATTGAAGCTACCGACTGAATGAAAAGAGCTGGTATCTCACTCTCTTTGAATCTTCTTTATCATGCTAAGAGGAGCAGGAAAAAGCAAAAAATTTCAGAATTGCACCTTGCAATGCGGAGAAATTACTGTTTGTGCATTTACAATATTCATTGATTTTTGCCATTGAAAAACATCATGTTATTCATATACCAGAAATGTTTGAAGCTACTGACTGAATGAAAGGAGCTGGCATCTCACTCTCTTTGAATCTTCTTTATCTTGCTAAGAGGAGCAGGAAAAAGCAAAAAATTTCAGAATTGCACTTTGCAATGCGGAGAAATTACTGTTTGTGCATTTACAATATTCATTGATTTTTGCCATTGAAAAACATCCAGAAATGTTTGAAGCTACTGACTGAATGAAAGGAGCTGGCATCTCACTCTCTTTGAATCTTCTTTATCATGCTAAGAGGAGCAGGAAAAAGCAAAAAATTTCAGAATTACACCTTGCAATGCGGAGAAATTACTGTTTGTGCATTTACAATATTCATTGATTTTTGCCATTGAAAAACGTCCAGAAATGATTGAAGCTACTGACTGAATGAAAGGAGCTGGCATCTCACTCTCTTTGAATCTTCTTTATCATGCTAAGAGGAGCAGGAAAAATCTAAAAATTTCAGAATTGCACCTTGCAATGCGGAGAAATTACTGTTTGTGCATTTACAATATTCATTGATTTTTGCCATTGAAAAAAATGTTATTCATATACCAGAAATGTTTGAAGCTACTGACTGAATGAAAGGAGCTGGCATCTCACTCTCTTTGAATCTTCTTTATCATGCTAAGAGGAGCAGGAAAAAGCAAAAAATTTCAGAATTGCACCTTGCAATGCGGAGAAATTACTGTTTGTGCATTTACAATATTCATTGATTTTTGCCATTGAAAAACATCATGTTATTCATATACCAGAAATGTTTGAAGCTACTGACTGAATGAAAGGAGCTGGCATCTCACTCTCTTTGAATCTTCTTTATCATGCTAAGAGGAGCAGGAAAAAGCAAAAAATTTCAGAATTGCACCTTGCAATGCGGAGAAATTACTGTTTGTGCATTTACAATATTCATTGATTTTTGCCATTGAAAAACGTCCAGAAATGATTGAAGCTACTGACTGAATGAAAGGAGCTGGCATCTCACTCTCTTTGAATCTTCTTTATCATGCTAAGAGGAGCAGGAAAAAGTAAAAAATTTCAGAATTGCACCTTGCAATGCGGAGAAATTACTGTTTGTGCATTTACAATATTCATTGATTTTTGCCATTGAAAAACGTCCAGAAATGATTGAAGCTACTGACTGAATGAAAGGAGCTGGCATCTCACTCTCTTTGAATCTTTATCATGCTAAGAGGAGCAGGAAAAAGCAAAAAATTTCAGAATTGCACCTTGCAATGCGGAGAAATTACTGTTTGTGCATTTACAATATTCATTGATTTTTGACATTGAAAAACATCATGTTATTCATATACCAGAAATGTTTGAAGCTACTGACTGAATGAAAGGAGCTGGCATCTCACTCTCTTTGAATCTTCTTTATCTTGCTAAGAGGAGCAGGAAAAAGCAAAAAATTTCAGAATTGCACTTTGCAATGCGGAGAAATTACTGTTTGTGCATTTACAATATTCATTGATTTTTGCCATTGAAAAACGTCCAGAAATGTTTGAAGCTACTGACTGAATGAAAGGAGCTGGCATCTCACTCTCTTTGAATCTTCTTTATCATGCTAAGAGGAGCAGGAAAAAGCAAAAAATTTCAGAATTACACCTTGCAATGCGGAGAAATTACTGTTTGTGCATTTACAATATTCATTGATTTTTGCCATTGAAAAACATCCAGAAATGATTGAAGCTACTGACTGAATGAAAGGAGCTGGCATCTCACTCTCTTTGAATCTTCTTTGTCATGCTAAGAGGAGCAGGAAAAAGCAAAAAATTTCAGAATTGCACCTTGCAATGCGGAGAAATTACTGTTTGTGCATTTACAATATTCATTGATTTTTGCCATTGAAAAACGTCCAGAAATGATTGAAGCTACTGACTGAATGAAAGGAGCTGGCATCTCACTCTCTTTGAATCTTCTTTATCATGCTAAGAGGAGCAGGAAAAAGCAAAAAATTTCAGAATTGCACCTTGCAATGCGGAGAAATTACTGTTTGTGCATTTACAATATTCATTGATTTTTGCCATTGAAAAACGTCCAGAAATGATTGAAGCTACTGACTGAATGAAAGGAGCTGGCATCTCACTCTCTTTGAATCTTCTTTATCATGCTAAGAGGAGCAGGAAAAAGCAAAAAATTTCAGAATTGCACCTTGCAATGCGGAGAAATTACTGTTTGTGCATTTACAATATTCATTGATTTTTGCCATTGAAAAACATCATGTTATTCATATACCAGAAATGATTGAAGCTACTGACTGAATGAAAGGATCTGGCATCTTACTCTCTTTGAATCTTCTTTATCATGCTAAGAGGAGCAGGAAAAAGCAAAAAATTTCAGAATTGCACCTTGCAATGCGGAGAAATTACTGTTTGTGCATTTACAATATTCATTGATTTTTGCCATTGAAAAACATCATGTTATTCATATACCAGAAATGTTTGAAGCTACTGACTGAATGAAAGGAGCTGACATCTCACTCTCTTTGAATCTTCTTTATCATGCTAAGAGGAGCAGGAAAAAGCAAAAAATTTCAGAATTGCACCTTGCAATGCGGAGAAATTACTGTCTGTGCATTTACAATATTCATTGATTTTTGCCATTGAAAAACGTCCAGAAATGATTGAAGCTACTGACTGAATGAAAGGAGCTGGCATCTCACTCTCTTTGAATCTTCTTTATCATGCTAAGAGGAGCAGGAAAAAGCAAAAAATTTCAGAATTGCACCTTGCAATGCGGAGAAATTACTGTTTGTGCATTTACAATATTCATTGATTTTTGCCATTGAAAAACGTCCAGAAATGATTGAAGCTACCGACTGAATGAAAAGAGCTGGTATCTCACTCTCTTTGAATCTTCTTTATCATGCTAAGAGGAGCAGGAAAAAGCAAAAAATTTCAGAATTGCACCTTGCAATGCGGAGAAATTACTGTTTGTGCATTTACAATATTCATTGATTTTTGCCATTGAAAAACATCATGTTATTCATATACCAGAAATGTTTGAAGCTACTGACTGAATGAAAGGAGCTGGCATCTCACTCTCTTTGAATCTTCTTTATCTTGCTAAGAGGAGCAGGAAAAAGCAAAAAATTTCAGAATTGCACTTTGCAATGCGGAGAAATTACTGTTTGTGCATTTACAATATTCATTGATTTTTGCCATTGAAAAACGTCCAGAAATGATTGAAGCTACTGACTGAATGAAAGGAGCTGGCATCTCACTCTCTTTGAATCTTCTTTGTCATGCTAAGAGGAGCAGGAAAAAGCAAAAAATTTCAGAATTACACCTTGCAATGCGGAGAAATTACTGTTTGTGCATTTTCAATATTCATTGATTTTTGCCATTGAAAAACGTCCAGAAATGATTGAAGCTACTGACTGAATGAAAGGAGCTGGCATCTCACTCTCTTTGAATCTTCTTTATCATGCTAAGAGGAGCAGGAAAAATCTAAAAATTTCAGAATTGCACCTTGCAATGCGGAGAAATTACTGTTTGTGCATTTACAATATTCATTGATTTTTGCCATTGAAAAACATGTTATTCATATACCAGAAATGTTTGAAGCTACTGACTGAATGAAAGGAGCTGGCATCTCACTCTCTTTGAATCTTCTTTATCATGCTAAGAGGAGCAGGAAAAAGCAAAAAACTTCAGAATTGCACCTTGCAATGCGGAGAAATTACTGTTTGTGCATTTACAATATTCATTGATTTTTGCCATTGAAAAACATCATGTTATTCATATACCAGAAATGTTTGAAGCTACTGACTGAATGAAAGGAGCTGGCATCTCACTCTCTTTGAATCTTCTTTATCATGCTAAGAGGAGCAGGAAAAAGCAAAAAATTTCAGAATTGCACCTTGCAATGCGGAGAAATTACTGTTTGTGCATTTACAATATTCATTGATTTTTGCCATTGAAAAACGTCCAGAAATGATTGAAGCTACTGACTGAATGAAAGGAGCTGGCATCTCACTCTCTTTGAATCTTCTTTATCATGCTAAGAGGAGCAGGAAAAAGTAAAAAATTTCAGAATTGCACCTTGCAATGCGGAGAAATTACTGTTTGTGCATTTACAATATTCATTGATTTTTGCCATTGAAAAACGTCCAGAAATGATTGAAGCTACTGACTGAATGAAAGGAGCTGGCATCTCACTCTCTTTGAATCTTTATCATGCTAAGAGGAGCAGGAAAAAGCAAAAAATTTCAGAATTGCACCTTGCAATGCGGAGAAATTACTGTTTGTGCATTTACAATATTCATTGATTTTTGACATTGAAAAACATCATGTTATTCATATACCAGAAATGTTTGAAGCTACTGACTGAATGAAAGGAGCTGGCATCTCACTCTCTTTGAATCTTCTTTATCTTGCTAAGAGGAGCAGGAAAAAGCAAAAAATTTCAGAATTGCACTTTGCAATGCGGAGAAATTACTGTTTGTGCATTTACAATATTCATTGATTTTTGCCATTGAAAAACGTCCAGAAATGTTTGAAGCTACTGACTGAATGAAAGGAGCTGGCATCTCACTCTCTTTGAATCTTCTTTATCATGCTAAGAGGAGCAGGAAAAAGCAAAAAATTTCAGAATTACACCTTGCAATGCGGAGAAATTACTGTTTGTGCATTTACAATATTCATTGATTTTTGCCATTGAAAAACATCCAGAAATGATTGAAGCTACTGACTGAATGAAAGGAGCTGGCATCTCACTCTCTTTGAATCTTCTTTGTCATGCTAAGAGGAGCAGGAAAAAGCAAAAAATTTCAGAATTGCACCTTGCAATGCGGAGAAATTACTGTTTGTGCATTTACAATATTCATTGATTTTTGCCATTGAAAAACGTCCAGAAATGATTGAAGCTACTGACTGAATGAAAGGAGCTGGCATCTCACTCTCTTTGAATCTTCTTTATCATGCTAAGAGGAGCAGGAAAAAGCAAAAAATTTCAGAATTGCACCTTGCAATGCGGAGAAATTACTGTTTGTGCATTTACAATATTCATTGATTTTTGCCATTGAAAAACGTCCAGAAATGATTGAAGCTACTGACTGAATGAAAGGAGCTGGCATCTCACTCTCTTTGAATCTTCTTTATCATGCTAAGAGGAGCAGGAAAAAGCAAAAAATTTCAGAATTGCACCTTGCAATGCGGAGAAATTACTGTTTGTGCATTTACAATATTCATTGATTTTTGCCATTGAAAAACATCATGTTATTCATATACCAGAAATGATTGAAGCTACTGACTGAATGAAAGGATCTGGCATCTTACTCTCTTTGAATCTTCTTTATCATGCTAAGAGGAGCAGGAAAAAGCAAAAAATTTCAGAATTGCACCTTGCAATGCGGAGAAATTACTGTTTGTGCATTTACAATATTCATTGATTTTTGCCATTGAAAAACATCATGTTATTCATATACCAGAAATGTTTGAAGCTACTGACTGAATGAAAGGAGCTGACATCTCACTCTCTTTGAATCTTCTTTATCATGCTAAGAGGAGCAGGAAAAAGCAAAAAATTTCAGAATTGCACCTTGCAATGCGGAGAAATTACTGTCTGTGCATTTACAATATTCATTGATTTTTGCCATTGAAAAACGTCCAGAAATGATTGAAGCTACTGACTGAATGAAAGGAGCTGGCATCTCACTCTCTTTGAATCTTCTTTATCATGCTAAGAGGAGCAGGAAAAAGCAAAAAATTTCAGAATTGCACCTTGCAATGCGGAGAAATTACTGTTTGTGCATTTACAATATTCATTGATTTTTGCCATTGAAAAACGTCCAGAAATGATTGAAGCTACCGACTGAATGAAAAGAGCTGGTATCTCACTCTCTTTGAATCTTCTTTATCATGCTAAGAGGAGCAGGAAAAAGCAAAAAATTTCAGAATTGCACCTTGCAATGCGGAGAAATTACTGTTTGTGCATTTACAATATTCATTGATTTTTGCCATTGAAAAACATCATGTTATTCATATACCAGAAATGTTTGAAGCTACTGACTGAATGAAAGGAGCTGGCATCTCACTCTCTTTGAATCTTCTTTATCTTGCTAAGAGGAGCAGGAAAAAGCAAAAAATTTCAGAATTGCACTTTGCAATGCGGAGAAATTACTGTTTGTGCATTTACAATATTCATTGATTTTTGCCATTGAAAAACGTCCAGAAATGATTGAAGCTACTGACTGAATGAAAGGAGCTGGCATCTCACTCTCTTTGAATCTTCTTTGTCATGCTAAGAGGAGCAGGAAAAAGCAAAAAATTTCAGAATTACACCTTGCAATGCGGAGAAATTACTGTTTGTGCATTTTCAATATTCATTGATTTTTGCCATTGAAAAACGTCCAGAAATGATTGAAGCTACTGACTGAATGAAAGGAGCTGGCATCTCACTCTCTTTGAATCTTCTTTATCATGCTAAGAGGAGCAGGAAAAATCTAAAAATTTCAGAATTGCACCTTGCAATGCGGAGAAATTACTGTTTGTGCATTTACAATATTCATTGATTTTTGCCATTGAAAAACATGTTATTCATATACCAGAAATGTTTGAAGCTACTGACTGAATGAAAGGAGCTGGCATCTCACTCTCTTTGAATCTTCTTTATCATGCTAAGAGGAGCAGGAAAAAGCAAAAAACTTCAGAATTGCACCTTGCAATGCGGAGAAATTACTGTTTGTGCATTTACAATATTCATTGATTTTTGCCATTGAAAAACATCATGTTATTCATATACCAGAAATGTTTGAAGCTACTGACTGAATGAAAGGAGCTGGCATCTCACTCTCTTTGAATCTTCTTTATCATGCTAAGAGGAGCAGGAAAAAGCAAAAAATTTCAGAATTGCACCTTGCAATGCGGAGAAATTACTGTTTGTGCATTTACAATATTCATTGATTTTTGCCATTGAAAAACGTCCAGAAATGATTGAAGCTACTGACTGAATGAAAGGAGCTGGCATCTCACTCTCTTTGAATCTTCTTTATCATGCTAAGAGGAGCAGGAAAAAGCAAAAAATTTCTAAATTGCACCTTGCAATGCGTAGAAATTACTGTTTGTGCATTTACAATATTCATTGATTTTTGCCATTGAAAAACATCATGTTATTCATATACCAGAAATGTTTGAAGCTACTGACTGAATGAAAGGAGCTGGCATCTCACTCTCTTTAAATCTTCTTTATCTTGCTAAGAGGAGCAGAAAAAAGCAAAAAATTTCAGAATTGCACTTTGCAATGCGGAGAAATTACTGTTTGTGCATTTACAATATTCATTGATTTTTGCCATTGAAAAACATCCAGAAATGTTTGAAGCTACTGACTGAATGAAAGGAGCTGGCATCTCACTCTCTTTGAATCTTCTTTATCATGCTAAGAGGAGCAGGAAAAAGCAAAAAATTTCAGAATTGCACCTTGCAATGCGGAGAAATTACTGTTTGTGCATTTACAATATTCATTGATTTTTGCCATTGAAAAACATCATGTTATTCATATACCAGAAATGTTTGAAGCTACTGACTGAATGAAAGGAGCTGGCATCTCACTCTCTTTGAATCTTCTTTATCTTGCTAAGAGGAGCAGGAAAAAGCAAAAAATTTCAGAATTGCACTTTGCAATGCGGAGAAATTACTGTTTGTGCATTTACAATATTCATTGATTTTTGCCATTGAAAAACGTCCAGAAATGTTTGAAGCTACTGACTGAATGAAAGGAGCTGGCATCTCACTCTCTTTGAATCTTCTTTATCATGCTAAGAGGAGCAGGAAAAAGCAAAAAATTTCAGAATTGCACCTTGCAATGCGGAGAAATTACTGTTTGTGCATTTACAATATTCATTGATTTTTGCCATTGAAAAACGTCCAGAAATGATTGAAGCTACTGACTGAATGAAAGGAGCTGGCATCTCACTCTCTTTGAATCTTCTTTGTCATGCTAAGAGGAGCAGGAAAAAGCAAAAAATTTCAGAATTGCACCTTGCAATGCGGAGAAATTACTGTTTGTGCATTTACAATATTCATTGATTTTTGCCATTGAAAAACGTCCAGAAATGATTGAAGCTACTGACTGAATGAAAGGAGCTGGCATCTCACTCTCTTTGAATCTTCTTTATCATGCTAAGAGGAGCAGGAAAAAGTAAAAAATTTCAGAATTGCACCTTGCAATGCGGAGAAATTACTGTTTGTGCATTTACAATATTCATTGATTTTTGCCATTGAAAAACATTGTTATTCATATACCAGAAATGTTTGAAGCTACTGACTGAATGAAAGGAGCTGGCATCTCACTCTCTTTGAATCTTCTTTATCATGCTAAGAGGAGCAGGAAAAAGCAAAAAATTTCAGAATTGCACCTTGCAATGCGGAGAAATTACTGTTTGTGCATTTACAATATTCATTGATTTTTGCCATTGAAAAACATCATGTTATTCATATACCAGAAATGTTTGAAGCTACTGACTGAATGAAAGGAGCTGGCATCTCACTCTCTTTGAATCTTCTTTATCATGCTAAGAGGAGCAGGAAAAAGCAAAAAATTTCAGAATTGCACCTTGCAATGCGGAGAAATTACTGTTTGTGCATTTACAATATTCATTGATTTTTGCCATTGAAAAACGTCCAGAAATGATTGAAGCTACTGACTGAATGAAAGGAGCTGGCATCTCACTCTCTTTGAATCTTCTTTATCATGCTAAGAGGAGCAGGAAAAAGCAAAAAATTTCAGAATTGCACCTTGCAATGCGGAGAAATTACTGTTTGTGCATTTACAATATTCATTGATTTTTGCCATTGAAAAACGTCCAGAAATGATTGAAGCTACTGACTGAATGAAAGGAGCTGGCATCTCACTCTCTTTGAATCTTCTTTATCATGCTAAGAGGAGCAGGAAAAAGCAAAAAATTTCAGAATTGCACCTTGCAATGCGGAGAAATTACTGTTTGTGCATTTACAATATTCATTGATTTTTGCCATTGAAAAACATCATGTTATTCATATACCAGAAATGTTTGAAGCTACTGACTGAATGAAAGGAGCTGACATCTCACTCTCTTTGAATCTTCTTTATCATGCTAAGAGGAGCAGGAAAAAGCAAAAAATTTCAGAATTGCACCTTGCAATGCGGAGAAATTACTGTCTGTGCATTTACAATATTCATTGATTTTTGCCATTGAGAAACATCCAGAAATGATTGAAGCTACTGACTGAATGAAAGGAGCTGGCATCTCACTCTCTTTGAATCTTCTTTATCATGCTAAGAGGAGCAGGAAAAAGCAAAAAATTTCAGAATTGCACCTTGCAATGCGGAGAAATTACTGTTTGTGCATTTACAATATTCATTGATTTTTGCCATTGACAAACGTCCAGAAATGATTGAAGCTACTGACTGAATGAAAGGAGCTGGTATCTCACTCTCTTTGAATCTTCTTTATCATGCTAAGAGGAGCAGGAAAAAGCAAAAAATTTCAGAATTGCACCTTGCAATGCGGAGAAATTACTGTTTGTGCATTTACAATATTCATTTATTTTTCCCATTGAAAAACATCATGTTATTCATATACCAGAAATGTTTGAAGCTACTGACTGAATGAAACGAGCTGGCATCTCACTCTCTTTGAATCTTCTTTATCTTGCTAAGAGGAGCAGGAAAAAGCAAAAAATTTCAGAATTGCACTTTGCAATGCGGAAAAATTACTGTTTGTGCATTTACAATATTCATTGATTTTTGCCATTGAAAAACGTCCAGAAATGTTCGAAGCTACTGACTGAATGAAAGGAGCTGGCATCTCACTCTTTGAATCTTCTTTATCATGCTAAGAGGAGCAGGAAAAAGCAAAAAATTTCAGAATTGCACCTTGCAATGCGGATAAATTACTGTTTGTGCATTTACAATATTCATTGATTTTTGCCATTGAAAAACGTCCAGAAATGATTGAAGCTACTGACTGAATGAAAGGATCTGGCATCTTACTCTCTTTGAATCTTCTTTATCATGCTAAGAGGAGCAGGAAAAAGCAAAAAATTTCAGAATTGCACCTTGCAATGCGGAGAAATTACTGTTTGTGCATTTACAATATTCATTGATTTTTGCCATTGAAAAACATCATGTTATTCATATACCAGAAATGTTTGAAGCTACTGACTGAATGAAAGGAGCTGACATCTCACTCTCTTTGAATCTTCTTTATCATGCTAAGAGGAGCAGGAAAAAGCAAAAAATTTCAGAATTGCACCTTGCAATGCGGAGAAATTACTGTCTGTGCATTTACAATATTCATTGATTTTTGCCATTGAAAAACGTCCAGAAATGATTGAAGCTACTGACTGAATGAAAGGAGCTGGCATCTCACTCTCTTTGAATCTTCTTTATCATGCTAAGAGGAGCAGGAAAAAGCAAAAAATTTCAGAATTGCACCTTGCAATGCGGAGAAATTACTGTTTGTGCATTTACAATATTCATTGATTTTTGCCATTGAAAAACGTCCAGAAATGATTGAAGCTACCGACTGAATGAAAAGAGCTGGTATCTCACTCTCTTTGAATCTTCTTTATCATGCTAAGAGGAGCAGGAAAAAGCAAAAAATTTCAGAATTGCACCTTGCAATGCGGAGAAATTACTGTTTGTGCATTTACAATATTCATTGATTTTTGCCATTGAAAAACATCATGTTATTCATATACCAGAAATGTTTGAAGCTACTGACTGAATGAAAGGAGCTGGCATCTCACTCTCTTTGAATCTTCTTTATCTTGCTAAGAGGAGCAGGAAAAAGCAAAAAATTTCAGAATTGCACTTTGCAATGCGGAGAAATTACTGTTTGTGCATTTACAATATTCATTGATTTTTCCCATTGAAAAACATCCAGAAATGTTTGAAGCTACTGACTGAATGAAAGGAGCTGGCATCTCACTCTCTTTGAATCTTCTTTATCATGCTAAGAGGAGCAGGAAAAAGCAAAAAATTTCAGAATTACACCTTGCAATGCGGAGAAATCACTGTTTGTGCATTTACAATATTCATTGATTTTTGCCATTGAAAAACGTCCAGAAATGATTGAAGCTACTGACTGAATGAAAGGAGCTGGCATCTCACTCTCTTTGAATCTTCTTTATCATGCTAAGAGGAGCAGGAAAAATCTAAAAATTTCAGAATTGCACCTTGCAATGCGGAGAAATTACTGTTTGTGCATTTACAATATTCATTGATTTTTGCCATTGAAAAAAATGTTATTCATATACCAGAAATGTTTGAAGCTACTGACTGAATGAAAGGAGCTGGCATCTCACTCTCTTTGAATCTTCTTTATCATGCTAAGAGGAGCAGGAAAAAGCAAAAAATTTCAGAATTGCACCTTGCAATGCGGAGAAATTACTGTTTGTGCATTTACAATATTCATTGATTTTTGCCATTGAAAAACATCATGTTATTCATATACCAGAAATGTTTGAAGCTACTGACTGAATGAAAGGAGCTGGCATCTCACTCTCTTTGAATCTTCTTTATCATGCTAAGAGGAGCAGGAAAAAGCAAAAAATTTCAGAATTGCACCTTGCAATGCGGAGAAATTACTGTTTGTGCATTTACAATATTCATTGATTTTTGCCATTGAAAAACGTCCAGAAATGATTGAAGCTACTGACTGAATGAAAGGAGCTGGCATCTCACTCTCTTTGAATCTTCTTTATCATGCTAAGAGGAGCAGGAAAAAGTAAAAAATTTCAGAATTGCACCTTGCAATGCGGAGAAATTACTGTTTGTGCATTTACAATATTCATTGATTTTTGCCATTGAAAAACGTCCAGAAATGATTGAAGCTACTGACTGAATGAAAGGAGCTGGCATCTCACTCTCTTTGAATCTTTATCATGCTAAGAGGAGCAGGAAAAAGCAAAAAATTTCAGAATTGCACCTTGCAATGCGGAGAAATTACTGTTTGTGCATTTACAATATTCATTGATTTTTGACATTGAAAAACATCATGTTATTCATATACCAGAAATGTTTGAAGCTACTGACTGAATGAAAGGAGCTGGCATCTCACTCTCTTTGAATCTTCTTTATCTTGCTAAGAGGAGCAGGAAAAAGCAAAAAATTTCAGAATTTCACTTTGCAATGCGGAGAAATTACTGTTTGTGCATTTACAATATTCATTGATTTTTGCCATTGAAAAACGTCCAGAAATGTTTGAAGCTACTGACTGAATGAAAGGAGCTGGCATCTCACTCTCTTTGAATCTTCTTTATCATGCTAAGAGGAGCAGGAAAAAGCAAAAAATTTCAGAATTACACCTTGCAATGCGGAGAAATTACTGTTTGTGCATTTACAATATTCATTGATTTTTGCCATTGAAAAACATCCAGAAATGATTGAAGCTACTGACTGAATGAAAGGAGCTGGCATCTCACTCTCTTTGAATCTTCTTTGTCATGCTAAGAGGAGCAGGAAAAAGCAAAAAATTTCAGAATTGCACCTTGCAATGCGGAGAAATTACTGTTTGTGCATTTACAATATTCATTGATTTTTGCCATTGAAAAACGTCCAGAAATGATTGAAGCTACTGACTGAATGAAAGGAGCTGGCATCTCACTCTCTTTGAATCTTCTTTATCATGCTAAGAGGAGCAGGAAAAAGCAAAAAATTTCAGAATTGCACCTTGCAATGCGGAGAAATTACTGTTTGTGCATTTACAATATTCATTGATTTTTGCCATTGAAAAACGTCCAGAAATGATTGAAGCTACTGACTGAATGAAAGGAGCTGGCATCTCACTCTCTTTGAATCTTCTTTATCATGCTAAGAGGAGCAGGAAAAAGCAAAAAATTTCAGAATTGCACCTTGCAATGCGGAGAAATTACTGTTTGTGCATTTACAATATTCATTGATTTTTGCCATTGAAAAACGTCCAGAAATGATTGAAGCTACTGACTGAATGAAAGGAGCTGGCATCTCACTCTCTTTGAATCTTCTTTATCATGCTAAGAGGAGCAGGAAAAAGCAAAAAATTTCAGAATTGCACCTTGCAATGCGGAGAAATTACTGTTTGTGCATTTACAATATTCATTGATTTTTGCCATTGAAAAACATCATGTTATTCATATACCAGAAATGATTGAAGCTACTGACTGAATGAAAGGATCTGGCATCTTACTCTCTTTGAATCTTCTTTATCATGCTAAGAGGAGCAGGAAAAAGCAAAAAATTTCAGAATTGCACCTTGCAATGCGGAGAAATTACTGTTTGTGCATTTACAATATTCATTGATTTTTGCCATTGAAAAACATCATGTTATTCATATACCAGAAATGTTTGAAGCTACTGACTGAATGAAAGGAGCTGACATCTCACTCTCTTTGAATCTTCTTTATCATGCTAAGAGGAGCAGGAAAAAGCAAAAAATTTCAGAATTGCACCTTGCAATGCGGAGAAATTACTGTCTGTGCATTTACAATATTCATTGATTTTTGCCATTGAAAAACGTCCAGAAATGATTGAAGCTACTGACTGAATGAAAGGAGCTGGCATCTCACTCTCTTTGAATCTTCTTTATCATGCTAAGAGGAGCAGGAAAAAGCAAAAAATTTCAGAATTGCACCTTGCAATGCGGAGAAATTACTGTTTGTGCATTTACAATATTCATTGATTTTTGCCATTGAAAAACGTCCAGAAATGATTGAAGCTACCGACTGAATGAAAAGAGCTGGTATCTCACTCTCTTTGAATCTTCTTTATCATGCTAAGAGGAGCAGGAAAAAGCAAAAAATTTCAGAATTGCACCTTGCAATGCGGAGAAATTACTGTTTGTGCATTTACAATATTCATTGATTTTTGCCATTGAAAAACATCATGTTATTCATATACCAGAAATGTTTGAAGCTACTGACTGAATGAAAGGAGCTGGCATCTCACTCTCTTTGAATCTTCTTTATCTTGCTAAGAGGAGCAGGAAAAAGCAAAAAATTTCAGAATTGCACTTTGCAATGCGGAGAAATTACTGTTTGTGCATTTACAATATTCATTGATTTTTGCCATTGAAAAACGTCCAGAAATGTTTGAAGCTACTGACTGAATGAAAGGAGCTGGCATCTCACTCTCTTTGAATCTTCTTTATCATGCTAAGAGGAGCAGGAAAAAGCAAAAAATTTCAGAATTGCACCTTGCAATGCGGAGAAATTACTGTTTGTGCATTTACAATATTCATTGATTTTTGCCATTGAAAAACGTCCAGAAATGATTGAAGCTACTGACTGAATGAAAGGAGCTGGCATCTCACTCTCTTTGAATCTTCTTTGTCATGCTAAGAGGAGCAGGAAAAAGCAAAAAATTTCAGAATTACACCTTGCAATGCGGAGAAATTACTGTTTGTGCATTTTCAATATTCATTGATTTTTGCCATTGAAAAACGTCCAGAAATGATTGAAGCTACTGACTGAATGAAAGGAGCTGGCATCTCACTCTCTTTGAATCTTCTTTATCATGCTAAGAGGAGCAGGAAAAATCTAAAAATTTCAGAATTGCACCTTGCAATGCGGAGAAATTACTGTTTGTGCATTTACAATATTCATTGATTTTTGCCATTGAAAAACATGTTATTCATATACCAGAAATGTTTGAAGCTACTGACTGAATGAAAGGAGCTGGCATCTCACTCTCTTTGAATCTTCTTTATCATGCTAAGAGGAGCAGGAAAAAGCAAAAAACTTCAGAATTGCACCTTACAATGCGGAGAAATTACTGTTTGTGCATTTACAATATTCATTGATTTTTGCCATTGAAAAACATCATGTTATTCATATACCAGAAATGTTTGAAGCTACTGACTGAATGAAAGGAGCTGGCATCTCACTCTCTTTGAATCTTCTTTATCATGCTAAGAGGAGCAGGAAAAAGCAAAAAATTTCAGAATTGCACCTTGCAATGCGGAGAAATTACTGTTTGTGCATTTACAATATTCATTGATTTTTGCCATTGAAAAACGTCCAGAAATGATTGAAGCTACTGACTGAATGAAAGGAGCTGGCATCTCACTCTCTTTGAATCTTCTTTATCATGCTAAGAGGAGCAGGAAAAAGCAAAAAATTTCTAAATTGCACCTTGCAATGCGTAGAAATTACAGTTTGTGCATTTACAATATTCATTGATTTTTGCCATTGAAAAACATCATGTTATTCATATACCAGAAATGTTTGAAGCTACTGACTGAATGAAAGGAGCTGGCATCTCACTCTCTTTAAATCTTCTTTATCTTGCTAAGAGGAGCAGAAAAAAGCAAAAAATTTCAGAATTGCACTTTGCAATGCGGAGAAATTACTGTTTGTGCATTTACAATATTCATTGATTTTTGCCATTGAAAAACGTCCAGAAATGTTTGAAGCTACTGACTGAATGAAAGGAGCTGGCATCTCACTCTCTTTGAATCTTCTTTATCATGCTAAGAGGAGCAGGAAAAAGCAAAAAATTTCAGAATTGCACCTTGCAATGCGGAGAAATTACTGTTTGTGCATTTACAATATTCATTGATTTTTGCCATTGAAAAACGTCCAGAAATGATTGAAGCTACTGACTGAATGAAAGGAGCTGGCATCTCACTCTCTTTGAATCTTCTTTGTCATGCTAAGAGGAGCAGGAAAAAGCAAAAAATTTCAGAATTACACCTTGCAATGCGGAGAAATTACTGTTTGTGCATTTACAATATTCATTGATTTTTGCCATTGAAAAACGTCCAGAAATGATTGAAGCTACTGACTGAATGAAAGGAGCTGGCATCTCACTCTCTTTGAATCTTCTTTATCATGCTAAGAGGAGCAGGAAAAATCTAAAAATTTCAGAATTGCACCTTGCAATGCGGAGAAATTACTGTTTGTGCATTTACAATATTCATTGATTTTTGCCATTGAAAAACATGTTATTCATATACCAGAAATGTTTGAAGCTACTGACTGAATGAAAGGAGCTGGCATCTCACTCTCTTTGAATCTTCTTTATCATGCTAAGAGGAGCAGGAAAAAGCAAAAAACTTCAGAATTGCACCTTGCAATGCGGAGAAATTACTGTTTGTGCATTTACAATATTCATTGATTTTTGCCATTGAAAAACATCATGTTATTCATATACCAGAAATGTTTGAAACTACTGACTGAATGAAAGGAGCTGGCATCTCACTCTCTTTGAATCTTCTTTATCATGCTAAGAGGAGCAGGAAAAAGCAAAAAATTTCAGAATTGCACCTTGCAATGCGGAGAAATTACTGTTTGTGCATTTACAATTTTCATTGATTTTTGCCATTGAAAAACGTCCAGAAATGATTGAAGCTACTGACTGAATGAAAGGAGCTGGCATCTCACTCTCTTTGAATCTTCTTTATCATGCTAAGAGGAGCAGGAAAAAGCAAAAAATTTCAGAATTGCACCTTGCAATGCGTAGAAATTACTGTTTGTGCATTTACAATATTCATTGATTTTTGCCATTGAAAAACGTCCAGAAATGATTGAAGCTACTGACTGAATGAAAGGAGCTGGCATCTCACTCTCTTTGAATCTTTATCATGCTAAGAGGAGCAGGAAAAAGCAAAAAATTTCAGAATTGCACCTTGCAATGCGGAGAAATTACTGTTTGTGCATTTACAATATTCATTGATTTTTGCCATTGAAAAACATCATGTTATTCATATACCAGAAATGTTTGAAGCTACTGACTGAATGAAAGGAGCTGGCATCTCACTCTCTTTGAATCTTCTTTATCTTGCTAAGAGGAGCAGGAAAAAGCAAAAAATTTCAGAATTGCACTTTGCAATGCGGAGAAATTACTGTTTGTGCATTTACAATATTCATTGATTTTTGCCATTGAAAAACGTCCAGAAATGTTTGAAGCTACTGACTGAATGAAAGGAGCTGGCATCTCACTCTCTTTGAATCTTCTTTATCATGCTAAGAGGAGCAGGAAAAAGCAAAAAATTTCAGAATTGCACCTTGCAATGCGGAGAAATTACTGTTTGTGCATTTACAATATTCATTGATTTTTGCCATTGAAAAACGTCCAGAAATGATTGAAGCTACTGACTGAATGAAAGGAGCTGGCATCTCACTCTCTTTGAGTCTTCTTTGTCATGCTAAGAGGAGCAGGAAAAAGCAAAAAATTTCAGAATTGCACCTTGCAATGCGGAGAAATTACTGTTTGTGCATTTACAATATTCATTGATTTTTGCCATTGAAAAACGTCCAGAAATGATTGAAGCTACTGACTGAATGAAAGGAGCTGGCATCTCACTCTCTTTGAATCTTCTTTATCATGCTAAGAGGAGCAGGAAAAAGTAAAAAATTTCAGAATTGCACCTTGCAATGCGGAGAAATTACTGTTTGTGCATTTACAATATTCATTGATTTTTGCCATTGAAAAACATGTTATTCATATACCAGAAATGTTTGAAGCTACTGACTGAATGAAAGGAGCTGGCATCTCACTCTCTTTGAATCTTCTTTATCATGCTAAGAGGAGCAGGAAAAAGCAAAAAATTTCAGAATTGCACCTTGCAATGCGGAGAAATTACTGTTTGTGCATTTACAATATTCATTGATTTTTGCCATTGAAAAACATCATGTTATTCATATACCAGAAATGTTTGAAGCTACTGACTGAATGAAAGGAGCTGGCATCTCACTCTCTTTGAATCTTCTTTATCATGCTAAGAGGAGCAGGAAAAAGCAAAAAATTTCAGAATTGCACCTTGCAATGCGGAGAAATTACTGTTTGTGCATTTACAATATTCATTGATTTTTGCCATTGAAAAACGTCCAGAAATGATTGAAGCTACTGACTGAATGAAAGGAGCTGGCATCTCACTCTCTTTGAATCTTCTTTATCATGCTAAGAGGAGCAGGAAAAAGCAAAAAATTTCAGAATTGCACCTTGCAATGCGGAGAAATTACTGTTTGTGCATTTACAATATTCATTGATTTTTGCCATTGAAAAACGTCCAGAAATGATTGAAGCTACTGACTGAATGAAAGGAGCTGGCATCTCACTCTCTTTGAATCTTCTTTATCATGCTAAGAGGAGCAGGAAAAAGCAAAAAATTTCAGAATTGCACCATGCAATGCGGAGAAATTACTGTTTGTGCATTTACAATATTCATTGATTTTTGCCATTGAAAAACATCATGTTATTCATATACCAGAAATGTTTGAAGCTACTGACTGAATGAAAGGAGCTGGCATCTCACTCTCTTTGAATCTTCTTTATCTTGCTAAGAGGAGCAGGAAAAAGCAAAAAATTTCAGAATTGCACTTTGCAATGCGGAGAAATTACTGTTTGTGCATTTACAATATTCATTGATTTTTGCCATTGAAAAACGTCCAGAAATGTTTGAAGCTACTGACTGAATCAAAGGAGCTGGCATCTCACTCTCTTTGAATCTTCTTTATCATGCTAAGAGGAGCAGGAAAAAGCAAAAAATTTCAGAATTGCACCTTGCAATGCGGAGAAATTACTGTTTGTGCATTTACAATATTCATTGATTTTTGCCATTGAAAAACGTCCAGAAATGATTGAAGCTACTGACTGAATGAAAGGAGCAGGCATCTCACTCTCTTTGAATCTTCTTTGTCATGCTAAGAGGAGCAGGAAAAAGCAAAAAAATTCAGAATTGCACCTTGCAATGCGGAGAAATTACTGTTTGTGCATTTACAATATTCATTGATTTTTCCCATTGAAAAACGTCCAGAAATGATTGAAGCTACTGACTGAATGAAAGGAGCTGGCATCTCACTCTCTTTGAATCTTCTTTATCATCCTAAGAGGAGCAGGAAAAAGCAAAAAATTTCAGAATTGCACCTTGCAATGCGGAGAAATTACTGTTTGTGCATTTACAATATTCATTGATTTTTGCCATTGAAAAACATCATGTTATTCATATACCAGAAATGTTTGAAGCTACTGACTGAATGAAAGGAGCTGGCATCTCACTCTCTTTGAATCTTCTTTATCATGCTAAGAGGAGCAGGAAAAAGCAAAAAATTTCAGAATTGCACCTTGCAATGCAGAGAAATTACTGTTTGTGCATTTACAATATTCATTGATTTTTGCCATTGAAAAACGTCCAGAAATGATTGAAGCTACTGACTGAATGAAAGGAGCTGGCATCTCACTCTCTTTGAATCTTCTTTATCATGCTAAGAGGAGCAGGAAAAAGCAAAAAATTTCAGAATTGCACCTTGCAATGCAGAGAAATTACTGTTTGTGCATTTACAATATTCATTGATTTTTGCCATTGAAAAACATCATGTTATTCATATACCAGAAATGTTTGAAGCTACTGACTGAATGAAAGGAGCTGGCATCTCACTCTCTGTGAATCTTCTTTATCATGCTAAGAGGAGCAGGAAAAAGCAAACAATTTCAGAATTGCACCTTGCAATGCGGAGAAATTACTGTTTGTGCATTTACAATATTCATTGATTTTTGCCATTGAAAAACGTCCAGAAATGATTGAAGCTACTGACTGAATGAAAGGAGCTGGCATCTCACTCTCTTTGAATCTTCTTTATCATGCTAAGAGGAGCAGGAAAAAGTAAAAAATTTCAGAATTGCACCTTGCAATGCGGAGAAATTACTGTTTGTGCATTTACAATATTCATTGATTTTTGCCATTGAAAAACATGTTATTCATATACCAGAAATGTTTGAAGCTACTGACTGAATGAAAGGAGCTGGCATCTCACTCTCTTTGAATCTTCTTTATCATGCTAAGAGGAGCAGGAAAAAGCAAAAAATTTCAGATTTGCACCTTGCAATGCGGAGAAATTACTGTTTGTGCATTTACAATATTCATTGATTTTTGCCATTGAAAAACGTCCAGAAATGATTGAAGCTACTGACTGAATGAAAGGAGCTGGCATCTCACTCTCTTTGAATCTTCTTTATCATGCTAAGAGGAGCAGGAAAAAGCAAAAAATTTCAGAATTGCACCTTGCAATGCGGAGAAATTACTGTTTGTGCATTTACAATATTCATTGATTTTTGCCATTGAAAAACGTCCAGAAATGATTGAAGCTACTGACTGAATGAAAGGAGCTGGCATCTCACTCTCTTTGAATCTTCTTTATCATGCTAAGAGGAGCAGGAAAAAGCAAAAAATTTCAGAATTGCACCTTGCAATGCGGAGAAATTACTGTTTGTGCATTTACAATATTCATTGATTTTTGCCATTGAAAAACATCATGTTATTCATATACCAGAAATGTTTGAAGCTACTGACTGAATGAAAGGAGCTGGCATCTCACTCTCTTTGAATCTTCTTTATCTTGCTAAGAGGAGCAGGAAAAAGCAAAAAATTTCAGAATTGCACTTTGCAATGCGGAGAAATTACTGTTTGTGCATTTACAATATTCATTGATTTTTGCCATTGAAAAACGTCCAGAAATGTTTGAAGCTACTGACTGAATCAAAGGAGCTGGCATCTCACTCTCTTTGAATCTTCTTTATCATGCTAAGAGGAGCAGGAAAAAGCAAAAAATTTCAGAATTGCACCTTGCAATGCGGAGAAATTACTGTTTGTGCATTTACAATATTCATTGATTTTTGCCATTGAAAAACGTCCAGAAATGATTGAAGCTACTGACTGAATGAAAGGAGCAGGCATCTCACTCTCTTTGAATCTTCTTTGTCATGCTAAGAGGAGCAGGAAAAAGCAAAAAAATTCAGAATTGCACCTTGCAATGCGGAGAAATTACTGTTTGTGCATTTACAATATTCATTGATTTTTGCCATTGAAAAACGTCCAGAAATGATTGAAGCTACTGACTGAATGAAAGGAGCTGGCATCTCACTCTCTTTGAATCTTCTTTATCATGCTAAGAGGAGCAGGAAAAAGCAAAAAATTTCAGAATTGCACCTTGCAATGCGGAGAAATTACTGTTTGTGCATTTACAATATTCATTGATTTTTGCCATTGAAAAACATGTTATTCATATACCAGAAATGTTTGAAGCTACTGACTGAATGAAAGGAGCTGGCATCTCACTCTCTTTGAATCTTCTTTGTCATGCTAAGAGGAGCAGGAAAAAGCAAAAAAATTCAGAATTGCACCTTGCAATGCGGAGAAATTACTGTTTGTGCATTTACAATATTCATTGATTTTTGCCATTGAAAAACGTCCAGAAATGATTGAAGCTACTGACTGAATGAAAGGAGCTGGCATCTCACTCTCTTTGAATCTTCTTTATCATGCTAAGAGGAGCAGGAAAAAGCAAAAAATTTCAGAATTGCACCTTGCAATGCGGAGAAATTACTGTTTGTGCATTTACAATATTCATTGATTTTTGCCATTGAAAAATATCATGTTATTCATATACCAGAAATGTTTGAAGCTACTGACTGAATGAAAGGAGCTGGCATCTCACTCTCTTTGAATCTTCTTTATCATGCTAAGAGGAGCAGGAAAAAGCAAACAATTTCAGAATTGCACCTTGCAATGCGGAGAAATTACTGTTTGTGCATTTACAATATTCATTGATTTTTGCCATTGAAAAACGTCCAGAAATGATTGAAGCTACTGACTGAATGAAAGGAGCTGGCATCTCACTCTCTTTGAATCTTCTTTATCATGCTAAGAGGAGCAGGAAAAAGTAAAAAATTTCAGAATTGCACCTTGCAATGCAGAGAAATTACTGTTTGTGCATTTACAATATTCATTGATTTTTGCCATTGAAAAACATGTTATTCATATACCAGAAATGTTTGAAGCTACTGACTGAATGAAAGGAGCTGGCATCTCACTCTCTTTGAATCTTCTTTATCATGCTAAGAGGAGCAGGAAAAAGCAAAAAATTTCAGAATTGCACCTTGCAATGCGGAGAAATTACTGTTTGTGCATTTACAATATTCATTGATTTTTGCCATTGAAAAACATCATGTTATTCATATACCAGAAATGTTTGAAGCTACTGACTGAATGAAAGGAGATGGCATCTCACTCTCTTTGAATCTTCTTTATCATGCTAAGAGGAGCAGGAAAAAGCAAAAAATTTCAGAATTGCACCTTGCAATGCGGAGAAATTACTGTTTGTGCATTTACAATATTCATTGATTTTTGCCATTGAAAAACGTCCAGAAATGATTGAAGCTACTGACTGAATGAAAGGAGCTGGCATCTCACTCTCTTTGAATCTTCTTTATCATGCTAAGAGGAGCAGGAAAAAGCAAAAAATTTCAGAATTGCACCTTGCAATGCGGAGAAATTACTGTTTGTGCATTTACAATATTCATTGATTTTTGCCATTGAAAAACGTCCAGAAATGATTGAAGCTACTGACTGAATGAAAGGAGCTGGCATCTCACTCTCTTTGAATCTTCTTTATCATGCTAAGAGGAGCAGGAAAAAGCAAAAAATTTCAGAATTGCACCTTGCAATGCGGAGAAATTACTGTTTGTGCATTTACAATATTCATTGATTTTTGCCATTGAAAAACATCATGTTATTCATATACCAGAAATGTTTGAAGCTACTGACTGAATGAAAGGAGCTGGCATCTCACTCTCTTTGAATCTTCTTTATCTTGCTAAGAGGAGCAGGAAAAAGCAAAAAATTTCAGAATTGCACTTTGCAATGCGGAGAAATTACTGTTTGTGCATTTACAATATTCATTGATTTTTGCCATTGAAAAACGTCCAGAAATGTTTGAAGCTACTGACTGAATGAAAGGAGCTGGCATCTCACTCTCTTTGAATCTTCTTTATCATGCTAAGAGGAGCAGGAAAAAGCAAAAAATTTCAGAATTGCACCTTGCAATGCGGAGAAATTACTGTTTGTGCATTTACAATATTCATTGATTTTTGCCATTGAAAAACGTCCAGAAATGATTGAAGCTACTGACTGAATGAAAGGAGCAGGCATCTCACTCTCTTTGAATCTTCTTTGTCATGCTAAGAGGAGCAGGAAAAAGCAAAAAAATTCAGAATTGCACCTTGCAATGCGGAGAAATTACTGTTTGTGCATTTACAATATTCATTGATTTTTGCCATTGAAAAACGTCCAGAAATGATTGAAGCTACTGACTGAATGAAAGGAGCTGGCATCTCACTCTCTTTGAATCTTCTTTATCATGCTAAGAGGAGCAGGAAAAAGCAAAAAATTTCAGAATTGCACCTTGCAATGCGGAGAAATTACTGTTTGTGCATTTACAATATTCATTGATTTTTGCCATTGAAAAACATGTTATTCATATACCAGAAATGTTTGAAGCTACTGACTGAATGAAAGGAGCTGGCATCTCACTCTCTTTGAATCTTCTTTATCATCCTAAGAGGAGCAGGAAAAAGCAAAAAATTTCAGAATTGCACCTTGCAATGCGGAGAAATTACTGTTTGTGCATTTACAATATTCATTGATTTTTGCCATTGAAAAACATCATGTTATTCATATACCAGAAATGTTTGAAGCTACTGACTGAATGAAAGGAGCTGGCATCTCACTCTCTTTGAATCTTCTTTATCATGCTAAGAGGAGCAGGAAAAAGCAAAAAATTTCAGAATTGCACCTTGCAATGCAGAGAAATTACTGTTTGTGCATTTACAATATTCATTGATTTTTGCCATTGAAAAACGTCCAGAAATGATTGAAGCTACTGACTGAATGAAAGGAGCTGGCATCTCACTCTCTTTGAATCTTCTTTATCATGCTAAGAGGAGCAGGAAAAAGCAAAAAATTTCAGAATTGCACCTTGCAATGCGGAGAAATTACTGTTTGTGCATTTACAATATTCATTGATTTTTGCCATTGAAAAACATCATGTTATTCATATACCAGAGATGTTTGAAGCTACTGACTGAATGAAAGGAGCTGGCATCTCACTCTCTTTGAATCTTCTTTATCATGCTAAGAGGAGCAGGAAAAAGCAAAAAATTTCAGAATTGCTCCTTGCAATGCGGAGAAATTACTGTTTGTGCATTTACAATATTCATTGATTTTTGCCATTGAAAAACGTCCAGAAATGATTGAAGCTACTGACTGAATGAAAGGAGCTGGCATCTCACTCTCTTTGAATCTTCTTTATCATGCTAAGAGGAGCAGGAAAAAGCAAAAAATTTCAGAATTGCACCTTGCAATGCGGAGAAATTACTGTTTGCGCATTTACAATATTCATTGATTTTTGCCATTGAAAAACATAATGTGATTCATATACCAGAAATGTTTGAAGCTACTGACTGAATGAAAGGAGCTGGCATCTCACTCTCTTTGAATCTTCTTTATCTTGCTAAGAGGAGCAGGAAAAAGCAAAAAATTTCAGAATTGCACTTTGCAATGCGGAGAAATTACTGTTTGTGCATTTACAATATTCATTGATTTTTGCCATTGAAAAACGTCCAGAAATGTTTGAAGCTACTGACTGAATGAAAGGAGCTGGCATCTCACTCTCTTTGAATCTTCTTTATCATGCTAAGAGGAGCAGGAAAAAGCAAAAAATTTCAAAATTGCACCTTGCAATGCGGAGAAATTACTGTTTGTGCATTTACAATATTCATTGATTTTTGCCATTGAAAAACGTCCAGAAATGATTGAAGCTACTGACTGAATGAAAGGAGCAGGCATCTCACTCTCTTTGAATCTTCTTTGTCATGCTAAGAGGAGCAGGAAAAAGCAAAAAATTTCAGAATTGCACCTTGCAATGCGGAGAAATTACTGTTTGTGCATTTACAATATTCATTGATTTTTGCCATTGAAAAACGTCCAGAAATGATTGAAGCTACTGACTGAATGAAAGGAGCTGGCATCTCACTCTCTTTGAATCTTCTTTATCATGCTAAGAGGAGCAGGAAAAAGCAAAAAATTTCAGAATTGCACCTTGCAATGCGGAGAAATTACTGTTTGTGCATTTACAATATTCATTGATTTTTGCCATTGAAAAACATGTTATTCATATACCAGAAATGTTTGAAGCTACTGACTGAATGAAAGGAGCTGGCATCTCACTCTCTTTGAATCTTCTTTGTCATGCTAAGAGGAGCAGGAAAAAGCAAAAAATTTCAGAATTGCACCTTGCAATGCGGAGAAATTACTGTTTGTGCATTTACAATATTCATTGATTTTTGCCATTGAAAAACGTCCAGAAATGATTGAAGCTACTGACTGAATGAAAGGAGCTGGCATCTCACTCTCTTTGAATCTTCTTTATCATGCTAAGAGGAGCAGGAAAAAGCAAAAAATTTCAGAATTGCACCTTGCAATGCGGAGAAATTACTGTTTGTGCATTTACAATATTCATTGATTTTTGCCATTGAAAAACATGTTATTCATATACCAGAAATGTTTGAAGCTACTGACTGAATGAAAGGAGCTGGCATCTCACTCTCTTTGAATCTTCTTTATCATGCTAAGAGGAGCAAGAAAAAGCAAAAAATTTCAGAATTGCACCTTGCAATGCGGAGAAATTACTGTTTGTGCATTTACAATATTCATTGATTTTTGACATTGAAAAACATCATGTTATTCATATACCAGAAATGTTTGAAGCTACTGACTGAATGAAAGGAGCTGGCATCTCACTCTCTTTGAATCTTCTTTATCATGCTAAGAGGAGCAGGAAAAAGCAAAAAATTTCAGAATTGCACCTTGCAATGCGGAGAAATTACTGTTTGTGCATTTACAATATTCATTGATTTTTGCCATTGAAAAACGTCCAGAAATGATTGAAGCTACTGACTGAATGAAAGGAGTTGGCATCTCACTCTCTTTGAATCTTCTTTATCATGCTAAGAGGAGCAGGAAAAAGCAAAAAATTTCAGAATTGCACCTTGCAATGCGGAGAAATTACTGTTTGTGCATTTACAATATTCATTGATTTTTGCCATTGAAAAACGTCCAGAAATGATTGAAGCTACTGACTGAATGAAAGGAGCTGGCATCTCACTCTCTTTGAATCTTCTTTATCATGCTAAGAGGAGCAGGAAAAAGCAAAAAATTTCAGAATTGCACCTTGCAATGCGGAGAAATTACTGTTTGTGCATTTACAATATTCATTGATTTTTGCCATTGAAAAACATCATGTTATTCATATACCAGAAATGTTTGAAGCTACTGACTGAATGAAAGGAGCTGGCATCTCACTCTCTTTGAATCTTCTTTATTTTGCTAAGAGGAGCAGGAAAAAGCAAAAAATTTCAGAATTGCACTTTGCAATGCGGAGAAATTACTGTTTGTGCATTTACAATATTCATTGATTTTTGCCATTGAAAAACGTCCAGAAATGTTTGAAGCTACTGACTGAATCAAAGGAGCTGGCATCTCACTCTCTTTGAATCTTCTTTATCATGCTAAGAGGAGCAGGAAAAAGCAAAAAATTTCAGAATTGCACCTTGCAATGCGGAGAAATTACTGTTTGTGCATTTACAATATTCATTGATTTTTGCCATTGAAAAACGTCCAGAAATGATTGAAGCTACTGACTGAATGAAAGGAGCAGGCATCTCACTCTCTTTGAATCTTCTTTGTCATGCTAAGAGGAGCAGGAAAAAGCAAAAAAATTCAGAATTGCACCTTGCAATGCGGAGAAATTACTGTTTGTGCATTTACAATATTCATTGATTTTTGCCATTGAAAAACGTCCAGAAATGATTGAAGCTACTGACTGAATGAAAGGAGCTGGCATCTCACTCTCTTTGAATCTTCTTTATCATGCTAAGAGGAGCAGGAAAAAGCAAAAAATTTCAGAATTGCACCTTGCAATGCGGAGAAATTACTGTTTGTGCATTTACAATATTCATTGATTTTTGCCATTGAAAAACATGTTATTCATATACCAGAAATGTTTGAAGCTACTGACTGAATGAAAGGAGCTGGCATCTCACTCTCTTTGAATCTTCTTTATCATGCTAAGAGGAGCAGGAAAAAGCAAAAAATTTCAGAATTGCACCTTGCAATGCGGAGAAATTACTGTTTGTGCATTTACAATATTCATTGATTTTTGCCATTGAAAAACATCATGTTATTCATATACCAGAAATGTTTGAAGCTACTGACTGAATGAAAGGAGCTGGCATCTCACTCTCTTTGAATCTTCTTTATCATGCTAAGAGGAGCAGGAAAAAGCAAAAAATTTCAGAATTGCACCTTGCAATGCAGAGAAATTACTGTTTGTGCATTTACAATATTCATTGATTTTTGCCATTGAAAAACGTCCAGAAATGATTGAAGCTACTGACTGAATGAAAGGAGCAGGCATCTCACTCTCTTTGAATCTTCTTTATCATGCTAAGAGGAGCAGGAAAAAGCAAAAAATTTCAGAATTGCACCTTGCAATGCGGAGAAATTACTGTTTGTGCATTTACATTATTCATTGATTTTTGCCATTGAAAAACATCATGTTATTCATATACCAGAAATGTTTGAAGCTACTGACTGAATGAAAGGAGCTGGCATCTCACTCTCTTTGAATCTTCTTTATCATGCTAAGAGGAGCAGGAAAAAGCAAACAATTTCAGAATTGCACCTTGCAATGCGGAGAAATTACTGTTTGTGCATTTACAATATTCATTGATTTTTGCCATTGAAAAAAGTCCAGAAATGATTGAAGCTACTGACTGAATGAAAGGAGCTGGCATCTCACTCTCTTTGAATCTTCTTTATCATGCTAAGAGGAGCAGGAAAAAGCAAAAAATTTCAGAATTGCACCTTGCAATGCGGAGAAATTACTGTTTGTGCATTTACAATATTCATTGATTTTTGCCATTGAAAAACGTCCAGAAATGATTGAAGCTACTGACTGAATGAAAGGAGCTGGCATCTCACTCTCTTTGAATCTTCTTTATCATGCTAAGAGGAGCAGGAAAAAGCAAAAAATTTCAGAATTGCACCTTGCAATGCGGAGAAATTACTGTTTGTGCATTTACAATATTCATTGATTTTTGCCATTGAAAAACATCATGTTATTCATATACCAGAAATGATTGAAGCTACTGACTGAATGAAAGGAGCTGGCATCTCACTCTCTTTGAATCTTCTTTATCATGCTAAGTGGAGCAGGAAAAAGCAAAAAATTTCAGAATTGCACCTTGCAATGCGGAGAAATTACTGTTTGTGCATTTACAATATTCATTGATTTTTGCCATTGAAAAATGTCCAGAAATGATTGAAGCTACTGACTGAATGAAAGGAGCTGGCATCTCACTCTCTTTGAATCTTCTTTATCATGCTAAGAGGAGCAGGAAAAAGCAAAAAATTTCAGAATTGCACCTTGCAATGCGGAGAAATTACTGTTTGTGCATTTACAATATTCATTGATTTTTGCCATTGAAAAACATCATGTTATTCATATACCAGAAATGTTTGAAGCTACTGACTGAATGAAAGGAGCTGGCATCTCACTCTCTTTGAATCTTCTTTATCATGCTAAGAGGAGCAGGAAAAAGCAAAAAATTTCAGAATTGCACCTTGCAATGCGGAGAAATTACTGTTTGTGCATTTACAATATTCATTGATTTTTGCCATTGAAAAACGTCCAGAAATGATTGAAGCTACTGACTGAATGAAAGGAGCTGGCATCTCACTCTCTTTGAATCTTCTTTATCATGCTAAGAGGAGCAGGAAAAAGCAAAAAATTTCAGAATTGCACCTTGCAATGCGGAGAAATTACTGTTTGCGAATTTACAATATTCATTGATTTTTGCCATTGAAAAACATCATGTTATTCATATACCAGAAATGTTTGAAGCTACTGACTGAATGAAAGGAGCTGGCATCTCACTCTCTTTGAATCTTCTTTATCATGCTAAGAGGAGCAGGAAAAAGCTAAAAATTTCAGAATTGCACCTTGCAATGCGGAGAAATTACTGTTTGTGCATTTACAATATTCATTGATTTTTGCCATTGAAAAACGTCCAGAAATGATTGAAGCTACTGACTGAATGAAAGGAGCTGGCATCTCACTCTCTTTGAATCTTCTTTATCATGCTAAGAGGAGCAGGAAAAAGCAAAAAATTTCAGAATTGCACCTTGCAATGCGGAGAAATTACTGTTTGTGCATTTACAATATTCATTGATTTTTGCCATTGAAAAACATCATGTTATTCATATACCAGAAATGATTGAAGCTACTGACTGAATGAAAGGAGCTGGCATCTCACTCTCTTTGAATCTTCTTTATCATGCTAAGAGGAGCAGGAAAAAGCAAAAAATTTCAGAATTGCACCTTGCAATGCGGAGAAATTACTGTTTGTGCATTTACAATATTCATTGATTTTTGCCATTGAAAAACGTCCAGAAATGATTGAAGCTACTGACTGAATGAAAGGAGCTGGCATCTCACTCTCTTTGAATCTTCTTTATCATGCTAAGAGGAGCAGGAAAAAGCAAAAAATTTCAGAATTGCACCTTGCAATGCGGAGAAATTACTGTTTGTGCATTTACAATATTCATTGATTTTTGCCATTGAAAAACATCATGTTATTCATATACCAGAAATGATTGAAGCTACTGACTGAATGAAAGGAGCTGGCATCTCACTCTCTTTGAATCTTCTTTATCATGCTAAGAGGAGCAGGAAAAAGCAAAAAATTTCAGAATTGCACCTTGCAATGCGGAGAAATTACTGTTTGCGCATTTACAATATTCATTGATTTTTGCCATTGAAAAACATCATGTTATTCATATACCAGAAATGTTTGAAGCTACTGACTGAATGAAAGGAGCTGGCATCTCACTCTCTTTGAATCTTCTTTATCTTGCTAAGAGGAGCAGGAAAAAGCAAAAAATTTCAGAATTGCACTTTGCAATGCGGAGAAATTACTGTTTGTGCATTTACAATATTCATTGATTTTTGCCATTGAAAAACGTCCAAAAATGTTTGAAGCTACTGACTGAATGAAAGGAGTTGGCATCTCACTCTCTTTGAATCTTCTTTATCATGCTAAGAGGAGCAGGAAAAAGCAAAAAATTTCAGAATTGCACCTTGCAATGCGGAGAAATTACTGTTTGTGCATTTACAATATTCATTGATTTTTGCCATTGAAAAACGTCCAGAAATGATTGAAGCTACTGACTGAATGAAAGGAGCAGGCATCTCACTCTCTTTGAATCTTCTTTGTCATGCTAAGAGGAGCAGGAAAAAGCAAAAAATTTCAGAATTGCACCTTGCAATGCGGAGAAATTACTGTTTGTGCATTTACAATATTCATTGATTTTTGCCATTGAAAAACGTCCAGAAATGATTGAAGCTACTGACTGAGTGAAAGGAGCTGGCATCTCACTCTCTTTGAATCTTCTTTATCATGCTAAGAGGAGCAGGAAAAAGCAAAAAATTTCAGAATTGCACCTTGCAATGCGGAGAAATTACTGTTTGTGCATTTACAATATTCATTGATTTTTGCCATTGAAAAACATGTTATTCATATACCAGAAATGTTTGAAGCTACTGACTGAATGAAAGGAGCTGGCATCTCACTCTCTTTGAATCTTCTTTATCATGCTAAGAGGAGCAGGAAAAAGCAAAAAATTTCAGAATTGCACCTTGCAATGCGGAGAAATTACTGTTTGTGCATTTACAATATTCATTGATTTTTGCCATTGAAAAACATCATGTTATTCATATACCACAAATGTTTGAAGCTACTGACTGAATGAAAGGAGCTGGCATCTCACTCTCTTTGAATCTTCTTTATCATGCTAAGAGGAGCAGGAAAAAGCAAAAAATTTCAGAATTGCACCTTGCAATGCGGAAAAATTACTGTTTGTGCATTTACAATATTCATTGATTTTTGCCATTGAAAAATGTCCAGAAATGATTGAAGCTACTGACTGAATGAAAGGAGCTGGCATCTCACTCTCTTTGAATCTTCTTTATCATGCTAAGAGGAGCAGGAAAAAGCAAAAAATTTCAGAATTGCACCTTGCAATGCGGAGAAATTACTGTTTGTGCATTTACAATATTCATTGATTTTTGCCATTGAAAAACATCATGTTATTCATATACCAGAAATGTTTGAAGCTACTGACTGAATGAAAGGAGCTGGCATCTCACTCTCTTTGAATCTTATTTATCATGCTAAGAGGAGCAGGAAAAAGCTAAAAATTTCAGAATTGCACCTTGCAATGCGGAGAAATTACTGTTTGTGCATTTACAATATTCATTGATTTTTGCCATTGAAAAACATCATGTTATTCATATACCTGAAATGATTGAAGCTACTGACTGAATGAAAGGAGCTGGCATCTCACTCTCTTTGAATCTTCTTTATCATGCTAAGAGGAGCAGGAAAAAGCAAAAAATTTCAGAATTGCACCTTGCAATTCGGAGAAATTACTGTTTGTGCATTTACAATATTCATTGATTTTGGCCATTGAAAAACGTCCAGAAATGATTGAAGCTACTGACTGAATGAAAGGAGCTGGCATCTCACTCTCTTTGAATCTTCTTTATCATGCTAAGAGGAGCAGGAAAAAGCAAAAAATTTCAGAATTGCACCTTGCAATGCGGAGAAATTACTGTTTGTGCATTTACAATATTCATTGATTTTTGCCATTGAAAAACATCATGTTATTCATATACCACAAATGTTTGAAGCTACTGACTGAATGAAAGGAGCTGGCATCTCACTCTCTTTGAATCTTCTTTATCATGCTAAGAGGAGCAGGAAAAAGCAAAAAATTTCAGAATTGCACCTTGCAATGCGGAAAAATTACTGTTTGTGCATTTACAATATTCATTGATTTTTGCCATTGAAAAACGTCCAGAAATGATTGAAGCTACTGACTGAATGAAAGGAGCTGGCATCTCACTCTCTTTGAATCTTCTTTATCATGCTAAGAGGAGCAGGAAAAAGCAAAAAATTTCAGAATTGCACCTTGCAATGCGGAGAAATTACTGTTTGTGCATTTACAATATTCATTGATTTTTGCCATTGAAAAACATCATGTTATTCATATACCAGAAATGTTTGAAGCTACTGACTGAATGAAAGGAGCTGGCATCTCACTCTCTTTGAATCTTCTTTATCATGCTAAGAGGAGCAGGAAAAAGCTAAAAATTTCAGAATTGCACCTTGCAATGCGGAGAAATTACTGTTTGTGCATTTACAATATTCATTGATTTTTGCCATTGAAAAACATCATGTTATTCATATACCTGAAATGATCGAAGCTACTGACTGAATGAAAGGAGCTGGCATCTCACTCTCTTTGAATCTTCTTTATCATGCTAAGAGGAGCAGGAAAAAGCAAAAAATTTCAGAATTGCACCTTGCAATGCGGAGAAATTACTGTTTGTGCATTTACAATATTCATTGATTTTTGCCATTGAAAAACGTCCAGAAATGATTGAAGCTACTGACTGAATGAAAGGAGCTGGCATCTCACTCTCTTTGAATCTTCTTTATCATGCTAAGAGGAGCAGGAAAAAGCAAAAAATTTCAGAATTGCACCTTGCAATGCGGAGAAATTACTGTTTGTGCATTTACAATATTCATTGATTTTTGCCATTGAAAAACATCATGTTATTCATATACCAGAAATGATTGAAGCTACTGACTGAATGAAAGGAGCTGGCATCTCACTAACTTTGAATCTTCTTTATCATGCTAAGAGGAGCAGGAAAAAGCAAAAAATTTCAGAATTGCACCTTGCAATGCGGAGAAATTACTGTTTGTGCATTTACAATATTCATTTATTTTTGCCATTGAAAAACGTCCAGAAATGATTGAAGCTACTGACTGAATGAAAGGAGCTGGCATCTCACTCTCTTTGAATCTTCTTTATCATGCTAAGAGGAGCAGGAAAAAGCAAAAAATTTCAGAATTGCACCTTGCAATGCGGAGAAATTACTGTTTGTGCATTTACAATATTCATTGATTTTTGCCATTGAAAAACATCATGTTATTCATATACCAGAAATGTTTGAAGCTACTGACTGAATGAAAGGAGCTGGCATCTCACTCTCTTTGAATCTTCTTTATCATGCTAAGAGGAGCAGGAAAAAGCTAAAAATTTCAAAATTGCACCTTGCAATGCGGAGAAATTACTGTTTGTGCATTTACAATATTCATTGATTTTTGCCATTGAAAAACATCATGTTATTCATATACCTGAAATGATTGAAGCTACTGACTGAATGAAAGGAGCTGGCATCTCACTCTCTTTGAATCTTCTTTATCATGCTAAGAGGAGCAGGAGAAAGCAAAAAATTTCAGAATTGCACCTTGCAATGCGGAGAAATTACTGTTTGTGCATTTACAATATTCATTGATTTTTGCCATTGAAAAACGTCCAGAAATGATTGAAGCTACTGACTGAATGAAAGGAGCTGGCATCTCACTCTCTTTGAATCTTCTTTATCATGCTAAGAGGAGCAGGAAAAAGCAAAAAATTTCAGAATTGCACCTTGCAATGCGGAGAAATTACTGTTTGTGCATTTACAATATTCATTGATTTTTGCCATTGAAAAACATCATGTTATTCATATACCAGAAATGATTGAAGCTACTGACTGAATGAAAGGAGCTGGCATCTCACTCTCTTTGAATCTTCTTTATCATGCTAAGAGGAGCAGGAAAAAGCAAAAAATTTCAGAATTGCACCTTGCAATGCGGAGAAATTACTGTTTGTGCATTTACAATATTCATTTATTTTTGCCATTGAAAAACGTCCAGAAATGATTGAAGCTACTGACTGAATGAAAGGAGCTGGCATCTCACTCTCTTTGAATCTTCTTTATCATGCTAAGAGGAGCAGGAAAAAGCAAAAAATTTCAGAATTGCACCTTGCAATGCGGAGAAATTACTGTTTGTGCATTTACAATATTCATTGATTTTTGCCATTGAAAAACATCATGTTATTCATATACCAGAAATTTTTGAAGCTACTGACTGAATGAAAGGAGCTGGCATCTCACTCTCTTTGAATCTTCTTTATCATGCTAAGAGGAGCAGGAAAAATCTAAAAATTTCAGAATTGCACCTTGCAATGCGGAGAAATTACTGTTTGTGCATTTACAATATTCATTGATTTTTGCCATTGAAAAACATCATGTTATTCATATACCTGAAATGATTGAAGCTACTGACTGAATGAAAGGAGCTGGCATCTCACTCTCTTTGAATCTTCTTTATCATGCTAAGAGGAGCAGGAAAAAGCAAAAAATTTCAGAATTGCACCTTGCAATGCGGAGAAATTACTGTTTGTGCATTTACAATATTCATTGATTTTTGCCATTGAAAAACGTCCAGAAATGATTGAAGCTACTGACTGAATGAAAGAAGCTGGCATCTCACTCTCTTTGAATCTTCTTTATCATGCTAAGAGGAGCAGGAAAAAGCAAAAAATTTCAGAATTGCACCTTGCAATGCGGAGAAATTACTGTTTGTGCATTTACAATATTCATTGATTTTTGCCATTGAAAAACGTCCAGAAATGATTGAAGCTACTGACTGAATGAAAGGAGCTGGCATCTCACTCTCTTTGAATCTTCTTTATCATGCTAAGAGGAGCAGGAAAAAGCAAAAAATTTCAGAATTGCACCTTGCAATGCGGAGAAATTACTGTTTGTGCATTTACAATATTCATTGATTTTTGCCATTGAAAAACATCATGTTATTCATATACCAGAAATGTTTGAAGCTACTGACTGAATGAAAGGAGCTGGCATCTCACGCTCTTTGAATCTTCTTTATCATGCTAAGAGGAGCAGGAAAAAGCAAAAAATTTCAGAATTGCACATTGCAATGCGGAGAAATTACTGTTTGTGCATTTACAATATTCATTGATTTTTGCCATTGAAAAACATCCAGAAATGTTTGAAGCTACTGACTGAATGAAAGGAGCTGGCATCTCACTCTCTTTGAATCTTCTTTATCATGCTAAGAGGAGCAGGAAAAAGCAAAAAATTTCAGAATTGCACCTTGCAATGCGGAGAAATTACTGTTTGTGCATTTACAATATTCATTGATTTTTGCCATTGAAAAACGTCCGGAAATGATTGAAGCTACTGACTGAATGAAAGGAGCTGGCATCTCACTCTCTTTGAATCTTCAAAATCATGCTAAGAGGAGCAGGAAAAAGCAAAAAATTTCAGAATTGCACCTTGCAATGCGGAGAAATTACTGTTTGTGCATTTACAATATTCATTGATTTTTGCCATTGAAAAACATCATGTTATTCATATACCAGAAATGTTTGAAGCTACTGACTGAGTGAAAGGAGCTGGCATCTCACTCTCTTTCAATCTTCTTTATCATGCTAAGAGGAGCAGGAAAAAGCAAAAAATTTCAGAATTGCAACTTGCAATGCGGAGAAATTACTGGTTGTGCATTTACAATATTCATTGATTTTTGCCATTGAAAAACGTCCAGAAATGATTGAAGCTACTGACTGAATGAAAGGAGCTGGCATCTCACTCTCTTTGAATCTTCTTTATCTACTGACTGAATGAAAGGAGCTGGCATCTCACTCTCTTTGAATCTTCTTTATCATGCTAAGAGGAGCAGGAAAAAGCAAAAAATTTCAGAATTGCACCTTGCAATGCGGAGAAATTACTGTTTGTGCATTTACAATATTCATTGATTTTTGCCATTGAAAAACATCATGTTATTCATATACCAGAAATGTTTGAAGCTACTGACTGAATGAAAGGAGCTGGCATCTCACTCTCTTTGAATCTTCTTTATCATGCTAAGAGGAGCAGGAAAAAGCAAAAAATTTCAGAATTGCACCTTGCAATGCGGAGAAATTACTGTTTGTGCATTTACAATATTCATTGATTTTTGCCATTGAAAAACGTCCAGAAATGATTGAAGCTACTGACTGAATGAAAGGAGCTGGCATCTCACTCTCTTTGAATCTTCTTTATCATGCTAAGAGGAGCAGGAAAAAGCAAAAAATTTCAGAATTGCACCTTGCAATGCGGAGAAATTACTGTTTGTCCATTTACAATATTCATTGATTTTTGCCATTGAAAAACGTCCAGAAATGATTGAAGCTACTGACTGAATGAAAGGAGCTGGCATCTCACTCTCTTTGAATCTTCTTTATCATGCTAAGAGGAGCAGGAAAAAGCAAAAAATTTCAGAATTGCACCTTGCAATGCGGAGAAATTACTGTTTGTGCATTTACAATATTCATTGATTTTTGCCATTGAAAAACATCATGTTATTCATATACCAGAAATGTTTGAAGCTACTGACTGAATGAAAGAAGCTGGCATCTCACTCTCTTTGAATCTTCTTTATCATGCTAAGAGGAGCAGGAAAAAGCAAAAAATTTCAGAATTGCACCTTGCAATGCGGAGAAATGACTGTTTGTGCATTTACAATATTCATTGATTTTTGCCAATGAAAAACGTCCAGAAATGATTGAAGCTACTGACTGAATGAAAGGAGCTGGCATCTCACTCTCTTTGAATCTTCTTTATCATGCTAAGAGGAGCAGGAAAAAGCAAAAAATTTCAGAATTGCACCTTGCAATGCGGAGAAATTACTGTTTGTGCATTTACAATATTCATTGATTTTTGCCATTGAAAAACATCATGTTATTCATATACCAGAAATGATTGAAGCTACTGACTGAATGAAAGGAGCTGGCATCTCACTCTCTTTGAATCTTCTTTATCATGCTAAGAGGAGCAGGAAAAAGCAAAAAATTTCAGAATTGCACCTTGCAATGCGGAGAAATTACTGTTTGTGCATTTACAATATTCATTGATTTTTGCCATTGAAAAACATCATGTTATTCATATACCAGAAATGTTTGAAGCTACTGACTGAATGAAAGGAGCTGGCATCTCACTCTCTTTGAATCTTCTTTATCATGCTAGGATTAGCAGGAAAAAGCAAAAAATTTCAGAGTTGCACCTTGCAATGTGGAGATATTACTGTTTGTGCATTTACAATATTCATTGATTTTTGCCATTGAAAAACGTCCAGAAATGTTTGAAGCTACTGACTGAATGAAAGGAGCTGGCATCTCACTCTATTTGAATCTTCTTTATCATGCTAGGATTAGCAGGAAAAAGCAAAAAATTTCAGCATTGCACCTTGCAATGTGGAGATATTACTGTTTGTGCATTTACAATATTCATTGATTTTTGCCATTGAAAAACGTCCAGAAATGTTTATACCAGAAATGTTTGAAGCTACTGACTGAATGAAAGGAGCTGGCATCTCACTCTCTTTGAATCTTCTTTATCATGCTAAGAGGAGCAGGAAAAAGCAAAAAATTTCAGAATTGCACCTTGCAATGCGGAGAAATTACTGTTTGTGCATTTACAATATTCATTGATTTTTGCCATTGAAAAACGTCCAGAAATGATTGAAGCTACTGACTGAATGAAAGGAGCTGGCATCTCACTCTCTTTGAATCTTCTTTATCATGCTAAGAGGAGCAGGAAAAAGCAAAAAATTTCAGAATTGCACCTTGCAATGCGGAGAAATTACTGTTTGTGCATTTACAATATTCATTGATTTTTGCCATTGAAAAACGTCCAGAAATGATTGAAGCTACTGACTGAATGAAAGGAGCTGGCATCTCACTCTCTTTGAATCTTCTTTATCATGCTAAGAGGAGCAGGAAAAAGCAAAAAATTTCAGAATTGCACCTTGCAATGCGGAGAAATTACTGTTTGTGCATTTACAATATTCATTGATTTTTGGCATTGAAAAACATCATGTTATTCATATACCAGAAATGATTGAAGCTACGGACTGAATGAAAGGAGTTGGCATCTCACTCTCTTTGAATCTTCTTTATCATGCTAAGAGGAGCAGGAAAAAGCAAAAAATTTCAGAATTGCACCTTGCAATGCGGAGAAATTACTGTTTGTGCATTTACAATATTCATTGATTTTTGCCATTGAAAAACGTCCAGAAATGATTGAAGCTACTGACTGAATGAATGGAGCTGGCATCTCACTCTCTTTGAATCTTCTTTATCATGCTAAGAGGAGCAGGAAAAAGCAAAAAATTTCAGAATTGCACCTTGCAATGCGGAGAAATTACTGTTTGTGCATTTACAATATTCATTGATTTTTGCCATTGAAAAACGTCCAGAAATGATTGAAGCTACTGACTGAATGAAAGGAGCTGGCATCTCACTCTCTTTGAATCTTCTTTATCATGCTAGGATTAGCAGGAAAAAGCAAAAAATTTCAGAATTGCACCTTGCAATGTGGAGATATTACTGTTTGTGCATTTACAATATTCATTGAATTTTGCCATTGAAAAACGTCCAGAAATGTTTGAAGCTACTGACTGAATGAAAGGAGCTGGCATCTCACTCTATTTGAATCTTCTTTATCATGCTAGGATTAGCAGGAAAAAGCAAAATATTTCAGAATTGCACCTTGCAATGTGGAGATATTACTGTTTGTGCATTTACAATATTCATTGATTTTTGCCATTGAAAAACGTCCAGAAATGTTTATACCAGAAATGTTTGAAGCTACTGACTGAATGAAAGGAGCTGGCATCTCACTCTCTTTGAATCTTCTTTATCATGCTAAGAGGAGCAGGAAAAAGCAAAAAATTTCAGAATTGCACCTTGCAATGCGGAGAAATTACTGTTTGTGCATTTACAATATTCATTGATTTTTGCCATTGAAAAACGTCCAGAAATGACTGAAGCTACTGACTGAATGAAAGGAGCTGGCATCTCACTCTCTTTGAATCTTCTTTATCATGCTAAGAGGAGCAGGAAAAAGCAAAAAATTTCAGAATTGCACCTTGCAATGCGGAGAAATTACTGTTTGTGCATTTACAATATTCATTGATTTTTGGCATTGAAAAACATCATGTTATTCATATACCAGAAATGATTGAAGCTACTGACTGAATGAAAGGAGTTGGCATCTCACTCTCTTTGAATCTTCTTTATCATGCTAAGAGGAGCAGGAAAAAGCAAAAAATTTCAGAATTGCACCTTGCAATGCGGAGAAATTACTGTTTGTGCATTTACAATATTCATTGATTTTTGCCATTGAAAAACGTCCAGAAATGATTGAAGCTACTGACTGAATGAAAGGAGCTGGCATCTCACTCTCTTTGAATCTTCTTTATCATGCTAAGAGGAGCAGGAAAAAGCAAAAAATTTCAGAATTGCACCTTGCAATGCGGAGAAATTACTGTTTGTGCATTTACAATATTCATTGATTTTTGCCATTGAAAAACGTCCAGAAATGATTGAAGCTACTGACTGAATGAAAGGAGCTGGCATCTCACTCTCTTTGAATCTTCTTTATCATGCTAGGATTAGCAGGAAAAAGCTAAAAATTTCAGAATTGCACGTTGCAATGTGGAGATATTACTGTTTGTGCATTTACAATATTCATTGAATTTTGCCATTGAAAAACGTCCAGAAATGTTTGAAGCTACTGACTGAATGAAAGGAGCTGGCATCTCACTCTATTTGAATCTTCTTTATCATGCTAGGATTAGCAGGAAAAAGCAAAAAATTTCAGAATTGCACCTTGCAATGTGGAGATATTACTGTTTGTGCATTTACAATATTCATTGATTTTTGCCATTGAAAAACGTCCAGAAATGTTTATACCAGAAATGTTTGAAGCTACTGACTGAATGAAAGGAGCTGGCATCTCACTCTCTTTGAATCTTCTTTATCATGCTAAGAGGAGCAGGAAAAAGCAAAAAATTTCAGAATTGCACCTTGCAATGCGGACAAATTACTGTTTGTGCATTTACAATATTCATTGATTTTTGCCATTGAAAAACGTCCAGAAATGACTGAAGCTACTGACTGAATGAAAGGAGCTGGCATCTCACTCTCTTTGAATCTTCTTTATCATGCTAAGAGGAGCAGGAAAAAGCAAAAAATTTCAGAATTGCACCTTGCAATGCGGAGAAATTACTGTTTGTGCATTTACAATATTCATTGATTTTTGCCATTGAAAAACGTCCAGAAATGATTGAAGCTACTGACTGAATGAAAGGAGCTGGCATCTCACTCTCTTTGAATCTTCTTTATCATGCTAAGAGGAGCAGGAAAAAGCAAAAAATTTCAGAATTGCACCTTGCAATGCGGAGAAATTACTGTTTGTGCATTTACAATATTCATTGATTTTTGCCATTGAAAAACATCATGTTATTCATATACCAGAAATGTTTGAAGCTACTGACTGAATGAAAGGAGCTGGCATCTCACTCTCTTTGAATCTTCTTTATCATGCTAAGAGGAGCAGGAAAAAGCTAAAAATTTCAGAATTGCACCTTGCAATGCGGAGAAATTACTGTTTGTGCATTTACAATATTCATTGATTTTTGCCATTGAAAAACATCATGTTATTCATATACCTGAAATGATTGTAGCTACTGACTGAATGAAAGGAGCTGGCATCTCACTCTCTTTGAATCTTCTTTATCATGCTAAGAGGAGCAGGAAAAAGCAAAAAATTTCAGAATTGCACCTTGCAATGCGGAGAAATTACTGTTTGTGCATTTACAATATTCATTGATTTTTGCCATTGAAAAACATCATGTTATTCATATACCAGAAATGATTGAAGCTACTGACTGAATGAAAGGAGCTGGCATCTCACTAACTTTGAATCTTCTTTATCATGCTAAGAGGAGCAGGAAAAAGCAAAAAATTTCAGAATTGCACCTTGCAATGCGGAGAAATTACTGTTTGTGCATTTACAATATTCATTTATTTTTGCCATTGAAAAACGTCCAGAAATGATTGAAGCTACTGACTGAATGAAAGGAGCTGGCATCTCACTCTCTTTGAATCTTCTTTATCATGCTAAGAGGAGCAGGAAAAAGCAAAAAATTTCAGAATTGCACCTTGCAATGCGGAGAAATTACTGTTTGTGCATTTACAATATTCATTGATTTTTGCCATTGAAAAACATCATGTTATTCATATACCAGAAATGTTTGAAGCTACTGACTGAATGAAAGGAGCTGGCATCTCACTCTCTTTGAATCTTCTTTATCATGCTAAGAGGAGCAGGAAAAAGCTAAAAATTTCAAAATTGCACCTTGCAATGCGGAGAAATTACTGTTTGTGCATTTACAATATTCATTGATTTTTGCCATTGAAAAACATCATGTTATTCATATACCTGAAATGATTGAAGCTACTGACTGAATGAAAGGAGCTGGCATCTCACTCTCTTTGAATCTTCTTTATCATGCTAAGAGGAGCAGGAAAAAGCAAAAAATTTCAGAATTGCACCTTGCAATGCGGAGAAATTACTGTTTGTGCATTTACAATATTCATTGATTTTTGCCATTGAAAAACGTCCAGAAATGATTGAAGCTACTGACTGAATGAAAGGAGCTGGCATCTCACTCTCTTTGAATCTTCTTTATCATGCTAAGAGGAGCAGGAAAAAGCAAAAAATTTCAGAATTGCACCTTGCAATGCGGAGAAATTACTGTTTGTGCATTTACAATATTCATTGATTTTTGCCATTGAAAAACATCATGTTATTCATATACCAGAAATGATTGAAGCTACTGACTGAATGAAAGGAGCTGGCATCTCACTCTCTTTGAATCTTCTTTATCATGCTAAGAGGAGCAGGAAAAAGCAAAAAATTTCAGAATTGCACCTTGCAATGCGGAGAAATTACTGTTTGTGCATTTACAATATTCATTTATTTTTGCCATTGAAAAACGTCCAGAAATGATTGAAGCTACTGACTGAATGAAAGGAGCTGGCATCTCACTCTCTTTGAATCTTCTTTATCATGCTAAGAGGAGCAGGAAAAAGCAAAAAATTTCAGAATTGCACCTTGCAATGCGGAGAAATTACTGTTTGTGCATTTACAATATTCATTGATTTTTGCCATTGAAAAACATCATGTTATTCATATACCAGAAATGTTTGAAGCTACTGACTGAATGAAAGGAGCTGGCATCTCACTCTCTTTGAATCTTCTTTATCATGCTAAGAGGAGCAGGAAAAAGCTAAAAATTTCAGAATTGCACCTTGCAATGCGGAGAAATTACTGTTTGTGCATTTACAATATTCATTGATTTTTGCCATTGAAAAACATCATGTTATTCATATACCTGAAATGATTGAAGCTACTGACTGAATGAAAGGAGCTGGCATCTCACTCTCTTTGAATCTTCTTTATCATGCTAAGAGGAGCAGGAAAAAGCAAAAAATTTCAGAATTGCACCTTGCAATGCGGAGAAATTACTGTTTGTGCATTTACAATATTCATTGATTTTTGCCATTGAAAAACGTCCAGAAATGATTGAAGCTACTGACTGAATGAAAGAAGCTGGCATCTCACTCTCTTTGAATCTTCTTTATCATGCTAAGAGGAGCAGGAAAAAGCAAAAAATTTCAGAATTGCACCTTGCAATGCGGAGAAATTACTGTTTGTGCATTTACAATATTCATTGATTTTTGCCATTGAAAAACGTCCAGAAATGATTGAAGCTACTGACTGAATGAAAGGAGCTGGCATCTCACTCTCTTTGAATCTTCTTTATCATGCTAAGAGGAGCAGGAAAAAGCAAAAAATTTCAGAATTGCACCTTGCAATGCGGAGAAATTACTGTTTGTGCATTTACAATATTCATTGATTTTTGCCATTGAAAAACATCATGTTATTCATATACCAGAAATGTTTGAAGCTACTGACTGAATGAAAGGAGCTGGCATCTCACTCTCTTTGAATCTTCTTTATCATGCTAAGAGGAGCAGGAAAAAGCAAAAAATTTCAGAATTGCACATTGCAATGCGGAGAAATTACTGTTTGTGCATTTACAATATTCATTGATTTTTGCCATTGAAAAACATCCAGAAATGTTTGAAGCTACTGACTGAATGAAAGGAGCTGGCATCTCACTCTCTTTGAATCTTCTTTATCATGCTAAGAGGAGCAGGAAAAAGCAAAAAATTTCAGAATTGCACCTTGCAATGCGGAGAAATTACTGTTTGTGCATTTACAATATTCATTGATTTTTGCCATTGAAAAACGTCCGGAAATGATTGAAGCTACTGACTGAATGAAAGGAGCTGGCATCTCACTCTCTTTGAATCTTCAAAATCATGCTAAGAGGAGCAGGAAAAAGCAAAAAATTTCAGAATTGCACCTTGCAATGCGGAGAAATTACTGTTTGTGCATTTACAATATTCATTGATTTTTGCCATTGAAAAACATCATGTTATTCATATACCAGAAATGTTTGAAGCTACTGACTGAGTGAAAGGAGCTGGCATCTCACTCTCTTTCAATCTTCTTTATCATGCTAAGAGGAGCAGGAAAAAGCAAAAAATTTCAGAATTGCAACTTGCAATGCGGAGAAATTACTGGTTGTGCATTTACAATATTCATTGATTTTTGCCATTGAAAAACGTCCAGAAATGATTGAAGCTACTGACTGAATGAAAGGAGCTGGCATCTCACTCTCTTTGAATCTTCTTTATCTACTGACTGAATGAAAGGAGCTGGCATCTCACTCTCTTTGAATCTTCTTTATCATGCTAAGAGGAGCAGGAAAAAGCAAAAAATTTCAGAATTGCACCTTGCAATGCGGAGAAATTACTGTTTGTGCATTTACAATATTCATTGATTTTTGCCATTGAAAAACATCATGTTATTCATATACCAGAAATGTTTGAAGCTACTGACTGAATGAAAGGAGCTGGCATCTCACTCTCTTTGAATCTTCTTTATCATGCTAAGAGGAGCAGGAAAAAGCAAAAAATTTCAGAATTGCACCTTGCAATGCGGAGAAATTACTGTTTGTGCATTTACAATATTCATTGATTTTTGCCATTGAAAAACGTCCAGAAATGATTGAAGCTACTGACTGAATGAAAGGAGCTGGCATCTCACTCTCTTTGAATCTTCTTTATCATGCTAAGAGGAGCAGGAAAAAGCAAAAAATTTCAGAATTGCACCTTGCAATGCGGAGAAATTACTGTTTGTGCATTTACAATATTCATTGATTTTTGCCATTGAAAAACGTCCAGAAATGATTGAAGCTACTGACTGAATGAAAGGAGCTGGCATCTCACTCTCTTTGAATCTTCTTTATCATGCTAAGAGGAGCAGGAAAAAGCAAAAAATTTCAGAATTGCACCTTGCAATGCGGAGAAATTACTGTTTGTGCATTTACAATATTCATTGATTTTTGCCATTGAAAAACATCATGTTATTCATATACCAGAAATGTTTGAAGCTACTGACTGAATGAAAGAAGCTGGCATCTCACTCTCTTTGAACCTTCTTTATCATGCTAAGAGGAGCAGGAAAAAGCAAAAAATTTCAGAATTGCACCTTGCAATGCGGAGAAATTACTGTTTGTGCATTTACAATATTCATTGATTTTTGCCATTGAAAAACATCATGTTATTCATATACCAGAAATGTTTGAAGCTACTGACTGAATGAAAGGAGCTGGCATCTCACTCTCTTTGAATCTTCTTTATCATGCTAGGATTAGCAGGAAAAAGCAAAAAATTTCAGAGTTGCACCTTGCAATGTGGAGATATTACTGTTTGTGCATTTACAATATTCATTGATTTTTGCCATTGAAAAACGTCCAGAAATGTTTGAAGCTACTGACTGAATGAAAGGAGCTGGCATCTCACTCTATTTGAATCTTCTTTATCATGCTAGGATTATCAGGAAAAAGCAAAAAATTTCAGCATTGCACCTTGCAATGTGGAGATATTACTGTTTGTGCATTTACAATATTCATTGATTTTTGCCATTGAAAAACGTCCAGAAATGTTTATACCAGAAATGTTTGAAGCTACTGACTGAATGAAAGGAGCTGGCATCTCACTCTCTTTGAATCTTCTTTATCATGCTAAGAGGAGCAGGAAAAAGCAAAAAATTTCAGAATTGCACCTTGCAATGCGGAGAAATTACTGTTTGTGCATTTACAATATTCATTGATTTTTGCCATTGAAAAACGTCCAGAAATGATTGAAGCTACTGACTGAATGAAAGGAGCTGGCATCTCACTCTCTTTGAATCTTCTTTATCATGCTAAGAGGAGCAGGAAAAAGCAAAAAATTTCAGAATTGCACCTTGCAATGCGGAGAAATTACTGTTTGTGCATTTACAATATTCATTGATTTTTGCCATTGAAAAACGTCCAGAAATGATTGAAGCTACTGACTGAATGAAAGGAGCTGGCATCTCACTCTCTTTGAATCTTCTTTATCATGCTAAGAGGAGCAGGAAAAAGCAAAAAATTTCAGAATTGCACCTTGCAATGCGGAGAAATTACTGTTTGTGCATTTACAATATTCATTGATTTTTGGCATTGAAAAACATCATGTTATTCATATACCAGAAATGATTGAAGCTACTGACTGAATGAAAGGAGTTGGCATCTCACTCTCTTTGAATCTTCTTTATCATGCTAAGAGGAGCAGGAAAAAGCAAAAAATTTCAGAATTGCACCTTGCAATGCGGAGAAATTACTGTTTGTGCATTTACAATATTCATTGATTTTTGCCATTGAAAAACGTCCAGAAATGATTGAAGCTACTGACTGAATGAATGGAGCTGGCATCTCACTCTCTTTGAATCTTCTTTATCATGCTAAGAGGAGCAGGAAAAAGCAAAAAATTTCAGAATTGCACCTTGCAATGCGGAGAAATTACTGTTTGTGCATTTACAATATTCATTGATTTTTGCCATTGAAAAACGTCCAGAAATGATTGAAGCTACTGACTGAATGAAAGGAGCTGGCATCTCACTCTCTTTGAATCTTCTTTATCTACTGACTGAATGAAAGGAGCTGGCATCTCACTCTCTTTGAATCTTCTTTATCATGCTAAGAGGAGCAGGAAAAAGCAAAAAATTTCAGAATTGCACCTTGCAATGCGGAGAAATGACTGTTTGTGCATTTACAATATTCATTGATTTTTGCCATTGAAAAACGTCCAGAAATGATTGAAGCTACTGACTGAATGAAAGGAGCTGGCATCTCACTCTCTTTGAATCTTCTTTATCATGCTAAGAGGAGCAGGAAAAAGCAAAAAATTTCAGAATTGCACCTTGCAATGCGGAGAAATTACTGTTGGTGCATTTACAATATTCATTGATTTTTGCCATTGAAAAACATCATGTTATTCATATACCAGAAATGATTGAAGCTACTGACTGAATGAAAGGAGCTGGCATCTCACTCTCTTTGAATCTTCTTTATCATGCTAAGAGGAGCAGGAAAAAGCAAAAAATTTCAGAATTGCACCTTGCAATGCGGAGAAATTACTGTTTGTGCATTTACAATATTCATTGATTTTTGCCATTGAAAAACATCATGTTATTCATATACCAGAAATGTTTGAAGCTACTGACTGAATGAAAGGAGCTGGCATCTCACTCTCTTTGAATCTTCTTTATCATGCTAGGGTTAGCAGGAAAAAGCAAAAAATTTCAGAGTTGCACCTTGCAATGTGGAGATATTACTGTTTGTGCATTTACAATATTCATTGATTTTTGCCATTGAAAAACGTCCAGAAATGTTTGAAGCTACTGACTGAATGAAAGGAGCTGGCATCTCACTCTATTTGAATCTTCTTTATCATGCTAGGATTATCAGGAAAAAGCAAAAAATTTCAGCATTGCACCTTGCAATGTGGAGATATTACTGTTTGTGCATTTACAATATTCATTGATTTTTGCCATTGAAAAACGTCCAGAAATGTTTATACCAGAAATGTTTGAAGCTACTGACTGAATGAAAGGAGCTGGCATCTCACTCTCTTTGAATCTTCTTTATCATGCTAAGAGGAGCAGGAAAAAGCAAAAAATTTCAGAATTGCACCTTGCAATGCGGAGAAATTACTGTTTGTGCATTTACAATATTCATTGATTTTTGCCATTGAAAAACGTCCAGAAATGATTGAAGCTACTGACTGAATGAAAGGAGCTGGCATCTCACTCTCTTTGAATCTTCTTTATCATGCTAAGAGGAGCAGGAAAAAGCAAAAAATTTCAGAATTGCACCTTGCAATGCGGAGAAATTACTGTTTGTGCATTTACAATATTCATTGATTTTTGCCATTGAAAAACGTCCAGAAATGATTGAAGCTACTGACTGAATGAAAGGAGCTGGCATCTCACTCTCTTTGAATCTTCTTTATCATGCTAAGAGGAGCAGGAAAAAGCAAAAAATTTCAGAATTGCACCTTGCAATGCGGAGAAATTACTGTTTGTGCATTTACAATATTCATTGATTTTTGGCATTGAAAAACATCATGTTATTCATATACCAGAAATGATTGAAGCTACTGACTGAATGAAAGGAGTTGGCATCTCACTCTCTTTGAATCTTCTTTATCATGCTAAGAGGAGCAGGAAAAAGCAAAAAATTTCAGAATTGCACCTTGCAATGCGGAGAAATTACTGTTTGTGCATTTACAATATTCATTGATTTTTGCCATTGAAAAACGTCCAGAAATGATTGAAGCTACTGACTGAATGAATGGAGCTGGCATCTCACTCTCTTTGAATCTTCTTTATCATGCTAAGAGGAGCAGGAAAAAGCAAAAAATTTCAGAATTGCACCTTGCAATGCGGAGAAATTACTGTTTGTGCATTTACAATATTCATTGATTTTTGCCATTGAAAAACGTCCAGAAATGATTGAAGCTACTGACTGAATGAAAGGAGCTGGCATCTCACTCTCTTTGAATCTTCTTTATCATGCTAGGATTAGCAGGAAAAAGCAAAAAATTTCAGAATTGCACCTTGCAATGTGGAGATATTACTGTTTGTGCATTTACAATATTCATTGAATTTTGCCATTGAAAAACGTCCAGAAATGTTTGAAGCTACTGACTGAATGAAAGGAGCTGGCATCTCACTCTATTTGAATCTTCTTTATCATGCTAGGATTAGCAGGAAAAAGCAAAATATTTCAGAATTGCACCTTGCAATGTGGAGATATTACTGTTTGTGCATTTACAATATTCATTGATTTTTGCCATTGAAAAACGTCCAGAAATGTTTATACCAGAAATGTTTGAAGCTACTGACTGAATGAAAGGAGCTGGCATCTCACTCTCTTTGAATCTTCTTTATCATGCTAAGAGGAGCAGGAAAAAGCAAAAAATTTCAGAATTGCACCTTGCAATGCGGAGAAATTACTGTTTGTGCATTTACAATATTCATTGATTTTTGCCATTGAAAAACGTCCAGAAATGACTGAAGCTACTGACTGAATGAAAGGAGCTGGCATCTCACTCTCTTTGAATCTTCTTTATCATGCTAAGAGGAGCAGGAAAAAGCAAAAAATTTCAGAATTGCACCTTGCAATGCGGAGAAATTACTGTTTGTGCATTTACAATATTCATTGATTTTTGGCATTGAAAAACATCATGTTATTCATATACCAGAAATGATTGAAGCTACTGACTGAATGAAAGGAGTTGGCATCTCACTCTCTTTGAATCTTCTTTATCATGCTAAGAGGAGCAGGAAAAAGCAAAAAATTTCAGAATTGCACCTTGCAATGCGGAGAAATTACTGTTTGTGCATTTACAATATTCATTGATTTTTGCCATTGAAAAACGTCCAGAAATGATTGAAGCTACTGACTGAATGAAAGGAGCTGGCATCTCACTCTCTTTGAATCTTCTTTATCATGCTAAGAGGAGCAGGAAAAAGCAAAAAATTTCAGAATTGCACCTTGCAATGCGGAGAAATTACTGTTTGTGCATTTACAATATTCATTGATTTTTGCCATTGAAAAACGTCCAGAAATGATTGAAGCTACTGACTGAATGAAAGGAACTGGCATCTCACTCTCTTTGAATCTTCTTTATCATGCTAGGATTAGCAGGAAAAAGCAAAAAATTTCAGAATTGCACCTTGCAATGTGGAGATATTACTGTTTGTGCATTTACAATATTCATTGAATTTTGCCATTGAAAAACGTCCAGAAATGTTTGAAGCTACTGACTGAATGAAAGGAGCTGGCATCTCACTCTATTTGAATCTTCTTTATCATGCTAGGATTAGCAGGAAAAAGCAAAAAATTTCAGAATTGCACCTTGCAATGTGGAGATATTACTGTTTGTGCATTTACAATATTCATTGATTTTTGCCATTGAAAAACGTCCAGAAATGTTTATACCAGAAATGTTTGAAGCTACTGACTGAATGAAAGGAGCTGGCATCTCACTCTCTTTGAATCTTCTTTATCATGCTAAGAGGAGCAGGAAAAAGCAAAAAATTTCAGAATTGCACCTTGCAATGCGGAGAAATTACTGTTTGTGCATTTACAATATTCATTGATTTTTGCCATTGAAAAACGTCCAGAAATGACTGAAGCTACTGACTGAATGAAAGGAGCTGGCATCTCACTCTCTTTGAATCTTCTTTATCATGCTAAGAGGAGCAGGAAAAAGCAAAAAATTTCAGAATTGCACCTTGCAATGCGGAGAAATTACTGTTTGTGCATTTACAATATTCATTGATTTTTGCCATTGAAAAACGTCCAGAAATGATTGAAGCTACTGACTGAATGAAAGGAGCTGGCATCTCACTCTCTTTGAATCTTCTTTATCATGCTAAGAGGAGCAGGAAAAAGCAAAAAATTTCAGAATTGCACCTTGCAATGCGGAGAAATTACTGTTTGTGCATTTACAATATTCATTGATTTTTGCCATTGAAAAACGTCCAGAAATGATTGAAGCTACTGACTGAATGAAAGGAGCTGGCATCTCACTCTCTTTGAATCTTCTTTATCATGCTAAGAGGAGCAGGAAAAAGCAAAAAATTTCAGAATTGCACCTTGCAATGCGGAGAAATTACTGTTTGTGCATTTACAATATTCATTGATTTTTGGCATTGAAAAACATCATGTTATTCATATACCAGAAATGATTGAAGCTACTGACTGAATGAAAGGAGCTGGCATCTCACTCTCTTTGAATCTTCTTTATCATGCTAAGAGGAGCAGGAAAAAGCAAAAAATTTCAGAATTCCACCTTGCAATGCGGAGAAATTACTGTTTGTGCATTTACAATATTCATTGATTTTTGCCATTGAAAAACATCCAGAAATGATTGAAGCTACTGACTGAATGAAAGGAGCTGGCATCTCACTCTCTTTGAATCTTCTTTATCATGCTAAGAGGAGCAGGAAAAAGCAAAAAAATTCAGAATTGCACCTTGCAATGCGGAGAAATTACTGTTTGTGCATTTACAATATTCATTGATTTTTGCCATTGAAAAACGTCCAGAAATGATTGAAGCTACTGACTGAATGAAAGGAGCTGGCATCTCACTCTCTTTGAATCTTCTTTATCATGCTAAGAGGAGCAGGAAAAAGCAAAAAATTTCAGAATTGCACCTTGCAATGCGGAGAAATTACTGTTTGTGCATTTACAATATTCATTGATTTTTGCCATTGAAAAACGTCCAGAAATGATTGAAGCTACTGACTGAATGAAAGGAGCTGGCATCTCACTCTCTTTGAATCTTCTTTATCATGCTAAGAGGAGCAGGAAAAAGCAAAAAATTTCAGAATTGCACCTTGCAATGCGGAGAAATTACTGTTTGTGCATTTACAATATTCATTGATTTTTGGCATTGAAAAACATCATGTTATTCATATACCAGAAATGATTGAAGCTACTGACTGAATGAAAGGAGTTGGCATCTCACTCTCTTTGAATCTTCTTTATCATGCTAAGAGGAGCAGGAAAAAGCAAAAAATTTCAGAATTGCACCTTGCAATGCGGAGAAATTACTGTTTGTGCATTTACAATATTCATTGATTTTTGCCATTGAAAAACGTCCAGAAATGATTGAAGCTACTGACTGAATGAATGGAGCTGGCATCTCACTCTCTTTGAATCTTCTTTATCATGCTAAGAGGAGCAGGAAAAAGCAAAAAATTTCAGAATTGCACCTTGCAATGCGGAGAAATTACTGTTTGTGCATTTACAATATTCATTGATTTTTGCCATTGAAAAACGTCCAGAAATGATTGAAGCTACTGACTGAATGAAAGGAGCTGACATCTCACTCTCTTTGAATCTTCTTTATCATGCTAGGATTAGCAGGAAAAAGCAAAAAATTTCAGAATTGCACCTTGCAATGCGGAGAAATTACTGTTTGTGCATTTACAATATTCATTGATTTTTGCCATTGAAAAACGTCCAGAAATGATTGAAGCTACTGACTGAATGAAAGGAGCTGGCATCTCACTCTCTTTGAATCTTCTTTATCATGCTAGGATTAGCAGGAAAAAGCAAAAAATTTCAGAATTGCACCTTGCAATGTGGAGATATTACTGTTTGTGCATTTACAATATTCATTGATTTTTGCCATTGAAAAACGTCCAGAAATGTTTATACCAGAAATGTTTGAAGCTACTGACTGAATGAAAGGAGCTGGCATCTCACTCTCTTTGAATCTTCTTTATCATGCTAAGAGGAGCAGGAAAAAGCAAAAAATTTCAGAATTGCACCTTGCAATGCGGAGAAATTACTGTTTGTGCATTTACAATATTCATTGATTTTTGCCATTGAAAAACGTCCAGAAATGACTGAAGCTACTGACTGAATGAAAGGAGCTGGCATCTCACTCTCTTTGAATCTTCTTTATCATGCTAAGAGGAGCAGGAAAAAGCAAAAAATTTCAGAATTGCACCTTGCAATGCGGAGAAATTACTGTTTGTGCATTTACAATATTCATTGATTTTTGGCATTGAAAAACATCATGTTATTCATATACCAGAAATGATTGAAGCTACTGACTGAATGAAAGGAGTTGGCATCTCACTCTCTTTGAATCTTCTTTATCATGCTAAGAGGAGCAGGAAAAAGCAAAAAATTTCAGAATTGCACCTTGCAATGCGGAGAAATTACTGTTTGTGCATTTACAATATTCATTGATTTTTGCCATTGAAAAACGTCCAGAAATGATTGAAGCTACTGACTGAATGAAAGGAGCTGGCATCTCACTCTCTTTGAATCTTCTTTATCATGCTAAGAGGAGCAGGAAAAAGCAAAAAATTTCAGAATTGCACCTTGCAATGCGGAGAAATTACTGTTTGTGCATTTACAATATTCATTGATTTTTGCCATTGAAAAACGTCCAGAAATGATTGAAGCTACTGACTGAATGAAAGGAGCTGGCATCTCACTCTCTTTGAATCTTCTTTATCATGCTAGGATAAGCAGGAAAAAGCAAAAAATTTCAGAATTGCACCTTGCAATGTGGAGATATTACTGTTTGTGCATTTACAATATTCATTGAATTTTGCCATTGAAAAACGTCCAGAAATGTTTGAAGCTACTGACTGAATGAAAGGAGCTGGCATCTCACTCTATTTGAATCTTCTTTATCATGCTAGGATTAGCAGGAAAAAGCAAAAAATTTCAGAATTGCACCTTGCAATGTGGAGATATTACTGTTTGTGCATTTACAATATTCATTGATTTTTGCCATTGAAAAACGTCCAGAAATGTTTATACCAGAAATGTTTGAAGCTACTGACTGAATGAAAGGAGCTGGCATCTCACTCTCTTTGAATCTTCTTTATCATGCTAAGAGGAGCAGGAAAAAGCAAAAAATTTCAGAATTGCACCTTGCAATGCGGAGAAATTACTGTTTGTGCATTTACAATATTCATTGATTTTTGCCATTGAAAAACGTCCAGAAATGACTGAAGCTACTGACTGAATGAAAGGAGCTGGCATCTCACTCTCTTTGAATCTTCTTTATCATGCTAAGAGGAGCAGGAAAAAGCAAAAAATTTCAGAATTGCACCTTGCACTGCGGAGAAATTACTGTTTGTGCATTTACAATATTCATTGATTTTTGCCATTGAAAAACGTCCAGAAATGATTGAAGCTACTGACTGAATGAAAGGAGCTGGCATCTCACTCTCTTTGAATCTTCTTTATCATGCTAAGAGGAGCAGGAAAAAGCAAAAAATTTCAGAATTGCACCTTGCAATGCGGAGAAATTACTGTTTGTGCATTTACAATATTCATTGATTTTTGCCATTGAAAAACATCATGTTATTCATATACCAGAAATGATTGAAGCTACTGACTGAATGAAAGGAGCTGGCATCTCACTCTCTTTGAATCTTCTTTATCATGCTAAGAGGAGCAGGAAAAAGCAAAAAATTTCAGAATTCCACCTTGCAATGCGGAGAAATTACTGTTTGTGCATTTACAATATTCATTGATTTTTGCCATTGAAAAACATCCAGAAATGATTGAAGCTACTGACTGAATGAAAGGAGCTGGCATCTCACTCTCTTTGAATCTTCTTTATCATGCTAAGAGGAGCAGGAAAAAGCAAAAAATTTCAGAATTGCACCTTGCAATGCGGAGAAATTACTGTTTGTGCATTTACAATATTCATTGATTTTTGCCATTGAAAAACGTCCAGAAATGATTGAAGCTACTGACTGAATGAAAGGAGCTGGCATCTCACTCTCTTTGAATCTTCTTTATCATGCTAAGAGGAGCAGGAAAAAGCAAAAAATTTCAGAATTGCAACTTGCAATGCGGAGAAATTACTGTTTGTGCATTTACAATATTCATTGATTTTTGCCATTGAAAAACATCATGTTATTCATATACCAGAAATGATTGAAGCTACTGACTGAATGAAAGGAGCTGGCATCTCACTCTCTTTGAATCTTCTTTATCATGCTAAGAGGAGCAGGAAAAAGCAAAAAATTTCAGAATTGCACCTTGCAATGCGGAGAAATTACTGTTTGTGCATTTACAATATTCATTGATTTTTGCCATTGAAAAACGTCCAGAAATGATTGAAGCTACTGACTGAATGAAAGGAGCTGGCATCTCACTCTCTTTGAATCTTCTTTATCATGCTAAGAGGAGCAGGAAAAAGCAAAAAATTTCAGAATTGCACCTTGCAATGCGGAGAAATTACTGTTTGTGCATTTACAATATTCATTGATTTTTGCCATTGAAAAACATCATGTTATTCATATACCAGAAATGTTTGAAGCTACTGACTGAATGAAAGGAGCTGGCATCTCACTCTCTTTGAATCTTCTTTATCATGCTAAGAGGAGCAGGAAAAAGCAAAAAATTTCAGAATTGCACCTTGCAATGCGGAGAAATTACTGTTTGTGCATTTACAATATTCATTGATTTTTGCCATTGAAAAACGTCCAGAAATGATTGAAGCTACTGACTGAATGAAAGGAGCTGGCATCTCACTCTCTTTGAATCTTCTTTATCATGCTAAGAGGAGCAGGAAAATGCAAAAAATTTCAGAATTGCACCTTGCAATGCGGAGAAATTACTGTTTGTGCATTTACAATATTCATTGATTTTTGCCATTGAAAAACATCCAGAAATGATTGAAGCTACTGACTGAATGAAAGGAGCTGGCATCTCACTCTCTTTGAATCTTCTTTATCATGCTAAGAGGAGCAGGAAAAAGCAAAAAATTTCAGAATTGCACCTTGCAATGCGGAGAAATTACTGTTTGTGCATTTACAATATTCATTGATTTTTGCCATTGAAAAACATCATGTTATTCATATACCAGAAATGATTGAAGCTACTGACTGAATGAAAGGAGCTGGCATCTCACTCTCTTTAAATCTTCTTTATCATGCTAAGAGGAGCAGGAAAAAGCAAAAAATTTCAGAATTGCACCTTGCAATGCGGAGAAATTACTGTTTGTGCATTTACAATATTCATTGATTTTTGCCATTGAAAAACGTCCAGAAATGATTGAAGCTACTGACTGAATGAAAGGAGCTGGCATCTCACTCTCTTTGAATCTTCTTTATCATGCTAAGAGGAGCAGGAAAAAGCAAAAAATTTCAGAATTGCACCTTGCAATGCGGAGAAATTACTGTTTGTGCATTTACAATATTCATTGATTTTTGCCATTGAAAAACGTCCAGAAATGATTGAAGCTACTGACTGAATGAAAGGAGCTGGCATCTCACTCTCTTTGAATCTTCTTTATCATGCTAAGAGGAGCAGGAAAAAGCAAAAAATGTCAGAATTGCAACTTGCAATGCGGAGAAATTACTGTTTGTGCATTTACAATATTCATTGATTTTTGCCATTGAAAAACATCATGTTATTCATATACCAGAAATGATTGAAGCTACTGACTGAATGAAAGGAGCTGGCATCTCACTCTCTTTGAATCTTCTTTATCATGCTAAGAGGAGCAGGAAAAAGCAAAAAATTTCAGAATTGCACCTTGCAATGCGGAGAAATTACTGTTTGTGCATTTACAATATTCATTGATTTTTGCCATTTAAAAACGTCCAGAAATGATTGAAGCTACTGACTGAATGAAAGGAGCTGGCATCTCACTCTCTTTGAATCTTCTTTATCATGCTAAGAGGAGCAGGAAAAAGCAAAAAATTTCAGAATTGCACCTTGCAATGCGGAGAAATTACTGTTTGTGCATTTACAATATTCATTGATTTTTGCCATTGAAAAACGTCCAGAAATGATTGAAGCTACTGACTGAATGAAAGGAGCTGGCATCTCACTCTCTTTGAATCTTCTTTATCATGCTAAGAGGAGCAGGAAAAAGCAAAAAATTTCAGAATTGCACCTTGCAATGCGGAGAAATTACTGTTTGTGCATTTACAATATTCATTGATTTTTGCCATTGAAAAACGTCCAGAAATGATTGAAGCTACTGACTGAATGAAAGGAGCTGGCATCTCACTCTCTTTGAATCTTCTTTATCATGCTAAGAGGAGCAGGAAAAAGCAAAAAATTTCAGAATTGCACCTTGCAATGCGGAGAAATTACTGCTTGTGCATTTACAATATTCATTGATTTTTGCCATTGAAAAACATCATGTTATTCATATACCAGAAATGATTGAAGCTACTGACTGAATGAAAGGAGCTGGCATCTCACTCTCTTTGAATCTTCTTTATCATGCTAAGAGGAGCAGGAAAAAGCAAAAAATTTCAGAATTGCACCTTGCAATGCGGAGAAATTACTGTTTGTGCATTTACAATATTCATTGATTTTTGCCATTGAAAAACGTCCAGAAATGATTGAAGCTACTGACTGAATGAAAGGAGCTGGCATCTCACTCTCTTTGAATCTTCTTTATCATGCTAAGAGGAGCAGGAAAAAGCAAAAAATTTCAGAATTGCACCTTGCAATGCGGAGAAATTACTGTTTGTGCATTTACAATATTCATTGATTTTTGCCATTGAAAAACGTCCAGAAATGATTGAAGCTACTGACTGAATGAAAGGAGCTGGCATCTCACTCTCTTTGAATAGCTTCAAACATTTCTGGTATATGAATAACGATGTTTTTCAATGGCAAAAATCAATGAATATTGTAAATGCACAAACAGTAATTTCTCCGCATTGCAAGGTGCAATTCTGAAATTTTTTGCTTTTTCCTGCTCCTCTTAGCATGATAAAGAAGATTCAAAGAGAGTGAGATGCCAGCTCCTTTCATTCAGTCAGTAGCTTCAATCATTTCTGGACATTTTTCAATGGCAAAAATCAATGAATATTGTAAATGCACAAACAGTAATTTCTCCGCATTGCAAGGTGCAATTCTGAAATTTTTTGCTTTTTCTGCTCCTCTTAGCATGATAAAGAAGATTCAAAGAGAGTGAGATGCCAGCTCCTTTCATTCAGTCAGTAGCTTCAATCATTTCTGGACGTTTTTCAATGGCAAAAATCAATGAATATTGTAAATGCACAAACAGTAATTTCTCCGAATTGCAAGGTGCAATTCTGAAATTTTTTGCTTTTTCCTGCTCCTCTTAGCATGATAAAGAAGATTCAAAGAGAGTGAGATGCCAGCTCCTTTCATTCAGTCAGTAGCTTCAAACATTTCTGGTATATGAATAACATGATGTTTTTCAATGGCAAAAATCAATGAGTATTTTAAATGCACAAACAGTAATTTCTCCGCATTGCAAGGTGCAATTCTGAAATTTTTTGCTTTTTCCTGCTCCTCTTAGCATGATAAAGAAGATTCAAAGAGAGTGAGATGCCAGCTCCTTTCATTCAGTCAGTAGCTTCAATCATTTCTGGACGTGTTTCAATGGCAAAAATCAATGAATATTGTAAATGCACAAACAGTAATTTCTCCGCATTGCAAGGTGCAATTCTGAAATTTTTTGCTTTTTCCTGCTCCTCTTAGCATGATAAAGAAGATTCAAAGAGAGTGAGATGCCAGCTCCTTTCATTTAGTCAGTAGCTTCAATCATTTCTGGACGTTTTTCAATGGCAAAAATCAATGAATATTGTAAATGCACAAACAGTAATTTCTCCGCATTGCAAGGTGCAATTCTGAAATTTTTTGCTTTTTCCTGCTCCTCTTAGCATGATAAAGAAGATTCAAAGAGATTGAGATGCCAGCTCCTTTCATTCAGTCAGTAGCTTCAATCATTTCTGGACGTTTTTCAATGGCAAAAATCAATGAATATTGTAAATGCACAAACAGTAATTTCTCCGCATTGCAAGGTGCAATTCTGAAATTTTTTGCTTTTTCCTGCTCCTCTTACCATGATAAAGAAGATTCAAAGAGAGTTAGATGCCAGCTCCTTTCATTCAGTCAGTAGCTTCAAACATATCTGGTATATGAATAACATGATGTTTTTCAATGGCAAAAATCAATGAATATTGTAAATGCACAAACAGTAATTTCTCTGCATTGCAAGGTGCAATTCTGAAATTTTTTGCTTTTTCCTGCTCCTCTTAGCATGATAAAGAAGATTCAAAGAGAGTGAGATGCCAGCTCCTTTCATTCAGTCAGTAGCTTCAATCATTTCTGGACGTTTTTCAATGGCAAAAATCAATGAATATTGTAAATGCACAAACAGTAATTTCTCCGCATTGCAAGGTGCAATTCTGAAATTTTTTGCTTTTTCCTGCTCCTCTTAGCATGATAAAGAAGATTCAAAGAGAGTGAGATGCCAGCTCCTTTCATTCAGTCAGTAGCTTCAATCATTTCTGGTCGTTTTTCAATGGCAAAAATCAATGAATATTGTAAATGCACAAACAGTAATTTCTCCGCATTGCAAGGTGCAATTCTGAAATTTTTTAGTTTTTCCTGCTCCTCTTAGCATGATAAAGAAGATTCAAAGAGAGTGACATGCCAGCTCCTTTCATTCAGTCAGTAGCTTCAAACATTTCTGGTATATGAATAACATGATGTTTTTCAATGGCAAAAATCAATGAATATTGTAAATGCACAAACAGTAATTTCTCCGCATTGCAAGGTGCAATTCTGAAATTTTTTGCTTTTTCCTGCTCCTCTTAGCATGATAAAGAAGATTCAAAGAGAGTGAGATGCCAGCTCCTTTCATTCAGTCAGTAGCTTCAATCATTTCTGGACGTTTTTCAATGGCAAAAATCAATGGATATTGTAAATGCACAAACAGTAATTTCTCCGCATTGCAAGGTGCAATTCTGAAATTTTTTGCTTTTTCCTGCTCCTCTTAGCATGATAAAGAAGATTCAAAGAGAGTGAGATGCCAGCTCCTTTCATTTAGTCAGTAGCTTCAATCATTTCTGGACGTTTTTCAATGGCAAAAATCAATGAATATTGTAAATGCACAAACAGTAATTTCTCCGCATTGCAAGGTGCAATTCTGAAATTTTTTGCTTTTTCCTGCTCCTCTTAGCATGATAAAGAAGATTCAAAGAGAGTGAGATGCCAGCTCCTTTCATTCAGTCAGTAGCTTCAATCATTTCTGGACGTTTTTCAATGGCAAAAATCAATGAATATTGTAAATGCACAAACAGTAATTTCTCCGCATTGCAAGGTGCAATTCTGAAATTTTTTGCTTTTTCCTGCTCCTCTTAGCATGATAAAGAAGATTCAAAGAGAGTGAGATGCCAGGTCCTTTCATTCAGTCAGTAGCTTCAAACATTTCTGGTATATGAATAACATGATGTTTTTCAATGGCAAAAATCAATGAATATTGTAAATGCACAAACAGTAATTTCTCCGCATTGCAAGGTGCAGTTCTGAAATTTTTTGCTTTTTCCTGCTCCTCTTAGCATGATAAAGAAGATTCAAAGAGAGTGAGATGCCAGCTCCTTTCATTCAGTCAGTAGCTTCAATCATTTCTGGACGTTTTTCAATGGCAAAAATCAATGAATATTGTAAATGCACAAACAGTAATTTCTCCGCATTGCAAGGTGCAATTCTGAAATTTTTTGCTTTTTCCTGCTCCTCTTAGCATGATAAAGAAGATTCAAAGAGAGTGAGATGCCAGGTCCTTTCATTCAGTCAGTAGCTTCAAACATTTCTGGTATATGAATAACATGATGTTTTTCAATGGCAAAAATCAATGAATATTGTAAATGCACAAACAGTAATTTCTCCGCATTGCAAGGTGCAGTTCTGAAATTTTTTGATTTTTCCTGCTCCTCTTAGCATGATAAAGAAGATTCAAAGAGAGTGAGATGCCAGCTCCTTTCATTCAGTCAGTAGCTTCAATCATTTCTGGACGTTTTTCAATGGCAAAAATCAATGAATATTGTAAATGCACAAACAGTAATTTCTCCGCATTGCAAGGTGCAATTCTGAAATTTTTTGCTTTTTCCTGCTCCTCTTACCATGATAAAGAAGATTCAAAGAGAGTTAGATGCCAGCTCCTTTCATTCAGTCAGTAGCTTCAAACATATCTGGTATATGAATAACATGATGTTTTTCAATGGCAAAAATCAATGAATATTGTAAATGCACAAACAGTAATTTCTCTGCATTGCAAGGAGCAATTCTGAAATTTTTTGCTTTTTCCTGCTCCTCTTAGCATGATAAAGAAGATTCAAAGAGAGTGAGATGCCAGCTCCTTTCATTCAGTCAGTAGCTTCAATCATTTCTGGACGTTTTTCATTGGCAAAAATCAATGAATATTGTAAATGCACAAACAGTAATTTCTCCGCATTGCAAGGTGCAATTCTGAAATTTTTTGCTTTTTCCTGCTCCTCTTAGCATGATAAAGAAGATTCAAAGAGAGTGAGATGCCAGCTCCTTTCATTCAGTCAGTAGCTTCAATCACTTCTGGTCGTTTTTCAATGGCAAAAATCAATGAATATTGTAAATGCACAAACAGTAATTTCTCCGCATTGCAAGGTGCAATTCTGAAATTTTTTAGTTTTTCCTGCTCCTCTTAGCATGATAAAGAAGATTCAAAGAGAGTGACATGCCAGCTCCTTTCATTCAGTCAGTAGCTTCAAACATTTCTGGTATATGAATAACATGATGTTTTTCAATGGCAAAAATCAATGAATATTGTAAATGCACAAACAGTAATTTCTCCGCATTGCAAGGTGCAATTCTGAAATTTTTTGCTTTTTCCTGCTCCTCTTAGCATGATAAAGAAGATTCAAAGAGAGTGAGATGCCAGCTCCTTTCATTCAGTCAGTAGCTTCAATCATTTCTGGACGTTTTTCAATGGCAAAAATCAATGGATATTGTAAATGCACAAACAGTAATTTCTCCGCATTGCAAGGTGCAATTCTGAAATTTTTTGCTTTTTCCTGCTCCTCTTAGCATGATAAAGAAGATTCAAAGAGAGTGAGATGCCAGCTCCTTTCATTCAGTCAGTAGCTTCAATCATTTCTGGTATATGAATAACATGATGTTTTCCAATGGCAAAAATCAATGAATATTGTACATGCACAAACAGTAATTTCTCCGCATTGCAAGGTGCAATTCTGAAATTTTTTGCTTTTTCCTGCTCCTCTTAGCATGATAAAGAAGATTCAAAGAGAGTGAGATGCCAGGTCCTTTCATTCAGTCAGTAGCTTCAATCATTTCTGTACATTTTTCAATGGCAAAAATCAATGAATATTGTAAATGCACAAACAGTAATTTCTCCGCATTGCAAGGTGCAATTCTGAAATTTTTTGCTTTTTCCTGCTCCTCTTACTATGATAAAGAAGATTCAAAGAGAGTGAGATGCCAGCTCCTTTCATTCAGTCAGTAGCTTCATTCATTTCTGGACGTTTTTCAATGGCAAAAATCAATGAATATTGTAAATGCACAAACAGTAATTTCTCCGCATTGCAAGGTGCAATTCTGAAATTTTTTGCTTTTTCCTGCTCCTCTTAGCATGATAAAGAAGATTCAAAGAGAGTGAGATGCCAGCTCCTTTCATTCAGTCAGTAGCTTCAAACATTTCTGGTTTATGAATAACATGATGTTTTTCAATGGCAAAAATCAATGAATATTGTAAATGCACAAAGAGTAATTTCTCCGCATTGCAAGGTGCAATTCTGAAATTTTTTGCTTTTTCCTGCTCCTCAGCATGATAAAGAAGATTCAAAGAGAGTGAGATACCAGCTCCTTTCATTCAGTCAGTAGCTTCAATAATTTCTGGACGTTTTTCAATGGCAAAAATCAATGGATATTGTAAATGCACAAACAGTAATTTATCCGCATTGCAAGGTGCAATTCTGAAATTTTTTGCTTTTTCCTGCTCCTCTTAGCATGATAAAGAAGATTCAAAGAGAGTGAGATGCCAGCTCCTTTCATTCAGTCAGTAGCTTCAATCATTTCTGGACGTTTTTCAATGGCAAAAATCAATGAATATTGTAAATGCACAAACAGTAATTTCTCCGCATTGCAAGGTGCAATTCTGAAATTTTTTGCTTTTTCCTGCTCCTCTTAGCATGATAAAGAAGATTCAAAGAGAGTGAGATGCCAGCTCCTTTCATTCAGTCAGTAGCTTCAAACATTTCTGGACGTTTTTCAATGGCAAAAATCAATGAATATTGTAAATGCACAAACAGTAATTTCTCCGCATTGCAATGTGCAATTCTGAAATTTTTTGCTTTTTCCTGCTCCTCTTAGTATGATAAAGAAGATTCAAAGAGAGTGAGATGCCAGCTCCTTTCATTCAGTCAATAGCTTCAAACATTTCTGGTATATGAATAACATGATGTTTTTCAATGGCAAAAATCAATGAATATTGTAAATGCACAAACAGTATTTTCTCCGCATTGCAAGGTGCAATTCTGAAATTTTTTGCTTTTTCCTGCTCCTCTTAGCATGAAAAAGAAGATTCAAAGAGAGTGAGATGCCAGCTCCTTTCATTCAGTCAGTAGCTTCAATCATTTCTGGACGTTTTTCAATGGCAAAAATCAATGAATATTGTAAATGCACAAACAGTAATTTCTCCGCATTGCAAGGTGCAATTCTGAAATTTTTTGCTTTTTCCTGCTCCTCTTAGCATGATAAAGAAGATTCAAAGAGAGTGAGATGCCAGCTCCTTTCATTCAGTCAGTAGCTTCAAACATTTCTGATATATGAATAAGATGATGTTTTTCAATGGCAAAAATCAATGAATATTGTAAATGCACAAACAGTAATTTCTCCGCATTGCAAGGTGCAATTCTGAAATTTTTTGCTTTTTCCTGCTCCTCTTAGCATGATAAAGAAGATTCAAAGAGAGTGAGATGCCAGCTCCTTTCATTCAGTCGGTAGCTTCAATCATTTCTGGACGTTTTTCAATGGCAAAAATCAATGAATATTGTAAATGCACAAACAGTAATTTCTCCGCATTGCAAGGTGCAATTCTGAAATTTTTTGCTTTTTCCTGCTCCTCTTAGCATGATAAAGAAGATTCAAAGAGAGTGAGATGCCAGGTCCTTTCATTCAGTCAGTAGCTTCAAACATTTCTGGTACATGAATAACATGATGTTTTTCAATGGCAAAAATCAATGAATATTGTAAATGCACAAACAGTAATTTCTCCGCATTGCAAGGTGCAATTCTGAAATTTTTTGATTTTTCCTGCTCCTCTTAGCATGATAAAGAAGATTCAAAGAGAGTGAGATGCCAGCTCCTTTCATTCAGTCAGTAGCTTCAATCATTTCTGGACGTTTTTCAATGGCAAAAATCAATGAATATTGTAAATGCACAAACAGTAATTTCTCCGCATTGCAAGGTGCAATTCTGAAATTTTTTGCTTTTTCCTGCTCCTCTTAGCATGATAAAGAAGATTCAAAGAGAGTGAGATGACAGCTCCTTTCATTCAGTCAGTAGCTTCAAACATATCTGGTATATGAATAACATGATGTTTTTCAATGGCAAAAATCAATGAATATTGTAAATGCACAAACAGTAATTTCTCTGCATTGCAAGGTGCAATTCTGAAATTTTTTGCTTTTTCCTGCTCCTCTTAGCATGATAAAGAAGATTCAAAGAGAGTGAGATGCCAGCTGCTTTCATTCAGTCAGTAGCTTCAATCATTTCTGGACGTTTTTCAATGGCAAAAATCAATGAATATTGTAAATGCACAAACAGTAATTTCTCCGCATTGCAAGGTGCAATTCTGAAATTTTTTGCTTTTTCCTGCTCCTCTTAGCATGATAAAGAAGATTCAAAGAGAGTGAGATGCCAGCTCCTTTCATTCAGTCAGTAGCTTCAATCATTTCTGGTCGTTTTTCAATGGCAAAAATCAATGAATATTGTAAATGCACAAACAGTAATTTCTCCGCATTGCAAGGTGCAATTCTGAAATTTTTTAGTTTTTCCTGCTCCTCTTAGCATGATAAAGAAGATTCAAAGAGAGTGACATGCCAGCTCCTTTCATTCAGTCAGTAGCTTCAAACATTTCTGGTATATGAATAACATGATGTTTTTCAATGGCAAAAATCAATGAATATTGTAAATGCACAAACAGTAATTTCTCCGCATTGCAAAGCGCAATTCTGAAATTTTTTGCTTTTTCTTGCTCCTCTTAGCATGATAAAGAAGATTCAAAGAGAGTGAGATGCCAGCTCCTTTCATTCAGTCAGTAGCTTCAATCATTTCTGGACGTTTTTCAATGGCAAAAATCAATGGATATTGTAAATGCACAAACAGTAATTTCTCCGCATTGCAAGGTGCAATTCTGAAATTTTTTGCTTTTTCCTGCTCCTCTTAGCATGATAAAGAAGATTCAAAGAGAGTGAGATGCCAGCTCCTTTCATTCAGTCAGTAGCTTCAATCATTTCTGGTATATGAATAACATGATGTTTTCCAATGGCAAAAATCAATGAATATTGTAAATGCACAAACAGTAATTTCTCCGCATTGCAAGGTGCAATTCTGAAATTTTTTGCTTTTTCCTGCTCCTCTTAGCATGATAAAGAATATTCAAAGAGAGTGAGATGCCAGGTCCTTTCATTCAGTCAGTAGCTTCAATCATTTCTGTACATTTTTCAATGGCAAAAATCAATGAATATTGTAAATGCACAAACAGTAATTTCTCCGCATTGCAAGGTGCAATTCTGAAATTTTTTGCTTTTTCCTGCTCCTCTTACTATGATAAAGAAGATTCAAAGAGAGTGAGATGCCAGCTCCTTTCATTCAGTCAGTAGCTTCAATCATTTCTGGACGTTTTTCAATGGCAAAAATCAATGAATATTGTAAATGCACAAACAGTAATTTCTCCGCATTGCAAGGTGCAATTCTGAAATTTTTTGCTTTTTCCTGCTCCTCTTAGCATGATAAAGAAGATTCAAAGAGAGTGAGATGCCAGCTCCTTTCATTCAGTCAGTAGCTTCAAACATTTCTGGTATATGAATAACATGATGTTTTTCAATGGCAAAAATCAATGAATATTGTAAATGCACAAACAGTAATTTCTCCGCATTGCAAGGTGCAATTCTGAAATTTTTTGCTTTTTCCTGCTCCTCAGCATGATAAAGAAGATTCAAAGAGAGTGAGATACCAGCTCCTTTCATTCAGTCAGTAGCTTCAATAATTTCTGGACGTTTTTCAATGGCAAAAATCAATGAATATTGTAAATGCACAAACAGTAATTTCTCCGCATTGCAAGGTGCAATTCTGAAATTTTTTGCTTTTTCCTGCTCCTCTTAGCATGATAAAGAAGATTCAAAGAGAGTGAGATGCCAGCTCCTTTCATTCAGTCAGTAGCTTCAATCATTTCTGGACGTTTTTCAATGGCAAAAATCAATGAATATTGTAAATGCACAAACAGTAATTTCTCCGCATTGCAAGGTGCAATTCTGAAATTTTTTGCTTTTTCCTGCTCCTCTTAGCATGATAAAGAAGATTCAAAGAGAGTGAGATGCCAGCTCCTTTCATTCAGTCAGTAGCTTCAAACATTTCTGGACGTTTTTCAATGGCAAAAATCAATGAATATTGTAAATGCACAAACAGTAATTTCTCCGCATTGCAATGTGCAATTCTGAAATTTTTTGCTTTTTCCTGCTCCTCTTAGTATGATAAAGAAGATTCAAAGAGAGTGAGATGCCAGCTCCTTTCATTCAGTCAGTAGCTTCAAACATTTCTGGCATATGAATAACATGATGTTTTTCAATGGCAAAAATCAATGAATATTGTAAATGCACAAACAGTAATTTCTCCGCATTGCAAGGTGCAATTCTGAAATTTTTTGCTTTTTCCTGCTCCTCTTAGCATGATAAAGAAGATTCAAAGAGAGTGAGATGCCAGCTCCTTTCATTCAGTCAGTAGCTTCAATCATTTCTGGACGTTTTTCAATGGCAAAAATCAATGAATATTGTAAATGCACAAACAGTAATTTCTCCGCATTGCAAGGTGCAATTCTGAAATTTTTTGCTTTTTCCTGCTCCTCTTAGCATGATAAAGAAGATTCAAAGAGAGTGAGATGCCAGCTCCTTTCATTCAGTCAGTAGCTTCAAACATTTCTGGTATATGAATAACATGATGTTTTTCAATGGCAAAATTCAATGAATATTGTAAATGCACAAACAGTAATTTCTCCGCATTGCAAGGTGCAATTCTGAAATTTTTTGCTTTTTCCTGCTCCTCTTAGCATGATAAAGAAGATTCAAAGAGAGTGAGATGCCAGCTCCTTTCATTCAGTCGGTAGCTTCAATCATTTCTGGACGTTTTTCAATGGCAAAAATCAATGAATATTGTAAATGCACAAACAGTAATTTCTCCGCATTGCAAGGTGCAATTCTGAAATTTTTTGCTTTTTCCTGCTCCTCTTAGCATGATAAAGAAGATTCAAAGAGAGTGAGATGCCAGCTCCTTTCATTCAGTCAGTAGCTTCAATCATTTCTGGACGTTTTTCAATGGCAAAAATCAATGAATATTGTAAATGCACAAACAGTAATTTCTCCGCATTGCAAGGTGCAATTCTGAAATTTTTTGCTTTTTCCTGCTCCTCTTAGCATGATAAAGAAGATTCAAAGAGCGTGAGATGCCAGCTCCTTTCATTCAGTCAGTAGCTTCAATAATTTCTGGTATTTGAATAACATGATGTTTTTCAATGGCAAAAATCAATGAATATTGTAAATGCACAAACAGTAATTTCTCCGCATTGCAAGGTGCAATTCTGAAATTTTTTGCTTTTTCCTGCTTCTCTTAGCATGATAAAGAAGATTCAAAGAGAGTGAGATGCCAGCTCCTTTCATTCAGTCAGTAGCTTCAATCATTTCTGGACGTTTTTCAATGGCAAAAATCAATGAATATTGTAAATGCACAAACAGTAATTTCTCCGCATTGCAAGGTGCAATTCTGAAATTTTTTGCTTTTTCCTGCTCCTCTTAGCATGATAAAGAAGATTCAAAGAGAGTGAGATGCCAGCTCCTTTCATTCAGTCAGTAGCTTCAAACATTTCTGGTATATGAATAACATGATGTTTTTCCATGGCAAAAATCAATGAATATTGTAAATGCACAAACAGTAATTTGTCCGCATTGCAAGGTGCAATTCTGAAATTTTTTGCTTTTTCCTGCTCCTCTTAGCATGATAAAGAAGATTCAAAGAGAGTG